>NC_089866.1:5947500-6575000 GCF_036373705.1 Amia ocellicauda
TTCTGAACATTGCCCAGTTACGCTCTTCAAACACTGTTCCCAGGTGCCATATCTTGATTATTTGAGGGATACCAATTATTTTTATAATCGCAGTCATATTGAAATTAAAATACATGCAACGACTAATAAAAAGGTCCAAATACTTTCCTCATATAATTGAGGAATTCTGGGATTTTAAATGAAAAGACAAAAATAATTACAGCTTCAACTAAATAGTAAAGCATACTAGATGTTATGTAAAATACGTTTATTCTGAATATGAAATCAGTCAAAGTGTTTGTCCTCTATGAAGACTGGTACTAGCAAATAAGGTTTTTTAATTAATCAATATACACAATATTAAATTAATTCACTTTCTCTTTGCCATCAAGTTAATTGACCTATTCTTTGAAAGGTCCATTATGATATTTCAGGTTGTTATAAACTAATGGAATAATTATTTCTAGGAAAGCTTTCATGGTTACGACACAGAGAATTGCTGTTTCTCATAACCTCAGTTACTCTCATCTTCGGTAATTATTGTGGGAATGGTTGACTTCATGTGAAATTGCAGCTGTTACACTCATATTCGGAGGAAAAGGTACAATGTGCTCCTTTAGACCTTCTGTTTGCCCCAGATATTGGACAATTATTACGCATGGGGGAACAAACAAACAATTAATAAAAACATAATCACAATAACATAATACCACATAGCCACAGCTGGCTAAAATCAAACCTGCAATATATGTTCCTCAGGGCTCATTCAGAGCTCTGAGCGGTGGCTGTCACTTGCATAACCTCTTAGGAGCACCCTTGGAGTCAAACCTCTCTTAACACCCTCATGATAAGTGCTTACCCTCTGATTAGAGTTGGAAGAAGGTGTTAATTGAGCAGCTTCATGAGTCTGCAGTTTTTCCCTGCGTTCAGGAATGACCTCACACCCTGAGGCAGGTATTTCATTCATTAGGGCCCAGCAGGCTGAGACTGGTTGAACATTACATAAGAGGTTTGCGGCAGCACATTATTTTGGAATATTTTGTTGAAATTCCACATGTTTTGCCAGGTGTAACACCCCTCTCTTAGTCGGCAGAAGTACCTCTGAGTGCAAGGTGGGACATGTTAAGAAGAAGAACAGTCTAATTGAGGAGGATGCGTGCCTCCCTCCCAACAATGCCATGCCCCTTGGTCTGAAGATAGACTGCAGTGCCAGGGTGTTACACATTTACCTCAGATTGTAAAGATGAGTTACCTTCCATTGGAAGATATTGACCCCCTATTATTTTGCAAGATCTCAATCGAATCGTCTATGGCTTTGTGGGATGAATTAATCCAATAAACTATTGGATCGTGACGTACCTGCTAGACCAAAGATTTGAGGAATGAAAATAGATTTTGAACCCCCTGAAGCAGACACAGATCTATCATTGTTACTATTGTTATTTTTGTATTGGGCTGCTGTAATGTCGCATAGACTTAAGCAAGCTCTTTCTTATGTTATTGAGTGTATCTCTATTTTCTTTTATTTTCTTCACATATTGTCATATCCATTATAAGATCTGTGATTCAGTTAACTAGCTCTAAGCTATACTTTAAAGGGTACCTTGGTTTGGTCGGCGTATGGCATATATTCCAGTAAACCTTTTGCCTTAATGGTTCCATTGAAGAACAGTGATGTATTACTCATAGATCAATACAGCACTGGCAACTACTGCCCCCCTCCTATTCAGAATGAAAAGTATCGAAGGAGGAAATAAGAAATCCATCCGAGCACGCAGCTTGCTACTGAAATGATGCTTAATTTACTCCCATCTTTGGAGCATCTTCTGATCTTTTCTACAGGGCACAAATGACCTCTCTGTTGGTATGGAAACAGCAGGCATTCAGCAAATGAGAATGACAGGACGGATACGATCGCCCATGATGCTGGTGTCCCCTGGCTTCTCTGCACAGGTTGTTGTAGAAATCATGAAACATTCACTTTTAACTTGGTGAAAAATAAATATTGGTGTTCGACTTAAGTCTTGACTGATATTTAAAGCTCCCCTCTCTTTAGATGAAAAGCCAAACCCCATGAACTCCAATTATTATAACCCCGGTTTATGCGTAACCTTTTAAGGTCGTCAGGCTTTTCTTGTTATTTCTCCTTCCACATAGCCTTTCCATCAAACAGAATCCTTCAGGGGGGCCATAGCAGCTCACAGAAAGATAGATGTGATCACTTTGTTAATTAAATGACACATCAGTGAATTTCAGTGACCTTAAACTGATCAAAGACCTAAAATGCTCTTGCTGAAGGTAAATGACAAGTCAGAATCGCACAACTATAGATTTTTGTCTCTTCGTTCAGATTGTAATAATTACTTAGCCGGTCTGAAAGGGAGAGAGAGAGAAATTTTATTTTTGTCTGACAAATATTAAGATGGGTCTAATGACTCATAATAGCCAGCGTAATCACTATCAACCTCGCAAGTGATGTGTTTTTAAATGATAAACAAATCATATGTCTCCTTTCGGTCACGCGCATTGTCTGCAGCATTGGAGGCAAGATATGTTTCAGGCCCAAAGGATTGTCATAAGATCTTTATCAAAGTGTCAGCCAGACTTAAGATCAATTTGCAGTGAACAGGGGAAAC
The DNA here is from genome assembly GCF_036373705.1 of Amia ocellicauda. Classification (NCBI taxonomy): domain Eukaryota; kingdom Metazoa; phylum Chordata; class Actinopteri; order Amiiformes; family Amiidae; genus Amia; species Amia ocellicauda. Next base: position 5,950,116 of record NC_089866.1, read on the forward strand.
CCCACATCTTGATACTTTTTAATTAAATAAATGTGGAGGTACTGATCCTGAAGTTTAGTTTGTTCTTGTTTGTTTGTGAGCAAATCTCTACATTCTATACAGTACAGTTAAGACTTACTCTGAAAGAGCATTTCAATTACATATAAACTCTTATAACCATACAGGGAAACAAATGTAATAATAATCTGTAACTAATACAAGATAATCAGGCATGCATTTGTGGCTGGGTTTGGCATCCCATTTTGTATTATTTTGCTGAATTGTCATGTAGTTATTTAATAAGGTTTTATGCTACTTACCTTATTCACTGTTGTCCCCAAGGTGAATGAAAAAATATATTAAAAGAGCATTTGAGCGAAATCCTTTGAAGCATTCTCCTCTCTCGATTTGGTTCTTACCTCTGCCAGATGGATGTGCCTGCAATTTAGGTATAAATATGTATGCAATGTATGCAATTTTTACCTAAATTGCAGGCACATCCATCTGGCAGAGGTAAGAACCAAATTGCATACATCATATAAACACTCCCCATTTTGCAAATTCCAAATCATGTAACACTTATTGTGATAAAAACTAGTTCACGGCACAGCATTACAAACTTGCCAAGTTTGTAAATGGCAACAACTGGAGACAATTACCAATATTTATTTAAATTGTTTTATTCAACACCTCTTGTTGCTCTGGTCCAAATCTTGGAGTTGGAAAAAGTTGACAGAATAGATTTACAGCTTGTTTTCCTAAACATGCTTGAAGATTTGTCATTGCAGAATCATCTTTATGGGGAGATCTCTTTAGGTCATCGTCAAGGGTATTTTATAAAGTATTATTTCAATTATATTTCCTAAGGGTTTTGTTTGCAGGTAATGCAGGGTCCACAACTCTAATCTAAGTTCAGATACTTACATTTAAAAATATCCCTGTGGCTCATCTTTCGGGAAATGTTTTCTCTTGTGTCTAAAGATTACGAACAGGCAGAGCCAGATAAGGCGAGAGAACGTATCATGGAAAAATAATTAAAAAGAGGAAATGCTCTCTACAAATCCCTCTGAGATCTCTCAACAGATAAGCTTCTTTCAATATCTCCTGTTGATGACATGACCATTCTTAAAATTGGTCATAATTGTTTGGACAATCTAAAATTATTTGATTTTGCCATATCAATCAAACACACACATGAAAGTTATTTGTAATTAAGGTTATCACCTAGTATGTTAGCACCACAAACACCTAGAACCACAATTCCTAGGCTCTTACATTATGAGGCGATGGCGCTTAGTAAAGGCAAACCAGGCAATCAAAACTTCAGACTATATTAAAAATCACATACGTGTATAGTGTTGTATACAAAGAGAAATAAGTCGACGCAGGTGCAAACTTGTATTACATTTCTGCATGTCAAGGGGGGCAGCTGGCACATCCAAATATATATTTTCATAATCCTGCATCAGATTTTGTACTGTGTCAGAAATGCTGAGTGCTCTCTTACCCAGAAGTGGCCTCTTTGTTATGTTTTGTTTTTGTTTTTAATAATAAAATCAGACTTCTGAACTTCCTGATCTTCGTTGTAGCTTTCAGGTTTCTTTATAGCCAAGTATTTGTTTCCTAATAACTATATACAGAGAAGTCAAAATCAAACTATTAATCTAAAAAGCTCATATTTTGGAGGTATGGTACATTATTATTACTATCATTACTATTATCAGATACGTTATTTGTACATTTATCTAAATAGTTTTAGGAAACGTGTTATCATCCTGTTGCAAACTAATTAACGAGTCGGTCATTCAAATGCTCAGTGTGGGCAAGGCCAGTTAATACACAGTAAACTAATCTCAGGAAGGTATAATTAAACACGTTCAAAGCAGTATGTTGTTTTATAGAGTCTAATTTTAAATGTCTAAAAAGTACATTATTCAAAGTTGGAACACCTGGAGCAAATCAAAACATTAACATCGCAGGTAGTCCTTTAACATGTGCCACGTCTTGGATTAGTAGTTAATAAATATGGGCCCCCTACTGTTTTGGCCTTTTGCAAGAACTAAAGAAAAAGAAAGAAAGAAAGACTATGTTCATTCTCCTACAAAGAAAAGTTACTTCAGGCACAAATGGACAAGGTTACTCATTACAGAATGATTGCGGATGGCTTTTCTTCAAGGTGGCAGTGAGAAGGGGAGCCTAGCAGGTGTCCTGGAGTCACTGCAACTACCATTCATTTCCAACGCAATGCTGCCCCCGGCCATTGTGGGTAAAGACAAAAACAACGCCATAAGCCGAGCGTGCTTGGACCACTCAACAAAAAAACAGGACTGAAAAAGCGCATGATCTCCCGAGTGTCACTATTCCCGGTCGCATGACTCTGACATGTGCGCTGAGAAAGGACAGAAAACAAAAAGGAATGTGGACCTGTAGCGCTTTCAGAAAACAGCCCCAGATACAGGATAGACAAGAGTACAAACTGTGACATTGCAATACCGGTACAGACTCTCATTATTTCCCCATTTTAATGTGTTAATTAGGTTCATTAAAAGACAGACACTCACATTCTGTCTTTGCATACAGGAATATGTTTAGGTCTCATATTATATTCCCTTACTAGGCCTATTGCAGGAATATGTATGCAGTGTATGTTCACATATTCCATTAAGCGGAGCTGTAATTAAAAGCCACATGCGGCAAAGTCCTTGTCATGTCATTTTTGTTACATAACCGCTGCCTCCTTACTTTTATTGCAAGTCTGTTTACGGAACATAATGCTGTGAGCCAGAGCCCTGCCACTTGGTGCTCAAACCTGAAACTGCAGCCAGCAGGGCGAGGGGTTGTGCAGTCAGGTGTGATCTGCTGAGACCGAAAACAATAACACCTGAGCAAACAGACGTTCCTGAAAGTAACGTGGCCTTTATTGACTCATGGAAAAAAAAAGCAGCTGAAAATACAGACGGGCCAAACAAAAACATCAAACTACGGGATGTAAATGAAGGACCACAATTTTTTTCCTCCTGGAGTTTGGCCAGCCTGGTAACACGTTCCCCATCACCTTCCCCACTCTCTTCGTTATTTAGTAACACGTGCTTTGTGATGGGAAATCAAGAATAACTTAGAAAGCATTGTCACTTGACTATTTTGTCACTCCTAAAATGCGCTGTATGTCCCATTTTCAATTAAATAAAATATATATTAAACTGTAAAATCAAAGCATTACACTGCTGTTGGTAGGTGGTATTCTTCATATATAAGGATGTCAAAGTTATTTCTGTCTATCACTCTATCTCTCAATATATCTCTATCTATCTATCTCTTCCCCTCTCTGCCCCTTTCTGTCTCTCTCTCTCTCTCTCTCTCAGTATAATACATAATGTAATGGCTGGTGGGGAAAACCTCACTGTCTACTTTCAAAGTTAACAATTCATGTGATATAGTTATTCCATAATAAATATTGTGCCTGCTAATTAAAAAAATATATTTTTATTATTTTTGACCTACTTCGCTCTGCAAAAAAGCTTGATTGTTGGCTGTAAATTTGTAACATACTTTTGTATTTCTTAATCAGGGCAAGCACTGTGTACTTTTAACACCCCAAATAATGGCTATTGTTTCATGTTTCATTTTATGACATTCAAAACCATTGACAGTGGCAGGCAGATGAACAGATATGTTTTAATAACGTTTCCTATTTTACATTTGGTAAAACGTGGTATTGGGAGAATTAACCCCCTTCCGTATTCAGTTATCATGTTGTTATTGTGTATTATGACTCCTCTGGTGCTGGTGGGATTAGTTACTGCATCTGAACATTTAATGTCGGGTCCGGCTGTTTGTGGGCCCGAAATACCGGAAATAATATTGGCACTCGTAATAAAATGGATTTATTTTCTGTTGTTCTTTTAAAACAACAAGCGCACGCTGTTTGCTTGGCCAGATAAGCGCACTGCACTGTGATTTTGCACAGCCACAACAAACAGTGTGAGCTGCTCGCTTCAGACCCGGCATGCCTTGGTTCGTAAGAAAGCTGTTTTTGTTTTCAGTGCCTCCTATTCCCACCACCTCCTCCTCCACAGCCTTATGTCATAGTATACACCAGTGATATTTAACAAAATAATCAATTACGCTTTGGGCAGCACAGGAAGTTAATGATTACAAGTGAACTTCGCACCCCGGTCTGACTGTTTACATGTGAAACTGGGATTTACCCTGGCAGCACGTGTAAAGGCTGCACTGTGCGAGTCGGGCCTTCATTTTAATGGTGTGTTCATTTTGCCTGGACTTTTAACACAATTTATTCTCTGCTTCACTGCACTACACTATGATAATCCTTTGATTGAAGTTGGCTAACTGCTTAAATCTACCACGGTAGATCCAGGAATCATGTCTGCACTCTTTGAACCAGGATGTACGCTTTGAATTTCATACTAATTGTACTACTGCACTTTTGTAATGCATACATTTGACTTTGTATTAATTACACTACTGCACTTTTGTCATTACTTCAATTACAGTTTGCATCAATTTGTATTACTGCATCTTCATGTTCCCTTTTCCTTTAAAGAGTGCAAATGCTGAAATGCAAACATGTTTGTGTGTGTGTGTCTCCTATTTGCGATCCAGCGGTAAAACCTGGAGAGAACACCCTGCGCAGAGAGAGCCGCCCCTCAGATCAACTGGCGGCTTGACTGAAGCATGTCACCATGTCAAGAGTAATTGGAAAATCGCTGTCCCTCTGTTTGGCACAGGTGCAGAGGGGTAAGCCTTGCCTTTATCGAACCCACACACCCTCCAGGACATTCCTGTGTCACTCCTGAACATACAGTAAGTTCTGCATCCACATCCATCAAGGTCAGGCTGACAAATCACCGCCACTCCTGTTATAAACCGGCCCTCCGCCCCCCGAGCCTGTACCAATGTCCTTGCTGCTGACAGCCAGCTCTCACTGTCCTGCAGCTACGGATCAGTTTTTTCCAAGCTATTAGCGTGGGCTCAAAATCTATTGAATATGACCGCAAATTAGCAATTGTGTGCCTAACTGGAAAACATTATATATACTTTTTATGCCCATACATCACTAATACATTCTTGTAATAATTATTTACAAAGTATCCTTACAGAATGTCTGCTGTGGCCTGCTTTTGCGCAACAGAAAGAGTATAAACAGCCCTGTTTTCTTGCCCTGAGATGTTTTAGATATGAAATTCTACACAAGGAAAGCACTGAAACAACACAAGGGCACACTGAAACAACGAATGAGCAACTTGCTGTCTGCCAAGTATAAAACAACAAAACCTACCCGTTAAAGCGATCAGAAAAGTGTTGATCTCCTTGCTTAATCTCAGAGAGTTGCTACATCCTTTTTAAAAAAAGAGTATCTACGTAAGAGCATACTCCTCTATCCTCATTTGACTCTTTCTCTATCTTGCAATCTTCTGTACAACCTGAGCTGCTGCATATATAGCATGATGTCAAATGATCACAAATTGGAATTGAAGAATTTAATGTAATGTTGCTGTCACCTAATATTGCATATTGTTATTAGGCAGGATTTATGTGTTACTAAATTCAGTGATGTGGGATCTGACTTTAGGATCTCTCGTTCAGTCATTCGTTTCAGTGACGAACCAAATTAATGACTTGACTGGAGATATACATTGCATGCATATTATTAAGTAAAGTGTACCCGCTATGATGTGCACCAAATGTCCGTGTGGGTGTGGAAGCTGTGTTCATGCATTAGCTGGGACAGCAATAGCATGCAATCAACATGAATGCTGATCAATAGTGATACATCACCAGTGCTGTGTTGTTGATGTGGATGCTGTCTTAGTCTGACCCGAACATTGTTCTATCCCTGCATTGTCAGGTTACAAGACTAGCCCTGGAAGCAGAGACATAAACAGACACTGCAAGTACTGCTAGCACACATTTCTTATAGAGTCAGAGTGTTTTATGGATCTCGGTTTGCCTGGCCATTGATTCTGAAACTACCTCTTCCTTGCACATGCACAGACAATAGTGGAAAGATGAAAACTGCCTTTTATGATAATGATTCTAAATCTAAAGAGAATGGGGAAAGCTAAATTACCAAACCTCAAGATTTTCAGCAACCTCCTCCAGCTTTAGTGCATCACGATAATCTTCTTTCAGTAAATTGCCAATAAGGTTTTACAGTTTCTTCTTTTGCTGATGAAACTGCTGTACAGTGTCAAATAATAATACTGACTGTTAGCTAGCTGTTGTCTTGATTCCTTGGAGGTCTTTGTGCAGAATTGTCAGTACAAACGAAGTGGTTTATCTACAAACCTGCCGTAGCCTTGATATATTAGTCTGACCTTGACAATGTTGATAAAGGCATTCACCGATCCAGACAGCCCTCCTATCTGCAGTCACCTTGGGTACAAGAGAAAAGAGAAAAGCAACCCCTCAGTGCCATGAGACACAGAACCCTTCTGTCCTTATGTCTCATTTGCTCTTAATTGAAACCAAAAACAGTCCTCATTACTGGAAATACTGCTTTCCAAATAAATCTAACTGTTTTGAAGAACTGAAGGGGCATAGTCATTCCACAACATTAATTCTAGGCCTCCATAACATCGTAGCATCCCATCTCTCTCTGTAATGTACCAATGACTCTGGTATGACCAATTAATGTTTTGAAGTATGTTTTGGAAGTATGAATTTGTATTAAATCTGGTTCAATTTTTCATCCCCCCCATGAATAGTCGATTGTGTTCAGCATAGATTCTGTATTGTTTCCAACTGGCAATAAACCAATGCTCTCCATACAGTTTGCATTTCACCTCTCATTTCCTTGGCATCCAAGGTCCTCGATTACTAGGAAGAACAGAGAGATCGACTTTTGGCACAACCCTGAGATCTCACAAGCCCAATTTCATCTTGCACACTGGATGCAAAAACAAGGGGCCTCTTTCACAAAATTACTCGGCTACCCTATAAACAAGAGCTTTGGAAGAATCATAGCAGAGTAAACAATTATCTGTAAATCGGGCTATCGGAAAATGTTTTGCTTGATCGTACAAGTTTTGTAATACTTTATTTTTTGAATAGCTGAACATCATCTCCCAGACACCTACAATTGGACACTTGCAGATGTTCAGGCGTATCACCGAAGCCACATATCTTTGGAGTCTGCAAAACACTCTGCAACACCCAGAATGGTGATGTTTAAAGTGTTAGAGATATAGATCACATATAACAGTAGGACAATTTAATTAAACAGAAGATTTACACACACCAAACAAAGTGAGGTACCTGTGCACAAAACAATTATCAATCATTCAAACTAAAGGTTAACAACGTACTGAATTACACTCCCTAAATATCATGCATTTCACTGGAGCCAGCAGCTATCCTTACAGTAAAAGAAGAAAGAAGTCCACAGATGGCTGGGGGTGGATTGAGAGTAAAAATAAAAAGGCATTCAATATTAAAAAGCAGGTTGTTGTCATGAAAGATAACGAGGACCATAAATATGAGAGAGTTAAGTCCTGGAAAATGTTCTATTGATTTTCTTTTGGCTTATTTATAAGTCATCAGTGACCTCCACACTGATCTCACGCTCATAGGAAACAATTCATGTGATGCTGTCAGCTTCTCAATCTTCTCAGCCTAGCACCGTTAACCCGGAAATTACGTAACAAAACACAGAAGAGTCACGAGCCTGTCAAACAAAAACAACATCCGACTTATTCACACAGAAGTTGGGACCAAGTTGTAAGCTGTGGTTGGATGAAACAAAGGTTGAACTTTTTAGGATTACAGACCGGAATTACATTTAACTTTAAAAAGAAGAGTGAAGTGTATCCAGAGACAAATGTCACCCACACTGCGGTCTGTGATTGTTTTGTGCATGTGTTTCGGGGCTGTTTTGCATTATGTCCTGGTTCCCTTATTAGAACTGAGGGATGGATTCGTTCCAAAATATACCAGGATATTTTTGGCCCAAACCCTGACAGCATCAAGAAGCTCAAAATGTGGAGCAAATGGCATTTCTGGCTTACAAATGGTCTGAAGAACACATACGTCAGTGGTTAAGGGAATGTAGGACTGGCTCCAGTTGATGAACCAAATAAAAGTCCACAGGAAGTTTCTCCTCCATGCTATCAAAAGAGGATTTTCAAAATACGGATGTAGAAATAAATTGAACGTTTTCTATTTGGAAGGTATATCTTTGACAGATATTGTGTTGATATGTACAACAATGATAGCCATACTCAGGGTTATCCTTCATGTCACAGTGTCTTTACCTCTTAATCAGATCATGCAAGGACTGTTCCCAGGCATATCAAAGTGCTAAGATAGCAGATCACCATTAGGGATGATTACACTGTACTGATACCGTGCCCTTTTTCATTGCAATACGAATTATTCCAGAGTAGATAATTATTGTCTTCTTTTTGAAGCTGTATTTGCAGTGAAGTCATTTGATTAAGGCTTACTGGAAATCTGAAGGATGACCCTTGGCTGCCTTTCTGTAGGAGATGTTCACAGGAACTGTCAAATCCTGTGGAGCGGGGGGGTTGGGTGGAAATAAGAATTCCTGGCATGAACACAAAATGTCTATTTGTTCTGCTTAATATTTGCCAGGACAGAGCCCTGAGTTCCTTGTAATGCTAAACATATTGTCGTAAACAAATCTTTTGGAGGCTCCCGATTCCCTAGATGGTTTAGTCAGCAGGTCAAGGCTCTCTGTAATTGAACAGCGCCAGGGTTTTGTGAGGGGCAGTTTAATTCTATTTTTATTAGTTTAAATCTACTGGTGGTCCCTTTAGTCCCTTTAGAGTTAAGGACCATGATTAAGAGTTTGGATATTATTTGGATAATATTGGCTACTAATTATTGTCTGGGTGTATTTTCCTTTCGGTTTCTTTAAAATCAGTTTGATCCTCCCTGTTAGTTGTTTTCACACAATAAGATTCCAATAGTGTGAGCACACTGGCCTTTGAAAGTGTGCAGAACAAAACTTGTTGCACACTGAATCGTGCATATCAGTGCAAACAGGTCAAGGTAACTTCAATGTCTGAACCAAGCAAATTGTGTCTTTGTCCCATCTTTATTAGTTAAACCAATAAAAGCAAGGCGTATTGCAAAACAAAACCAAACCAGATCAAAATCCAAGTGGTGCACTGCATGTATTCCACATTTAAAAGGAACTCACAACCTACATGACTCCGCCCACATATTTCTAGTATGTCCAGCTGTGTGTCTGTGCACCTTGAGCATGGCAGGTTCATGTGAAACACTTTAAACATCAGACTTGGTTCCTGTTTTAACAGTCATGCAGCACTGCAGAAAGAGTACCAAAAAATGCCATTAAACAAAATTTAAACAAAGGTTTAAAATCCCACGCATAACACCAATAATGGATTGTGCGTTGTGCATTGTAGACAAAATGCAGGTTGCATAGCTTAAATTATGGATTCACTGAGACATTAAAAGACAACTTTAATATATCATTAGGGGGAAAAAATTGCATTGCTAAGAAAGGTCACTTTCCCCAGAAGTTACAAGGAAATATAAGGTGACTAGGCAAGAGAAAGGCAAGAATGTTTCAATAATAGTAACAATCACTTTATTATTTATCACTGTATCTTTTTAGTACAGAATACAATGTAATTCTCTAATGATTCCCTGCTTGCCTAACAATCTCAGCTACTGTAATTTGTTGTAACATTAGAGCATATGATATGCAGCATTTTATTTCTATGACTTTATAAAATATCAATATATTTACTTGTTTCTCTTATCGGGATGTTACAGTTATCTTTCTTTTTTCCTTTCCTCTCTATATTTACTTATATATGTTATATTTTGTTCTTTTTATCTGCCTTTGTTGTCTCCCTCACAGGAACAATTGGGACCTTGGAAAAAAGTGGAAGAAGAAAATTGGTTTTCATTGCACTAGCCTGCAGGATAATAGAAATCTCAGACCAACCATCAGAGTTGCTTGGATACAAACAAATTTGTTCCATTCCCTGGGGCATTTGGTTCTCTTTCATGCAAGATCCTTTTTTTCCCTCCTGATAAGATTGTATATAAAAAAACAAAACACATACATACACAAAAAACATAATTCTTTAGACAATCATCCCTATCTTTCCAAAAGCCATTGCCATTCCCACTGTCTGCCCTCCTTCTATAGTTCTCCCATAATTCCACGCTCCAATTCTGTGAATGCCTATTAAAATTCACTGGCAGTTTAAAGTGCATGATCTGGACTATTTTCAAGCATTGATGGGGAATGTCTTTGCTTTTGGTTCCTCCGTTTACTGAACGTCTGCACCATCGATCCACATTCTTCCACAACTTACGCTTTTGACCATGTTATGTAAAGTCTAGCCGTTCTTTTTCTTTGCGGTGTTTTCCTTCCATATACGCTGTATTGTATTTAGAAAGGAGAATCCACCATTTGAAAAAAGCGAGTGATGTATTGACACTGCGACAGGTTGTGCACACCAGTGAATGTTTACGTTTGCCCTTGTGTTTTGGCTCATTGCCTTGTTTGCCTCCATGCTGGCCGTGCATGATGGTGAAGCTCTCAGAAAGAAAAGGCTAAACTCATTATAGCAGACAGAACAGATGGCCCCAGCGGCCTCCTTCCACCTCGAAAAAAAGTAATACTTCCGATTTCAATCACGGCTGTCCAATATATTAGCCATTAGCCATATGTATACATTTGAGGTGCACTTACCTGCACAATGTGTGGACGTGTCAGGCATTTGCAAGTGCATGTGGCCAAGTTTCTGAACCTCTATATATGAGTTTGTTTGCACTCAATTTGATATTGTACCTAGTTTTTATTCAGGTAGAAATATGGATTTTTTGATTTTGTTTAGTGGAACTGTTTTAAAGTTTGTGGCTGATCGGTGGTGAGGCTGTTGGTAAAATGGGATGTCACTATAGGTACCCACAAGATACACACAGAATGGACAGACACACACACACAAACCCTCCACAAACCAAATCTGAACCTTTGGATCCTTGGTCTTTAAATCTCAATCAATGAATACGACTTCAACTCATCCCTTTCTTGACTCCCTGCAAGAACAAGCGAGCTGATGTCTAGTATGAAAAGAAAAAACAGACAATTCTGCATGAGATAGCTTCCCTTTCCTATAAGCAATCATGCATTTCAGAGTGAAAGCCACCCAGGCTTACTGTCAATGATAACTAGTGCATGGCAATGAGATTTCAAATCAAATTATTTAAATCAAATTCTTCACAGGACAAAGCTCCACCACGTTTCTGTTTGTTTGCAGGAAGAAAAAGATTTGTCAAAAATGCAAAGTGACAATAGATACATGTGTGCCGGCTCTGGTGCTTTCCTTGTGATTAGTTTTGAGGCAAAACAATGCAGTTCATCAGTTCTAAATTATTCAAAGTCATTTTTCAATTAACCCTTTCTTTGCATGCATTTCAACTGCAAAAACAATATTTGTTAGTGGCCTAGGAGCACAAAAGTGGCTTTGCTTTTACATTATTATTTTTCTTCTGGGCTCTAATCTCTTTGGCCTTTTTTGGTTTGTTTTTGCAGTCTTTAACTTCTCACATGAACTTGTCCAGGTCTTTCTTATCATTCTGTGATCAATCGAGCCTCACAGTTAAGATGTGGATCTTAGTCAGCCTCATAGGACATCAGAGAGGGCAGGAGCTTGTCTTATATGTCATTTCTTGCATTATTTACAGAAAGAAACCTTGGAAACGGCAGCCTTGTCTTTGCACAGCGTATCCTAGGGTAACTGTGAGAGGCGCCTAAACAAAACCAGAGATAGTGGCGAAGACCTTGGCTGCTTCTTGGCAAGCACGTACGCGCCCCATAATTTACCGCCATTCCCCTCCAGCACCAAGTCGATAATTTCAGTCCCAGTTCTGTTTCCCTATTCTATCCTCTTCCGTCACTTTGTCTCGGAGAGGGAAGGTGGTGATTGAGCTGCAGTCACCGTTAACTCCCTGTCCTCTCCCCTCTTGAGTGTCACCCCTGGTCAGCCACCAGCTGGGTATGACATCAGTTCAGCTGACCTTGCTGTTCAGTGCCTCATCAGTTTTTTCATGTACTTCAACAGCAGTCCTGTTGTGTGTTAGATAAACCAATTTTAGGTCAGTGAACAAACTCAAGAAAGGGGGAGAAAAGATACAGATGATAAGCTGAACTTTTTTCACATGGTTTTATGAGGAAGATCTTCTTTGCACTGGGATTTTTTGGATTAGAGAGTCATAAAGCTTAAGTGTAGATGAAAATACACCCTTTTTATTTACCAGTTCAGTTTTCATGTGCCTCTGAGCTACATAGATCTGGATCAAGTGTGACCAAAAAGCCCCAACTTTAAAGTGGAATTCCCACAACAAAGACCAGTTTTAAAATCAGAAAGATAAGAAGCCCTTTTAATATATATATATATATATATATATATATATATATATATATATATATATATATAATTCCATCTCAGGCAAACCTTAAATGTCCCACACTGTCTCAACCAGCAGCAATGTATTCCATGGTACCTTTAATTTGATTCCTATTGGTTTTGTTTCCTTTCAAAATATTTAGTTTAAAAAGAACAACAGAGACCGACACTCCTCAAACAGTCCCCGATAGAGGTTCACATTAGTACTACAATGAATGAACTGTATTACACAACAGAATTAGCTTCAAACAACACACAAGGTGCACAAGGCTTGTCATTTCTTGGCAATGATATTTCGGTTTCACATGACAAAACTGGCGCACACTATTTATGGAAAGACAGATACAAGTTTAAATGTGGATTTATTGTTTTAATTGAAAACTAGGTAAATATACAGTTTCCCTTCTGAATAAAGAGGAAATGAACTCCTTGCATTTAATTTTGACCCGGTAGGGCGGCCTTTATTGACTTTGAAAGGCACGTTGCTGTGCTAGTAGATGTGGTAGCAAACTTCCTCCTTTCACAGAAAGTACAAACACACCTGAGAGAAACCTGATTATTGATGCGGCTGGCGGGACTGTTTACGAGAATTGCCTGTTTCCTGTGACCAGAAAGGTGGAAAAAAACATAAACAAAATACATGTGGTGAGGGTGGGTCATTTGGTAAACATGGTAAATCAGCGTAGGTGATACTCTGATAGTGACTAGAACACTTTTTTGTTATTGTCCAAACAGGAAAGGGATTTTTTTAAATGGTCCTGCCATTCACGAACAGACCCAGGATATGTCAAAATACAACATTGAATTTGATATTTTGGACATCTCTACTACACTTTAGACAGCAATGATAAGTACTGCAATTAGGATTAATACCGTGGGGGTCTGCACACACAATGTAAGAGCGGTTTTGTAATTTTGCTGTTGATGTTGCTCTTGCAAAGTGCTTTTTTAAAAATCTGACTTCAGCCAACCCGCTTCATTTCTATTTTTAATGGTTTATAAAGGCGGATACGTGACTCACTTGCTATAAACCATGAATTTTTAAGTGACTCGAATGAGGTTTTAAAAAATCATTTTGCATCTAAATTCATGTGTCACCCCTGTTGAAAAATCAGGCTTTAATAAACTAATAAAAGCACCAACTTTATTAAAATTTTCCATAATCCGCGAGTAAACAGAAGGCCTGCATTATAGATGTCTGATGTCAGGCCATGTCTGCTTGGTGTCTGGTTTTATCTGCATCAGTCTGGTTAACTTGTTCACCAAAGGGATGAGAGTTTGGAAGTACTTCAGGTCATAGCTGCTGCAGTTTGCTCAGCTTACTTAAGAAACACAAACAGAGGTTGTCTGCCATTTTACGTGCTTCGATGAACAGATATACTGTAAAACGTAACCTCTCTCTCAAGCGCCCGAAAAAACCCACACCATCAGCCACTAATGATTTGAGGGCATTGTTACTCAACAGCATTTAAAGTCAGTTTCACAAAAGTGTATTGAAACCATATAATGTGTCTCATTACCACTGGTCTTATTCGTCACCCCAGAGAGGACTAATAAGTGTAATGACAGCAGGAATACATCGTCTATCGGATGACAAATGGCTTTAGAACAGATGCGCCGATCACCTCAGCGGGACATTTAACAGTGTTAATGATAAAGGTGTCTCTGCATGCGATGTTTCCTCTCTTAATCGGCTCTAGGGTGAAGAAACTGGTTTCAGCTCCTTCTTTTTTATGCCCAGTGTGTTTCAGAGACATTTAGTCAAGAAAATGTATTATAATGATCAGGTTTAATGAACTCTGCAGGAAAACCAACCAAACAAACAGTGGATGCACAGTTTCTCTCAGCGCATAGTGGTACAAGTTCAGGGTTTGTGAAACAATCTAAGAGACACTGACACAAATTGGAAGCTGTAGGCATTCAGGGTAATGTAAGTAGATGGATTATGAACTGGTTGATGTATAGGAAACAGAGGGTGTCGATTAGAGGAGTCGCTTCTAACTGGAGTGAGGTTGTTAGTGGAGTTCCACAGGGATCAGTACTAGGGCCTTTGCTTTTTCTAATCTATATTAATGATCTGGACTCTGGGATAGTTAGCAAACTTGTCAAATTTGCAGATGATACTACAATAGGTGGCTCAGCAAATACAATCTCGGCAGCACAGGCTATTCAAAGGGACTTAGATAATATTCAGTTGTGGGCCGACACCTGGCAGATGAAATTCAATGTGGACAAGTGCAAGGTAATACATGCAGGTAACAAAAATGTCCACTATAATTACACTGTGGGAGGAATAGAACTAGATAAAGTAACACATGAGAAAGACCTACGAGTCTCTGTGGACTCCTCACTTTCTCCATCCAAACAATGTGGGAAGCAATAAAAAAGGCAAACAGGATGTTAGGGTATATTGTCAAAAGTGTATAATTGAGAACAAGGGCAGTGATGTTCAGACTGTACAATGCACTAGTTAGAGCTCATCTGGATACTGTGGACAGTTCTGGGCTCCACACTTCAAGAAAGATATCGCTGCTCTAGAGGCAGTTCAGAGGAGAGCAACCAGACTTATTCCAGGTCTGAAGGGAATGTCCTACTGAGAGACTGAGGAACTGAACCTGTTCACCCTGGAACAGAGGAGACTAAGTGGGGACTTGATCCAAGTCTTCAAAATCATGAAAGGCATCGACCACATCAAACCAGAGGAGCTTTTCCAGATCAGCAGGGACACACGCACCCAGGACACAAATGGAAATTGGACTTCAAGGCATTCAAGACAGAAAACAGGAGACACTTCTTCACACAGAGAGGCGTCACAATCTGAACAAACTCCCCAGCGATGTGGCTGAAGAGACAATTTGGGAACATTTAAAAACAGACTGGATAGGATCCTTGGATCACTTAGTTATTAATGGACACCAAACGAGCACGATGGGGCGAATGGCCTCCTCTCAACTGGACACTTTCTTATGTTCTTATGTTCTTATGTGCTTATGACACAATGTGTGAAATACTGTGATATTCAGATTGTGTGAAGTGACTTTGGCTTGGAGATGCTTACATCTGGAGGTTGAAGTCATACCTGACAAAAGTATTGAAATACATATTGGAGAGTGTATTCTCATTTATTGTAGTTATATGCAAAATTTCATGAAAGGGGTCAGACCCAAATTCTGCCCACAGCACTATAAACACAGGACTCCAACACTACCCCAGAGCACAGTGTAACCCTAGTTTGATGACTTAGTTGTAGTGCAAAATGTGGCAAATGCACTCAAAATAACACTATAATTCCTATGAATAACCTAAATGTATTCCTGTACGCAGGATATTTATTCTTTACTGTGATACTAAACTGCAGTGCCCAGCTGCGACACTTGCCATCTTGCATCTCCTGGAAAAACACTATCTACCTGGTGTTTGGAGAAGCGTATGTCTGTAGCAGGTGTGAGTGGTGGCAGACAGCATAATTAATTATGACAGAAAAGGTGTATAGATTATACACATATTGTAAAAGCAACATGTGGTGCTGTGTATACACTGCATTTCTTGGAAATGTACGGTCTAAGTATATACGGCCAACAATCAGTCATTGTTTTCACGTGCATTAGGCTATTTCTGTTGGTAGCAACACCACCGGATTGCCAGCTGTCTTTCCATACATCTTTAATTAATCAGAGACTAGACAGGCTTTATTTAGATGTCATGGATCACACAGACATCCAGGGGGGAACTCAGGAGGAGTCAGCAACTCAACTGGTCTGATGTCACACCTCTCCACTGAGCGCCAGCACAGCACGTAGCCGTTGAAGAGGCCGCCAATACCGGGGGAGCACCAAGCTGGGAGTTATTGAAGCCGGTGCTGCTGATACTAGAGAGACACAAAAGAGGGGAATTTGTCACGCAGCTGACCAGATTACGTGCACAGGAATAGGGCTGACCTCAGCCAGGGGACTCATGAGTGAGTAAGGATGACCATGTTATTGGCAGCTACTGCGGGGGGGAGAGAGGACAACGCACACTGCTTTGATTTCCCACATTCGGGCCAGCGAGGCTGCAGGACAGCATGCAGAAAGAGGCCATCGGGCGAGGTTACTGAGGAGGGAACTGTAAAGGAACAAGTGAAGCAATATTACAAACCATATAAACATGCACATAACACAAACACATGTGTAAATATGATATAGACAACTTTACAATTCATATTGAAGCTTCTCTGCATACAAAAAAGTGGTTGTAGGCATTGCAAATGATTGAATTACCTGTGTGTGTGTGTGTGTGTGTAGTAATCATCTGCTTTTTATATAATAAATAGCAGTATGCACATACTTACTGACACAAACATGGACACAAACTATTTCGGTCAAGATCTCAGACCACCACTTCATCTCCTCTCATGTCTCGTCCTGTCTGTCCCTCCCCTCCTCAGCCTTGGATCTCTCAGCTGCTCTCGAACTCTACCGCTCTCTAATGTCCATATTCTTCTCCTCACTCACCTCAGCCAAGAAGTCTTACTTCCAATCACTATTTGAATCCTCTGTCAACAACCACCGCAAACTCTACTCCACCTCCTCCTCCTTCCTCTCTCACTGCAGGTGATTTTGCCTCCTTTGCAAGCTCTTCAACAGTCCCCCCTCCTCTCCCATCCCACCCAAGTCTCCCACCGTTCAAGCTTCCTTTTATTCATTCTCACCTCTCTCGGACTCTGAACTTCCCTTTCTCCTCCTACGTCACAAACCCACAATGTGTGCCACTTGAATCCTCCAAGCAGCTGCCCCTAATCTACTCCCCTTCATCTCCTCCCTCCTCAACTCCTCACTCCTCTCTGGCTGTTTCCCCTCTGCATTGAAACAAGCTGCTGTCAATCCCACTCCTCAAGAAACCTACCCTTGACACCACCTCTCCTCAGAACTACCGCCATGTCTCCATACTCCCCTTCCTCTCAAAGACCCTCAAGCGGGCGGTCCACCGACAGCTCTCTGCCTTTCTGTCCTAACACTCACTCCTTGATCCTCTGCGATCCGGCTTCCGCACAGCTCACTCCACTGAGACGGCTCTCCTGGCAGTCACTGACTCCCTCAGCTGTGCTCGGACGGCGTCCCTCTCCTCAGTCCTCATCCTCCTTGAACTCTCCGCAGCATTTGACACCGTCGATCACTCCATCCTCCTCTCCTGCCTCGCTGACCTTGGAATCTCTGTGACTGCTCTCACCTGGTTCTCCTCCTACCTCAGCGACCGGACCTACCAAGTGACATGGTAAGGTTCCTCATCCACCCCCCAGCCTCACCTCACAGGCGTTCCCCAAGGCTCCGTCCTGGGCCCCCTCCTGTTCTCTCTCTACACTCGCTCCCTGGGCCCCCTCATCGCATCCCATGGTTTCTCCTACCACTTCTATGCTGATGATGCCCACATCTTCCTGTCTTTTCCCTCTTCTGACCCTCTCATCCCTTCTCGCATCTCTTCCTGCTTGTCTGCTATCTCCGCCTGGATGCACTCGCACCACCTCAAGCTCAACCTCTCCGAATTGGATCTCCTGTTTCCACCACTCTTTCTCACCTTCTGCTGACCTCTCCATCTCAATCCCCTTGGAATCCACCACACTCGCTCCTTCTTCTTCCGCTAAAAACCTAGGAGTCACCCTCGATCCTCCGCTCTCCTTCTCCCAGCACATCACCACGCTGACTCACACCTGTAGATTCTTCCTGAGCAACATACGCCGAATCCGTCCCTTCCTCACCGACTACTCGACTGGTCCTCTCCCTCCTGGCCGGCCTGCCAGCAACTACTACCCGCCGCTCCAGCTCATCCAGCACGCATCCAGTTCAAGACACTGACCCTCACCTACCACTGTCTCGACCACACTGCACCAAGTTACTTGCAGTCCCTTGTCTCCCCATACATCCCCTCCAGACCACTGCGCTCTTCCGGTGCCAGAAGACTAACTCTACCTCCTCTCCACTCTCCTTCCTCCAGAGCCGCTCCTTCTCATCCCTGAACCCTAAATGGTGGAACGACCTTCCCACCAAAGTCAAAACAGCAGAGTCCCTGACCTCATTCTTGCGTTTACTCAAAACACATATTTTCAGACAGTACTTGTAATGTAGCTATATATTGTATACACTTGTGTAAATTGGAATTTGTAAAATGTATTATGCTTTGAATTGCACTGTATTATGTAAATTGGAATTTTTATTTTATGCCTTGTACTGTATAACTGTATTTTTGCACTTTGTATTGTGCTTATATTTTGTAAGTCGCCCTGGATAATGGCGTTTGCTAAGAAATAAATAATAATAATAATAAATCATCATCATCAACACATCAGCGCATGTGCAAACAGCAACGGTTTCAGCTACGCAATTCTACATTATAAATTAGCCGATGATAAGAGAAACAGCTATATCAATGTGAACTCGTCCCCAGCGTTAGGGACTGCTGCCCTCTTGTGGCGGCTGAATAAATACACGGGCAGAAGTGCAGTTTACCTGTCGCATCTCAATGTGGAGGCAGGATTGGGTGGGGAGAAATGTATTTATATTTGCACAAAGAAGAACAACACCAAAAACAAGGTCAGGTACACGGAAAATCACAAAACACTGGAAACAAACAAAAACACTTGTCACACAAATTCAAACAAGACTGGAACGACAAACACTGGAGGTGAACAGCAGGGTGTGAATGCAGGGACAGGTGCGCTAATTGACTGAGGAAGGATCATTCAATAAGGGCATGACTGGAGTTAGGAGACAACGTGGGCGACCTCTTGTGGTGAACCTGAGGGGAAGTCATGACATTAAATTGCTTCATTTAAGTCAATATGCTATAGTTTCTCTCTTTCACTTGAAACATTGTTAACCATGAGGAGGGAAACAAAACGATTAAGAAGCACAACAGTATTTTGAAAGAATTATAATTATTGTTTGTATTATTATTATTAATATTATTATTATTATTATTATTATTATTATTATTATTATTATTATCATCATCATCATCATCATCATCATCACCATTATGATTGTGACAGCTTTAATTCATTTTATAAAACAGGCAGACCCCCACCCACCACAATCTTGAGCTTTATAAGAGCTCATTTGATCATTAAAGATCAGGTGCAAACAATAGCATTTTAAATAAAACAAGTTCAACAAGTTGTAGACAGTCTGACCTCTGAGGACAGTTTTTGAGGACTAAATTAAAAAAGATAAGCAGATATTTTAATTGGCTTTCTTCAACCTGTATCCTTTTTCTTCTTCAACGAGGTAGAGGCCTAATTGTATTTCAAGATTTCCTTGTTGGTGAATACCGTTATTTGAACACTAGAGGGCGCTAAAGTCCACTGAATGCCTCCCTGTAGTGAATAAGAGTTTCTCATGTCCAGGCTTTGGGCCCCAGTCACAGTGCAACCAGCCTGGAAGGACGCTTTACACGCTACCAAAACACAGTGTGAATAACATCCCAGATGCTTGAAGGCAACTTATCAATGGCACCGTTTAAATGCACAGTGAAGAAAAGACTGTTTTCAAAGGCACTACATGCCAGTGACACTCTTTCTATAACCTTATCGTCCTAAAATGGCTGACCCAGCATACAATGTGCTGTATTGCATGTAGCTACAACAGGAGATAATGGTAGCAATTTGTATTTAAAATGAACTGCAGTAGAGTTCGTCAGTGCATCCACAAAAGTCACTTTACTTTTTTCTGGTAGCAACTTAAAAGTCTTAAAATGTATAATATATAATTTGTGGGTTACAAAATTAGTTTTCAGCACATCTAGTAATTCTAGTGAAAGTCTTTCAGGGCTTTTAAAAAAACTTGATTTCATCGTCAGAAGAAATAATAAAGAAAATGACGTATTTGTGACAACACAATCATTTTTTTAGGTAAAACGGAATGCTAAATTGTTATTAACCATTGTAAGAAAGAAGAACATCTTTCTGAAACCACTTAAATGCATGGTTTGTGGTGTCTCTTGCTTGTACAGGAAAGGGACGTGTCTAGCGGGATTTTTCTGTGTCTACTCGTAGTCCACAACGTGTAAGAAACAGGTGGAACAGACAGAATTGTATGTCCTTTGGAATTCATCTTCTTCTTTTTTTTTCCACCTGTGAAGCATATGTCTTGATGGGGCTGTGGAGCCTGACAAACAAAATTCCCATTTCCATCTAGATAATTTTTCCATCTGTTTGAGCGGAAGTGCGAGGCATCTGCAGGGTGTGTGTAACAGATACGGCAAGACGTTTCGTAACTCCACTGGTATAAACCCCACTGGTATTCCCTTTTGTGTAGGGGAGGTGTTAGGGGAGGAGGAGTGTGTGTGAGTGTGTGTGTGTCACAGCTGTTGTTATGGAGGAAAGCCCGGGTGGATCAACAGCTGCAGAGAGCAGGAAAGGAAGAGTGATTATGCTCTAAGCAGTTGCCCGTGCTCAGAGAAGCGATATTATTCTAAAGTTAAGTGCAAGTGAACTTCAAATACTGGGGTAGGGAGGAAGGTTGGTGATTTATGGGGCATGAGGTCTTCTTGTGGAGCGGTTGAGACTTACGCAAACCATTCACAGCTGAAATGACCAGGAACTGATACATTAAGTGCTCATGTAGACTACTAGTAGGGGAGATCTTTTATTTTTTTATACTACGCACTTGGAGGGCTTGGGAAGTTAGTGGAGCCATGATTCAGCAACTTGAGAGAAGCGGAAGGGCAAGAGAAGTTCAATTTCAGGGCCGTTTGGGTCAGCTGGAGCAGCTTGTACTGCCTCCTGCTGGTGTGACCGATGAACAGCTGAACTTGTAGAAACATGTTTATGTCGTAATTTGAATTCGGTGCTCTGTAGCATTGTTATGCATTATGCTCCTTGAATGGCTGTTTATGAGCTTGACCCGTTGAAATGCACGTGTC
The DNA here is from genome assembly GCF_036373705.1 of Amia ocellicauda. Taxonomy (NCBI): domain Eukaryota; kingdom Metazoa; phylum Chordata; class Actinopteri; order Amiiformes; family Amiidae; genus Amia; species Amia ocellicauda. The sequence continues at coordinate 5,971,424 of NC_089866.1, forward strand.
TCCTCTGAACTCATGTTCGATTTTTCAATGTATAAAACCTATTTCTTCCTCTCGTGTCCAAACCAATGGGTAGCCATCAATACTCATCTCTGCAATGTGCGATAGCCCAGATTTGCCTATCTGTAATGATACTGTAACATACATTCACCTCAGGGTAACACAGGGAACTGGGAAAGAGACCAGCTTGTTACTCTGTGATTCCACGTTGAGTTACACCACCTATGGGTGGAACTGTGGAACTAACTTAATTAGGAGTCACCTATAACTTATAGAAGGCTAGATAGGTTGATGTCCCAGGGGTGCATTGCTCAGTGGGTTATATGTAGGTCAGTATGGAAGGTTGACTCCAGAAAACTGCTGTCCCTCAGTAATCTCTGATTTGCATTAGTGCTGTTTGAATATAGAGGGGCTTTATTGATTCAAAAGGGGAAAAGTACAAATCGCAGTCAATGAAGTTGATCAGAATATATAACAATTTGATTTAAATTAGCTATATTATTATTATTATATTTTAATGAATCTAGCATGGATTGATTAAGCAATCTCTGTTTCGGCAGCAACACACGTGTTCCACTAGCAACTCTCAAGGGAGAATCCGTCTGGTGCTTTGCTTTACAGATTTCACCTGTTACTGTTCGCTCACATTTCTCTTAACCAAATGCACGGCTAGGAGTACGGGCCAAGACTGTGAGAAATGCCTGAAGTGATCTTTTGCTTTTCTTTTTTTGGGGGGATGGTTGTTTCCCCCGCAGACAACTGTGTGTTACGCACAGCCACTCGATCCCGACACCCAAAACAAACTGTGACATTCCGATGCAGTGTTGTGTGCAGCTTCGCTCTGGGAATCCTGGGGGTTTACACTTGCTAACGGCCCTGACCGAGACTGTGCACGGTGGCTCGTTGGGAGAGTCTGAGAATTCCTGTCCTGTTCACGGAGATGGGATCGGTACAGAAGGAAGTGCAGAATAAGTGTGAGAGAAAGAGGAAATAAAGAGCGTAAGACATGATCAAGCAATCAGTGCAGATGCAGATAGAAAATACATCCCATTGATATTAAACAAATAGTATTAATAGTAGTTCTTTGCCAATTAAGGATTTGTGCAGCATTCCACATTGTGTTAAGTGATTGAATGTTGTTTTTCAAGATATTCCTTAATAAGATCAGTTACCTATTGGCAACGGAAGAAGCAGGATGTCCGGGATGACCTGCTCCTCCATCCGTGACCTTTCACATGTTACCCGAGTCCTGACATGAGCCCACAATAACAACTTCCTGGAGCTGACAGGGCAATCAGCCTCTTCCAGAAGGGCCTGGAAACCTGGGAATAAACCTGGTTGAACAGGAGTTCCTCAGTTGGCCACTTCAATTAACACATCAGCTCTGCCATGGCCACTGCGCCGGAGGGAGGAGTATCAAAGATCTGGCCAAATCTGGACCAGGCTTCGATTCCAACCCTGTCATCTCCATGCCCGGTGATGAGGAAGTGACCAATACTAAAACATATTTCCCTCCTTTCTTTCAAATGCGTCATTTAAATAGATTTCAAACAGGCTGTACTCCTATTACTACTACTACTAATTATAGAAAGTTTAAATGCACCTCACTAAGCAGACAGATTCAGAAATCTCAAATGTATGTATGTATTAAGTGTGCTAACCAAATAGTACAATCGCTCATTTGTTGGCCTTTCTGAAAAGGTTCCCCTTTATTTATTTTTTTAGTTGTTTATTTGGTATTTGTCCAGGTTGGTTCTGAACCACGGGAGGTTTGTGAACTTCTGCTACAGGTCATGAAGTTAACACAAACACCCCACAGGCAGCGGAAAGTCCCCGAAATGTCCCTCCTGGTATCAGCCTGCTTTGCTTACCAAATCACTGGCACACCTGAGGGAGAAATGTGGAAGTAGAAACAAGCAGAAAAACTATACCCTAAAAACTTCAGTAGTGAAGAAATCTTAGTAATTAATGCCACTGTTCGTCAAGAAATTACAGAGTGTTATGTTGTTCGGAGAATCAGTGTATAACAAGTTTCTACTTGTGTCTATTTATGCATTTATTTGTAAGTGTATTGTTTTTGGATCCTTAACTTACAAGTAATTAACGACTTGTTGGACAAGTTTGAAGTGTTATTTGTAATCTCTAACTCTCTATTGAGTCCATCGTGGGTGTCCCAAAGGCTACTTCGGGAAGGCCGATCAGAGCTACTACAGTTGTGCGGCATTTATTATGTTCGGAAATCAAACACGCAAGGCCTCGGCTGGCGTGTCTTTCCAAGGAAAAGTCGAGAGCTTCAACAAAAAGCATTACATCATACAGTAAGGATACAGATGAGTGTAACCTAAAACTGACATTTAATAAATAATGGAAGAACAAGGTTGTGCAAGGACAGCTACTGATACCTATTGAGTAATCGACAGGTCCAGCCAGTGGGATGGGTTTGGGACATATTCAGTTCTAGTGCATCACAAGATGAGGAAACAGGTTCAACAGTGATCGCAGCCAGAACACTGTCTCATCTCTGGATAGAACCTGATTACTGACATTACTGTTGGGTTATAGTGTTACACTCCACCAAAATGTGATTAAATCATTTTTTAATAAATTATGAATGAAATGCCGTTATAATTCACAGTCACTGCCAGATTTATGACGTGTTGTGTAGCATCCATCCCACCTGCAGTGAAGTGCACTGGAAACACCAGACAAGGAGTTACGATTGTCATTTTGGGCCCTTAGCAGACTGTGTTTGCCGTGTCTGTTAGACTCAGTCCTTATGCGTTTTGCTCTTTCGATCCACAATTCACTGGACCATGACTCCGAAATGTATCCTCAAATTAGCCACATCTGTCAAAACCCTACCTGTCATACCAGTACATATTTCAGAAAAGGCCTGTCTGTGCAATGCCTAGGCGTCTGAAAGATGTGTCTAGCTTCCTGCTATTTCTCAATTTACCTCCAAATCCACAGGACGTTTTTAATCACATTTTTCATTGCAAATTGTCACTGTAATGACAGGCCGTAGATCTGAGACCCGAATAGCATTCAGGGTGGAAGAGAAGTTGAGAATTAGGGGGATTAAAAGCTTTTCTGGAACAGGTTCAAAAACTGCTGACAGAGCAAGACTAAACATCATAATGGCAGCTGAAAGATCTTCACATGTGGTGCTCTTTTATTCCACTGGGAGATTAAGTTTAACTGGGGTTTAAGACTGAATTTTTCATGCAATGGGGGGGATTTTCAGAGCGGTGCTCAAACCTCTTTGAGGCCCTCTCTCATCCTTAGCTGCTGCCACAATATCTGTGGTTTCCCTGATAGTTTATAGAAGGCATCTACGCTCTCAAAGCTTCTCAGCAACATGCACACAAACCCCCCCGGGCAGAGATAAAACAGATAAGAAAGAGGGAAATCAACCTGCTTATTATAGTAAAGGCTATGTTGTATGTACTTTGCAGACCGCAAGGACTTTGCAAATGTTCTTTCCTTTCACACGGCGGGGATTAAGATATTCTTTATGTACATATCATATTGACTAAGTCAATCTAAACCTCCTGGAGTCAACACTGCAGTAGAGTCTTGGCAGCGGATTGGCAATTTTCCCCGCTGTTGTATATCTCGTGTGTGTCTAACTAACATGCTGACACTTATTCTTAGCTTGTTTTCATCGGCCGGGGACAGGAGACGCTAAAGCAGTCTGGGCCCGGCCTCGTCCTACTCTGTGGCAAGGAGCAGATTGTTATTTTAGCCTTCTTTTTATATAATTAATAGCCTGAACGGTTCACTTCACCAGAGCTAACTTAGGCCCAGGGTAAATCAGAACTCTGACCCACCCACCGATCATAAATCACCATCCGGAGTTTGTAATTTGCCATCAGTGGGTGGATCAATGACACGGATGTTGAGCTACACTGCGGATGTTGTGAGCGGAGATGGGGCCGTTGTCCTGACAGCACCTGTGCCGTTGCAGGGGCTTGTCCTGGAGGACCGTGGAAAGACAGCACCTTGGTTCTTGGACTCGGTTCCCACTGCCCTGTCGCGTGTATGTCCAACAATTTAAATATGTGTCCATTACGACATGCAAATATAGGAGCTCTTCACTCTTCACTAATTTTTTTTGTCTGTCGTCCGAACTTTAAACAGATGAAAACAGGAGTGTGTTGAAGAAATGCAATGAGCATCGAATCATAAATAAAATATCGATCATTGGTTACCATTAAGACACGCTTAAACATCACTATGCAAACCGACTCTTTTGTGTAACTCGTTAGTGTAGCACCCATTTTCTCTCTCCTTATTATTTTTAAAGAAAAGCTCTCCATAAGACTTCACATATCCTGTGCTTTCCCCCGCTTCTCTTACAGTTGCTATGGCAGTATTAGTCAGCTAATCTTTAATTCCCAAGATCAACTCCCACTGTTTCACCTCTCAGGCCAAAAAAACACAGCAGCCTCGCCTTCTTGCCCCCTCGTTTGAAGCAGCATTAAAACAAATATTCAAAGTCGGGTTTTTGTACCCCTGAGCCTAGCATTTGGTTCCATAGCAACTGAGCATTTTTTTTCCCTTTTTAATTCTATTCCAAAAGGCCCCCAGAATGAATGTGATCTTCTCAGGGATATCATACAGCAGGCCTGGTGAAAGGGCCTTTTTATTAAAACCCATACCTCTGACAAGATCCTTTACATAGAGGGTCACCTAATCCCTCAACAGCGCCGGGTCCGCCAGGAAATGAAACTGTTACCTACGACTCGTGCATTCGCGCACGGAGGGACAGATTGCTCCGAAGATGGGGGTCCTCAATAGGTTTGTTACAGCTTTCTGGTTGGTTTGCAACAGAGCTTATGTTACAATCGGAAGCAGAGAGGGTTTTACGTGAAGAGAGAGAGAGAAAGAGAAAGAGAGAGAGAGAAATACAACAGACTGCAGCGAGGTGAGGTTCATTTAGTTTTTTCCTTCTCTGCAAGTTTGTTCTCAAAGTACCAATAGTCCAACTGTGTGCAAAGAAACTTGTTCCTACGTCTGCGCCCATTACTGAGTCCACCGGGAAAGCTAAAGCTCAGTATTCGTACATCTACGGGATGACTTCCAAGAACATTGTGCTTCACTTTCTCCTTCTATAAAGAACACTACAGCCCCAGCTAGTTCTCCAGAAAAACAAGGAAGAGACACATCCCCCCGATGCCCCGCTCGATGTACACTATTAAACTCTCTACAGCTCAGCAACTTTCTCAAAATGAAGAGCAAAAGTCTCTGTAGCAAACAGCTTTGACATTTATCCTGAATGTGTACATTTGATTTATATTGACATGTTTATGCACAGAGTATATTGAGGTGGTTTGTTTTATGTGTTTGTCAAGTTCTATTTCCCCCCCCCTTTTATTTCTTGCAGCTAATTAGGTTTACTGCAATTCAATTATTTCCAGCAGTCCGAGATACTGTGGTGCATTGTACAAGCCAGCTGCAGCGCGAAATACACCAAGGAAAAAAAAAAAAGCCTTTCCCTGTCTCTTAATAACAGTGGCTCAGTTCCTGAGCAGAACCAGGCAGTACCAGGGGCGAGCTGACATGTATATCTCTCCCGGGGTGAGAGGTCAGGCTCATTAGCACATTGTGAATGCCTCATCACCAGGACAGGAAGTGCGCGTGTCACTAACCCTGCTTATTTTCGCCCACTTCACATCTTCCAAAGGAGGGCTTTAAATCCCACATTGTGTGACATCATCATCAATGACATCATTCATGCTTACTGTCAATTTCTGACCACCTCGTGTGGCCTTGGCATCGGCGGTTGCTATGCAGGTGCGTGGAAGCAGTAGGACGGCTTTTGGCCCATCCACAATTCATTCTGTTTGTATTTAATTGAATTAAATAATACGTTTCAATTAAAAAAGTATATATATACACACACACACACACTTGTTTCCTAACGCATTTATAATTTCTGATTTCAGTCACACTCTGTGATGGTTGTGCCGTATCTATTTCTAAATCTCCTGCTGTTTCAACATTTATATGCAACCATATTAAAAAGCTAGTGAACTGTTCAATCTCCCACAATGCTTCTGAAGCCATGGTGTAAATATCTCCACATGACTGTTTGCACCAGGCCCTACCAGATGCACCATATGGCTCAGCTACCAGATATTACGTCTGCACAGTGTTGTCTTTGGTGCTTCAGTGTAGTTTTCTCTGACAACTTTACAACTCACAGGCAGTACTGCACCATGTCTGCTGCGATGCTTTTTAAGCCAAACCCCGTCATCTAGAAGAAACATCTGCGCCCCACACTCGGGCAGTCAATCATAACAGGAAATATTTTTATAATCATCATCATCATCATAAAAATAATAATAATAACAAAATCATAGTGAATGCTTTGCTACAAAGTGTACACACCAATGTACAGTTGTGTATATATATTTTTATTGATTTGATATATTTATTGATTTTTCTTTTAATCAGCTGAATTAGCAAAGATTTGCGCCATCCCAGAAAGTTGGCACATTTTTCTTGGTTAGTGGTCTGCTGGACATCACAAGCTGGAATATAAACAGCGCTGATTCAAAGCCAGGGTGAGATGTATGATTTTAACTAAATACTAATTGCCTCTCGGGTGAGTAAACGTTTATAGTGGAGTCCTACAATAAATAATTGCATACAATTAGATAGCCAAATATTATTTTCCACACAGATGTGAACGTATTACAAGTAACAGTGCGCTGGAATACATTTGAAATGGTTTCCAATTAAAACAAAGGATAGCTGGACTGCATCAGTTTAGTGGGACCAGTAAGGGTTTAAGCTCAGTATAAATCAGACAACTCTTTTACCACAATTCTGATAAACACATACACCTGAAAATCAGTTATTGTCCCTGTCTTTTTCATTGTTTATTTTGAATGCCATTGGAAACAGCTCCTAATTCAAAACATAATCTGACATTTTCCCCTAATTTTAAAAGAGCTTTTCAAATTTAAGTGACAAAACAACAACAATAAAAAACTAGCTTGACAGGTAGTCTTGAATTCTCCAAAGAAAGCACTGAAATTATGTTGACTTTTTACTTGACTTAACTCGTTGGACTAAATAAAATGCACATATATTTTAATGGCATGCATTTGTAAAATGTCTGCCAGTCTTATTTGCCACACCTCATTTGCAGTGTAAAATGCAGTATTTACTTACTCTGCCAAATCTGAAAAGGGCATTGTGCAACATTCCCATGTGGCACAAATAGCTTTTAAATACACTATTATTTTCAATCTACAATTTGAGAACATGGTCAAACAGCAAAGCTCTGAATGTTGTCACCTTGGATGACTGTATGGGAACAAGGCCGGCTGCAACCAAAATTAACCCTTGCATTAAAAGCTTTAACCGAAAGAAACCACTGACTCCATGACTACTCCTACTTCATAACTGTGGCTCCCAGATTGTGGTTTGAAATGTCAATTCCCAGTCTGTCGTCGCCCGATAATGAGCCCCTTTACACTACAGGAGGTAAAGAATGAGATCTAAAAATATGGCAGAAAAGCTTTATGTCATAAATCATTATTAAAAGACATTAAGTAATATACTACTGCTACAATAGCCCTTAATCTTGTAGCTGTTGGTTTCTGTTAAGTCCTGACGACCTTAAGTCAAACTTTGTTATAATTAGTTTAGTTGCACTATGAGACTGATATAAATTCTGTAGAGCATAAACACAAGTATCAAACTAAATTATATGTATAAATAGATATAAATATAAAGATTCATATATATATATATATATATATATATATATATATATATATATATATATATATAATAGCCTATAACTGGTTGGTTGTATCTTATATTTTGAGAAAAGAGTAAATTACTTGTCAGTTTATCAATCACTTGTGAGGCTTTTTCTATAAAATTATTGATTACTTAATACTGACTCCCCCAGTCATATTACAAATGCAGATTTTCACTGCTCACAGTTGGAGAGTGTTGATGATAGACTAAGTGCTTTATTGATTAGCTAACAGGAATTCAGTGTTTTCAATCAAAGCAGTTAGTTCACTTTCACATCCCGCTTTACCTCTAATTTAATCTCACAGTTTATAAAGTGAATTTACTGTTACTTATTAATTCATTGAACACACTGTGTTGCAGTGACTAAACCTGGTTGTGGGCAGTCGCAGTTTTTATAGGTTAACCATAGTCATAAATTTATCAAATGTCTCAAATGTCTACTGTTCGGTGGAGTCAGGGGTGACTGACACATAAGACTTGGCTGTGTTTGTCTTTAGATAACTTAATTGAACACATCACCTGTTTAACTGGTCAACATTAGATTTGGGAACTCTTTGGAGTTAACTGTAAAAATGTGCTAGTTTCTTTGGAAGCAAGGTTAGAAGAGACAGACGTGTAAAAGAGTACGAGGAAGTCAGGGCCATGTTTGCACTGTCAGCGGCTGTCTGTGAAAAACAGGAGTCTCTATTTTAAGAAGTGGATCACACTACGTGCATTTTTAGAATTCAAATGACACAAAAAGTTGAAAACATGCATTGCCTTTTATGTATATTTTAAGTTTAAACCCTTTAACCTTTATTCCCCTCCTGTGTCTTCAGATCCCTGGGTTGTTTGGTGCAGTTCTTACCAGAATTTGCATCCCTGGTTGCAAAATTAAAGTAAGATGCTCGCTTAAAAGTGGCGCCAGTTCGATGTGCTGTTGATGACCTCTGTAACCACACTGGATTTAGTGGTGGGTTTGTTTCTTCTGTAATGAGGCTCAGCAGACCACTAAAAGGCAAATGTTTCCTCTTCCCTTTAACTCCTCGCAGACTTTCTAAATAAAGAAAGCCCTGGGGCACAGAAAATATGGGGTCAACAAATTTTCTGTTTTGGAGAATCAATGGGACCTTCCAAATATAGTGAGAACATGCTAGTTTTTAAATGCCAGCATCTTCCCACTTAAAAATATATATTTTTGTTCCTGAGAGACATAAGTGATTCTGTCAATCTGATTTGATTCTGTGAGGTCTTACTTTAAAGTCTTCATTGTGGAGGAAAGATCTGGGCTTTCGCTGCCATCAGTTCTCCGAAATACACAATAATGACTAACCAGTGAAATTCTTACCGCATAAGCATGTAATGATGCTGTTAACAATTCTTATAAAAATCATTGGAAAAGTAGATGTATTAATTGCATTATTTTAAACTTTATCATCATTTTAAATAGATATTGTAAGATATTCAAGAACCCTTGTGCATTATTTATAAATTCTGCTGTATGGCATGGAATGTAAAATAGTTTCTTGAGAGCAAAGGGAATGAATGAGAGAAGAAAGTCTTGTTGCGCATTAGCAGGAAGGTCAGCTAATATGTTCCTCCCACACTACATTCCAAGTGAATACAAAAGCCATATGCCAGTGGCATTTGAATTAGTCAGTGGCTCTGTGTAGGTGAAAAACATGAAATTTAAATATACGTATACATATGCAGTTGCAGACAAAAGCTTGATGAAGTGTATGCATATTGAGCAGGGTTGTTCACTAGTACAAGAAACGTTGTGGGTCAAATTTATGAGTATTTTCTAACAAAACCTCACTCTGATTATATGAAACATTCAGGCCTTCATGAAAGAGAAAAAGACCAGTACAATGATTTTCACTTGAAATATAACCACAAGACCAGTCATACCTTCACAATGAATTAAACCTTATCACAACCCCAATCGATTTACAACGCAGTATTATCACGTTGTTTTCATCATCATTTAACGAACACAAGAGCATCAGACTGCTTCATTTTTTTTTTATCTTGTTTTACTTCTCTTTTAATAAAATATATATTTTCTGTCTGAATTCCAGGCTTGGTTGTGTAATATTGTGGCGCTGCTGCAGTTATGCATCTGCTGCATGAGCTCACTCCGTAAGGTCACACAGTCAACACAGTGGGAAGATTTCCAGAACAGACCTACACAGTTCTGAGCTGCACAAGTGCACTGAGAGCTCCTATTGTTAATGGTCATAAAGCTTGTGCAAGCGTTAGCCAGAGCACAAACTCAGGGTCCTTAAGCATTACAATGAGACTCAACACAACTGTAACCAAACACCGTCCAAAAAACACAGCTGATACAAACATGCTTTTCTAACAACGTGCTCATTATCTGATGCTTACTGTGAGGTGGATAAGTGTGACTTCGTATCTTAGTTCAAGTTATAATAGGAAACAAAATAATAATTCATAATAAAAATAATAACTCTCTTTTATAAGAACACTTTTCGGGTGAATATTTCAGTGTCATCACCCTGACACGGACCAGAGAAAGTGATCCAGTGACAGACTGCGTTGTGTTCAGGGAGCGATGTCATTGCACATTCCTCTACTCCATGTCTACTCCAGTGGAACTCAGTAAGTAAATGTTGGTTCTGTCTCGTCAGCTGTTTAGGTTGGCTTTCAGGTTGCAGTAACAGAGGAGACACTAGTGCTAAACAGAGTCCTTCATTTCAGAAAATGAGACTTCTGCAGGAAATCATTAAACTGGGGTGGAACAGCAATATGCTAATATTGACCGTGGAACCCAGCGTGTAAAGGATAAAGAATGAGAAATGGGAACTTGAGGAAGTGGCAATAAAATTTTCTATGCTTTCAGGCTGGAGTCCTATGAGCACAGCATGGAGTTGTTGATGACTTAAACAGGTTCAGATGCAATACTCTGAGAAAGCAATACAAAAAATCATTCAAATCCAGTATCCAGTGTTTGTAGACATACTTATTTTTGGTCTTTACACATTTCCCCATGGTGACTGACATTTAAGAAAGATCTGTAAAAAGTTACATGGCACAAATTCATATATTGGTGAGGAATAAAACAAATAAACAAACAAACAGCATAATGGACTTTATAATGCTCCTGTCCCTAGTAGTAGTATTGAAGCCCTGCCATCAAATCTACCATTCCTGCAGCGAGACAAGACAGAAAAAACAAAAGGTTAACATTCGACTTCCTCTTTCAGAGATGCATTGCATGATAAGGAACTTTCACCAGTAAAGAGTAACTAATCTCTAACAATGAAGAAGTAGTGTAGCTCTCTAGATAGCTCAAGCCTGGATTACACATAGCTGAGGTAATTAAAAGAAGATGCTGACAAATGTCCCGAATATAAAGGTAAACAGAGTCTGTTTATCAGGAAATCGGCATAGCAAGTGAATCCGAGATGAGGCCAGCGCTCTTCTTGGTAATGAACATTATTTACACTTCATTTCCCTTGCAAATCAGCTGAGGTTCCCATAGCCCCTTCAAAAAAGCCAAGCACTCATTAAAAGAGTTGAGACTATTACTCCCATAATGCTCCAGTTCAAACAATGAGGAGTTCGGATAGTTTGCATGATTCACTTGGTGTGTCCAGCTCCTTTATGTAATTCAATGGTTTTAAAGAATGGGTACTCGTCCTGAGTATCGCAAGTCTTTCAACCGTCAAGGTTCAACTATGTGGATGGGAGCCGCCGGATACTCCGCGTTGACCCCAGAGATCTACCTGACAGATGCAACATCAATACACTCAACTTTCTGAATAATTTCCAAGCACTCAAACAGATTCCCACCCTGCTCTCTTGTGTTTGATCCCACATACAAAACACACACATACACAACTTTGGCATTGTCCTGATACGTTTGTTAATGTACCAAAACTCTAAATCATTGTAGTAAAATAGTCAGAGCCCTAATTCTCATACTTAGCTCTGCAGCACTCAGTTGCATTGAATCAATATGCAGTTTACCCCCTTTACAGGTTTTGTGTACATTAACTAGATATTAATTAATTCGCACCCACTGCCTTGGATTCTCGCTGGTTTAGACTTCCTCTAGTAGTGTGTCATGAGCTCGCTGGAAGTCTCATTGCATCTCGTCATATGCTCGGCTGTTCTGCTGTTATCTAAGCAAGCCATCTTAAGACATTGTTCCTGTCTGAGATAGGACAGAAAAAACACAACGCTGCATGCAGCCGCTCGAAAATAAAGCGCCTTTAATGTACTTCCCATTACCTGACAATCAACTTTGTTTTTTATTTGGGAAATGCTTGAAGGCTTCTTCCCGGCACCCAGATGAATTAATCTGCTGGAGACGCTGAAGACTTGGCGTTAAATATAGACTCATGAGTTATAGCAGATTTTAAAGTGATTTAAAGCAACTCTTCCTTGCAGAAAGAGTAAATAGTTAATTATCAAGGAGTGGTAAGATGCAGTGGTGGGATCATTTAGATTATATAATGCAATCCAGCTATGATACGCCGAAGGGACCCGTTCCTGTTCTTGCGTTCTGGAGGATTTGACCAACAATGGATCATCGTAATGGATGTAAACAAATATGGTACGAGAAGGTATTGTGGCGTGGCATACAAAGCTTGCACTTCCCATCCATGTTGATGCTTTTTTAATTCCATTTGTGTATGAATTTTTTTGCTGAAACAGTTGAGTTGAAATTCCACCCCCATGTGCATCTAATCAGCCATTCAGAATCTCTTAATGACTTGTCAGTTCTTTGCCCTTCCATTTTCTGTCCAATTAATTCTTTTCTTGTGCTCCGGATAAAGGGAGACAAAGGACCTTCCACAAAATAATGAATCATTAAAATTCAGCAGCTCCATGCCTGGACACTTGGCTTCTCCCCCAGCAGTTCAAGCTGCTTTGCATTCGTACTGAGCCCCATTGCAAATTCTACCCTACAGATATAGGGCCAGCGCGTTCCTTTAACCCTCAGAGGTCTAAGTAAATGGTCTGTGGTAAAGACACCCACAAGCACCCAATCAGAGAAAATCACAAATCATCGCTGTCAAGCAACTTTGCATGATCTCTGAGCTAGACTCCATTATCAACCGGACAGATACATGACAGTCACACAGACTTGGCAAAACATGGATTCTCTTTCAAAATGGGGCACTATCTGTTCGGTAGCTGCAAAGCATGTTTTTTCAATCATTTTGTGTTGAATGATAAGCAGGGCAGCTTCACTAACTTCCAGGACTGACTTCAAATGAATGCCAGTCTTTATTCCTATTTTTTTGTGTCTTTTCACTAACTACATTATCTCTTCCTAGACAGTCACCAGTGAGTGTTTACCATTCCTTTCTGATATAAGGAATTGCCCTGAGCAAGAAACTTTTAAAATGGCTTTGATATTTATTTCTGTAAGTTTCTTTGAGGCCATTGCCTAAACACATCATGTAATCTTTCAATTGCATTAAAAATCTTTCTATACTGGGTGAAGAAAAAAAACAAAAAACAGGTGTGAACTGATTTCCATTTTGAAGGTCATCTTTATTCCTTAAATTACACTTTGTTTTGTCATTGTTCCATGCAGAATACTACTTTCGCACACGCATCCCGCTGATGTATCTGTTAAACTAATAAACAATATGTGACAGGGAGACATACGTTTAATCTTGCAGTTGTTCTATTAGATTCTTTTAAATAATCAAGTGTCTACTTCCAAGAATCAGATTAACTTCCTGAAAGTCCAGACAGCTGTCCTTTCTCGGCTCCGGCAATACAAAAAAAAGTGTAATGCAGCTGTTACTTTGGTAACCATTGTAGAAATAGCATGTGTTGAACTCACACCTTGGAGAAACAATCTTTTTGTGTATGAAGTAACTTTTACCCATGGCAATGGCACGTCTTTTTAAGAGCATGAAACAATCAGGTTGCAAAACAGACACGAGCTGGTGTGGCTGCTAGTCACTCATTGATCAAAGATCCTCAGGAAACCACATTTTCAAGTATATAAATCCAGACCACAAGATGACAGTTTACACCACCCCTGAATCTTTGAAGAGCTTCTTTTTTATCAGACCTCATCGACTTATACCTCACTTCCTTTCGTGTTCAGGTATCTCTGCCGTGTTTGAAGGTGGCTGAGTTGAATTTGTTGAAACACCAAATTGGTGAATGACTGGCAGTCTGAGATGAGAACATTAGTACAGCCATGCAAGGTAAGGAAGTATAGTAAAGGTCAAAATGATATCAATATATGAAATGTGAGGAGCTCTTCCTCGACTGGCTGTCTGTTTCTGATGATGTAGTGCTGAAATAAGGAGCTGAGTCTGATCAGCCTTTAAATCTTTGCATTGTATTTTCATGCAGTCACACAAAGTTGTCCACTCCCTTATGAGCTCAGATACTCTCAAAGGCCATGGTGCTTTACAGTAGACACCATGCTTTTTAATTGCAGGCAATTGCTGTTCCTTCTGCTCTTTCCTTTGGAAATCTGTAATGAAAAGAATGTAGCCAGCTTGTCTATGTAGATACCCCCAGCCTAGGCTCAACTGCAATTGGTTGGCTTGGACTGGCATTTGAGTGATGTTATTGTTAGGCTGAAGGATTTGATAGGGTTAGTTTAGGTAAAGGGTTAGGTGTGGTCTTGACGTTAGCATCAGGAATATTTACATCTTGAAATTAAGGAGGAAGAGTGAGCTGGACATGGCTGTTGTGTGAGGGTTGAATTGGATAATGACACCATTCGTAGCCCTAATAAAATTCAGAACCACATCCTGGGCCAACTACACCCAACTACAACCCAAGCACCCATGAAGACTGAGTTTCCTAAGCCTAGGTGTAAGCACAGCTTGAATGCTACAACTTAACCATATAACCATACATTTGTTTTACCTATATCCCTAATTCAATCTAAAAATAACCTGAGTCCATCCTTCAATCTAGTCTAAACATCAACCCAAACTGAGCACAGCCATAGCATGACCGAAGCACTTTTCACAGAGTGCGTATTGATGAAGTCAGTGTCATATTCATGCTCTGTATAAATCGGTGACTCCTAGCATTGTGCTGGAGAGTAATGGCTAATTCTCAGAAGCTGCAAGACAGTTCCCGAGGGTTGGCAACCCTGTTCAAACCACACCAAGTATGCTGTTATCGCTTCTGGTCAGTGTGTCATAAAACAACGTGTTTGAAGGGGATCGAGAAGAGGTCAACTTGACTTGGCAACAGGGAAAAAAAGGCAATATTTTGGATGATAGATTAAAATATCTGTCCCTCTAAAGCTTTAAGGGAGAGGGGCGGCTTCATTTATGAAGGAAATGTTTAAAAATGATAAAAGAAAAAACACATTCTGCAATTGAGGGTCCTGGCCTTACCCACACTGTACCGATTTACCATTATCGTCGGGATGTCATGCTGCAGTCAATAATTAGTGAAATAAACAAGAGAGCACGGCACGATTCCATTTTTTTTCTTTTATTTTTTCTTAAAAAGGGCCTGCACAAAAGGTTAGCAGTGCTTGTGAGAATTTTCTAGTAAGACATAGAAAAAGAAAAAAAAAGATTGTTTACAGTGAACTTCTTTCAAATTTAATAGAGAAAATAGATTGCATAAAACATGCAGCTCAGATACTTTCTGAAAAAGACAATTCGAAAATACATTTTTAGAAAAACAAAAAAAGCGTTTTGAAGGCACAAGTTAGTGTTACATGTGTAAAAAGTTATTATATGCCCGGCATACAATAAAAAAAACAGTAGAAATACAACACGCACACACGCACGCACACACACGTATTAGTAAAAAACAAAGAGCTGTTTACAGAAGGAATTTGTGTGTCTTCAGCCCTTTACATTTACTATCTTGAATGTTATTAACGTAATCCCAAAAGTTTGTCTATGTAGTGGAGAGTTCTAGTTTCACAGCTTCACGACTAAAATCAGGTCCTGGGGAGAGGAAAACACAATATAATAAGTCTGAGTTTGTGTTTTCATAAAATCTGGCTACCTTAGCGAAAACATCCACGGTGCTTAAACCATGTAACAACTTAGCAGGGCCGGCCTTCCGTTTGGATTTAACGCTCGCCCAGCAGTTGGTCTGTCACTCAAAGCAGGTGTTGTATTATCTTACCCGTTTCCTTTAACCCTTTTGTGGTTGCCAACGTATAAATTTGGAAAACGGCAAAGTAAACTTCTGTTGCTGCTGGACATCATATTGTCTTTTATAATCTGGAATGGCGGTGTGTACTGTGCATCATTACAAAGCAAAAAGTGGTTAAATCACCACTTTGGCAGAATTAGTGAAAATCCTCCAACATAAAACACTACACATTATTTTCCTAACACAATTTATCATACCCTTATTTAATTAATAGCAATAAAGAAATTCCAAACATGAACTTAGGATACAAAAACAACACCGTTTACTTCCAGAATGAGAGTTAAACCCTGTTTTGATAAATTGACACATTAAACTGAAAGGATTGGTCCAACTACGGAGTTCCTGTGCTTTGCTAGAACTGCAGCAAACCGTGAATGAGGATTACTTCATCCAAATCACAGAATTGGTCCCAGTGTGCTTTATAAAATCGCCCGTTTCAAAACTACGTGCACGACATTGTCTTATACACCTTATTGAATATTTTAGATTTAAAAAAAAAGAAAGAAATGCACACACACACATACATATATATACACAACTACACACATGTACGTATATATCCGTGAACTTCAGATAGTCCTCACAGAGGATTCATACCATTGTCTTTTTACAAACAATTTAATAGCCATTTCTTCATAGAAAAACAAAATATGCATGGCCACAAACAAGTAAGCCTAGGGAAAATTTTTTTCTTCCTAAAAAATTGATCAATCATATTAAATCAGCAGGCACTTTATTTTATTTTTTATTTTCCAAATTGGCACAGCGCTCCACCTACTGTATTCTATTCCTTCATTAGTGCAGAAAGCTGTGGGCAACTTTCAAAAGTCCTTAAGACATTTTATTAGCAATTGGAGAAGTGTCCCGCACCGTGTCCCCCACTCTCTATGGCCTGGTGAGAGTTGTGTACACCGGTTGGTCCCAGTTGGCTGTTGGACTGTGGGACGGAGGGATGGACAGACTGTTGAGGATGGGGGTTGCATAGGGGCGCCGTGATGAGTGAAAATAAGGGTACTGGTAAAGACTGGAGGGGTAGCTCGAGTAGGGGTTGTAGTAGTTGGTTGAGTTTTGAAGGTCTGTATAATCACACTGGGAGCTGGAGAAGGAGGCAGCGACCGACGCAGAGGCGGCCGAGGAGGCGCAGGTTTGGCTGGGGTACGAGCCGTAGTCAGAGTGGGCCGGGGAGCCGTGGGAATGGTCGCTGTAGTGGCTGGGGCTGAGCTGCTCCGTCTTGATATGTCTCTGCTGACCTGCCTCGCTGCTGGACGCGGGCGAGGAGGAGGACGTGGTGCTTTTGTGACTCCAGATCTGAATGGCCGCGCCGTTTCCACCCGAGTGGCTGTAGGTGGAAGCGTAGGCCCCCGCGGCGGGGTTCTGTCCGTGGCCGTGGTCCGAAGGCAGCGCGGTGTGCCCGTTCAGCGGCAGGTACTGGTCGAACTCGTGCACGTCAAAGGCCTCCATGTTGCTGATGACGTCACTGCTGAGCTCCGAGATGTCCACGTTGCTGAAGTCGATGTTCTGCCGGCCGTTGTCCAGGAGGCGTCTCCCTTCCTGTTTCAGATCCTGCTTGCCTCCGTGGTGTAGGTCTGTTTTAGGGGTGGTGGGGGGAGTTGGTGGCCCATGGGGCTGACCTATTTACCAAAAGAAAAACGAAGTGGGTTCAATATGGAAATGACAGCTTAAACAGCAACGGACATCATCTTATTTTAAATCATTATTTTTTTAATCAACCAAGACCACTTAAACATTCTAATCTAGAATTCTAATCTAATCACTGAGGTTTTCAGCATGTTAAGTTGAGGCACAATACTGTTATCCATAATTAGTCTTTAACACTAATGGCAAAAGTTTATTCATATGCTTTCAATTAAGGGTTGTTTGTATGTATATATGAAGGCTATGTATCCATCTATATTTTTTAAGTAGTTGCAAATTATATATGTAACGTTTAGTGAATATTTTTTAAAAGGTACATTTTAGTAGTCAATCTGAGGTTTGTGTTGGATATGGATATGAACTCAGTTTTGCTTGAACACGGTTCTAATACAACATCAATTACCTGCGTGGTCAGGGTGATGGTGCCCGTCTGTCATGCCCCCTATGCCCGGCTCTGCCTTGTACATCTGCCCTGAGGGGTGGTGGTTCAGCTCGGCGCCCGAATCCGAGTCGCTCTGGCCGGGTTTGACGCTCTTTCGCCTGCGGGGCTGGTACTTGTAATCCGGGTGATCTTTCTTGTGCTGGACTCGCAGGCGCTCGGCTTCTTCTACAAACGGCCGCTTTTCGTTCTCGGATAATAATCTGTGAAATGAACATGACAATGGCATGCAATTATGTGTTGAAGTTTGAAATATCCTTGTGCTACATTTCGTTCCTAATTTGTCCCTATAGCAATATTAAGGTGGGGTATGTATTTCAGATTTTTTAAGATTAATTTGACTGGGGGGGAAATAGTTGATAACCTCCAAAATATTTTGAAATATTTCTGAAATTGAGAGTCCTTTAAAACAAAATTGTAACAATTGTGAAATGAACAATACAGTATTGGGAAATACCTACAATAAATCAAGAACAAAAAAGGTAAAATCTATATTCACCCCTGATTTAGGTAGTTATTATTAGGCATAGCCTTTCATATCACTGGACCATCACAATTGTATATATGTTTTATACTTACAGAATAACTACGCGACAACTATTTCATGCAATTCAGCGCGCATGCAATAGCTTCTAAGAGACTTAATTTTGCGTGTTACCCTATTTCATGCATTTTCATATACATATAGTTCGTCCATATATTTATATATATTCCCCCCTTTAGTTTTGAATTTTTATAGTATTTTATATTTTACACCAGAATAAGAAATGTTGATTTATTTACTGAAATGTAGCATCACTTTAACGGGAACTGTTACAATTCAAGAATTCATGTGGCAAAATAACCACCAGAGACCGGCATATATCAATCCAAAACCATGCCTTATTGTAAAATTATTATTGTAAACTGCATTACAGAACTCATGAATCGCACACATCTCAGTATCAATCTCCAATAACCGAGCAAGGGCCAGTGATCAAGGGATGGTGAAGCTCACCTCCACAGCTTGCCCAGGGTCTTGCTGAGCTCGGCGTTGTGCAGGTGCGGGTACTGGTCCGCCAGCTTCCTGCGGGCAGCCTGCGCCCACACCATGAAGGCGTTCATCGGCCTCTTGACGTGCGGCTTGTTCTTCAGGGAGCCGCTGCCGCGCACCGGCATGGGCACCAGGGACCAGTCGTAGCCCTTGAGCACCTGGGACACGGCGTCGCGGATGCAGGCGGGGAAGCGCTCGTCCTCCTCGCCCTCCAGCTTCTTGCCCAGCCGGGACTGCCCGTGCCCGTCCGAGCCCGTCGGGGAGCACGGCGCGTCCGAGTCCGAGTCGTCCTGGGACAGGGAGCTGGAGGTGCCCGCTGGGCTGCAGGGGGGCTCGGCGAGGGACTTGTCGTGCTCCTCGGTCATTTTCAGCATGAGGTGGGGCTCCAGGATCCTAAACCGGGCTTTCAAACGCGTGTCTTTCTCTGACAAGCAAATGGATATTATTGAGCCGCGGCCAGCAGTTTAGCAACAATGTAACAGATTGTACTGGGAATAAGAACGCATGCGTGTTTCAGCTTTCCATTATAAACAGAGATTACAAACAAAGATCAAATCCGGTAGGTGGTCAATGTGGAGCTCTCCTGGCTTTTTATTTTCCTCCTTGCTTGCTTCATGCAGTGGTAAGTGTCCGCTTCATGCAGTGGTAAGTGCCGTCCTCTGGTCCTCCGGCAACACGTTTGAGCAACTTTGTTCGGGCTCCTGCTCTTGACTCCTCCTGCTGTGTGCCGATTGGATGAAGCACATCGCCATTTCACTCCCTGATTGGTCTACAGTTTAAAGGGGCGGGCCTCTGACAAATTTAGTTAATTTCAAGGTGTTGCAAAGTTGTCACTTTTCTTCTTCTTCTTAAAAATACAAATATAATAATAATAATACAAATAATAATAATTATAATAATAATAATAATTCCGCTGGTTCGATGCGAGCCTTCCAAAATTACATAGTCTATCCTACGGCTACTATTATTACGATTATGTCTATTACAACAACAACTAATAATAATAATAATAATAATAATAATAATAATAATAAGGGCTAGGTTTTATTTAACTACAAAAAAATCGTCGTCTTTTTTAACTTACTTTTGAACTAAGAACATTTTAAATCGACCTTATCTTGTCATTAATTATTGTTTTTGTTCATTCAGATGGCAGTTAATAAGCTAGACATATTTGCATTCATGGATGTCTGCAGGGAATACAGGTAATGTCATTCGGTGTAATTGGAAGATATATTAATTCACACGTGTATATTATAAAAATAGACCATTTTACTATGCATAACTATAGACTACATGCATATTGGCATCGTGGTAGATGATAATAATAATAATACAATTAAAACAAATAAGTATATTTTAGTGTGTTCCACTAATGCATCCACATTTAAACATATTGCCGACAGTCTGTTGTATTAAGCTGTCAAACGGATCTATATTGTAAAAATAAACGTCATCCAAGTTTTCAAAACAACACCACCAATAATAATAATAATAATAATAATAATAATAATAATAATAATAATAATACATCTGTTCAGCAGTAATAAATGCTATCACAAATCCAAGCCATCCATGCTGTAAGTGCTGAACAATAATATCCATTTGCAAAGCTCTCCACGTTAGAGCAGACACTGGGATATCGCATTTCCTTGTGCCAAAGTCCAAGATTACATTTTTGACTTGCAATTATAAAAGAAATACATCGGGATGCAACAAACATCACTGTACGAAGATCGCTGCCTGATTCCCCTCCAGATACTGCTTGAGGTAAATCATGGATTTTCAATGTATAGCTGTGCAGGAATGATGTGCCTCTGCTTTTATTCAGTAAAGATGTAAAAGGGAAACCCTTTATAAAATTATTATGAAATTAATTATTGTTTCATAATGCAAACCAAAGACACATGTTTAGAAACTAAGTTTAAATCTTCTGTAGCATATATAACCCACTTTTGTATGCGTACATGGTGTAGTTATCCGGATGCATGAACACAACATGAATAAAATACTGAATGTCGTCTAAACGAAAAGGGATTATAGAACAGACATTGTCATATTTGTACTAGAACGAATAGTAAGTATACAAACAAAATTACTGAGAAGAAAACGTTTTAAATGTCGGGTTGCTGCACTTTGCACGTAATCTAATGTGTTGTGTGTTTAATTTGAATTTGAATACACCACTTTGCTGGCAATATATCGTTTTGAAACACAGCGGGCTGCTATGAAAAGGACGGACAATGCTTTTTCTAGATTGATATTGCTGATCATTAAAGCAAGGCTGAAGTGGAAAAAGCCAAAAGCAATTATGAAATGTTGACCAAGTAATTGAGATGAAGATTTGACTGATGGGAATATACCTCCTCACCACCAAATGGCCGCGCTCTTGAACAGCACCATCACCAGTGAACACATCAGGAGAGCAGGGTTATACATTTTCATGCTTCACATCTAGAACAGCATTGTTTTGTTTGTTTTTATACATTCTTATAACGTGATAATAAACAGCTTTGAATGGCTGACGTTTAAATAATATGAATCTGATATTAGTTGAGCACTAAGTGGACAATTACTATTTTATACTTCCCATTAGTTTAATCCGATATGGGTTGAGGCAAGGTAACACTATTACCTATTAACTATAATACAATTACACTTGTACTGGTAACGGTAGATTATACTTTGTTGAAAATAAAAATTATATGCAGTTTAAAAAACATCGAATTTTGTAATTACAAGGTAAAGGACTTGCACTTCATTAGGGGTAGGCCATATTCCATATTCTCTGCATCTAAGACAACACAATTTAAATTCTAAGGTGAATTGTTATACATTTGTTAAATGAATGTTATATTCATTTATTGTGTAAAGCTAATTTTCATAATTTGAGTCAATGAGTTATTATTTTTCAATAGGCTATTGAACATTCAATTTTCCCCTAAAAACAAACAAACAAAACAACAGCAACAATAATTTTAACACACAGAATCAATCAGGCACTTCTGTAATCTACTCGTATAAATAAATGAATACATCAGCCTGACAATGTATCATCTTCAACAAGTCGACAACAGCTGTATTTTCAGTTGTAAATATTATTATTGATTGGTCACAGCATTCATTCCGTTTTTTCCTTCTTCTTCGGATTTTCCAAAGGTAGATTGTGGTACAAAAAATATCTAGTTGTCTTCATGAATGCATTATTTTCTCAGAAAATAGGTAAACAAATATATATATATTTTTAAAAATACTATTTTTCCCTTCCCTAAATGACAATAATAATGTAATACATTCTGCAGGCTATTTAAACCACATCAACGCAGAAGGTTTCATGTTTTCTCCTTATTAAAAACCTTTTGGTTTACAGTTAACAGTTTAACAGTTTCAAAATATTGTGTAAAGGTTTTCGAAAGAAAAGATTTACTGTGCATCTTCATGAAAAATGTAAATAGAAGACGATAAATAATAATAATAAAAAAACGTAAACCTTTAAAATGTCTCACTGGACACCCCCGGGGTCTTGTCTGAAGCGGAGTCAGCTGCAAGACCTGGCCTGTTTCGGGGCGGGACCGGTCCAGATGCGCTCCTGGTCTGCTCTCATTGAATTATCTATTTTAATTATTTAAGTTATGCACTTATTCTCAACTGTTTGGGAATCATTAATCTGCAGTAATTTACCTCACAAAGTGTGGTTGTAACTTGGGTGTAAAGCGTTTCTTTACCTGCTCAGCGAGCCATTGAGCAGTTGGACATCGCGGTGTGTGTGAACTGCACAGTACGCCTGGGTGTGAGCTGACATCTATGCATCTTACATTTGTTCTGCTCTTTACAGACAGCTCCCCTGTCATTTCATACTTATGAAACCAAGTCACCAAAAACAAATGTTTATTCACGATTATTGGTATTTTTAAGTAAATAGCTAAACAGATCCCTATGTTAAACAGGATTTAATTTGCATGACATTTGCATGATAAATATATATTACCGTTTATATTATCGGCTAAAATTAAATACATTCAAATTAAATAAATTGTATCATGTATAGAGAGAACGGAAATGCATACATTGGTTTTAATGATGTATAATTAAAAACAATGTATGCATTTTCCGATATATTGCACATGCATTATAATAATACAATAAATAACAGGACAGGATGCCTTGGGGGAGGGCTGTTCTTGAGAAACTGAGGTGATTTCGTAAGAAGCGCTCGGAACTGATCGCAACATTGTGTCACCAATAGCGGCGCGACTTCAATGCGATGGCCACAGTCCCACGCATGCGCAAGCACAGCGTCAAACATGGCGGCCTCCTTGAGCAACATGCAAAAGGAAGAAACCAGTTTAAGGAAAAGGCGATTTGACTCTTCTAAACCAGAACCAGAACATGCTTTTACCAGAAAACGCACGGGTGGCGAGAGAGAGCAACCCCCAGAAGAAAAGAGCGAAGCGGAGCCATTATTGTTACAGCCCGGGACGTTTTGGCTGACGCGGATCGTGCTTCTTAGATGCATTGCCTTTATTTACTGTGAGTTTGGTTTATTTACCTTTCTCTGTCCTATTCTCTAAAATGTCATTTGGTTCTCAAGAATAATCAGTTTCTGTCCTGCATTTATATTGTACTTGCGTAGTTACTTAATCACGTTTTGTACCTCGATAGCTGATTAAATGCCATAATTAGGAAATGAAGACGATGCTTCAGTCACTTCTGCAGGGGTTTATGCTATCATCATCACTGTGCAATGGACATTTAATGGTTTCAAACGTGGACGTCAAATGAAGTCACCAGATACCACCAACCCCAGAAGAGGGGCTACTTGGTGGTTTGTATCTTTTCTGAGCAACGCCCCCCACATACAACTCGGATGCACCTTTCTGTAACAGGTGTGATTGATCTCAATAGTGACAGAATGTGATACTTTCCCAATTAAGCAGACTGATATCTGCCACAAAGGGGGCACTGTTCCTGCTCACTGGGGGGCAGGGAGAGGGTGCAGGGTTTGAGGCACTGGCCATGCTGCTATCTGAGAGGTACGGTCTGACCTGTGCCTGCCACACAAAGCGCCTCTGTTTAGGATTGTTGTTTCTGCACTCTAGGTTTCCAAGGCTAAGCAGACTTGTACATATAATTCGTGATTCCAAATTGAGAATTTGCAAACAATAGGTTTATCCCATAATATTTTGACAGTATTACTTAGTTACAACTGTAGTTCAGGTTACAGGATTGTCCACCATAGATCCAAAGATTAAAATAGTCTCCCACATGCTCAAATTATGCAAAATAAGCAACATACTGTCTAAATTCAACATCACGTCATTGTACAGAATATGCACCCCACTGACAATACAAAGTAACATATATATTTGTAAATTGTCCAGTTGCTATTTAAGCCAAATATTGCATGCACAAGTACCAAGTGTGGGAATGTATTATTTCACAACACCCAGCAGCATCAATGCAGCTGGTCACAAATTGGATTAATTTCAGGTTTTTCTTTCAATACCTCTTTGTATCCACATTGAGGAGACCTTAAAAAAGATAGACAACCTGGGCTTATATGTTATTGATTTATATCTGTATCTATCTATATATCTCTCTATATCTATATCTATCTATCTATCTATATATATATATATGTGCTTTGTGTTCAAGGCGAGTATTTAAATGTAGCTGTTTGTCAGTGCACAAAAGTATCATATTAAATATGTAAGAATGCTCTCATTATAACACTACAAAGGACTCTTATTGTTAAAAGTGATGCTGGCAAAACATCCCTTCCAAATATACAGCCTATGTAATGGGCCTTTTGTGAAGAGCTAGCCACAGGTTTAGCAGCAAAAAAAGGAAGTTCCTCTCTTACAGTAGGGTGTTTGTTTAGAGAAAAACAATGCACTTTCACTTAAATAAAATAGCCCTATTAATGTGAGACACTGATGGTTCAGAGGAGAGAGTGATAAGAAGGGAGATTAAATCGCTGTCTTTGTTAGGATGTCTTTGTATCCATGTATTGTAGGTTGATTTTAATCAAAATTGTGCATGTGAAAGAAAAGGTATGTTTCATGTGGAAGGCAGTCAGTTAGCTAAAAGCGAGCTACAGGGATAGGAATCACTGAGGGAGTCGGAAACATTGATGCGTCCCCCATCACATCCAAAGGGATTTTTATATGAATACGTTTTTGTAAATGTTTTTTTTATTTCACCTCCGCTTTTGGTTTCCTCCAAAAAATAAATAATGCAGGTCAGAGATATTGAAGATGCGTTGGTAAGACTTGTTTTCCTTTTTTCCTGTCTTCTTGAACTGTATTGCAAATGTGTTTTACTTTCAGCAGCATTGTGCTTCAATGGATTTGAAGCATAGATTACATTTATTAGCTCAAAGTTGATCTTTACTTCAAATTCAACAATTAACAATGCAAGACATTTAGGACTAACAGTTTGTATGTGATGTGCTTTAGAAGAATGAGAAGTTGAATTTGAATTTTAACGTGTTGTTTGTGTGTTAATTTGTGTTAACTCTGCAATTTTGTAATTTAAACTACTTCTCTTCTAAGTTGAAGGCAAGTTATTCTACTAACTTTGAATTGCTTATATAACAAACTATATGACTTGCAAACATTTTAAGATAACTTTAATGGACTAATTCATTTGATTGTGGTTTTTCATGGATAACTTGCACTTGATAAATAACATAAGCTTGTCTCATTGTGGAAAATCCTTCAGTATAATTAACTCTGTTTTTAAATTCAGTTTTTAAAATGTATACACCCAAGGCCAAATTAGAGAGAATGTCCAACATTGTAAACCTTGTTTGATTTCAGTGTCTCTCTCTTTTGGCTGTTCCAGATATTTCTGTCTTACATTAATCTTAAAATCTGAGGCATGTCTTCTAATTTCTTAATTTGTACCTACTTTGGGCAGAATTATGTACTGATAGTTACATTTGCATGTGACATTCAAAAAACTGAATAGTGGCTGGTATTTGTCTTGTATCTGTTATTGAAGAATAGGCATTTAACCTGACTTCAACTCCAGAGCCCACCAATCACAGAGAAATTGCGACTGCATCTGGACATCAAGACGTGTGTTTGTGTTGTCATTTTAAAATAGTGTCAGTGGCCGACAGAGGAATTGCAAAGCCTTTTCTAAAAGCCCAAGAAAAATTGAGCAAATTGTCCTCCAGTCCAGTCTAGTGTTTCTTTAACTTTGTTGTTCACAAGGACAATGCAATATACAGTATAATTGAACAAAACATATAAGCCAGTGCAATATACAGTCAAATGTGACCCCTGAGCTCAGCTGGTACAGAACTTGGTTTTCTTGACCATAGTTGCATAGTATCATTGTCTGGACTTGAACTGGTGCTACAGTGCTCCGTGCTCAATAGGGCCTCCAGACCAGCAGAGTTTATATATTTTGTGAAACATTTGAAAGTGTTAATTCTAATCTATATTTGTGTGTTTTTTTGTCCCCCTCAGTTGTAGCTTTCATCGTTGCCCTCAACCAAAATAAACAGTTAATCGGGGAAAGGGGACTGATGCCCTGCAAGCAGTACTTAAGAGAAGTCAAGCGGTATGTCGGGGGGAAGATCAACATGGACGCCTTGAGTTACGCCCCCACTGTCTTGTGGTTCCTGGACTGGTCGGACATGGACACCAACCTGGACAATATCGCCTTGATAGGACTGGGCCTCTCGACCTTCGTCCTGCTGACAGGAATTGCCAACATGATAGTCATGGCCCTGCTGTGGATTCTCTATCACTCTCTGGTCAATGTTGGGCAACTCTGGTAAGTCAATGAAATATAATGAAGGTTCTTTATATACTTTGCAATGTAATATTTAAGGAAATATACATGTGGCATTAATTCACCTTTATTTAGATCAAATGGTAGTTGGGAACTGTCTCAGTCAGGAACTGTCAGTCTCAATACTCGTAAAGGTTTCTGATTGTAACTAAACACATTTCCCTCCCTGGGTTTAAGATAATAGTAACTGCCCATCCTTAAATAATATAAACTTTAACACATTGCTCATGTAACTTCTGTGTTATTGTTCCTCTGTGGCATTTTAGTCTTTTGATTTTTCATTTTTATATACATCTTTTTTCATTTTTTCAGTGGAGAATAGAGCAAATGCTACTTTCAGTGCAGGGTGGAGATTTAAATTACAGGTCACAAGTTGAGCTTCTGTAAAGCATTGCCTTTAAGAAATGTAAATGAAGAGAGTCGTAGGGGGCTTCCTGTTGAGGAAGTTGACTTAGGACTTCCTGTCTTGACAGTTGGGTGTATTTATTTCAAACAGGGTTGGCCATCACATGTGTTAGGCTAACTGTTGTATGCGGCACATGACTGATATGAAGAGATTTAAAATACATAAATCAGATTTAGATATATTAATATTGTCATATTGTTCAATTTGTATTCACCTGTGCAATAAATACATAAAATAAATGTGCAATTTTGAGTAAAATGTAAGGTTTTCAGTTGGTATTGAAACTGCATTTGGAATATATTTATGATGGTAACTTTTCAAAAATACAGAATTGAAAAGTGTCTGGTACAGCCTTGTGTACTTTTATGTTAATGCATGTTTTTGCAGTGATGGTATTGAGAGTCTGGAGTCATTCACAAAATAGAAATTAAGATGTCAGAAGTCTTCAAGTTAAATTGCCTCCTAGAATACATTAAATGGTGAGACTGGCACCAGTCGATACCAGGGGGATAAACGAAAGAAAACCAACACGCAAAAAGATCTTGCTCAGCAAATGATGTAGAGATTAGTTGCATATTGTAATTAATTTGAGGAAGTATCATTTATTCAAAGAACGAATGAACCCGTAACATCATCTGACAGCTGTTTTTGGTTGTTGCCAAGACTTGGTATTCTTCAGTGGTTGACGGGGGAAGGAAATTAGTCAGGATAGTGGTAAAATGCAACCGATCATTTTCTTTCATGGCTCCCTCTGTTGTGGTGGGAGACCCAGAAACTGGGAACCTCGGCTCTGTAATTGCCCCAGTGATTTCTTCAAGAGGAGGGGAGAAGAAAGTTATGACCTCCTAGGCAATTGTCCTCATTTCTTATATTTATTTATTAAGTGACTGTGATAATGTGCAGCCAGAGGGGGTGCTGTTACATAGCAAGTTGGTGAAGGCAAGACCAACTTGGAGATCCCCCAATGCCATCTCCTAGTTGGCCTTGCCTTCACCAGTTGAGATCTGGCTAGAGACAGCCCTATCTTGGTCCTAAAAAGGCTGTGACGAGCAGCTATACACAGACAATGCTGTGCTTAAATAAAGAAGAATTCCATAGGTTTTCTTGATATACTCAATTACAAATGCCAGTATTTCCCTGTAGCTTTAGTTTTTCTTAATCCATATTCCTTTTGTCTGCATAATTCTGCTTCGTACGAATCGCACCGCCAGCTCAAATGTCTAAATATTTATTCAGTCTGCATCTCCAAAGCCGGAACCGTACCCTATCCGTGCCATATCATCCAAGCTGAACGTCTCGTCTCGCTTGCTCTGGTTTCCACACTTACCACTAACCACAACACAATTGCATATTAAATAAGCAAATACTCAGCTACTGCTTTGTACATATTTTCTGACCAGAATACTTCATTAAAGCCACAGTTGGTTAACAAATCCAGTATTTCTGAGCTTTACTGTACCGTTATGGCGTTGACTGGAATGCTGAACAAGGAAGTCAATGTTTCTGTCATCTGTGCCGAAGGGAAAGGAAGCCAGAGTACATAATGGGCAGTTGTGGCCGAATTGGAAGACAGAGGGCCAGTATTATATTCACACCCTTGATTTTATATTTCTATTCATTCACACAATGACAAATTCTATTGCCGAAATCGATTGTGGCTGTTAACCACAGTATCTATTCAACCTCAGCCTGTTAAATCGCTTGTATTTCTTAGCAGTGCCCGAAATTGGGAAAGTAAAAGACTTAGCACACACACACACACACACACACGCACACGATTGTGGACATAATTCTTACATAACCCTACTTTGTCCATGTGACTTCGCTTCAGCCAAAGAGTGGGTTGCTTATACTTCGTCAAGGGAACTGTTAATCCTGAAGAGTACATCCAGATCCTAAAGGTGAAAGGTGACCATCTGAGAGCATTTTGGGAGTGTCAACACATGCCTCCTCTAGATGTCTCTGTGAAGGATGTTTTTTTTTTTTCGCCCATTTATTTGGCAAGAAGTAAATAAACAATTGATATCCCAATTTTTCTTACTCTACGGCATATTGTAAACGTAAAACTGTTTCCTGAAACCTTATTCCTCACTCTGCACGGTGGGAAACCATTTGAGTGTGCGGAGCAATCGTTGATAGTTGTCATTCTTTCTGATTTGTTTTTCTTTTTTTCTTTCTTCCAGGTATTCTTTTGGTAAGTGAAGACTTTTAATGTCTGTGGGAGGGGACTGAAATCGAGCATGCGGTTGCTTCTTAATGGTAAATACTTTTATTAATCTAATCCTCAATGTTGGGACCTAATCTGTGTGTTCTCCCTTCAAAGGAGCTGCCATGTTCAAGCATGAAAGACCAAAGGGTGTGCTCTTGTGTGTAATCTTGGTTGAATTTTTATGTTCGTAGTTGTGATGCACAATGTAGTTGCTATACAACGTCCGAGAGTTATATTGTGAGTATACATTGACACGTTGAGTTTGGGAATGCGCTGTGGGCGTGAGAATTGAAGAGGAGGGTGACATTTTTAAGTGTGTACGTGATAAGGTAAAGTATTATTCAAATGGCTCCTGACACACACACAAGTCAAACAAATATACACTTAATGTTAGGAAGTTCTGAGATGTTTTTTTTTTCCTTCCTTCTATTTTGGCACTTGTGTATATGAGCAGATTCAAATCAATTATGTGGTTTAGGCTTTCCCCGTGAGATTGTGGTGAGTATTATTTATTTATTTATTTAATAAGGCCATGCTAAATCTATTCTCCAGGTTGTCAGTTAGTCAGGTTGGTGTAGCACTCGGATGTTTACGTGGGCCTTTTGAACTCCGATGTTTCTAATCACAGTCCCGCCTTCACACAGCTGCTCTGCATTAAGTTCTCCTTTGGACCTTTCACCCTGGTCCTCTTAAATTCATTCTGTAAAAACAGCTTAATGAGGGGTTTACTAGTCCAATTGGAAGTTTTATTAAAACCTATTAGTGGGCTTGGGAAGAAGGTACAGGGGGTGGGGGGGTGAGCAGTGGGGTAGTTTGACTGAAGGAAACAATTACTACAAACGACTTGGAGGTTTGTTGGCCTTGAGCCACGTCATTTAAAAATAAAGTATTTCCAGACTCTATTGTGTTTCGCTCTGACGCGTAGTTGTCTTGTTAGTAAGTACTTATGCCCTGGACACATCGTCCGGGATTATCTGTTACCAGGGCTTGAGGTCTCGGATAGCGAGAACCTCCATTGTAGAGCACAGATCGAAAGCTTATTTTTGAAAAGATTGTAGAGAATCGCAATTGGAAGGGATTGTTGGCCCACGAGGATCAGGATACAAAGTCCAGGTGGTGATACATTCTGTTATCAGTGTGGGCAGATAGTCTGAACAGGCAAATGGCAGACCAGAGAGGTTGGAGGATGGTTCTGTTGGTTGCATAAGACCTGTATCCGTAGTCGTCCCTATGCGGATATTTGGTGATGTCCAGCTATGTGTACGCAGCACCCATTTCTTCATGGCCTCCCTGTTCCGAAAACCTGCTGGTAGACTCTTGGCCCTTCGGATATGTCTCCAAACTGCTGCCAACTCTCTAGCGAAACGCGTGGGTCATTCCTGCTGACCCGAAGTTCAGCATCTGCCCCGTTTCACACGTCCTTTCTCTCAACCTTCGTCAGCCTGCGGTGTGACCGAGGGCAGTGTTGCTAACCTTCTAATTGGTACCTCTAATGGAAAGCCATTAAAAGTAATGCAGTCCAATCAATCAATTAATGGAATGTCAAATGCTTCCTATTAAAATAGACTACAGTGCCCTAGAACAGTTCTTCATACAGTATGTAATGCCATAGCTGGAGAAGTGCTTTGAATATCTAACATTTACATAGAGCTCATACTTCTATACTATAGTTTGTAGTTATTTTTATTTCGCATGTTCTTGAAGCTTTTTAAGAATAACAAATTCATGGAGAAACAAATACTAAAAGTATTATCAGTTTTGTTATTAATGATTTAAATCACTCAGCACCACAAGGAATTGCTTTACAGAAAGAGATTTAACCGGCTAGGATATCTGCAGTGCAATTTTTTCTACAATTATCATGGTGAGAACTCGGCATCTGGGTTTGGCTATGCATGCAGCTCCTTCTCCTACTATAGAGCTCGTCCCTCTTTCTGGGCTGAAGCAGGATTCGATTCCAACTCCTTGCACCATATGGTATAGATTGTGGATTTGCTGTATTCCCATTTGTCTCCGTTTCATCATAAATCTCATAATTCTTGTTGGTAAGTTCCCTGTGAGTTAGGGATGGTGTCCAGTATGTTTTAGAGTTAATTAGATAGAAAACTGGTTTTCCTTTACTGGAAATCAGTTCCCCTCTCTGCCCCCCACAATATCTTGGCCACCAGTATTACTAAAAGGATTGTCACTTTACATTATAGTGTATGCCTTGGCTCTGCTGAGTTTTCCGTATATCTTGCTGGGCTAGTTTCTGTATTTCACCAGGAAGGACAACGAAAAAAAAAAGTTATGTAATTTGGGATTCCTGTTGGCATGACAGAACAGTGTTAATTATTCTGTCAGGCCCTCCATATCTCCCGAAAGAAGGAAATGCTGAAAAAATAAGTAGGTTAAAACTATAGCCTGGGCTCCACAGAGTCCAGACTGCAACACTATAGAGAATGTGTGGGATTACCTCAAATAGCAGCTGCAGAGCATTGATCCCACCCCCCCCACCGTAGAAATGGCCAATTGAGCCAAGATCTGGCAGGATCTCTCTCCACAAGCAGCGTTCGGGCTTGTGTATCTGTGCCGAGTGATGTAAAATCTCCCAGGACTCACTGTTACTCTTGACGATTCTTAGAGGGGATTTTTGTGTCATTATAAATGAAATAACAATATTGCGAGTAAATTATTTTAATTTCAGACTCTCCCTCCGTCAACCAGAAAACAAGAAAAAACATTTTTCCTTGAACAGATGTGAGAAGATGACTTACATTAAATATTGTGAAGCTCTTTAAAAGGTTATAAAACAATAGTTCTGGCAATGGGAGTCCAGACATCCAGACTGATGTCACATGGTTCAGAATCCACCAAAATATGACAGTTTAGTTTTGTGATGAAAGCAGTTAAATTTGAAGTATTTTGCTTCAGGGCAGTGTACTGTTGTTTATTAATATTTGTTGGTGTTGTATAATATTTGTCCGTACCCTACGTTGTGCTGCTGTAATATTTCACTTGGTTTCTTAGCATCCAAACCATCGTTTTGTACATTGGTACTCAGGATTTTCAGGATTTTCAGGATTTTATAATGCGAACCGGCTGATTCATAATGATTCTTTTGAATGTGTATGTTGCTTTGTAGATATGTCTTCTGTCATGAGTCATAAAAGAATGAATACCCAAAAGCTCCAGAATCCTGAAACGCAAACCCCATTTAGAATGATGGGCCTGATTTTCGTCTATGGGGAAAATTGTACGTCTAATTAATTTTCTATGAATTGGGCAGTTTGTCTACTGTGGGGAAAAATAAGAACCATTGTGTGTTCAGCTTTGGTCGCCACATGACAAGAAGACATTGCTGTTCTTGAAGTAGTCCAGAGAAGAGCAACAAGAACACGCCTGGGGCTACCGAGGGACAAACATCCATTGGTACCTTACAAGCTTAATAAAAAAAGACCTATATGAAAAAACATGATAAATGTATCTGACCCACCTTTGTGAGCTATAGAGAGCTCAGGTGGTCTGGTGATAAAGGAAGAGGACTTCATACGAGGAGGCTGCCGTTTTTGTTTTTCATTGCACTACTTCCTATGCCTCTTGTGAAGCCTTATGGTATGAATGTCTGGCACTCCAGAGTCTGTCCTTGCTTCTGTAATCACTAATGGCTTTAAGAGTAGTTCACATGTTTACCTTTTGTTTCATGAATATTTATGGTTTTGCAAACTTGTTCTTGTTCTGAAAGATGGCAATGGATGGGAGAGGTCAAAGGTCACACAACAGCTCAGTGGTTTAAAACGTTTCCCCCCCCATCGGAGTCAAATGTCGATCAAGGTGGAGAGCATTACTAAAAAGCACTGGTGTGATGAATCACAACGGTCTCTATGAAATCGGTCAAACCTGATCTGTGAAATTAGCCGTTAGCGAATCAGAGCTATTTAAAGTTGCACGTGCCCGAGCTTCATGTACATTTTAAGGAAAGTAGGTATGTATGTCAGTTACACTACTGGTCAAAACAAGTCGGGAGTGGCAAAGGATTTAGAGATAGGGGTTGGGATTGTATTTCTCATTGTAAACTCCATGACCACAGGATTTAACTGGCGGAGGTCTGCAGATGTTGAAGGGGGCCTAGATACGGTTGTCAGCATATGGGGCTTGTGCTCAGACGTTGTATGAAGCTTATACTTATTTTCCTGGAATTTTCATGAATCCCAAACGTCTTTTAAAATCAAGGCCTTCATGTCACCGATAAGCAGATCAATAATAATGGAGCTGTAACCAGCGAGTGACCTACCTGTCTCACAGACAAGAGGGTCTGTATGATACCATCCACACTGCAGAGCATGTAAATGTCTAAATAAAGGCTTATTCAGAGATTAAAGCAATCCACATATAAAACTGAGAAGGATTCTTAGAAGTTCTCCCAAAACATTAATTTAATAAAGGCATTTAGCGTTTTATGACATGCTGCATGTTTCCACAGTAATTGCATAGACTTGAACTCCGCCAGCGCTTAAAAATAGAATACAGTAAAATAATTTGTTCCAATTTTATTGAATGCATCACTTTTTTTACATTTATATTGGTTAATGACACTTTATGCCGTTCAGCCTAAAATGAGCTCAAATGAAAAGGGTGTGCTATTTCAACTCCCAAATGTTTTCTAATCACGTTGATACAAGGCACGTGTTTTGCATTAAATTATTTTCTCATTTAGAGTTCTTGGACAGTATTACAGTATTTACAGTATTGTAAAACATTTTCTTAGTTCACCACAATGAGACCGACTTCAGATATCTGATATTTGAAGTTTAAACTTTGATTATATATTAAATCAGCCTTATTTTATATTTTTAAAACTGACCTTTTATTTGATTTGCAAATCGTCGGCATAATCATAGGTAATTAAATTCCCCCTGATGGTAAATGGGGATCTTGCATTTCGGTTATTCCACATATTAACCAATTATATAATTACGATATTTCTTAGCAGATGCCCTAACCCAGTATATTTCAATATATCACATAGTTTTACATATAATTACCCATTTATACAGCTGGGTTTTTACTGGAACAGTCTAGGTAAAGTAACCTTGCTCAAGGGTACAACAGCAAGCTTTGTAAAAGAGGAATTACCGAAAGTACCGATTACAAGAGATAGACACACTGATGTAGTGATAAAAAACAAACTGATAAACGACAAAAGCATTATGGGAAGATTATTCTTCTGACACTGCCTGGATCATTTAAAATCTGTACAGGCGTGAGGCAAGGACCCATGTCAACGAAATGAATTCAAGGTGCAGTGTGAAGCCAGGAGGTTCATGGTGAATGTTAAATGGGTGGTTTTTCATTGGATCAGGAAATCTAACAAGACCACGGAGGCATGTGCTGAGCAATGGCAAACACATGTGAAGGATTTATGTTATTAAGTGCTGAATTAAACATGGGGTTTTATACATGCTTAGCACTGGAAAAGAAACTGTTAAAGACCTTGCAGTTTTTTTTTTAGATTTTGTTTACAGATAAGTAATTGCGCTTTGTAATACGTAATATTTCTGTAAAAACTATTTTTGGAGTAATACAAGGAAATTGCCATTTTTGGATGCAAAGTGCAATGCCAGGAGTAGCATGATGAAGCCTTATTGATTTACCTAGATGTTAACAAAACGAAGAGGTGATTTTTAGAGGTGAGGGTTAGTAATAGAAATAATAAAAACGTTCTAATCGCTCTAATTAGAAAAGCCCACGTAAAGTGTATAATATCATGTTTTGTTTAATTTTAAATGTTCCTATTGTTTCTTGAACTGAATGGCTATTTATCAACATCACACCTGGCCTTGACATGAGAGCAGAATAACGCTAGTACAGTACTATCAGAGGATGCCAAAGAAGTGAAAATGACAATTTTTTGTGACTCCTGTAAGTTGAGGGAGTTGTTTCTTATCCCACACTTATGGTACAGCCAGCGAAGGGGTAGGAGAAGTCCAAGTTAGAGAGAAGTTTAGTGAGTTTTGCAGATCACTTCCTATTTCCTTCAGAGAAGGGCTCAGGAATATGTGTATAGTTACAAAATGCTTTGAGACTTTGGATGATACTCCTACCATGATTAAATCAGTTTCAGTACAGTAGATGAAGCCAAGATGTTTCATGATAACATGTTTTAATATTTTTTGTTATTAATGTATGTTATTTAGGGACCTGCAATCTGAAACTATGAGAGAGGGTGAGAATTATAAAGTATCACTGAAGATCCTTCCAGCTTGAGATTTTTTTAAAGAGAATTTGAAATCGTTTTAGAACAGTTTGTGAGAATCTCTGTGTTTCTCTGTCTGAGGTGAGAGAGGAGAACAGCACTTTGAAAAGCAACTGTAGCTGATAAAGACTGATAGTATGAGTAACTGTTTAGTGCCCAGGGACTACTTTACGGTGTCTCTACATCTGTTATGAATCCTTATTAATTCTCTGTTTGAATGAGGAACACTTCTTATAGGAGAATCGCTTCCCGTTTCCATGGAACATTGTTTCTGTTATTGCTGGGGGCGACGGAGTGAAACAGGTGTATTAATCTGCTGTTTTCTGCCTGATAAACATTGAAATGCCTAAAGTTAGTCGGCTGTAATTTGCATGTCCAGGCAGAGACTGCAGAAGTCTTGATCATCAGACAAATATTAGAAAAGAAAATAGTGAAAATAATGACATATGTAGATTGTGCCTTTTTGTTTTTCATGTGGTCAGTGCTGCTATTAGGCTAATGTTGCAAAGCATTCTTGAGTCACCCCCCAGTAATGCTTTGCTCCTAACTGGATTGTGCTCACAATTCCAGTGAAGGACTGAAGTGTGATCTAACATGGAGGCAATCACACCACCGATGACGAACAAAATCACACAGAGGTTACTATCGTGCATCCCATTCCCCTCTGTTTCCTCTTGTTACTTGGTTTTGAATAACTTTGCATAAGCAAAGGTGTGAAGTTAATAATAAAAATGAGTTTCAACTGTGGCAATTGCACAGGAGTCTGGTAGCTCGTAAAATAATTTGCCGAATATGCAATGCAATGCACGTACTGCCACATGGACCTACTGAGATATGTTCGGTGCCTAAAGCAGCTATTACATCTCCAAACAGAACTAAAGTAGCACATTGAAGTATAGATTGCAAAACAGCACAAGCCGAGTTTACGTTAATTCTGTAAGCCCTCGTGATTTTTAAACTAAACTTTTAAACCGGTGAACCAAACTTCAGATCTCAGGGATGTGATTTGTCAGGTATTGGACCAGCCTCTTCAAAATCATCTGATGATTTTCTAAACCTGTGTCAGACATATCCTTACAATAGTGAAAATCTTACAAGTTTAGGTCTAAATAAGGTCTCCATAACTTTTTGTCGGTTATGAGTTTGGTCTTGTTACCGAGAAGAACAAATTGCCTAAACCTGAAACTGCTCGAACTCCTTGTAAATTGATTCTTGTATTCCCCTGCCTCTTGTATGCCTTTTCGGAGTTGGTAGGCTGTCTGGACTGACTTAAACAGCCACACTTTCCGGCTTTCTTTAAGTTGTTTTTTTTTATTTGTGTTTTTTTCACTCTTTGGCTTTTATTACTAATATGCTTATATTGCATGATTTAATGCCACATAAAGTGTGTTAAGTCACCCTGCTGTTACCAAAGTGTCTTTTAATGACAACCCTAGAGAGGAATTAGGCGGGTTTTAATATTTGCAGTTAAACTGTCAGATGCTTGGACTCTAAATCCTTATGAAGTAATTCCTATTGTGTCTCAAATGCTGTTTATTTCATTGTACTTATTGTTTATTTCTTTTTCATTAACCTCTAATTAGGAAGTGGAGGTTGTTATTACTGAAGTATTTAAAAAACAAATCTGGGTTTAAATGAAGAAATGCTTCTTTTATTGTTAAAGGTGTGAGAGTGTGGCAAACAATGGGAGTCTAAATGGTGAAGATTTGTAGAGAGAGGAAAAAATTGTTTGAATGAGGATTCAAGTAAGATAATGTAAAACTATTTTATGAGTCATCACTTCTGCTGGCCTCCAAATGGACAGTGTGTCTTTTGATAATGGATGTGATTCACAGTTGCACGAGATCCAAGACACCTTTTGGGAGTTGATTATTTTGCATATTTGTAAATCATTTGAAAGTACGCATCCAGAGCTATGATGAAGTGTACAGGCCAAACGAGATCTGGAAAAGACGGACGAAACTGTGATGCAAGTGTGTATGGCTTGTATACTTTTGTGAGGGCTGGTGAGGCTAAGCGTAGGACCTGTGACCCTACAAGCAACTGTGATGATGCGTTGAGTTTCCACTATAGAAAGTCGATGGTAATCGGGTTTTAATTAAAAACAGGGAATGCTGTTTACAGCCATATCTGTTTTTCACCACCAGTGTCTGTATTTATGCACATGGTAAAGTGTTACACTGCTGTAAATCTTATTGCTCCATTAGCTGGCCTCCCCAAGTAATACTGAGAGTTTCTTTTGTGGCTTTCCTGGTCTCGTGTTAGTGATGCTGGCTTATTAGCATAGGACAAAGCAGCTACCAAATTGGACTTCCTACTATGCTTCTATGCCAGAGGAGTATTAAGTTAATCAAAAACAAATGTCAGATGTTCCATGAATGTTTATTTCTTGTTTTTTTTTTTTTCACTACAGTTTCTCAATGTCTTCTCTGTGATCGTTGTTTTGAGGAAGATGTGATGCATTTCACAAACTGTTGGCACCATAATGGATATGCATTAAGCATCTTTAATCAAGTCTCTGCTTTGTCACATGTAGTGGATAGTGTCCTGTTTAGAGCCCCGTACAGCCCACCTCCCCCAGGAGGAGTGGAAAACCCGTTACCAAATCAGCCTAAGAGATTGGGAACAAGAGTCCAACTGGAAATGTTCGAATGCTCGGCAGTTTTAAATTCCAGTCTCCTACAGTCTGCAATCCCCTTAATGTTCCCCAGGAATGGCCCCCGAATTAGGCGGACGGTGGACTCCTGCCAGGCCAGAGCTCGCTGCAAGACGCTTGTCTTGCAAATGATGTAGTTTTTAAATGCATGATCTTCAAATCTGCTGCTAAGACCTTTCACTCTCAGAGAAGCGTAAAAGAAATTGGTTGCATAGAATTCAGTCAATCCTTGTATTATATTAGGGCTGTGCGATATGACGATATATATCGTATGACGATAGAAAAATGTCTATCGTTTCATATTATGCTATATCGTTTATATCGTGGTGTCGGAAATTGCAATCTTTACGGCACTATTTTACGTCATTGGGACGCTTTGCATTCTTCCTGGTTCTTCCACATGTGCTGGATGCAGGTAGAAATGAGCATCAGAAACACAGACAGACATGGAGGAGAGTGAAGTGACATACAATAACCACAATAACAAAAATAAACTTTAATGCGCAAGTGCACACATTGCACCCCGCTCTTGTCGCCGGGCTAAACTTGATCTGCAAGCACCCCCCACCCCTGCAAATTTTGATTGATATCATTTGTATAAAATTAATAATAACGTTTGTTTGCATTTTAATAAATTGGAAAGCAATGCAAACACAGACAAAGTATCATTTTCTTTTTATTAAGATGGTGAAATGGTTCAACAGTTGTATTATTATTATTATTATTATTATTATTATTATTATTATCACAATTTTGTATTAACACGTGCTGTACCGGTAAGTAGAATCGAAATGCGACAGTCAGAGGAGAAATGTCTCTGTCTAGCAGTTGTTAAATGCGCCACTGTAAACCCGGATGTGGTAAATCTTCCTGAATCTATATAGTGCATGTGTTGCGTGATCACTATTACTTGTGTTATTGTTGTTATGTGACATTAAATCATAATGTGTATATTTATATATGTGCTCTGAGGAAGATAAGTCGAAATGTGTAAGCAATATAATGTTCACTTTTTCTCTAATAAATAATTTTTGAGAAGTCGATGAATATGGACCGTGTTTAGACGGGAGCTGCTGTCCTTCCTTCCTTGACCGGATAATTGTTCTATATAAAATCCCTTATGTGTGTGTGTATGTGTATATATATATATATATATATATATATATATATATATATATATATATATATATATATATATATATATATATATAATATGTGTGTGTGTGTGTGTGTGTGTGTGTGTATATATATATATATATATATATATATATATATATATATATATATATATATATATAATATATATCCCATAACAACATAAAACACGTAATAGTAATCACACAACACTTGCCCTGTAATGTGTTGCATTCTGCATATATTTACCATGACAGCCTGCATGTAGTATTTGTTAGTTTTGCTTATTAAAGGATTAATGAAATACTTGTAGTTTGAATGTCTTTGGTCTTATTTTGTGGCTTGATTGGATAAAACCAGGAAATATCAAGATATATATCGTATATTGCCCAAATTTCTAAAAATATCGAGATATTATTTTTAAGTCATATCGCCCAGGCCTATATTATATTATCATTAATAATATTGTTAACAGCAGTAGTAGTGTTTATCTGGTAAGAAGTTCGATTTTAAATAATTTAAACTTGAGAGTTTTGTTTCGTTATTCAAGATCCCCCCCATCAGCCTTTATCGTTTATATTTTTGTCTTTGTTGGGGGGAATGCGTAAAATATTGGCGAATCACATCTGGCGACATTTTGGTTCCATCAAGTTAAGTGGCCGTTATATATTTCTCCGCAGTGAGAAGTGGTGGCCTCAAACGCTCCTCTTCCCCTCCGTGTCCCGCGTTGATAGGAATGTTTGCTACTGTAAATCATAGTGGGCATTGTTGAAAGACATGTGGTGCAAGTGAGTCCATTCAAAGCCAACGCGAGCTGTTGGCGCCCTTTTTTTTTTTTTTTCTTCTTTTCTTTTCCTTTTTTTTTTTTCTTTTTTCCCTGCAGTTGTATTTATCCACCACGTCGCCTTGGGAAGATTACAAAGACCCGCTTTGTAAGGGAATGCAGCTGCTGAAATCTGACTAGATCCAGCTGAAGACAAGAGAAGCAGGTGGGTCAACAACACGACCCTTCCATTCCCAGAAATATCAGGCTGCACTGCCGGCCCGGAGGAATAGCCCACTTGCAGATTTTTAATAAACTGAATAGAAGTGTCCTTTGTGGGGGAACACCACACTGGGGTGCACAAACAACTGCATTTGTGTATCATTTCAGTTTCCTAGATTAGCCAACCACGGCACACTTGCAGTGCACATTTCAGAGAACATGAATGATTCGGACAAAGGTGCATTTTATAATGGTGGAGTGCTTTTTATCAATGGCGTAGCTTGTAGGCAGACCAGAACAGTGTGTGTTTCAAAATCGGTATTAAAGCAAACTGTTATTTTGGGTATAGAGCAATAGAAAGATTACAAACTAGAAGTCTTTTGGTAACAGCTTGACCTGACCATAGTCTTATCTTGTCCC
Source organism: Amia ocellicauda (assembly GCF_036373705.1). Taxonomy (NCBI): domain Eukaryota; kingdom Metazoa; phylum Chordata; class Actinopteri; order Amiiformes; family Amiidae; genus Amia; species Amia ocellicauda. The sequence goes on from NC_089866.1 coordinate 6,012,300, forward strand.
TGATATAGTGAACCTTTTTCAATGTGAAGTTAAACTACAGAATTAATTATAATTACACATGCATTTCTCAAATTTGCAGTTCTGAATGAATATACATTTATACAGGATTACAGTTCAGCTTCCGATCAACGACACAGAGTTCCTGTTTTTATTATTTTTTAGAATGTGACATAAATCATGTTGAAAATTGAGCTTGGACTATTATTTGCCTTTTGTAAAAAGTATATTGCTGATTGACTGCAGCCAAAATATAAATTTCTGCATTGGTAATGGCGGTGTTAGTAAGCTGACCTTTTTTCCGGCTTTCTGGATAAAAAAGAAAAGCCACTGTGCTTGTTCTCAGAGGGGAGGATCGTATATCAAGCTGCCGTAAGACTGTAACATGTTACTTCTTTATGTGATATATACGGCATGAATATAGATTTGACACAGAATTTTACTGCTTGACTTAATTTAAACCGCCTGTAAAGTAAAAGGGGTACAGCAGATATGGTGCCGTTTTGGCTGAAATATCTATGAGATGCATTTGCCAGACATTAGCTCTGCTATATTGCCAATCAAGAGAAAATTAAAGCTTTTTAATTATTAGTATACTTTACTTGCCTCAAATATGTTTTAATAACCAGTTTTACTTTCACGTGACCATGCAGTTGTGGTGAAATAAACGTGATCCGATTTAAATGTGGAATACTAAATAAAAATACCAGATGTATTTGGTTATTATAAAACAGTGTAAGGTTTTAAAACTGAAAAATATACCTACTGAAAAGAAAGTTAATTGAAAATTTTAATAAATGGGTTGAACATATTTCAGGTGTCGGTAAAGACGATGGCGGGAGAGATCTAACCCAAGGGGTACATAAGGCCTTGCAATGAAAACCTGTGTTATGACTTGAGAAAAGCCTGTGTGGATGTTGACTGTCATAACAGGGAGGTCCGTTCTCCAAACACAGCCCAGCACCGCCCCGCTCGGGTGCGGTCACAAGCCCCGTAATTGGCGGATGAAGTAAACGCGCAGCTGAATGTTTCCCCAACAAGGCGAGAGCGGGAGCAGAGCCATGTTGAAATCACACCATCGTCTGCTCCGCAGTCGCTCCAATGTTTATTTTACGCAATGTTTTTTTATGTTTTTTTTTTTTTTCTGGTGCGATTGTAAATCTGACCAAATACGTCCATGTTACTCAAGGAGAACCCACAGCAGAGGAGCAAAGTAATGACACATGCCACTCTTTCCACGTAGGGTCATCTGCAATATTATTATCCCCATCAGTCTGCCGTGGGACAGATTCCTAAAAGTTCATTAATATTACGAGAAGCAGATTATTTTATTTTTTCATGTGGATATATTTTGACCATCTATCCTATTAAAATAGACTTTCCTTGGGTACTATTAACATTTTTATTATGAATATACTGTGGTAGTAAAACGAGTAATACAGGGAATTGTATTGTGCTCTGATTGGCACATGGATACAATTTCGAAGAAAAGAAGAAGCATCTTGTTCTCAAGTTAAGATTAAACAGTCGGATCCCCTTAGATTTAAGATCATAGTCCCTCTTTTTTTTTTTTTTTTTGCATTTCCAAGCAGTGTGTGACGCCCGCTTCCTGTCCTTCTCTTCTCGGTACTAAACTATGAGGGAGGGTGTTGTGCTATGAATGTATAATCTATGGGCTTTATTTCTGGGTTGACAAAAGGTGGATCAAAAACATGTCAGTCGTTCATTTCATGGTAACAAAGTAGATTTATGTTTCCTGCTCAGCCACAAGAACAGAAGAACACCCTTAATTTGTATTTGCGACTACATTTTATGCAGTTATTCAAAAAATGAAAGGCTGACTGCTTTGGACCACAGAAAGGGAGTGTGATTTCCATATGAAAAGCTTGACAACAGAAGCGTTCTTGTGTAGGTGACACTGGTTATCAGCACTATCTAATCGTATGCATAACTATCACATTGCTAGTGGGTTCACTGAGTATTTTTTCTCCAAAAGCTAGCTTTAAAAAGCATGGGAGCTGCTTGATTTTTACCCAGAGTTTTTTTATTTTTTTATTTAAAGATCTCGGAATTAAGTGCTTTTGGAAAACGTGTCAGTCATTAAATTTTGAGACGTCGATGCAGAAGTGAGGATTTGACATACATTTTTAAATAGTGTCCCCCCCACCGGATTCCGATCATCCTACACGTTGGGAAGGGTGGGGAGCCGGGGGAATCCACAGAAAGTAAGGCTTGTGGTGGTGTTGGAAACGCGCCCAATTATTTGGATTTAAAGGAACTGCTAAGCACGCCATCCTAATAGGGAACATTAATATATAAACTAACCACCTCTCTTCAGTCTTGCCTGCATAAATACATTCAATTAAAATGGTTTCCATCTTCACCAGGGAGAAAGAAAAGGAACATTCTGACAATTTATGCACATTGAGTCTGTTACTGTGCTCCCTTTCTCTGAAAAACAACTGATTGAGTCACCTGTAATAGTGTGTGAGGGAATCCACTGTACACGCTGTCAATGTGGTTGTGTTGTTGTTTTTCTTGTGGAGTTCGGAGGATTTCAATAATATGAGGAAGTGGGGCAGCCAAGTGCTACATAAAATAACTGTCTGGCCAGTTTATTTAATTTCCCTAGTCATACCTTGCATGAACACAGGCGGTGATAAAGATCGTGCCAAGGCGATGTCGTTTGCATTGACAAATTCACTACCCCATGGTACGTTTTTTGAAGCAAGATAAGCTTAGGTGAAAACAGGCCGAATTTGATTATTCAAAGCATCTCTGCTCTCCCTTTTTCCTGTAAAGTCTTTGCTGCAGCAATACTAATCAACCAGGATGTTTTGAATGCAAAGTAAAATGCAAAAGCAATATTTGCATTTTTTCATTTTCTTAGCAGCTCATTGCACCTTTGTAATTTGTGTCATACTGTAACATCTTGGCTATTTACAGTCCGGGGCCAACAGTTAAATAGTGTTATTTATATTGTGATTATTTATACCCTGCTCAGAGTTCTTCCATGTTAAAATTTGTAGCCTTGAGATTGTTACGCCACATCAAACATTAAATAAAATGGACACAATCACATGAAAGTCTTATATCTTTGCTTTGTGTGAGCAGGGCCCAATGCAGGCACTTTTGCAGATGGCTAACATTTACACAAGAGCCACAGATGTGTTGTGGGAAACCGTGACAGTTTCAGCTTACTTAAAGGCGCCAATTTTATAATGGCAGGCCTCTTTGCATTGCATTTCAATTATTGCAAAGTAAGCACAAAAATTTAGGGAAAAATTATGTGATTTAATTAATGCCATAATCATGAATAAGACTGCCTACATAAATGATAACCAAATCATTCTTTTATTCATTTTTCAGTGGAGAAAATGTGTTTTATAGGCCCTTGATTTTAGACCTTAGCTGAATGTTAGGAGTACATACAAAATCTGAAGATAACGTGCAGTAACCACAGTATTTCTGTTTCTTCCAGGTTGGGAGTCTCAGCTGCTTGAAACTGGATTTTTGGGTATTTTCTTGTGTCCGTTGTGGAGCCTACGACAAGTTCCTCAGCACAGCCCACCGTCTCGAATTACTATTTGGACTTTCCGCTGGCTCATATTCCGGATCATGCTCGGAGCGGTGAGTGGCTGTGATATTAGAAAGCTTACTTTGATGAAGGAAGGAGATGGGACGTGGGAGAAATCAACCGGGATAGAGACAGCAGTGCATTGTCAAAGGATAAATGACTAGTAGTACACACATACACACACAACACAACACAACGTTGCACAAATAATTCTCTAAAAATATCTGCATTGGTGTAAGGGATGTCCGGAGACGAGTATTAGGAGAGCGCATTCTGTTTATTATACGGTTGGAAGGAGAAAATCTAATTAATATGCAAAAATGCTATTGCGGAAGTCAAAAAAGAAATGAGAAACAGCAAAATGAATCCCCAGAGCAGTACTATAGAGAGGGCCAAGAAAAACTCCAGACGTACGACACAAACGGTGAGCAACTTCCTGTTTGCCAGCTAGAGCTGAACACCAAAATTCTCCTTCTCTGCTTTTGTCGGGGTGAACGCGGTTTTATTCTGATTCCAGTAAGGAGCCGTTACTTCACTGCAGAGAGAGATGTTTCAACTCTCCTAACTGTCACTCGGATCACATAAATCCGATCTGCACTTATTGCGTCCAACTGATCTAATTGCAGTCATATCAGTAAAAATGTTTGTTCCACTATACTCACTAAATAGTATAAGCTAGTTTATTCCCCCACCTCCCCCCCACCCCGTTTCCTTGCTGTTCGATTCAATTTGAGAAAAAAAGGCACTTGCTACTAATTGACTGCTCCACAAAGCTGCTTTCCATATGGATTTTTGCGTCCCACATATGCCTTTGAAAAATATTCCCACTACTGCCGTTCTAATTGGCCTGAGAGGGAGTTATTTTCTGTCGCCAGAGGCAAAGTCTGCCAGGAACCTACCAATGTCTCTCAAACCAGTTAAAGATGTTAAAATATAAAAGTTGCTCATCTGTATAATGTGTCTTGTACGTCTCAGCCAGTGGGGTATACCCAGGGAGACTGATGGACCCTGTCATTAGGGGCTCATGAGAGAGAGACACCTATTTTCTCATTCTGTGGCGATGTTTTAAGGTGCAAGAGATGTTTCTAGCAAGAGACAACATTGTACAAAAGAGAAGTGCCAATACTGAAGGAAGAAAAGGGTGAGGAATTGGAGCAAAATGTTTTCCAAATAATCGTGAGTTACTGGTCCCTCAGCACCAGCAATAAAAACCCAATAAAAATATATAGCTATATACTGGATACTCAGTGTATCCTTGTAGAACATCTGACGAAACGTAAGCCTCATTACTTTTGCTACACTTTTAAAGGTGTGAGAGGTATTTTTAACGTCACAAACTGTGATATACATTTAATAATGCAAATATTAAAAATGTTAGACAGCTTGTCTGGCTTTTTTATGGTTTCTATGGCTGGGACTTCAGCTCTGTTCTGTTGTCTGCCAAACAGAGGGTTGCCACGCTGCCCGAAATGTTTTTTCAATTAAGACTGGATGGGCTTTGGCTACAGTGGTTTACATTTGTGAAATTAGGTGCCAATAATATAATTTTTCTTAAGTGCTTACAACTGTAAAAACCCAAAGTTATTTCCCCGAGATTCAAAGTAATTGCTGTACATGTAATAAAATAGACGCGTAGGATTCAAACGTGCATGATGAAAAGAATAGCCAGGCGTGTAATAGCGAGGTCTGTAGTCTAGATTTTCTCTTCGGCCTTTCTTTTGCTGTGTACTTTTCATTTAATCTAGTGTCCATCCTATGCAGTTTACATTTGCCATAGTTTTCTTAAAAGATATTTGGTAAACTCTTACTCAAACACATTACCTTATTCCCAAGCTATTTCTTTCTGTCCTAAGTTTATGAGTTTCTTAAAAACAGAAAAACAAATTCCAAATGATACATGAGTAAAACCAAACTTTTAAACTGCCTGCAGTGTCTTTAATTTGAACATTTGGAAAGATTTATGTTACTCTTTTTTCACCTATTAGGAAAATCAGACAAACTTTGCATCGTGGTAAATGTTTTATGATCCAGTTTGCCTACCATTGCTATGATATAACCTACATGAATGCAAATTCTCTGTAATTTTATCAACATGACTGGGAGAGTTTGCATTTCTGAGGCATGTTATAATCTATGGAAAACAAACAAACAAGAAAAGTCCTCAGTGGGATTGTGCCACATCGTTCTAAATCTTTGAGCTCAAGATTACACACACCTCTTGCTGTAGACAATAAATATTTGTTCCTGCATTTAGTGTATTGATATATTTACTAATTTATTTTACACTGACCCAATACTTGACTAAACTAACACTGTTAAAATATGATATCTCTGGTACAGTTATCTATCTATTCATTTATATATGTATTTTTTATTTATAGTTTCTGCATGAAAATAAGTCATAAGGCAGGCAAAAACGTGTCTTTTTGCCTCAAAGAAATGTATTTGAAATTATGATACTCCTTATTTTTTATTTTGCTGCCCAGTATATTTTACACCATACAGTGTATTGTTTTTATCTTTCAAGTGCACAATATGGCCCTTCAGTGTTTTGTTTGTTGAAGTTTGTTGGATTTTGGTCAGTCCTTGAATCCTGAATCTTTAAAAATGTGTAAAACCTGTTGCTGCTTGTTTTACTAAAGCCATGACTTTCTGAATATGTACAAATTCATTTGCGGTACAAAAAAAACTAAACGACAAAAGCAAAGGTAAGGGTTAATTTTGAAGTATGAATGGAAATGCAGTCCAGAAATGTGTAGTGGATAAACAAACTGACATAAAAACTTGTGCGTTTGGCGCTTTAACACTTTGCGTAATCTTCTCCTCTTGGGGTTATTGAACGACAGACGATCAAACGCTACTTTAAAGGTCAAATCCCGAGTGCTTTCTCCCAAGCGTGACGGGGCACCTGTTGGGCAGTAAGGCTGGGGTAATTGCGTTAATCCTCGGAAAGCGCTGCTATTTGTGTTGATCCAAACTCTGGGCTGAAGAGAGCCATCCTTAAAGACGGCGCATTATAATTTTAATGAAGACAGGATACCTTAATATCTCCCTGAGCTGAGGTCTGTCCTATATCCTATTCTTTAAAGGTATTTTGGCTGCAGATATTCTGGGATTTAAGGAGAAGAAAATAGCTCACCAGTCACATATTTAGTTAATCTAGTTTCAGGAAGTTTTGTTAATTTGATTAAAACACCTCTTATCAAATTATATTAAAATATATATGTTTTTTGTCCTCGGAACACATGCTTCATGAGTCATTCTTTAGTATGGAACAATAAGAATCCGCAGAGAATCCATAGAATCAACTTAGCTGTGTTTGTCAAGGGTGGAGTAATACTGCAGTGACTACTGGACCACACATTATGGGAAAAATTGGCCTAATCATTGGTAATCTTCCTGTGGTGTTTGCTTTTAGAAGTGCAATGTAACATCTCTCTCTCTCACACACACAGTATCTATATATTTTCTTAGGATGAAATCGAAAACATACATGTATGTAGTTTTTTCCCTCCCTTGAGGAGAAGTGAGGATCTTTCATAACATGTAAAGAGGCCGTCCGATAAAATAATTATTTATAAATCTTTAAACAAAGTTAAGCACGTCCTATGCGATCTCTTCTTCCACTTGAGATCAACCACTAGGGGTGCTGATCGCATTTAACATTTAGAATATGCTGGAATCCCTATAAGTCTTATTTTTCAATGTCAGTGCTGAGACTCTAATCACTCTTTCCGTGTCTTGATCTTTCCAGGGCGCTGTCCTGTGTTTGACTCGAAACACGCAGTATCGATTGGTCTTTCCCTTTCCTGTAAAATCCACTGACATTGAGATGAAAAACTCTAGAGATTATGATGCTCGATGGCTTATTGACCTTTCCTCAGTATCTTAAAGTTTTTAGTTTGTTCAAAATTCGGACCTGTTCAAAGTCTATAAGAACTAGGTCCCCCCCCAGTTTTTCATATGAAATCCTGAGGAGAACCACACTTCAATTTGTGGTTGACCACCATATGCATAATATTCAGCATCCTATCTGAGGAATACGTTTTTAATAAACTTCAAAGGGAACAATTGGGAACATACTTCAGACATGGATGCATGTGTACTATGACTTGTTCCATTCCATTTTTTTTGGTGAGCTTCACTAATTAAAGTTTGGCTAATGGAAGACATCACATCCTCGATTTACTTTTAGTCATAGTTACTTAAATGGATTTCATCTTGAAGTTTTGTTGTCGAGTGTTGGGTAGGGATAATTACATTTTGGAAGAGGTTTCTAAATGAATTTCTTGCATTTGCCTCAGTGTTTTGATGTTGGTTTACCATATTAATGCAATATTGCATTCCTTTAAAAGTCAGACCCTGATTGCATATTAAATCGGAGAACATCATGGTATGTCAAATTTTTCTTTTTTTTTTTTTTTCTTCACCTAATCACAACATTTTTAAATGCTTTAATACACTCCGGTAAATGCATTCGTGAGGCAGAATGTAAACTGATAAGCCATTCTCTTAATTGACTTTCAACGTCGGTTTGTAGTTAATCTGTGAAATATAATGTCTAAATTAACTCCCCATGACATAGTGTGATTAGTAATCAACTCGTTGGCTGTGAACCAGTTTGTGTCGCAAGCAAAACCTGAAATTTGCATCTCTGTGCCTGTTTTTATTCTTCTCTCTTTCTTTAGGTAACTAGTACAGCATTAGTGCACACCTTTAGTTACAAGTTAAGATTTGTTGGTTGCTGTCCATTTAGAATTAATGTAAACACTAAAAAATAATCTTGAGTGAATATTACAATTTTAAATACATTCTGAACGCGAATCCTCTTGAAACGATCTGCAACATGGCTGCCGTTTTCTCTGACGCCCACAGGTTTTATTGTGAAGAAGTCTCCTGTTAGCAGTTTCAATCTGCTTGCATTTATACTCTTCAGTGTCCTCTGGTCCCGCTGTCTGCATCGAGTTTGAAGTGGTGATCTTGGATTTTTTTCTCTTCTGTTTTTTTTCATAAACAGCCCTGTTTTGTTATGACTGCATCAGCCTTGGCAGTGTTACATGCTAGAACGAAACTTAATCTAATGTTGCTCTATGCAAACCACAAGGATATTTTCTTTTGGTTTCTAGGCCTTTGATATCGGCCTTTCTTCTCTGGTTTGCATGGGGTCGATACATCTTACAGACTCCTAGAGGAGAAACAGGGTTCACTGGTTTGGATGGTTGGATCATTGAAACTGTCAGCTGCCGAAGTGCAAGAAGTCATTTTTTCTAATTGCGACAAATAAAAGGGAATATGAAGCAGCAAGAGGCGGGTCCACAGGCGGGAATGAAAATATTTAGAGAGCATTTTTTATAAGATTAATTACATTATGGAGAAACATATTGTTCTTATTTAGTCTGGGTTTCCGATATTTAAATGTTCTTCCAGCCCAGAGTGCTAACAGAAGTATCCGGGTGATGTTGTCAAATAGAGTTTAAGGCACTCACTTGATGTTTCTTTTTCTCTTTTTTTTCCCTTCCTTTTTTGTTTATCTTAATTTGAGTCGGTGCCGAAGTTTTTTAGGAAATGGTTTTCGGCAGAGTCAGAAATTTTAAATAAATTCCCTTTTCAGTTGTGTATTACATTTGTTTAAGTGATTTAAGGTTGTTGGGGATGTGTACATTAATAGGGAAGAATTAAGAATGTTATTTTGGTTTAACATTAATGCTTTTATTTTATTTTTTAACCTACTTATACATGGTTCTTATGTCTTTATATGACCTTTGTCCTCATCTACAGCAACATCTCCTACCAAATATAGTCAGTATTATTGTTCTGAAATCTTAATCATTCCTAATGTTAGACTTGGTATTATCTGCTAGATCCAAGGACCAATGCAAAAAAATCAAATAACAAATTATACAGTAGCTCTGTGCTGCAAAGTGAAGCTGACACCAAAGCGATTAACTGTTGCTACAGTACGTCTGAACACTCTATATTTCAGCCTGGAAACACTCTGACATCCTTAAATACGTGACCCCGGGTCCTCATTATGGCTAGCTTTGCCAAAATGTATGGGACTCATATCGGAGTGTTCTATTACAGCCTCTCAGCCGTCCTAATGACTTCCTGAGAGGACACGTCTGTCAGGACTCTTAACTGATTGACTAATGACCAAGAAAATACAAGTTGACCATTTTCAGTTTTATTGGCGGATCTAAACAAAGCTCACGTGTTCTGGCAGAGTGAAGGGTGGGCAGTATGCAGGGGTAGGGGGCGCTATTGAATAAAGAGGCAACGCTTGATTACTGTTCCTCAATTTCCCAACGTCGGGTCCATGGGAATCTAAGGCTGTGAATGCATGAGGATTTCAAAATGGTTTAATTGACAGAAAGCAAATTTACGCTTGTAAAAAGATCTAAAGTGAGCAATTAACACTTCACACTAACATCCAAGTAAATGCAAATTACTTTTATCTATACCCTTTTTTCCCCTTCAGAATGTCAACCAACAAACCCAGTCATATATAATGGCGACTCTTATCTCATATCTCCCTGATCTCTACCATGCCATTGTCTGCGTTTGTGAATGTTACATTTAATTTGATACACATGTACATGGTGTTTCTGTGGCAGTTTGGATCAGCCTGGATTTCGCGAGGTGCTGTGTGTGTTCCCACCACAACCACTCGCTGTGTAATTCCTGCATCAGTTGGGCAGACAAAAACACTTGAGGTCACTGGTGCAGAGAGTGGGGGAGAAAAAAGCCAGCCTATAGCTATTTTGAATTCCATCAACCATTTCTACAAACGCTGAGTAGCCTTTTGTGTGCTTTTACGAGCAACCAAAAACCTACAAGATTTTGTATTTCCTGTACAACAAAGCCCATTTTACATTTAGATTTGAATGTCATTCTTGAGGGTTAAAGAGTCAGCTGAAGTGATGAACCGAGAGTCCTGCATAACCTGTTTCAATTCAAGCAGCAGACTGGGAGTGTAATGGTTATATATGAGCAATCATAATAATGAAAAATAAATAGAACCTAAGAAAGATAACAAATGACAAAAGGCCAGTTGGTCTCGTTAGCCTGTGTGTTGGTAGTCTGCTGAAATAACGAACATCGTGCAGCTGTTTCTTAGAGGATCCTAGTGCAGCAGCATCCAGTACATTGTTTGCCTACACACACACACACACGAGTACATGCACACACAACTCTGTTTGAGGAAGTGCCAGGTCTGCTCTGTCCTGAATGAGACTCTGCAGTAAATAGAGTTTGACAATATTCACTTATATTGAAGATATTTTCATTTTCTAATTGGATTTAAACAGTGAATGCCTTGTTCCTTGTATACGTTGCCTCATCTAGTCTAGGACATTTTGGATGTAGTCTGAAGGCTGTAGAGTTTATTTTGCTGCAGCTGGTGGTGTGTTGCCTGTAAGGACTCAATAATTAGTTCAAAAACACGATGATGAACTCCATGGTCTTTACTCAAACACCTGTGGCATAATCGTATAGTCTGCTGAACACTATAATGTGATGACAACATATACTTCTGCAAGTGCTACAGGTAGTTCCTAAATGGACATCATAGTGGATGAGTAGGCTCAATGTCCTTGCACAATGTGTGTTTAGGATGGTAGATTAATCTCAGGCCTTGTAAATCTATTGTTTCCATACCGAACCAACCATGGATCCCCCTGCTTATAAAATCTTAAAATAAAAGGCATTTAATCCAAGTGGGGTGTGCACTGTCAATTGGCACCAATAGTGAGGGATGAAAGAGCTCTTATGTGAAAACTAATTCACTAGAATAAGTGAAGTAATTGCACAAGTGATTTGATCCATATGAAGAATAATTCCAGCTTGAATGCTGGAGAGAAAGAAAGTAGCACGGTGCCACTTAATCCTGATCAGTTTAATAGTGTAATGAAGTTATCATGCATTCCTGGGTTTCAAACGAACAGATGTTGGAATATTCTTAGGCCGTTTTTCTTGAAGTGCACTGCATGCATCGCGAATCCAGACATGCTCTTCTCCGACAAAGCGATATAACTCAATTTTCCACGATCCAGCTCAAAAGCTTAAAATGTAAATTGTCTGATTGAATTTGCAATTCAAGGGTCCATTTCAAAATGCTAAACTTGTGTATTTTAGGATGGTAAAAGTATTTAATCACAAAACATTTCAATTTAGCAAAGTATATTTGTCTGCGTCGCATCCACCCAGTAAACGTGCAGATCAGAATGTTTTTTTTGGGGCGAATCCTAAATTAATATTGCACAAGGGGATACAATGTCTCAGGGGGGATCCTGTTCAACATCAATTTAGGATCCCCCAAGTGACATTATTTCTGTGTCTATTAATATGTAATAACAGCATGTTTCCTTGCCCTGACATGGTTATATTTCAAACTTCTAATTTAACTGCTCATGGTTGCAGAATTCAAACAATAAGACTGGAATAAACCTCCCATTGTGTGCTTTAATTGCAGTGAGAGAGAACTATCACCTGTTACGAAGTAAAAACCTTGATACTGATACTGTCTTCCTTAACGTTCTTTGCCTTTTTGGAGAGGATGTTTACAATGGACAACCTGAATGAATGTCATATCTATCTGTTCAGTATTCAAAACACTAGTAGTTTTTTGTCTTATGAATAATAGAAATGATTAAAAACATTTAATCTTTTCAAGCTTTGAAAATATATTCATACTTCTCTCCACATTTAGTTATTTTACAGAGATCTATTCGTGTGTCAGAAACTTCCAGCGCACCGAAAAGCATATTTCACTTGCCGTCAGTTTGTGCATGTTTAAAGTTTTTCCAGTGGTTTCTGATGATACTGCGGGGACATTGCTAAGCAGATCATTTTCAAAAGAACGTTTCGAGAAACAGGATGTGATTCACTGGGCCGGGTGAATTGCAGACCACGATCAAAGTAAAGAAATAAAACAAAATGAAAATCTTCTTGTCAATGAACTTTCACTGGGATAGGGACTTAAGCTATGAAGTTTGTGTGTGTATGTGTGTATATATATATATATATATATACACAATATAAAACCATTGAAAATGTGACATTTAAAACATTTTCTAAACCAAAACTATTGTTATTTATATTGTTATTTTATGATCTCGTTAGAAAGCAATTGAACATATATACTTTTGTCTAAAAATGTTTGAAATCAAGTGGTTTGTATGATTTATATTATGTATTTGCTTATAGGTGACACTGTATGAAGTGAAAAATGAAGCCGTGTCATACAGAACAAGTTGTTTGATAGTGAAACTCATGTCTTTACGAGAATTTACTAGGAGGTAAAAATGCACATTTCTGAATAGCAGAATCTCATTTGGAAAAATACATTCCAGAACTCCTTATTTGATTAGTTGTAATGTCATAAATGCAAGAATGTCCACTGATAAATGGCAAAAGTAACAGATGAATGAGTTATTCCTGTCAGTGTGTATTTCCCCATCTTGGGGAATATGCAGCATAATTGCACCAATTTGTTTTATTGCATTAGCGTAGGACACAGAGAAGAATGGGGTTCTTTCTTGCTCGGCCTCCCTCTTACGCACTGCTCTTGCTTGTGACTCTGTAGCTGGACTTGATGATGGGGAAACGGCTGAACCGCTCCGATCTCTGACCTCCCACACACAGTCCCCGACTCCGAGTGAGTGTCACCCACTTACTTCCTTCAGAGTCCCTTGCCCTGCACATTTTGTGGACTCTGCAGAAGCCCTAGGCATTAGGATCTATAAAGAAGGAAACGTGAAATCACACAGAGCCATACAAGAGGAAACCCAGTGCATTTAGACATGACACTTTAAAATGCTTCCACCATCATTGCTTGTCATTAAAAAAAACCTGTATGAAAACATGGCAAAAATCAATATACTAGTTCACAAAATGGCAGGTGCTTTCTTTTTTTGAGAGCTTTATGGAGTTTCTTCTGTTGTTGTTGTGTTTCAGCTGTGATTGACGGGTGATTTATCATTATGTCCAGCTTCAGATACATCTGAAGAAGCCCTGAGCCGCAAGATTATTTCTATCTGTAGATAAATCTGGCATTTCAGAAACCCACCAGCACTTTCACTTCTCTTTGAGTCACACTCTGTATCCGGAAGGTTAGCATGATAAAACAAACATACGCAAAAAAATGGGAGAAATTAAACAAGTGAGTTATTCATAAATGGTTCTTCCAGTAAACCCCAGGCCTCGGTGAATCACGCTCCCTCCCCGCATCTGTGACATCTTTTGTGACGCTAAGTAGAGCACATTTTCCAGTTTCAGATACATTTTTTGGTCTCGCCTTTGAACTTGGACTCTGCTGCACCTTGAGCTAATCCTCTCTCTTTGGCAACAATGCACAAGTGTTCCTTTTTGTTTTGTCAATGGGTTGAGAAAAAAAAATGAAATAATGCTCACATCTCCATTTTGTCAAGACTGGTTCTTCTCTCTGGGAGCTGCTCCCTGAAACTAGATTTACCCGAAGGACTGTGTGCGAACAGAGTGTTTGAATTCATCTCCCTTTTAACGATTTATTAAAAGAGAAACAAAGACAGTATGAAAGTATGAAAGTAATTACTGTCTTTATGGATTTGTGGCCTTTCTCTCAGTGACCCTTCAAGAGAGTGTAACTTGCAAAATGTAAATCCCCAAAGTATGCAAACCTCTTTTAGCCTTTAGCAAATGTGTAACTATTAGGATGGATTTGATTTCTTTCAAACCGGCTCTTTCATCCCGATGATCACTTCTGCCAGCGACCGGGACTTCGTTCATGAGTATCTGATCATTGGGTCACCTTCTGTGTGCGGGTTTGTAGCATTCTGATTCATTAGATTATGTTCACTTTTTATTATGCAAGATGGCAATTACGGTTCTGTGGACATTTGCTTGGACTGGAATCTCTCCAGGGGATACTGTCATATCATTAATCAAAATTAAGTTAGATCTTTTATTTATTTATTGGAATTACTAAGTGTCATATTAAAAAATACATCATGAATCATTACTAGGCCTATATCAGTGACACAAACACAGCATGGTTCTTTGCAGGGAAGGGAGTGACTGTGGTATTAACCAGAATTCAAAACATACATAATTTATATACTTTAGAAATACACCAGCCCTGTAGTTTTCAATTTAAATAGGTTTTGCAGTCAATTAGAACTACAAATAAACAACCTTCCTCACTGTGCAGGTGAACCGGTTCACTCCACGTCTTTGCACAAGATGTCGATGAATCAGACGCAAAGTTTTACGTTTCAGTCAAACTGACACCCTCCTGAAAAAACGTTTTGAACAATCATACTTTGGTTATTTTTGGCAAGTATACCCAATGCTGGAACAATAAAGACAAATAAACATACCACTTGATCAATGCAGTTTTTAAACATTTTATTGAAGGAATTTATGTCAGTTCCTGATGCTTCAGTGAAATAGAAATCGGCAATTAAAAAATAAAAAAGTTTTTAAGCACCTCATATGAACTAATTCCTTGCAAAGGCATACAGATTACACACATTATGTTATAAAATGCTTTCATAAAGATAGTCCTTTAAATTGTGGATTTATCAGTGTTGTTTTATGTCTCCTATAGCAAAGTTATACATTTTGTAATTCCATGTTGTTGAGATGCAAGAGATCAGTGTGGATTTGCTTGTCGATGCGTTTCGGTTTCCCATACAAATATGAATAGTATTTCATGGATCTGGCCTCAGGTCAGTGTGACCTTCCTTTATCAGCTGTGCCCTTAGCCCGTCTGAACCTCATTCGAAATCCGTTTTCTCCAGTAAAGGGGGAAAAAATATGAAAGGCAGCCTTGTTCCAGAAAAATACAGCAACAAAAATACAACAAGAAAAAACCCCAATCTGACATAAAAAAGAAGAGATTGGAGGCAATATAATTATCTTCCCTTTTTGGAAGATATTTTACATTCCAAAGCATTTGATATAAAATTATCATGTGAATCGCAATTTTCTCTCTCGCTCTTTGATTTTTAATCGCTGGGAAAGATGAAGGATCTCGATGTTTGTGAGATCTTTAAACGTTAATCTGATTACGCTCGTTGAAAATTACAGCTGTCAATCTTGGAGGAAGAACGCCTCCCATATTTGTGACTTGAAGATGGAGAGAAATTGAATTATGGATAGGGCAAGTTAGGCAACCGTTCCCGCAAGCAGACAGAGTTGTTTGCAGTAAATATCAGTTTGCTAGACGTTCAGTCTTTGGAAAAACATGTCTGTGATTCATATGATTATTCTTTAGGTAAATAAATACATTTTGAAGAGATTCAATAACTAAAATTTGATCAACAACAGATCAAATAAAATCTGTACTAAAATGGAAATAAAATGCATTTGTAAACTTTTTCAGTTACTTTCAAACGTTTTGTCCTGCAGTGAAAATAAAAAATTGATTAGACCAGTGTTTGCGAATAAGTGACTGTTTTAACTCCAGTCATGTTTTTAAACTTCGGATGTCTATGGTATTTTCTCTTCATAAAATGGCCTCTCTGTATCACAGCTTGCATGTTTCCTTGGGAATGTTTAAAACTGTTATGACCAGATCAGGTTTATTTATTTATGTTAGGAATAATCTTGTTTAATTTAACTGTTTATTGGTGGTGTTGCATAAAATATCTGATCATAATATATAACGATGAATAAAACAGCCCAGGACAGGAGGTAACAGCTACATTTCAAAATCCCCTTATAAAATATCTGGTGTGATTATAATTACAGCATTCTATTTTCTTTTCAAATAGACTCAGATTAGGTTTGATCAGTATATAATGGACACATGTCACTGTTTTGTCTGACCACATCTACACTGAAAGATGCAGGACTTTATTGTGTATTATTGTGTGTGAGCCGAAACAGTTAGCGTAGGAAACTAACCAATGTTTTTTTTCTTTCTTTCTACAGGGCTTGATAAAAATCCGAGGGGACAGGTGCTGGAGAGACCTGACCTGCATGGACTATCATTATGAGGTGTGTTTGTCATCGGTTTGTTCTCCATGACCTCTCTTAGAAGAATTAAGCCTAATGAAGGATGCACGGTCTCTGTTTGATGGAATAAATGCAGTTTATAGCAAAGGAAGTAAAGAATTTGTCTCCCCAAAGTATATAAAAGCTGTGGTGCATGAGATTGTACTGTACAAATTCAGCTTTTAATTTTTGCAGTGTGACAGTTGTTCGAAGACCCTTATATTATACTGTGTTGTCAGTTTTTTTTATTTACAAATCCTAATTTTTAAACAAACCTAAAGAATCTGACCTTTCAATTTCCTTGCATGTTTAAATGAACAACTTTCTGAATATTCCTTTTTGTACAATGAGAGTATAGATACATGAACAGCAATTCATTTTAAACCTGCTACAGGATAGCAGGAGTCAACTGGTTTATTTTTAGGTTAGTTGGAAGCAATTTGTATTTTTCCACAATGCTTCTGCAAGGTTGAGACGCATAGAAAACACTGCTTTCCAACTGCCATTTTAGAGTTATTCTCACTGGTCATTCACCAGCTGAAAATTCCTTTTTAGCGTTTGCTGCTGACTCCCCAGTAACTCCAAATGGTCTTGCTGGCATGATTCAAGGATCCACAGGGGCAAAATTTGGACTTCAAGCCTTGCGTTCAATAGCCCTGCTTGTCATGCTTTTGAAATGAATTGAAAGTGCTACGGAGCCTACCCTCCTCAGTTAAGCATCATAAATTAATGAGTCGTTTCATGTGTTTTACATCAGCTAGCACGCCGTGGCGGGTAGCTGGCTAATGCAAGGTTTAATTGTGTGGCTTGCCGTCATTAAGTACTTTGCGGTACAAATAGAATCTGCTTATTATTATTTCATTTAATAAGCTCCATGATTATTGGAATTAAGATAATGAGAGTACTAATTAGCAGGAAGTGCAAACAAGTACTATACCCCAAAAAAGAAAAAAAAAATTGCCCAAATCAAATGTGGTGAAAGACTTTGCCTCCTCCCTCTGTTCCCCCAAACATAAAAGGGCTAATTTATCTCTGCTGATGGGATCAACTCTTTGAAGTCCAACTGGCCTCGGCCCTAGCAACAAATCCCCGCTTGTATTCCAGCTCCAGGCAGTGTCATGCTGCCGATTATACCAAGACACGGCAGGAATTCCAGAGCGCTCCCGTGCATCGCTGCCTGTCTCGTCTGCAGTGCTCGGTGCCCAGGAAGAAACTCACTGCTGATGGATAATGATTCAAACGTATCCGTAAAATCGAAAGGCTTTCACTCGATACAAATACATATGGAAACTTCTGTACGATTGAAAGCAGATGAGGCAGAGAAAGTTGTTTCCTTAAAGAGGTTTGCTCCTTGATTCAAGAAGTGTTCATTTAAGTAGGTTTGCAAGAAGTGGAGCAAATCAGATCAGAAAATCGTCTTGGGTATAGTTGGGTGCATCACTTTAAATGGACGCCAATTAGCTCCAACTGCTGCAAAATGTATGTTGTTGGATGCATGTCAAGTTTTCAGCCTCCCGTTGGCAAAGTAGTCTAGTAATAATAATATTGTTATTATAATAACATGATGATGATAAATGGAGGGGATGGAGGGGAGATATAATTATTATATGTAGGCTATTCAAATGTGTCTGCAATTTATCTGCCGTTACGTTTCCTTTTGTCAGTTTGTTAGAATGCTTACGTACGGGGTCAGACTGACTGTTGGGGAAGTATTGGCTTTTCTACATTACTAAATGATGGGTGTTTATACATTACTTAATGATTAATTACCCCCTTTCAATCTGTGACCTATACTTGTGGTTCCGTGGAAGCCGCAGCTGCATCAACCTGTTATTGCTCTGTATCTGACGCCCCACTGTAACGATCTCCAGGGTTATTGTCACTGAGCGCGCCGAGCCGTTTCAATCAGGATTAGGGACTCTGTGCAGCACGGAGGCGGGCCTTGACAGAGAAGTTAAAGATTAGTTGATCAGTCTGATAAAGAGGTTATCTATATCCACTGCAAAACATGTGCATTTTTTTTTTCTTTTTTCAATTCTCCTGAATTACAGGTTATTCAGTTTAAAAAAAAAAAAAAAAGGGACATTGCCAGCCTTCAATCTTCTTTCCCCATACGCTCATATTTAATATGGTTAAACAATTAAGGAGCAATTACAGCAATTAGTTCCTTGTCCTTGTCCATAAAGGATTTAGTATCCAGATCGTCGGGGTGAAGAGATTTCCCAGACCCCTGGTCCGGGCTTTATAACCAGGCTTGCGTTTTATATTATTACATTTATTGCTCCCAGCGCCAGAAATGCAAGACAGATGACAAAGCTGTGAGAGTCGCTGCTCGAAACAGGCAGCGCAGGGTTGGTCAAATACCGGGCCCTGTCATTCTGATCATTTCAGGTCTTTTGGTCCAGCCAGCACGTAATGGTATAATTGAATTAATTATCAGTAATTAAACGGTTAAAGAACCGATTGTGCCAAAGTATTGCAGCTGAGTGAATTAGGAAGGCTGAGTATTAACCAGATTGCCCTAAAGTGACTGGCAGCCGGGGATTCCTGTCGACTATCTCTATCAGGATTTGTCTTCAGCGCAGCTAGCCTCACGCACTGCTGACATCCTGTTGTGAAGGGTATAAGGCCAAGGTGCGCAACTCACCTTTTATCATGGGCCGCATATCCAAAATATTGATTTAACCATTTCTTATCCCTGCTAGAAGAGATTGAACTGCAGCCAAATTGAAATGTATTTAGACTTTGCTAGATGACAGGCTTTTTAAAGTGCCCATGCATCGGATGCAAGGAAATTTGTAGTTTAAAAACTCTTAAGCACCACTCTGAAGGGACTTCTAATTAGGGCTTATGAAGAACTCTGTTGCTTTTTATTTATAGTGTTGATTATAACATCTCTAAGATAAACCACTGGGTATTCAGTTATTACATCAATCTATAACAGGGGAAAAGAAGGAACCAAAACTCTTCAAAACGTATTCAGTATACAGTGGCTCTTTTGTCAGCCATAGGAATGCACCCCCCTTGGTTACTACAGCACCAAGTGTGCATCTAAGTTTGATTAACACTGGTGATTAACACTGGCTAAAGATTTAAGAAATTAACACCTAAAACAGCCCTGGAATATCTAGTCCAATGTCCTACTGTCCCTACTGCAGCTGCTAATGTGTGACTTTGCTGTTTTCCAGCTTGGTCATGCTATAGTCTTGAATGGCTATTTTAATAAGCAGTGATTATTTGGGAGATTATTCTGGAGCTGCAGTTGCTTTATCAGTCACATGAAAATAGAGGATAAAATTTCAGAGGAAACTATATTGGCATTACTGGTAAAGTCTTTAGTAAACTTTTCTCTCTCCCTCTGCCTTTCCTTCTTCCTCTCTCTCTCTGTCTGTATCTTTCTCTCACACAGACTTCTGAATCTCAAGTTAACTGTTTAACAGTTCATTGACACAATGACCCTCATAAGAATAATCATCTGACATTTCCAATTATATGCTTATTGACTGATAACGGAGCTGATAGTGATCAGGCAGACGAGAGAGGGGGCAAAGGTTACTCTATATCTTGTTTGTGCCGTTAGGTTGTCATTCTCCCTCAGAGATGCCAGCATTTGCTGTTTTTTTTCCACTCCCTCTTTCTTTCCCCTCTTTTTAGGTCATTTTATGTCCCTAAGTACAGTTAAGAATGCATTATTATTGATAACAGAACAGCAAATTATATGACTGTGTCACCACCCTCCGACTCCTAGCAAGTTTTGATAGAGACAGCAGACAGTCAGACCCTTGATTGTTTGCCACCGACTCAAATTTCACTCACACCTGTTGGCCTTGTCTTATCCTGGTCAAATATTAATCTGAGTTGAAAGAGAAGTAGTGGATGTGATGTGAAAGAACCATTTCTTAGCATAGTCTCAAAGTGGAGCAAACAATCATAAACTGTAGATATTCTACAGTAACTGCTTGATAAGGCTGGTAATCGCTTGAGTCCGAGGAAGTTTTGGATTTGGCTTTGGAGATTTAGAAAGTGCTACTTCAGTAATAATAGTAGATCACTATTCACCGTAAAACATTTGTGGGAGCCGTTGCACCAAACGGGACGAGAACCAATAAAAGGTCTAAGAAAACATACCAGACAGCACAGCCTTTTAAACATTCAGTTGTATTAGCTATACAATGTAGCTTAAATTAACTACTCCCTCTTTTTTTTTTTTATGTTTTTACTTTTTATTCTTTAATAGCCAGGCTAATTGCTTTCAGGAGTTCAGTTTGTGTTCTGGGCCAGATATCTTGGCTCTCGCTGGGTTTAGGTTTGCAGAAGCACGATGACTGCCTTTCCTGCAAGCCGAAGATGGACATAAAGCAAACGCACTCCACGTCAGGATTCAGATTATGTATCGCACACACCCCTTCATTACCAGCCGGTCCAGATGCAGAAAGTCACTGTTTACCTTCTGCTCAGGAGCTCTGTGGTATGACCACGATGCCAAAATACGTATAGGAGCCATGCAATTCTACTTGGTTGAGGTAGTAGTAATTTGTAATGCACTTATATGCTACTTACAGTAGATAATGTTGCGTTAATTCCACTACCCAGTGAGGTAAATCTTTTTTTTTTTTTCCCAGTTAGGTAGTTTTATGTCTGTATGCCAAGAGCTGGTTTCCTGGAAAGAGACTCTCAGACCTCTCCTAGTTTTGTTCTTAAGTTACAGCACCTTGTGATTTGTGTTACTGATGCATATGGTGGGTTTTAATATATTTTATAAGCTGGGTGGGGGGGAGCAGTTTCCACCATGACATTTCACCTTTAGCAAATAAAACCTTTTGTGCTTGGCCAGCAACTCGATTTCATCATGCTAATGTAATAATGGCTACTTCCTTAATCAGCCTGCAGAACAAATTGTAATCATTAGCACTTACTGAGTGGCGCACAGAGCACATTTTAACCAGTAATTAGGGCTGCCTTAACAGCGTTTTTAAATATAATTGTGTAACGCTCTCGAAAAAAGAAAATGCAAGGGGGGGAAACAAAGACTGGGAAAGCCGAGCACACTCACGCTGGTCTGTTATCAATCAAATGGTAATCTCCACAGGGCAACTGTGAAGCAACAGCATTAAGGAGAGTGAACCGTGCCAAGCTAATGCCAGAACTTGCTTTATCATACGTTTGCATGAAAGATACACTTTAACTTTATGGATTTATCTTTTGAACAAAGCTATGGCCGTCCGCCAAAGTAAATAAACAATATTTTGGTGGCCATACTGAAGTGCCAGAGAACTAGTTTGTCGCTTTCGCATTGCTTTACTCTGCCCCTGACGCAGATACTGTAAGCTTGAGGGTAATTTCACATGTAAGCCAACCTACCCCTTCCCCCACACCCCCCACTAGCCGTGCAGCCGTTACTGACCTCTGTTAAAGTACATCTGTTGCTGACGCATCTATCAGTAAATACACATCTGTGTGTAGCAGCGGGGACTTTATTTTCCACTTACACATTTTCAGTGGGATAGGACACTGAGGGATTTTATAGCATTGTCGTACAATTCCTGTGTGTGCATGCAAAGTCATGGTTATTAATATTTGCGTATAGTTTAAGCCAGTAATACCTTGATGCATTGAAGCACACACACACACTGTTCATTTCATGAGCTCCAAAGTGTACCACATGTCCAATGGGGGATTTAATATTTGAAAGTGAAGGTCTACATTCGCAGGGCATAGATGGTTAATCACAGGGAATATCCAAGTTTGTACGAATTCAGATTCATGCATAAGATAGGAAACATTTCTTTGGACAGGGGTGGTTGGGTTGACGAAACAACAAGCCTTGTCAGCGAGTTTATTGGAGGTACTGGCAGTTGAACGCATGTCATTAATCATTGTACATGTTGTATTCTTTCCATGTCTTGGATAGGAATGCATTGGGGCATATCACAGCGCTGAGTATCCTAAGGCACTTTTCTACAGATTTTGTCCGATATATTTTGCCCACATCATCACAGAGAAGAGTTGACATTTGCAACGCCCCCTAAAACAAACGAGTTAAACAAAAATCTACCAAAAGTACATTTGAATGAACATTAAGTATTTTTGAAAAGAACAATTGCTTGCAAACACACTTTTGTGATTTTCAAATCAGATGATCTTACCAGCTGACATTTATATTATTCTATTGTTATTCTAATACATATAAACATCTATATTTTCTGCATTTCCACTCAAGCTAAGTGCAGCAGTCCTGGAGCAGCAGTAGCGGCAATTTACAATTATTTTCAGTTCCAGTCAACCATATCATCTTATAGCCACACAAACAGAACACATTGGAACCATGTTAATTAGTTTTAGAAATTGAGAAATCAAAATACTGTACATCAATCTGTAACGCAAAATGCTGTGTCAAATCGTAACGTTAAGAAGTTTTTACTGTGCTACATAAATGCCCTGTCCTGACCTTTAATCCTGAGAACTAAATCACTCTTGAATGATATTACTTCTGAAATCCCACAGACTTTCTCCCTCACAATAGATTGCTTTGTTTGTCAGTTCATTGCATTAAGTTATGCTTTCTGGTGTAAAAATGTTGGGAGAAACCAGCTTTTTTTAAATCACAGACAAAAACTAATTTGCTACCAATATTATTATAATACGCATACAATATAACATGAATATGATATTCTGAAGCAGAAATAATTTGGTTCACTTTTAAAGTGCATTGATTAATTTAAGAAATGTGATATAGGATGCCACATTTCTCACAATGAACGAACGTCACATTGACACAGGCTGGAAAACATAGCAAATGCCTATAAATAATTATTGTTGACTTGTTTCTGTTTTTAAGGTCAGGCACTGTATTCGGGGGAAACATAAACCTGAAACACAATTTCCCCATATCGCAGTACATGTATTTTGTAATTTTGTATGCTAACGAATGGGAAGTCTGCATTACAGCATAGGTAATGCACAGTTCAGTTTTCATTTTCCTTTGTCCGACAGGCTCAGAATGTTATTGTAGTGTATTTGAGCATCTGTAGCTTAACGGATGAATTTGAAATTGTCATCAAGTAGAAACACAAACTCAATTAACTAACCTGGGTGGTATGTTTAGAGCCTTGCATTTGAGAGTGCACACATACGTCTCTGATGGTATTCTTCCTTGGGGACAGATTGCAAGCTGGATATAGATCCATGTAGCTCACAGATCTTTCTCTGTAATTCTGAAAGCTCCAATTTTTTGGGTCATAAGATTCTTCAAGTAAACTGACAGGCTTGTAATTAATTCGTCATGGGGCACTGTGTCCCTGTGGAGGAGAAGACTTCTTTTGTTGCTCATGACTTGGGGGTGCTGATTCCAGTTTTGCACATGAACTTCCTGAGGGCACAACTGCCTTGCACCCTCTTTTTGATTTCCAAGCCGTTTTTGCGGTTCGCAGAAGGTCAGGGCTGTCCTTTCTCAGGGTCACATCATCGTGCTATTTAGTTTTGTGCGTTTCAGTTAAGCAGACTTGAATTTGCGTGCCTTTCTGTCCTAAAATATTTAGTGTTTTTTTTCAGGGCAGCAATTTCAGTCTTTATTCTAAAAAAAAAAAAAAAAAGAAAAATTGCTACTACTTGATTTTTACTATGTCTTTATTTTTGTGTGAAGTACTAGATGTAGTAGATGGCATTTGCTTATCACATTTTATGTCTAATAATATGAATATTTTGAACCTGCTGCAGATGCATTTTACAGTAAATCAAACTTTTTGAATTTAGCCTACACCTTCTGTTTTCTGTGCGCCACGTGCCAATGGAAAATATCACTTGTAAAATCTATATAAATGAAAGAAAAAAAACAACAGCTTGCCAATATGCAAAATTGCACCATTCCATTGTTGGCAGATATTCAGAATACGAGGCAATGAACTGAAATTTAAAAAAAGTCCTTCTATTATTAAGTGGATTAATGAGGCATGAAATTAATGTTTACTTCCAGTTGTTTTTTTATGTAGATGACATTTATATATTGGCTTATTCTTATAATTTTGTACATAAAATCTTTCTCTTTCTGGGTATATATGTGTGTGTGGAGGCTAGAGGTGGTTCAGTGTATTTGACTCATCATTCTGACTGTAACCTTGTCATCCCAGTACAGTAGAAAGCAATGTCTGTTTATCATGATTCCAGATTTGCATGTGTAGTTTGGCAGATTTGCATGAATAAACTATCCAACGGTGAAACTGGGCATTGCTAGGCCTCTACAGTAAAAATAAGCAGGATCATTTGCAACAGTTACAGAGGAGTTGAAGGAGAGGTGACAATTTTCCTATTATAACCAATCGGTATTGCTACATGTTGCCTGAGTCAACCCATAGAGGATAAATCCTTATAATCAACAACAACCACCTATATCGATCCACTGCTGGATGAAGGCCTCCCCAGGATGTTTCCACCTACTTTATTAAAATGCATACTGTATATACATGATGCATTTAAATGAAGAATGCTGGCACTGATATTAGAGACTATTCATCCCCCAAAAAACTAGTATAAATGTAGGATGTATAGACTATAGAAATGCAATCCCCTAATGAGTGAGCCCTAATGAAGCCCCACCCAACTTCATTAGATGTGTGAATAGGAAAACAGGATGTGTATTTTTCCCAAATATTGCTACACCTGTTTAAAATACTTAGCAGTTGAATGCTTTATAACGTCTGATTTTGTCAGTTATGAAGTTATGTGTCCAACCCGCTGTCCTAGTGTAACCTGAGAGCGACAGACAGTTCAGAATCCTTTTCCTCTCCTTGAATTCGTGACGAGCTGATGTATTTTGCATGCCTGCAGGATCCCCGGACGAGATTAGCGTTGGTATTTCCTGACCAATGCGAGCACCGATAACCCAATAATCATGTGTTGAGTGGAATGTTAGTCAATATTTGCTGACCCTTCAGCCCCCGCTGCTGGTCGTGTTGAAATGACCTACAGGACGTCTGTCAGGTTCGTTTCATTTTGGCACATGCATGAGTTTCTACGTTTCTGCTTGTTGGATCAGAGTGCAGAGATCACGTTCCTCTTCCTCAGCATTTGCTCACAGAAGGGTTATTCTGTTATTTCGTGCCATCTTGAGGTTCGGTCCTGGATTTATTATGTTTTTTCCAGAACTCTTTCCACAGAAGCAATGACCTCTACAGGGTGGTGACCAAATCTAGGCTGTTCCAAAAGAATGGGTGTGTCTCGACCTGTTTAACAAGACCTGTTAATTCTCTGAGACTTAGCAGATGGGATGAGAGGGACTAAATATTGTAACATTTTCCCAGCATTTCTCCAATAACTATAGTAGAAACGCTGATGAATCCTATCCAAAGAAGGCTGGAAGTCTTTGTGTCTTTTCTGTATTTGTTTGTTACAGCTTTTGAATGGAAAAAGTACTGAATGTATTTCAATAAAAGCAGCTTTGGACACCACCAGTTTTTATGTTTAGCTTGTGACCGTATTTAACTTCGTCACACGCTTCAGAAGGGTTTATTCAGTATATAAATCTGCATTTGTCTTTGTGTCTTACAGATTAAAAGTATAATTCAAGGGAAAAGGGTAACTAGATCAAAACTGGAAATGTGGCGGCAAATTGTATCACCGATTATATTTACTTTCCTTTATTAGATTGCTTCCACATATTGTTTTAGGTGTTTCTGGTTATTCAGGTTGTCTTTTTAAATCTGATTTGTGTTATATCAGCTTTCTGTGCAGACATGGCGAAATGCTGTGCAACAAAAACTGCATCCGATCAGGTTTCCAGTGAAATGTATTGTTCTGATTATAATCTGTCAGAAACACTTATACATGTTTAAAGAATGGTGTTCATGCTGGATTTGGGAGCCATCACATAATTTCAGCTGGCCCGTGAATTCAGAACCAAAGTGAAATCCTAGAAAAAGATTTTATTTATATTTGGCCTCAAAATAATTAAAGAAACTAACAAACAAAGCCCTTAGAATGACTCTTGTTTCACTTCCATATTCTCTGTGTTTCGTCATTAAATATATATGCATGAACTTCACATTTTAATACACATTGATGTGTTCACACCCTCTTAAAAAGTAAATGTTTTCCAATGAAGTGATCAGCAAATTACTTGTCATGCATCCTGTATATCTTCCACTCTACCCAAACCTGCTAGGATTTAATAAAATAAAAAAAACACCCACTTCTTAACTGAACAGCAAAATTATTGTTTTGTAACCACAGCCTGCAAAAGTACAGATTTTGGTCCCTGACCCTCCTTGAGGATGCCATTAAAATACCATTAAACCATTTTAACCTGGCTATCAAATGTGCCTTTTTACAGGTTAGTGAGCCAACTTAAATAAACTTAAATGTACAAAAATAAGACTGCCGTGTAATAGCTGACGTCTGGCGATATGAATAAGCCACTTATGCTGATGTGTTTGTGGTTTACGCTGCGACCAAAAGCCACTGATCACAATCTGGTCTTTATCGTACACTTTTGGATGCAGTTCATTAGTCCAGTCTTAGCACTTACCACCAAGAGTAGTGGGCACTGCTTTGAATTATTAATCTAAAATTAAAAGTAAGGCTTCTAAATTTACTGTGTTTTCTCGACTTACACCAGGTAGGTAAAAACGTCTTTAAATGTAGTGTTTGTACTCCCGACTGCAGCTAAACCAGACATTAAGCTAGAGTTTTCAAAATATTATTACAAACATACCCAGTGCCGTTGTGTTTATAATCCAGTCATGCAACAAGGAAAATTGATAATTTATATAAACAGTTTTTGGGAGGGACATTGCAGGGTGAAATTTAATGAAGCCTAAATGTGTTTTTTTTTTTTCACTATGAAATACGTTTAAGTGCATGTATGTAGATGTAGAAAGCAAGAGAGAACCCACACTTTATTATATCTCGACTCGGAGCACCGGCACAGTCATATTTATGACCAAAGAGAACTCGACTCTATTAAAAACAGCTATTAGATGTCTAATTTCCCAGGAAATAATTTGTTTTGAACAGGAGCACTGCCCTTGCTTGATCTGGGCAGCAGTGAAGCTATTAAAATTGCAACCCATGTGTTGAGTATAATCACAAAGGTAATGCTGATTGAGCCTGTATTTAATAAAGTATCCCCAACTAGTAGGTGTGGAAAGCCTGCTGGCCCCGCGCCAATCCACAGCACTCAATAAGCACTTTGTTTCGTCGGCCCCGGAGCCGGTACCTGTGTGTATTATGGAAAAAGGCTGCGCGGGGCTGTCGTTACAATGTTGATTTAATAAAATTGGATCCCCAACATGCAACTTGCGCTGCCGCTGGTGTGGAATTTTCGAAATGGAAATTTAGAACCTCGCTCTGACAGAATTCTTTCCAGAATTTGAATAAAACTGTAATCAACTGATACTTCCTGTTCAATTCCTGTTTTGATGCCATAGTCTGCAGTTTGAGTAAAAACCTCAAGGTATGGTTGCTTGCTTGCAGAGTTTGCAACATTACGCTCAATGTAGTTTTTGTTGTTGTGATCTTGCTTGTAGTTTGTGGTTTTCTCTAGAGATGCAACTGCAGTTTTATACTGAGATGCTGCAGCCAACTAATTGCCTCAGGAGTGGCAGCATGCATCTCTGTGATATCTGCATCATACTTCTGAAACCTTGCTTGGTTCCTGATAACCACAGTCACACTCTGGTGAAATTCCCAGTTTCCATTTGTGCGTGAGGTTTCCACACCTGCCACAGGCTGTGTGGATGGGCTTTAAACCTGTCCACAGCCCACGTGAGAGAACAAAGCCTTCTGTGTTGGCTCTCCCACAAGGTGTTTGTGAATTCCTTTGGCATCCATTCCGCTTTCCAATCTTCATCAATATTGGAATTGCTTTGCTTGCGATTGAAAGTGTGGTTCCATTAAGGATTTTTTGAGTTTGAAATTGATTGGGGGGGATTAGTTTGTGTTCACGAAGTTTAGCAGATGGATGGAGGAGCGATGTTGGGCAACCACATGCCAGTAGATTTGCAGAGATGAAATCGCAGCGTTCCTCTTGGTTGCTCTTTTTGGTTCTAGTTGTACCCAGTTACCAGAAGGAGTGAGAGATAAGGGGGTGTTAGGCATGAGATCACATGGAGTTTCTCTGAGTCATTCTTCACTTTTTTTTCTTCCCCCCAGCACCCCCCTCCAACCCTATGGCACTTAATCTATTTAGCACAACCGCGTGCCCTTTAGATACGCCATCGCTTAAGATGAAATTGCCTTGATTAGACACATTTGGAGTATTTATTCAGTTCCACTCACCAGTTTTGGTGTTTGTGTGCACTTAATCATGCTGATAAAGTCTTAGTTCACTACCCAAAATCAATGCGCGTCTCTTAGTACGGCATTAAGAGGATCTGACTGCTGGCGCACTTCCCTCTTCAGATGGCGCTTTTGTGCTGCCACTGCTTTGGCACTGATAAGGACGATAAAACAAACAAGCATCTAGATTACGGTATGAAACGTACCTGTTCCTCTCTCCTGAACCAGCAACTGGGAATCTCTGAAAGCCAAAAAAAAGCCAAGCAACAGAACAGGTTAATTGTATAAAAAATGTAAAGTATGTTAGAGGATTGTTTGTTGGCTGCATTTTAATTTGCTGGTGTTCAGGTTATGCTTTCCTCATGCTGAATGTGGCACGGCACATATGTCAACCATCTGATTGCAACAAAAAAAAAAATCATCAGTTTATTCAGAATGCTTAAATAAAAGAGTACTATAAACAAGATGATTAAAGATTGTGAATAGTAGTGGAAGAGTAATTAAAGAACTCAACTGATAACTCCTGCAGAGTCTCACGTCTTGTTTAATCTTGGACGGGACTGAGTCTACTAGATTTCTGCAGAACTGAGTCCCTTGCCGCTTAGTGTGAGTAACGGCCGAGTATCCCATGGGACCAGCATACACCTACCTTAACACTGAGGCCATTCAGTAGAAATGTAAAATAGGGCCATACAGTTCAGGAGTTGTGTGTTCTGGAATGCGCCGCTGTTTAAATGACAGTCTTGCAGGCCTGCTTGTTTGCTGTCAATTAAAATGCAAATTGTTATTTATTTATTTTTCCTGGACTTGATGCCATGCAGGATGTGTGGCATAAGATCAGTTCCACAGGTTTATTGTGGGAGATCTCTGCTCTTCAAGTCAAACAGACACTGAATTCGGTTACAAAACAAAGACTTTTTACTTATTTGTTTACATCTGATCCAGGTATACTTTCCTTCTGTATGGTTTACAGAAATGTTATGTAGAAATGTTCAGGAAAATAACTGAAAACAAGTTTTGAGTGGTTTGATTTGCAGTGGCACAGGCACAAATATCTGCATTCATTTGTAAAATAGAAAAGAAAGGAAAATGTTAACAAACATTAAGCTGATTGTTCCAATTGTGGTGTTGGTGTTTAATATGGTATAAAATGCAGTTTAATGGATGTCTCTGTGTTTCTTATTCTCTTGATCAAAGTGATTTTCCCCACAAAGAATTGAATGTTGCATTAATGTACTGAACGACATCTTGTAGGGGATTATTTCAGTGTTTTATATTTCTGGTGGTTTGGGTTTATAGAGTACAGCACTATTTCTGCTTCAGTGTTTATTTAACTTTTTTTCTTCCAACATAATACTTTTATTTGAATGCCTTTCGATCCAGGAAATAAGGATTCGAAACCTTCACTGCCACACCAAGGAGTTAAAAAGGAATGGTAAAAAGTGCTTTTCTGAAGCAAAAATACACAGCGTACATCTGAAGTTTATTTGACCTCTCTAGGGAGTGTGGTGCGGCACAGTGTCTCTAGTAAATTGCCAAAATTTTATGGTTAGCTTGGCATGTATTCAAACACACAACATATTGGATTTGGCTTCTTCCGAGCATTCAGATTTGGAGTGCTAAACATTTCGAGTGACAGAGAGCGAACCCCTAAATATTTTCTGTATATCTAAAGGCCCCTTGAG
This sequence comes from Amia ocellicauda, assembly GCF_036373705.1. Lineage (NCBI taxonomy): Eukaryota > Metazoa > Chordata > Actinopteri > Amiiformes > Amiidae > Amia > Amia ocellicauda. The sequence goes on from NC_089866.1 coordinate 6,042,804, forward strand.
GGTTAATTATTTTGGCGTCTGGTGTTCAATGAAAGATTAGCTATAATTGTTTTTAAAAGCACATGCCATTAGTGATTATAAACAAATAATTGTTTTAATACATTTTTCTGATTTGATTTTACAAGCTGAAAAAGGTGCGTTTATAATAGTCGGCGGTGAGAGGAATACAATCCCATTGAAGGCAGTGGAAGACGTTGTGGTCCCTATTGTGCAAATATGGGCATCTAACTCCCGCTTCACAAAACCATACAAACCATTTTCAGTTTGTTGTAACTCTTCCCATGACTGTAAATATGTGGAATATGTCGCCCAAATGTGAAAGTCACCAGTGGGAAGGTAATTGTACTGGCAGCTTAATGGATAACTGTCGGGACTAAAGTGGAATCCGATAAATAACTGCTGACATCCCATATAACAACAGTGTTGCATTAAAGTTATTGTGGGAAGGTCCTTTAATTAAAACGATGGCAAGTCTGTAATTCCAGTGCGGTTATACATAGAGTAAGACAATTTCATCTGGAGTTCATATGAAGTAGATGGGAACTCAAGGCATATTCTACATTTCAGTATATTATTTCCCTCATTCATGAAGACATCACAAATGGCCGCTTACTATATTTTATTATATTTGGTGTTGCAAACAGTGTGCATTTACAGTTATCTAAACCTGTATCGTCCCTTCTGTCAAAAGCCACAGAGTTGTTACGATTTTTGGCGATTTGAATTTGAATTTCCTACAACTTGATATTAGCGATTAAAATATAAGGAATTTTCATTTGTCATGTGTATAATTTGTGATCCGATACAGGGATACAATCAACGTTGCTCTAAACTAAATAGGTTCGGAAATGTATAGGTTTACAAGTGAAATAACATCTTCATTTATTGAGTCTGTGATGAAAAAGTATTGTCATGATAGAGTTATGGAATATAATTATACTTTTGTAGTGATGTGATGATCTAGAGAAAAGAGTTACACTGAGGAAGAGGGAGACAGAGGAAGGGGGCAAATACACCTGTTCCCAATTGCTTTGAGATTTAATTTAATATGAGAGCTTTTCTTGCCGTGCTGCGGGGCAGTCTGTCCACCTTCCAACATGCCTGTCAGAAGTCTCCTGTATTAAGAGCCAGTCCTGTTCTAGTACATGCCTATAAGGAAATACTTTGGGAAGTATTTCAGTAGGTATGCACCTTGTTGACCTGGGAAGTACTCAGCCCCTGACCCAATTTGGGCGGAAACGCATTCGGCTGTGGTTGTTTGACCTCTTGCTACTCTCTTTCCTGTCCCAGTGTTGCAGGAAGGAAGGATGCGGTTTACTGTCCTCAGGCGCCGTTGTTCATCCCAAATAAAGAAACGGCTTTATTAATTCCAGGCTGTCTTGTGAGACATAAGAAAACATTGTGGATGTTGGCAACCACAGCATCTTTCCCTGCCATGCATCAAGGGACAGTCGTGTTTCATTTGCGTTAGTTATTTTGTTACACATAATGCAGATATGTTGAGTCTTGTACCATTCAGATGTCATTTTAAATTCGCTGGAAGTGCAACCAGTTGCTCTCAAGGAATGATCTGTCTTCAGAAATAATAAGGGCCTTTTGTCTCAGTTTTGTTTATGTCTGTTGTTGATGTGATGCCGGATGTGCAGAACTTAATATCGGCCGTACGTCTCCAACATGAGAAGGTTTTACACAGACATTACAATGACAATCAGCAGTCTAAGTTGCATTTGTTATACAGCGATTTCCGAATGTGAGTAGTCGTTTTAATGCAAGCGAGGAGCATCTGTACTTTTGCATGGCATGCTTTTTAGTTTGTATCACAGAATTGGGCCATATTTGTTGAATTAAAGAGCAAAACTGTTGTGAGTTGTGAAGGGGAAAATAAAAAAGCTAGGGGGCTATTCATTACAATTGAAAATGACGGAGACTGTTTTGTGAGATATGATTTATGTGTCGTTTTGCTCGGGATGAGACATGAGGTTTTGATGAAAAAGCTGCACTTCAGCCCTGCGCAAATCATACCCTTTACACCAGTCTCCTTTGTGAACCAAAGTGTCTCACGTACTGAAGGCCGTTTAAAAGTACACTAACACAGACCATGAGTGCGTGTGGCGACAACAGAGTAGAAAATACATCTTGAAAACTTACAAAGATTAATTTGTATATGATGAACCTGCATATACAGTGGGGGGAAAAAGTATTTGATCCCCTGCTGATTTTGTATGTTTGCCCACTGACAAAGAAATGATCAGTCTATAATTTTAATGGTAGGTGTATTTTAACAGTGAGAGACAGAGTAACAACAACAAAATCCAGAAAAACTTATTTCAAAAAAGTTATAAATTGATTTGCATGTTAATGAGGGAAATAAGTATTTGACCCCTTCGACTTAGTACTTGGTGGCAAAACCCTTGTTGGCAATCACAGAGGTCAGACGTTTCTTGTAGTTGGCCACCAGGTTTGCACACATCTCAGGAGGGATTTTGTCCCACTCCTCTTTGCAGATCCTCTTCAAGTCATTAAGGTTTCGAGGCTGACGTTTGGCAACTCGAACCTTCAGCTCCCTCCACAGATGTTCTATGGGATTAAGGTCTGGAGACTGGCAAGGCCACTCCAGGACCTTAATGTGCTTCTTCTTGAGCCACTCCTTTGTTGCCTTGGCTGTGTGTTTTGGGTCATTGTCATGCTGGAATACCCATCCACGACCCATTTTCAATGCCCTGGCTGAGGGAAGGAGGTTCTCACCCAAGATTTGACGGTACATGGCCCCCGTCCATCGTCCCTTTGATGCGGTGCAGTTGTCCTGTCCCCTTAGCAGAAAAATACCTCCAAAGCATAATGTTTCCACCTCCATGTTTGACGGTGGGGATGGTGTTCTTGGGGTCATTCCTCCTCCTCCAAACACGGCGAGTTGATTTGATGGCAAAGAGCTCGATTTTGGTCTCATCTGACCACAACACTTTCACCCAGTTCTCCTCTGAATCATTCAGATGTTCATTGGCAAACTTCAGACGGGCCTGTACATGTGCTTTCTTGAGCAGGGGGACCTTGCGGGCGCTGCAGGATTTCAGTCCTTCAAGGCGTAGTGTGTTACCAATTGTTTCCTTGGTGACTATGGTCCCAGCTGCCTTGAGATCATTAACAAGATCCCCCCGTGTAGTTCTGGGCTGATTCCTCACCGTTCTCATGATCATTGAAACTCCACGAGGTGAGATCTTGCATGGAGCCCCAGACCGAGGGAGACTGACAGTTATTTTGTGTTTTTTCCATTTGCGAATAATCGCACCAACTGTTGTCACCTTCTCACCAAGCTGCTTGGCGATGGTCTTGTAGCCCATTCCAGCTTGTGTAGGTCTACAATCTTGTCCCTGACATCCTTGGACAGCTCTTTGGTCTTGGCCATGGTGGAGAGTTTGGAATCTGATTGATTGATTGCTTCTGTGGACAGGTGTCTTTTATACTTGTAACGAGCTGAGATTAGGAACCTGTATAAAAGACACCTGGGAGCCAGAAATCTTGCTGATTGATAGGGGATCAAATACTTATTTCCCTCATTAACATGCAAATCAATTTATAACTTTTTTGAAATGCGTTTTTCTGGATTTTTTTTTTTTTATTCTGTCTTGCACTGTTAAAATACACCTACCATTAAAATTATAGACTGATCATTTCTTTGTCAGTGGGCAAACGTACAAAATCAGCAGGGGATCAAATACTTTTTTCCCCCCACTGTATTATAGTCTTGTTTTAAAACAGCTGGGGCTGTGCATATCGTATTTGGTAACATTTCTGTTTTGTGTAAGACAGTGTGCACAATAACACGTAATCACATTCCTTTCCCTAAAAAAAGATCTGATATTCATCCTGTGTGGTTTCTTTCTCCTGTTGCCTCCGACAGACCCAGCCAGTGCCCAACCCTATGGCCTACTACATGCACCGGTCCCCCTGGTGGTTCCACCGCTTCGAGACCTTGATGAACCACTTCATCGAGCTTGTTGTCCCCTTCTTCCTTGTCCTGGGACGTCACATGTGTATGACCCATGGAGTCCTGCAGATTCTTTTCCAGGTCTGTGCTCTGATTGGAGACACCTGTAGGAGATACGCTATTGATTCAGTCTTCCATACCTGGTGTTTTATACCAAATACTCTTCAACCTGTGTCTGGGAGAAGGTAGGCTAGATTTACTGTGGCCAGAAAAGCCTGTTCAGTCCTAATGTCGCAGGAAACCCTTGCTGAGAAGGAGCATTTGAAGTGAGCTGAGAGGGAGCTGTGGAGGGCACGATATTTGTAATCGTTGCATGACTGTTACCACGATCAGCCTCAAAGGTCTGTTCTGAGTAGAAAAATCTGCCTTTTGAAGCCCCTCTTAGCTGTCAAACAAGCTACTTCATTCCACTCAATTCGATATGTCTTCATTTCATACTTCATACTCCCATCAGTCTCGGCCAAAGCAGTCGAGCATCTTGAGCAATCCCGAAACATCCATTATTCTCTCTGTGCATTAGTGAGGGAATGATGTACAATTATATCGCATGGTGCGTATTTTCTTCCTTGAGTTTGAACACGAGCACTTATCACGTTTGTTCCAATATTTTTCTGCAAATCATTGGTTTGACACCTGATTACAGGGCAAAAAAATTGAGGTTTTGCTAATAAAGTAAAATATATTTAGTGAAGCACATTCTTCCCAATTAAACAAGATTTAGCTACACTATCTGATAAGTACAATTTATAAAGGCTGCCAGGAAATTGATACCATGGCTTTGTTCCAGACTAGGGCTTGTAACCGATATCGGTCTGGCAACGTTCATGTTGTCTACTAATGGTAACACAATCCAGTACTCTGAAGTCACACTGCCATCTACTGGAAAATTGCACATTCCTGTACAGAAAACACGACTAAAAACTACATTGAGCAATAACATTGTGTATTTTTTTTTTTTTTTTTTCTTTAAGTGGAAAAAATACTTAACCTAGGGAGTTTAGTCTTTAATAGAAATGGAAAAAAATCACCTGACTTAAGTTACAAGTTGCGAGACAATGTCAGAAAGTGTCAGGCTTACCTATGACAATGCCTTTCTTCCAGGTGACCCTTATTGTGAGTGGGAATCTGAGCTTCCTAAACTGGCTCACCATTGTTCCCAGCATCGCCTGCTTCGACGATAAGAGCCTGGGTTTCCTGTTCAGCTCGGCAGAAGGCAAAGCAAAGCAGCTGGTGACCAAAATACAGTCCCAGGAAGCTTCAGGACAGAAACCAGATCCAACATTAGGTATTACGCCTTCTGTAAATCTAGTGTAGGCTTGGGTGGACACAGCAGTCCACTCTTGACAAGCCCTGGATGGTTTTTCCTGTAGTTGTCCTGTAGCAGGTCTTCTGTGCAGTAGTGGTCAGAGGTCTGGACTTGTAACTGTGGGATTGTGGGTACTAACAAGGGTCTTAGCCAGGTGTCCCCAGTAAACACCCAACTGTATAAATGAGTATCCACGTGAGCTGCTTTGAGTGAAAGCCTCCACCAGATAAATTCATAATGAAATCATACAAGTTTGAAGCATTTTATAAGGAAATGCTGCTCAATGGCCTTTTCAACTTCCATGTGTCCCAGAGTCCTGTTCTCAGACACTGTCGGCCCCGTCTGCTTATTTGCACCTTATAGAGACAGGATCAGGAAGGGTAATTAGAGCCCGAGAAATCATCGTCTTCCCCCGTAATTAAACCTGCAGACGCACATCTGGAGGAACCCGGCCTGTCCTGGTTTTGGCAGCCGGTCAGCAGAGCAACTTTCATTGTCACAGAGCGGGGCTTTAGGCTGCTGCCGATTAATCACTTGTTATTAATGCATGCTAGGCCAAAGCCTCTAAAAATTAAATGGGTGCTTAGCATTGAAAAAATGTAGTAAACCGGGAGCCAGGTTTTATTTTTCTTTCAATAATTGGCCTCTGAAGACCAACTAACACTTTTAGTTTTATGTTGGGGGATCTTTATATTAACTGGCCATGGAAATTCTTCACTTTTATTAAATTTTTTACAGAACTGAAACATAGACGCTTAATTAAGACAAAAACTTGATGCGAAGATAAAATCGTTATTTTTTCCTCCAAGCTTCTTGTGCAAAACAAATTGATCTTGGTTGTTAGACAGTGACGTAAGGAACCAGAACTATCTGAGCAGTATCTGAGATGTTTGACCGTGACAGTGCCATATTCTGCTTGAACCAACAATCACGACTTTCTGATTCAGATTTTATGTATTTCTGTAATCCCAGGTTTCCATTTCTGGGATCCTAAATGTTAAAAAGGAAGTTAAGGACTGTTCAAAAACATCTATTTAGTTAAATCTGCGACACTACACGGCCCCCACTGTCTGGGGTCTCCATGACCGAGAACTGCTTTTCTGCAAAACAAAATGAACAATCTGGTGCTAGCTGATTTATTATTTTTCATATTTTTTCCCAGGCATGCTAATCCGTCGAGTGGTGAATGTCTCCATGGGGCTCCTGATCGCTTACCTCAGTGTGCCGGTGGTTCTCAACCTGCTGAGCTCCAAGCAAATCATGAACACGTCCTTCAACCCGCTGAGGATAGTAAATACATATGGAGCTTTTGGAAGGTGTCTAATCTCACTTTTCTCATGGCTTTGCCTGTGTAGAGTACTAGCTTATCATGTGGTGAAAGGTGGGCAACACACTGGACCGAAATGAGTGTCAAATGGAGAGAGAAGAGTTGCGTATATATAGGTTTTTAAATGAGTTATATCCTCCAGTGTTCGTTCTTAAATCTCTTCTTGGATCTACTGCAAACTGTTAAATGTATGCTTTTTTTGGGGGGGTCTTTTAAATTTTTTTATTTTTCCAGTATTACAAAAGAAAGAACAGAAGTCGTTTTCCAAGGCACATCGAGCCCCGACCACAGCGACCCCACAGCTGTATGGGAAGAATACGACTTCAACTGCAAACCGGGCAGCCTGAATAGACGGCCTTGTCTTATATCGCCTTACCACTATCGACTGGACTGGCTGATGTGGTTTGCAGCTTTTCAGGCAAGTTTATTTTTTTTAAGCACACAGAAAAAGGAACAATTGCATTAACTAAGGAGAAACGTTGCCTTTTGAATTTGTATGAATATATGTATACATGAAAATAGTATTTAGAAACTGAAACTGTTAATGTGTTATGTGTCCAAAAGGCAAAGCAAAGGTAAAATATATTCCACAAGCCTGTGACCATTAAATGCACATCCTATTTCCTGTTTCACGTTGAAAATCATTATTACATGGCCAATTAGGTTACAATTACAGCAAATAAACTCCTAGAGGGAATCAAACCCAGTTTACACTTTATTCACATGGACCTGAGGTGATTTAAACACGTCTTGTTGCAGCATAATGACTGGTTTTCCATTGTCTCACTCTTACAGTGATTTAGCGCCTAATACCAACATAAATACCTTTACAAAAGTAATTTCCTTTAAAAGCCCAATGAGTACAGTACATATTATTATAAACACTTCAAATTAAACCAGAGTACGACTCTCCAAGGCATAATTATAAAGCAGTTACACACTTCTAACTTCTGCTGTTTGCCCCCTGTTGTTTTACACTGAAATTAAAGCTAAAAATATATCCAGTCTGGAATGGGAAGATTTAGAAAGCAAGTCTTAGACTCGGCCCTGACGTGTAAAGGGGCCAGGTCTGAAAATCGCACTGAGGACTAATGCACCGAGAGACAGTTTTATAGGTTTCCATGTGTTCCTGATTGATTGAGATCATACAGGATGACAACTGCAAAAACTAGACGGATAAACCGTTTTCATCCTTCCTCCCGTGCAGACCTATGAGCAGAGCGAGTGGGTGATCCAGCTGGCAGGGAGATTCCTCGCCAACGACACAGTAGCTTTATCGCTGATTGCACACAACCCATTCGAGGGCAGGGAGCCCCCGAGGTGAGTCTGATGAAATGAGCGGCTGCGTTGCGCTTGCCTCTGTGTTAATCAATAAAGACATAAATACACAATGGGCAGAAATCCATTGTTTTCGTTTGTTTATTTTCTTCTGTCTCTTCTCGTTATCCCGAGCGCTCTGCGTTTCTTTGGGACCATCCCGTTTTAATGTAGTTTGTGTGTTCGCGGTCCAGGTTTTGCCTCCATCTGTTTATGCAGACAGCGCACCCTGGCCAAAGACTTCTCTTTCGAGACACAAAGACAGTATCCCATTTAAAATCATACGTCGTCTTCTGAACAATCTCCAACTCATTTAGCTCTCCTGTTTTTAATTCCCACATCTGGTTTTCAGTTGATGATATTAACGGCCCCCAAATACAAACATAAGCTTGATATGATGCCATTTTCTAGATTTGTGTGTGTGTATATATATGGCTTAAACAAATATAGCAAAAAAAATAAACTAATTTAAAACCTTGGAGTGGGTTCATTTTCTTCAATTTCAGCCAGTCTGTCTGTGCTGATTTTTATGCTGTTCATTTAAAGTCTACTAAGAGAGAAATCCCCGGTCCTGTAGAGCTACCTGGTGCTCTGTTTTTCATTCCCACCCAGATCTTATTTTCATGACTGAACCAGTTGTTGGCGACCCATTTACACTCCCTCACCGTTCTTCCGAGATCCCACAATATAGAGATCGTACGGCTGTAATCGTTGGACGGGATTTTGTCCGTGTCTAGAAACGCGGGGAGGAAAAGCCAATGAGGATACTTGGGTGTGACAGCCAAGCTTGCAAGAGGGAGGTTTTGATAAAGGTGGCGAAAGCTTCACTCGGGCGATATCTGGAATTTGATATCCAGTTCTGTCTATACTGTCATAAAAAGAGGAAAATATGCCCGGGAGAAGCTGTAAAAAAATGCCAGCTCGACTTCCTCTTCCTCTGAAGGGCATGGATTTTTATGACGCGTAGAATGAACTCAGTCTTCATGGCTTCAGTCGATGACAGCTGAGGGGAGAGTTTCTGAGGTCTTTTTCCCCGTTAATGCAGTTATTTGATTTGGCGTCTCCGTCAGAGTGTGGTGAAATGATTAGAAAACTTTATAAAAGGGCAACAAACTAGTACCTTTTTAAAAAAACTCACACTGGGATTCTTTAACCACAAGAGGTCATTTTACTGTAACTTATTATCTTGATTGACCTTCAATGACTGAAATACACCATCTTCCTCCTGGACTCCTCAGATGGTTTTATATTTGAGGTTACATCTCCACTTCTCCGACAGGCCATTAATTCGGACAAAAAAGGAATTTCTGTTTTTCCCTCTAAAATTTCCAGCTGTTGCCTGTGAGACAGCTGCCCTCCTCTGGAACTAATTACAGCTGTCTGGGAGATTTAAGAGTTGAATGCAGCTACACGAATATAGCTACTAACTTTTAATACATTCAGATGTGGATGTTATAATATGCTGACATACAGTGAAATGGGAAAGGTGTTGGGGTCAGCTGCTACTGGGCATCTGGCAGCCTGCCCTTTCTTGTCCCCGGTCTCAAGGTTATATTTATTGAGGTATATTAATTGTGCCGGAGAAGGTTATACAGTTCGGGAGGTAAATTGGCCGGTACTTCACAAGCAGAGAGCTAAGAGTCTTCAGAGAGGTTTCAGTGTGTCTGAGTTTAAATTTGCGTAGACACACTAAGAGGAGGTTTGTTTGTTTGTTTCTGCAGATTTGTTGTTTGATATTGTTTGGATGGGAATGGCATGTCTGTTTCCTCCCTCCAGTTCTCTACGAGATGTGGTAGATTACATTCATTGAACATGTTAAAGAAATGTGTTCCAGTCAAGAGCGCAGTGTCTTGTGGAAACATTGTAATCTTTTCCCCTGTGAAATTCATGCCTGGAATAATTCCTCCTACTTCTCTTTATCTTTAGGTTATGAATAAAGATTTGATCTCCAGTCTAAATATAGACTAGTTGTTCAACCTTATTTGTCTAGTAGATTGTGTGTGTGTTTCTGGGATATCAGGAAGCATAAACAGCTGTTGCAAACTTGCCTGAATCTGGCGCTGAATTTATTCCCCAGAAGAGTGGAAGATCTCTCTGATTCCTGAAATAAATCTTGGCTTATTCCTTGAAGGGATTGCTGACCTGTGACTTGGTTGTAGATATGAGACACTTAAATTGTGTGCAATAGCAGAATAACATGATTCACAGACATTTAAAAAAGAATAGCTAGTTTTCACAAACCACATGAGTATGATTTATGAGCTAGTGAGCAGTGACTAATATATACAGTCCTTTCATCTAGACTGTTTGAAAGAAACGTATTTTTTCTGTATTTAAGAGCCAAGATGATGCAATTCACATTTTGTCGATGTTAATAGATTAAAATAGCATTTGTACAGTTTGTGTCCGGAGAATGTATCTATTTTTCATCATTTACATTTTCCTTCAGTGTTAATAATAAAAGTTATATGGTGTGTGTATATTTGGATGTGCTGTTCTGTAGATTAAAACGTATATGTATGTTTTAAATCATTATCACTTCTCTAGTTTACTTTTGATGTCTGATATGCAAAACTTGCTGCATCTCTTTTCTGTCTAACAATTTTCTGGGACTGTCAATCATTATTTCAAACCACTCAACCCTTTCTTTTTATTTAGTTATACCTTGGTCTTTCCTGCCCCCTTGTGGCTATTACAATATATTACACAAAGCACAGCATATAAATATATGATTTCAATGGTACAGAAATGAATGTACAGAATAAACTATTTTGGTCTTGTATTATTGTGTATTATTAATAATAGTTTTAATACAGCTGGTCAGGCATGTTAAACTTCTTTGTAATAACTGCTCTAAAAGATTAAAATCACATTTAAAATGTAGGCTTTTAGAAAAGAGAGTTATTTTCTTCCCTGTCTAAGGGATACTGATTATTTTCTTCCTTTCCAGGTGGATTAGAGGAGAACACTTCCGGTATAAATTCAGCGACCCCGGCGGGAGCCACGCAGCCCAGGGGAAATGGTGGATTCGGAAGAGGATCGGACCCTATTTCCCACCTCTCAATTTAGGGGGGCTCAGAAAGTACTTTGAGTCACGTAATTGGCCCCACCCAGACATTCACTGAAATTCAATAAAATGAAGACGCCTTTTACAAAACAAGTCTCTGCATGAGTATCATTGAAGAAAATTACAATGAACAACCAGAAGTCTTGGTCCATATCTGACAGCCTCATATAAGCCTTCCTATTTAGTGTTTTGTTTCCCACTGCATGTATATATATTAATTCCTGTGTTCTTTATAAGCTTAACAGAAGACTTGTGCTCACACTGTGTATGTATGTATGTATGTATATTATATATATATATATATATATAACAAGTTTTTTTTTCCAGTTCTCCTTAGTTCTTTTATATGAAAACAAACGAGAAAACATTTCTGTGCTTGAAAAAAACTCAATCTAGTTTGATCTAATTAACGTTTCACTGTGATCTCTAGTATAAGACTCCGTTTCACCTAATTTAATTCACATTTGAACAGAGCGCGAGAGAAGTTTTGATTGAGAAGCAGCCATCTGGCCAGTTGTGCTCGTTTGGCTCAATTGAGAGCGTTTTGGAAAGATCTCCGCATTTACTTCTGCTTCATGGCATCGGCATTTGTTTCATTCACCTTCATTACCTTCCCTCTGTGGGTAGAAGTGTTTCCCATTGTCGGCTTGAATGAACTTGCATCTCATGTGTTGCATCTCCGGTCGAGCCGCCGCTTTTCAGATTTGAAGTTGTGATTTCAGTTGACTTTGCCATTTACTGTAGGGAGGAGCTGCCAAAGTCATCTTTGTACCCAGATAAAGAGATTCAGGTCTCTAAATCTGTGTTGTGAAGGAAAAACAAGACTGGAATGATAATGCCCAGAACTGTCCTGTGTTGATGTTCAAAACTGGATACTATATTCTTAAAGGTGTCACATTTGTTTTAGCATCTCTCCATTTAAATGTTTGCTTTTTATCAATTCCAAGCATTGGTATTCAAATACATTCAGTCAATATTAACCCCTCAACCCTTGTCATAGGTTTCCCTTCATGTACCATCTACTTGATAATTATAATTAGTGTTGGAAATATGCATGCTGTGCAGAGAAAGGCAAGGAAAGGGACCACGACTTGTACAAACTAATTTGTTACATGTGAAAAAATTTGAAAAAAAGTTTTGAAATAAAATAACTGTTATGAATGTTGTCCTACACAAGAACATGGCAGCAAGCAGAGTAATGGAAAAGAACAGCCTAATGGTACAAGATGAAAAGGCAATATACTTAATGAATACTTTATGAATGTTTTTACTGGGGAAGAGAAAACATAACATTTTGCAAATTGAAGAGGTTTTTACTGCCCTCAGTAGGAATATGCGAGACCTCGCTCATGTGCATTGGGGGATTTGTGTTGCTTCTTTCCTGATGTGTTTCCTCATTTAGCTCCTATCAGAGAAAGAACTGGATTGTCTTGAATTTTCCTCCTGCCCAGGTGTATCCAGCTGCTGCTTCCTTTCGGCTCCTCTTTTCCTCTTGAGATCACCTCAGATGTAAAACCATCCTCTCCCAGCACACGTACCCAGCAGATATTCAGTCTGATGACCCTATTTGCATATGTTCCTGCTGTCTGCAAAATCATCTCACAGCACATTGAGCTAACCTAACACTGACCTGGAATCCATTTGTCTTTGTGCTACTTTGCGCTATATTCACCGGTCTCCCATGAATTGATTACCACTGTGCTCAATGCAGGATTCCCGCAGAAGACTTTAGTGGCTTCCTCAGATTATTTCAGTCATGGCAATGGTGTCATTTCAGTCCTGTATTGAAAGAGTGACACTGTCTAACACACCACAAAGCCATGGAGCAAGATCACGCCCCAGCACTGGTCTTGGCCACAGCAAGAAGCTTCACACCCGAGACCAACCGGCCCTGAAAGATGCCATACCTTCTCTGGGTAGTTTGACCCTTGGGAGGCAGGTGGACAACGAGAGCATGAGGATACGTGATGTGGATTCAGTCACACCAGCATCCCAGGCTTGGGCTGCTAGGCCAGACCACTGTCTGTGGGTAACCGGCTGCAGACTCGGGAACATTTTGCTTTGCGGTTGAAGGACTGTGCCAGCAGTGAAGAGCATGTCAAGAACGCTCAGAAGCTGCTCTGAACACACGAGAGCAGAACAACCGCTGTTCCTGCTCCTCCTACACAAGCTGCACTCCTCCAGCGCGCCAACGACAATGGGCATCACCGGGCACAGACCCTGCAGTCTGGTTCTCTTCCAGGATCTGTATTATCATCATCAAAAGCAACGACCATTTGAGTTTGGTATTTGAATAGCAAGCATTTCTCTGAAACCTGCAACAGCTAATGGCTGCCTGCTGGCTCTGCACTGTGAGACTTTTTTAGTCCTCTGTCACACTTTTTGTTTGTACTGTTGTATACGATTTGTCATTTGTGTTTTCCTATATGACAGTTTGTTGTCCAGTATGATATTTGTTGGCTGTCCTGTACCACAAACTGTCTGTCTTTCTTTAGTAGGCTTGTATTTACATATTAAAGGGGTTATGATGTAAAAACGGCTGAATCAGTCTTTGGGTCTATGACCACTGAGTTCAGCTGTAGGAGGAATGCTCTTTATCCGTTTGTTTTTGTAGTACTGTGTTACACAATTTAGTGCGATATGCTGTAGTGTAGTGCAGTGTAGAAGTGTGGTGTGATGATATACTGTAGTACAGTTATAGACATACTGCTGTATTATTCCTGCTTCTGAGATGCATACTTAAATACTGTCATGGACACTGAAGTACCTGTTTTTATACTAACACATACTAGCCTACTTACTGTCAGCCTACAGCCTACTTACTGTCACTTACTATTATTTGTGCATACTACTCCAACTTACAACGACCTACAAACTGCCTTACAAAATACTATATATTCAATAATAGATTGTGCAAAAGTACAGTCACATGCAGACAGAGTTGCTTCAGGGACTTTAAATTCCAGTTATTATTATTATTATTATTATTATTATTATATTAATAATAATAATAATAATGTTACAGCTGAAGGCTGAATACCCAACCATATTTAATTTTTCACCTGAATATGAAACCTGCATTTTCCTATTTATGAATACATCTTTCTGGAGTTCAGTCATATTATCCTGGTAGTGAACACTATGTTCTTGGTTCTCAACAATTGCAACTAGACTAATTTTAATTGCAACTCTTATGCAATTTTGCAAAGGAAAAAAAAACATCTAGGATCTCTATGAAGTTTACAGATAAAACTATTATTATTTTTCTGCGCCTTTAATGTCCAGGGTTGCTAGTAGTCTTTTTCACTTGGCAGCGAGCAGGTTTATGCTGCAAGGTGCAGCTTTTGTTTTGCAGTAACGGGATTGCCTGCTGCCAGCCCCTTATGACTGTATTATTGGCCACTCCTGGCGAAGCCTGCGAGCCGATTGGAAGCCCGTGGCTCCTGTGAGCGCAGTGGAGAGCAGGACGCGCCGGCCCCCTCACTGCCAGCGCACAGCAGCGCCGAAAAAGTGCAGAGAGCCAGAGGGGGATGCATGCGTTATTTACAGCCATCATGCTCACATACAGGTGAAAACTCCTGCGTCGACCTCGGACATCCAGACGTGTCGTTGGGGGGGAGGACAGATCACCGATCCGCTACTTTATTGCATTTCTTGTTATTCGCACCCACCGCTCTGGGGGGACTCAAGCAGGCAAGCTGAGCATCAACCTGGTGTGCGTGCCTGCGCGGAGCATGTCCCGGAAGAAGACGGCGCGGCGGAGCGGCACCTGCGGGCCCCCGGACAAGAGCGCGGCGGGGGGCCAGGGCGCGCGCGGGGCGGAGGGGCTCGCGAACGGCGTGGTGCGCCCGAGCCGGCCGTCGCTCAGCAACAGCAGCGAGTTCTACGACGTGGCTTTCAAGGTGAGAGACGAGCATCACATTATATACATTTATACACATATATACATCTATCTATATATACACACACACGGGTGCGAACCGCAGCCCCTAACAAGTGCCTCACTTCACTGAAGTTGACAGTCCGGGTGTGTCCTGCGCGTCAGATGACTGCGTCTATATTACAATTAGAAGTATTATTCTGGGATGCGCACAAAGGCGTGTCCAGCGCCGTGGAAACACGTGTGTGCATCCTCATTCCTCAATGTCTGTTTCAGTGTCTTAGTATGATAACAACTGAACTTATTTCGAAAGAACAGAAGTCGTGTCCGATCCATCGGCTCTTTGGCTGCGTTGCTGGCGGTGGGATTGAGGTGCCGGGCGGAGATGAAGCGCACCTGTCCGTCACTGCGGCGGACTTATTATTAGTCAATAAACCGCTGTTATCAGTGCAAATCGCCATGCCTCAGTGGAAAACTGCACTGTGGGGCTGAAGTCAGTTTACACCTAATATAGATGCAATACTGTGTTTGTGGGTGGATGGGTACCATAAGTAGCGTCTCTGTTTAGGACAAAGTTTATTAATCGACACTGTGCAAGATACGCCTGTCAGGTAGGTATTTATACCAAAAAGTGACTCACTTCATATCTGGAAATGCTCTTGGCTGTCAGATTGTACTACATAAATGTTGAATCCTGATACAACGACTACTTTTACTTAGTTATATTCAACATGATTTGAATGCATGCTAGCCTGTATCGACTGTCAATCAATCATACACTATTTCCAGATCTATTTATGCAGCTGTTGTGCAGGTTCAATATTGTGAAGTATTTTGCTAGTTTTTAGCCACAACAGTAACATGTGTAACCAGTGCTGGCAGTACATTGTGTGCCTGATAAAAATTACTAATTATAATCACACAACCAACACGTGGTACAGTAGCTGTATGTTGTGAATTAATGCACCATAATTACATTAACACTGCCTAGACCTGTCTGTTTCAGTTGTTCAGGAATTCAAGGATGCACCTGGGGTATTGATAATGATGCAGTGAATGGCACAAACCATTGTGGTTACATTAGTGTTGTTTTACATGATTATGACTAAATTTGGTCTTTACACATGGTGATGATAAAGTATAGGCTGAATGCTGAGCTGTAGTTAGCATTATACAATTAGACATTTAACCATTATGCCACCCAATCCCAATTGACTAAAATGTCTCAATGCAAACCAGTAAAACTTCAGCATGAACTAATGCAGACCCTCATTTGAACGTCTGAACCCTGAGCTTACTTTTCATCTATTAATTAGTCTCAAACAACATCAACCTAATGACACCAATGCCAATTGTACCTGTTGTCCAAACTAAGGTAAGGCAAAGAACACTGTACCATGTTAACTTGCCCGTGTTTTACTGGGGGCACCACATATCTTTTTGACAACCTCTCGGCTGCTTTAAACAAGGTGTCCTTAAAACTATTTGTTTGCATGAATCCTTCATTTTGACTTGCAGTGCATTTCTTATATTGGCACCTTAGTAACATGGCTTTTATGAAAATGTACCTGTTTTGTATGGGTAAAACGGTGCGGTTTCTGACTTGGCTGCCCTAGGAAAGGACATTACCCATCATTATTATTATTATGCTTCTGATTTATTTTATCCATGTCTTCTTAAAATATACACTTGTGCATCTAAGAAGTCCAAACAGGTGAAAATGGGGGTGACATATGCACTTACTGTTGCAGGGAAGCCAGGATGTTTTGCAGTCTGAGTGAGGAGAAAATTAGCCAGTGCCCTATTCAGACCGAGTCATGTCATCAACCTTTCACACACGTGTTAATCTCATGCTACACTGACCCTCCGAGTGTTACAGGGGTCAGAAATTCATTGTTTGTGCGTGTCTTCCACAAGACAAGCGTGACATCCACAAGAGCCTTTGTCTCGCTCCTCTGACACGCCGACACATCCGGCAGTGATTTGCTGAGGGATCATGCCAAGCAGAACATCAAATTGATTTATATGCATATGCACAACAAATCAAAACTTCAGGAGCCAAGGGTGCTCTAATTAATTCCCACTTGACTGTATTTTAATTACTTGCAGAGATTGTGTCCAAGTGAACAAGGTTTTCTGCGAGCCGCTGCATACATTTTGTCAATCAATAGTAATTATAGGATGGCAGAGCAGGACTCGGGAAGCTGGATCGCTCTTGGAGAATCCTGCTAGGAGGAGACGCCTTCCTTACGTCTCTTCGGTGGGGTGGTGTTGTTCAGATCTCTTTATTTCTTATGTGTTCAGGTGATGCTGGTTGGCGACTCTGGAGTTGGAAAGACATGCTTGCTGGTGCGTTTTAAGGATGGTGCTTTTCTGGCTGGGAGCTTCATTTCGACAGTCGGGATTGACTTCAGGGTAAGCAACTCCGAAATCACAGAACTGCACTGCTGTCAGATGTACAGATATCAGATTAACCCACACCAAAACTCGCTAAAGTGTGTTCGTCTGAAATGGGGAGGCGAGCACAGAAAAGCAGTTTTTGATTAATAAATCACAATATATTTTTTCATAGTCCAGTACAAGTTCTTCAATTATTCAGGGAGAATCAAATAAGCTTTATACTTTATAACATAACTGGATGGGTTTAAAAGGCTAGATTGTCATATTTGGTAGAACATTATGTAGAACAAATTATTTTGATAATCCAAAATGAGGTCTGGAAAAACCCAGTTTCTGAGCTACCCAGATGCAGCAATGTCTGAGGGAGTGCAATCCAATCTACTGTAGAAAAAGTTCAGTATTGTTCAATGCACATCTTCAAGCATGTGAATGTGATTCCTGAGATTTTACTGAGATGTACTTTTTACCCTCAGTTAAAAGGCTTTTAATCACTTTTAATCACTAACCACCTTCAGAAGCATTGCAGGTTAGAAGAGAATCATGTAAAATGTGTGTGTGTCTGTATTGACCCTACTGTGAAGAATGCTACTTAAACAGATTTTCTAAGCAGGCCGGATCTCACTAAAAGCATTGTGCTGCAGTCCATCATCGGACACGGCTGCTGTCCCTGAACACCCAGAGCAACGGCTTCATTGCACATGTATATAAACTCAGATAAGGACTTCAAATTTAATTTTCTTGGTGAATACTTTAATTCTCCAGAGAACAGGATACCTTCCAGCATATCAGAAATGCTGGGGAAACACTGTGCACATTATTTCATACTTTTATTAAGGATTTTTTTTTTTTTTTTTTTTGCAGTCCTACAGGAATGTTTCTGCACTAGTCTGTGACTTGGTACATGCTTTTAAATCTATCAATACTGTTGGCAATGTTGTTATTAATGTTAAAACAAGAACCTTTGAAATGACGAGATATTCTATTTTCCTCTGTGACTAAAGGGGATATAAATATATGCCCCACAAAATGTTATGTTAATTGTTGTGTTTTATTGTTGTAACATAGTGAAACAGCTGCTGCCTGCAAAGACCTTGGGTTTACTAAGGGTCCTGTATTTACTCAATCAATATTCCAGGACTGGATCACAAATCAGCTTGACATGGCTTAGTTTTTAGTCCACTCTTTCATGGATTAGCTCTGTGTATCTTTCTCCTAAGTGACTCCTTCTTGAATAAAGAGCAAGATGAGTATTTATCGGTAGGGTGGCATTATTTGCAATGGATATGAGATTATTAGGTTGACTTTACTGGCATGTTTTAGCTTTCTCTGCTAAACCATTGGGTGATGTCACTTAAAATTGTTGACTTCACACACCTTTTCAGCTCACTCAGACTCAACAGGTGTCTTCATGTATGAGTATGTTTCAGTTAGCTGACTCTACCCTTGACTTAAGTTGTTAGCTTAAAAATCCTTTCAGGAAGGTTGTGAATAATTTTCCTGATTTAAATCGGATTAGTAGGATTGTATCTCCTCAGGACCAGATAAATAGTTCCTTGGAAGCACTCCTTAAAAGGCCCATTAGTCTAAATGATCCCCCTTCACCACTGATTGCGACAGTGTAGTTTGAAAGCGAAACATGTCATAAAAGTGATGCAGTTGGGCCTAAATGCATACACACTCAATCACAGACCCATCATGTAGCTCTTGATTTGTCTTGATATATCCAGACATGTCTTTTATTTACTATGACTGAGAATTGAAGTATTCATATTATTTTTATTAACAGACTGTAGGGCTTTGCCACGTTTTCCACATTCTGTACAGTCAGTTAATCTGCTATTGGTTGACAATGGCGCACAATGTATTTATAAATATCTTTCTGGTGGCCTGATAGCAGTTTGAAAGCGCATAATTTAATTGCAATAATAAATACATGCAACATTGAATAAGAAATGGCTGATGGCTAGTGAAGGTATTGTAAATGCAGTAGAGGAGTGGTTTGGGATTTTTATTTTATTTACTGATTCGTTTATTTTATGGAGCATTGTGTGTCAGTCAAATACTTATGTTTCCAGAGAGATGCCTTTTAGGTTGAGTGTAACTCCATTAGTGGGTGAAGTCAGGAGTGGGTCCATACTATAGACATTCCCTGCTGTGACTATGTTTATAGGAAGAATAATACTGAGACTATTATGCTCAGGCAATTTACCGCAAATTAGATTTTAAAGTGTCCTTGCAATTCCACTTCAAGATGTATTTTTCCCTCCTTGTTTTGTAATTGTGTATTAATAAATATGGGACCGGCAGGCCATAATGGAATCACTGTGATATTTGTATTAAAGAAAAATGAAGCAAGAATAATTATCCCAGAAAGGTATATAAAAATATACATTTTAATTGTGTGAAGACTTAATTGGTACAGCATTTTCACTGTACTTTAATAATATGTGGTTACATAAGCTTTCCAATTGTGCAGTCCTTATTTGTCTCTGGGAGAAAAGAAGAAGCTACACATTTGATTGCCATGAGCTCATGGGAGTATTGTTTTATATGAGTAATTGTAATACCAGAGGCACCCTAACCTTCATCCTCTGTGATGAGTTGGAAGTAATCAAGTGGGATGGCTTTGTCAGTTCCTACAAGGATTTTATTTTTCTGGGCTAAATAGATTAATTTCTTTCCCCCTGTCCACATCAGAGCATTCTTCTTTTGATCTTTGCCAGACTTCCTCCTTCACTAAGTTTTATTAAACCTGCTTATTTCATGGTTTGGTGAGCAACATAACTGGGGAAAAAGGCAGGGACTGTCACACGGAAGAGGGCAAAATGAACATTAACGACTCACCAGCTATCGACTTGTTGACAGGAGGAAGAAGTGCTGGACAAGCAAGCCATCCAGCAGAGAAATGTCAAGACCATTCTCTGGAAATCGGTTAGCAGTGAATGCGATGGCCGTGCGGTTTAAGGCTGAAGATTGTTGTGAAGAGAGCTGACAGAAGCAGAGGGGTTTTCTGAAGAATTCAAAAGGGCAGAGAAGATGAAGTGCACTGGATATCAATTAGCACGACAACTGGAAAATCCTAACAGACACAGGTAAAGGTAAAGGGGCCTGGAAACGTGGAATTTGTGGTTTTAAAGGGATTGCTTAATGAGATTTTGCAAGTGCATTAACATCAGACACTCAATTAAGTGCTGAATTAAATAATTGAAACATAAATATTAAGCGTGATATTTAGTTTTGTTACAATGGTGCAAACTCTGATGATTAGATGAGACAATCAATTTCAGCCATATTAAAGATGGATACTTTAGTTTGCTCAGAGCACATTTGCAATATCTGCTCATGGTAGTAATTGGCGTCTCCAAGTAACCGTATATTACTGAGATTAAGGAAAGACTCCAAAACCTGCGTTTATGAGGTGTCCTTGGTGTAGTTCTTCCAGCAAAAGCTCAGCGGCTCGTATATCTCAGGCTTCTGACCTGTTCTCATATTAAACGTTTAATATGTTCCCGTTTTATTTCTTCACAGCCTCATCCACTTCTATGAATCACTGCAGATACTGAATAAAGCTCTGATTGATTTTCTGCCATGGAGAGTAGCTGTTCGTTCCCAACTCTTTTGTGTTCATTTCTACAGAGCAGTTGTTCTACAGAGGTAAAAATAATATGGATTGGCTCTATCAAAGCCCATACCAATCTACCCAAAGCCGTACAACTGCAAGGGACACCGCTAAAATTTCTATAGTGCATTGAATACGTAAAACCAGGATCAATTTGTTAAAATACTTTGGTCAGATCCGCAGCGTAAAAATAACATTTTGAAGTAAAAAAAAAAAAAATAGATTTATCGCTGTTGCTGAGCTTGAAGGCTCTGAGCTGGAAATATTATGCCTTAAGGATAAAAACTAAAATATTAGAAGTTAAAATGCACCTAGAAAACCAATATCCATGAATTGATGTTACATGCATTATATATCTCCCCAGAGGTTGAACCTCTCCTGTTCAAATCAATTTTAGTCTGTCATGACAAGGTTTCCAATCAACACTGGGTAAACGCAATTCATTAATTATATCGGCTATTAAAGATGTAAATCTGTGTTGATTAAAATTTGAGTGTAACTGCATGTTTCTTATCACAACTTGAATCACTATATTTGTCGGATTTATGTATTAATTTCATTGCAATTGTTTAACCTATTAAATAGTTTTGTAAGGAGACACTTTTAACTTTGTTATTACAAGAAACAACCATACGTTCTGAGTTCATTGTTTCTTGACAATCCCTGTGAAGAATGAAACGAGTTTCTTTTGTACGTCTTATCGGGGTAAATTTAAGATACCGTATCAGACCAGATAAATACAATGTTTGAATGCCCGCTTATCTCGCAAGTAATGTCTTGCTGTGTTATTGACCACAGTATTTCAAAGCTGGAAAGTGACTCAGTTCAGAAGTTCTTAGAAGACAATCTTTTCTTTTTGTTTCTTTTCTGAAGAGATGTCTTCTAATTAACATACTATCTGCAACAACTGCAGTGTACTGTTGAGAGATGTAACACAGCCATATTTCTTGTGTTTTTAAGTGAATGCATTTATTAACCACATGCAGAAATAAATGTATTCAAAAGACCTGGGTCTCTGCCAATCAGCAACAGAGTGCTGTTAAGTAACAATGGAACATAAATCTGGAGATATGTTTTGGTAAAATCTAGTTAGGGTTGAAGAATGAAACATGGGAATAACCAGGTGATTTGATTATAGCTCTATTTTATCGAGAAGCAGACTTTTATGGCAGTGCATGAAGGGGCTCTATCTCCTTCTGAAAGTCATTCTCGAACAGTCAGAGCCGCAAGGAGCGAAAACAGTTGGACTTGCTTGATAACGAACAGCTCAGCTTTTATCAAGAGAAGGTGTGGCCCAGAAGTGCCCAAGACATAAACAAATTATTAAAAGTGGAATAAAATAAAACACTTTCCATTCAGTGAAGGGGGTAATCTTTGAAAGCATTTTTTACAATCAACTGATATGGCTTCATTTATTTATTCAGTTTTGAACTGATTAAGGCAAATATATACAGACTCAGCAGGTTAGAGACCCCTTTTGAATTATGCAGAAGGAGTTATGCAGTTATTATACTATGTCCTAAGAGTTCACAACATAGGTATACATGATTCCTCTAAGGTAAAGAAATTATTTTCAAACATTTGTGTTAGCTATTAGGTATTGATGTCGGGGGAACTGATGGTTATGCCGTCAGTAAGCTTGACTTGGGCTGAAGAGAAACAATGGGAGAGCCTGGACTCAACCATAAAAGTGGGGCAGAGAAGACCATTCAAGCCATGATACTCATCCAGTCCAGTGTCTAACCTTATCAGTACTGTCCTTCAGTGTTCCCAGCAACGTTTATCAAGTAATTTGGGTGTGCTACATTTCCTATAATTTTGGGGCCCTGCTACTTTTCCAGCCTGCTCTTGACTGTACCCTGACATGCTGACCCAGGCTTAACTTGCTCTCCCCAGTTTTAGTTATTTGTGGACAAATCCCTGTAGCCAAGAAGAGTAACACTTGTACGTCTGTACTGGGGTATAATCTCCATTTAAAGAGCATGCTTTTAATGGGTCTGCTATCGTATCACATTCACTCTCTTCAATTATGCACAACCTCACAGTTTCTCATTGATCGGTTAGGTAAGGAACTATTGACCTCCACTTTGCTACCACAGTCATTTTTCTTGGTTTGAATAAATGCTGTTTATATTTTCATTAATTTAGGCTCCAAAGGGCCCCATAAATCCACGGGCATCTGCATTGGAGCGGACGCAGGGAACGGCGCCTTCAGTTGACCTGGGGAACAATTAGAGTCATGTGAAATTAAACCAGTGGAAGAGAATAGTTAAGTTGTACTGCACTGTAATAATTTTAAGGACTACCAGTGCCCCCTACTCTTAAAAATAAAATGACAAACAAATATAATAATTATAACTGTGCCAGTGGACTGGTATTAAGGCTGTAAACATGACTCTCCAAATAAGTAAAGAAAATGTGTAACAAGAAAGCTTTCAGGAATATCCTGCCAGTCTGCTAGGTGTGTTACAGAAATGTGGGGATAGTAATGTTCTAACTTCAAATGCTAAAAGTGTAGTCCTCAGCATTTACATAATTGTTGTGCCTTGCATCTGTTTCCCAAATTGACAGAATGGAAGGTATGCATTTGATATTTAACTTTGTCCAGAGTTTGCCCATTTATCTAAAATGGTCGTAGAAAATAAAAAACACTCTGTTTAGCTAAAATCGTTTCAGGATAATGCAGGTGACATATTTTCCTGAGCTATGAAAAAACGAAATGTGCTTGTTCCCACTGCATCCAATGTTTTAGTTTAAGAATTCAGGCATCTGTTCGCCATCGGGGAAGTGGAAGAGTGCTTGACTTTGACAGTAATAACAGGGTACTTTAATCCCCGGATGGAGAGCTTTCTGAATTCTGCTGTTCGGAGATGAAAGCGCTCAGTGCCACTCTGACAGTGGTGATAATTGGCATCTTGCATCTAATTAGGCACATTGGGGGCACGGTGTTTCTCTAGGGCTTAGCCATTATGCGAGGTAAATGAAATGGTGACACCCTACAGTTAGCGTTGCCCAGTTAAGGAGGCTGTTCTTATAACATAGAACAGAGACGGAAGTGATTGAAAGTGTAGCAAATTATTGATGAGATGTAGTTAATTTCTAATGTTGCCCCTGAGATGCATTCTGCACTTTAGCCATTCTGCCACGGGAAAAACAGACATGAGATCTCATCCTTGTGAGGGAAAATGATTGCCGATTGTCATAAACCAAGCTGTAGCTATACGTTTTCTCCAGTTATACGTGTTTTAAGGGGTTGTCGTTGGTCTCTTTTGCACATAATACCCTCACAGCTATAATATTCAGTAAAGCAGATTCTATGGATCAGAGTTATTTCCTGAAGTTTTTTTTGTATGCGTTTCACTTGATTTGGTAGATTGCCTTTTTTTTCCAGGGGATGTATTGCCCCCAAGTTACCAAACAGCGGTTTTGAGGATTGTTATTGTACTCGGTCCAGTAGACCACTACGAAGTGATCCTTCTCAGTCCGAAGCAGATATGGCTTGACATTTTTAAGATGTATATCACTTAGGAGCATTCTTTGAACAATGGCATATATTCAACACGTCAAAGACCAAAGCTGTGTATCTTGAGGCGTGAACTGAGGAATATGCAATGTAATGAAGGTTACAGATTGCATTCAGTTTAGTAACGTTGGGATGTTTCTTTTTAATGATTCTTTGCAATAAATTGTGCACAATGAAACTGAAGCAACAGACTATATATGGCTTGTTTTTCACTTCCCTGCATCAGATAATGGTATCCTATTTAGAAATATATACAATGGCTATTTGAGCCCTCAGTCACTTTATTGATTATTTTATTTGGGGGAATAAAAAATTGCAGGTTCTTAGCCATTGATCATTTAAGGAGACTTGGAAAATCTGAAATAGTCTCCCTGAAGGACCAGGTTTGGATTATGAGGGTTAGAAAGGAGTTGTTTACTACTATGGCTTTTTAAAAATGTTCTTTGAAGTGCTCTGGTTAGGTGATGCAGACTGCGGTATTGTTCCCTGGGTTCGATGCAAATGCAGTGGGAATTACAATGTCAATTCTTCTTTGACTGTAATAATATTAGGTTCTCTTATCCAAAGAAAAAAACATGAAATGCAGTTTAGATAACATATTTCTGAGGGAAATGACTCGCCTTTGTGAATATGGCTTTGATAGTTTTCCTTGAAGTATATTTTCAACATTTGCAACTTATTGAGAAGAAACACAGGTATTACAATCTATGGCCTGTTAGTTATTATCACAGTGTGTTCTCATACATACACACTGCCACACAGACATGTAAAACGTTATAAAAAAATTAAATCCATTTGTACATATCACCTGAAAAGGATGGAAGGCAGTGATGTTATTTTCCAGTTATTTCATGCCACGGTCCTGTAGGTTGTGTCACAGTGAACAAATGTTTTTAATTTCATTTCATTTCTAGTAAACCTGAAGCCTCAGTACACTTGGACTACAGATTGGAATATGTTGTTATAGTGTAAATTGTTATGCTAATCTGAATGCTGCTTACAGTTTGAGAAGAATACAGATTGTTTCAAAACCATATTTTCTGCGAGATCAAGCAGACTCCCAAAATGGTGGGCTTTGGAACATCTGTTGTCTTGTCATAACGTATTCAGTGTGGGTAATACATCATATGTGTTTCTATCAATAACTATATATTTTTTATACTCCTGCCAATATGAGCTGCTGATTCCCCCCCTCCCCGAGAACCCATAAAAAACAAAAGTAGAAAGTGAATCAGTTGGAAAAAAAATACATCTCTGAACTACTCCCACTTGAAGTCTTAATCCAAGCGAAGTCTTTCAGCCTCTTCCCTTTTTCAAGGCTGCTCTTGTCAAATTTAAAGCATTTCCGTGCTTGTTAAGACCGCTCGCCTTCAGCGCTTTAAGACCTATTTGGAAGTGTAGTTCAGAAAGACAACAGTAATTGTCTCCTGCTCACGGGCGTGCCACTGAGTGCCGATACTGCTGTCGGTGCCCGCTGTGTGTTATTCTATTAATCACTTGACTTTGTTCATGGGCCCTCCTTGGGGAGAAAGATGGAGATTTCTCTCTCACTCCCGATTTTGACATTCAGCCACGCAGCCACTGAAGGGAGACTACGTTGTCTGTAGTTCCCTCTTTCCATGCGTCCGTACTTTCCCTTTCTCTCATCTCTTTCTTTTTGCATCTCTCGAAGGTGGGACGTTGCTTTTAGCGAAAGGAAAGTACTGCAGACATTTCAACGATGTGCTAGAACAGAGGGAGACATCTATTTTATTTTCTCTTCCTTTAAGATAACCGAGTCAGCAAGATTGTGATTCAAGTGCTCAAAGTGGACTCTACAGTTGTAATCTTGATCTTTCTTGCTGATCTCCCTGGCCCTTCCAGCTGTATAAATGACACCGCAAATTAATTCCAATTGGCAGTAATGTAGGGTCAGGCAAGGTCATAGTACTGTATCGTCTGCCTGCCAGATGTAATAAGTGATCCATTATTCTATGCCTCATTTTAATTGCCCCCTGCTCCTCTCATATTTCAGCTGAATGTTAATGAATTACAGATATTAAACTCCTGAAATAAGGATGTTTAAAGAGAGAGTGTGCAGAGGATAAATGTGCTCGAGTAACCAGTGAGTGTAATTGCACACAATTACCATTAAAGAAAATGGGTTGTGTATGAAGTGATACTAACAACCAAACTGGGACCAGCATTGCTTTTGTAGGGGAGAGCCGTGGTTCTGTTAATGTTAATCTGCTCAACTAGCATATTCTTTTTCATCTTTATAATAAAGCACAAACATTGTACAAAAAGGTGATTAAATGGGGTTTAATTAGACAGTTGCTACTGTTTTCCTAGACCTTTGTGCATTGCTTTTTTGTTCATGCCAAATAGAAGCAGCCCTGTATTTTGCACGGATGTAAGGCAGGATTTGAGCTGGTCACACACAGGCACTTTAATTAGTGCCAGTATGAGCCATCTTCTGTTATGCATTGCACACACTGATGCTTAAAGGCACCGAGAAGCATAGGATCCAGATTATGTCTTGGCTCCGAGTCTTTTTCCGTCACATGCAACAGGCTGCTCCAACGTTTGCCAGCATTGAAGAAAACTGGCATAGGATAGTGTCTTGTGCCGAAAGCCAAATTTAACTTTTTGCATCTAGGAAAGCAATAGCAGCCACAAAACGTTATATAGAGAGTGTATGACTGCTGACTCTGCTGTATGCACAACAGTCCTTAGGGTTAGTACCGATTGCAACCCTTGACTGATTGTGTTGATTCCCTTTAGAAAACCATCTTCAATCAGTTCATTAATTGACCGAAAACAAATTTTAAACCTGAGCTACCGGGGGAGGGGAGGATCATGATGCCATGGACAGCATCCGTACCATATGAATGATCAACCTTCACATAGTGTGTCATTCTCTTTTCATTTGAAACCCATTATGGAAGGCGTCACGTGGCGTCGCGGGCCGAGGAGGAAGGGGGGGCTGCTTCGTTGCCTGGCTTTGCGTGCCCTTGCATTGCTATGGAAACCCTTTTCCAACATGCCATCCGCAGCAGCTGTGCACATTAAATCTGTGCACATAAAGCGAACGGCTGGCGAGGCAAAGCTGCATCCACGTCTTTGTGCTTTCCGTATTAAGGCACTCTTTTGGTTCGGGCTGTTTCACGGATGAAGTGAGATCCGGTTAGTTGGCTCTGCATCCGAAGTGCGCACTGACAATCGTGCAGAAGTTATTTGACATGCTATGATCCAGTTGTCAATATTCATGAATCATTTTTACCATACTAAATGTTCAAATAAGCAAACTTCTACCTTGAAAGATCAGCATCTTGAAATGATAAGGGGACTCTTTACAACTCCAAGTAGTAAAGTTCATACTTTAACTCTCTTACCACTAACTGCTGCAAAACGTTTTTTAATGTTTACATCCTATGATATATAATGGTTCTCTGCTAATCTCAGACTATTTGTGCTTAGGCTTATAGAAGGTAGATGCATTTTAAATTAATTGTGTAGTAACAGCCTTGAGCTGGGGAATGATGTGTAAGGATGCTTGAAAACTTGTACAGGCACCTGAAAGATCACCAGATTATGGAGGAAATGAAGAACAGACACGCTACAGAGAGCAATTAGCAAAACAGGGCAGGACCGAGGAGAACAGATGTGCCGCGCCAGCCGTGATGAACCGCTCGGAGGTTGTAAACGGACGTTTTTCATAGTCAGACTGCAAGAACAACAGCCGCTTATCCCGACAACAACAAGACTAGATCGAATGCATGTTAATCAACCTGAAGATTGTTGGACTGGTGATGAACTAGATCTGCTTTGGCTCCAGGTAAAAAACACCTGGTGGTAGGAGCCATTTTTCCCACGAAAGCTTGCTGCGGGGCCAGTCTGGGTGTTTGTTTTCTCACTGCATCGGAAAAGAGTATTATTTTTGATATTTGTTTATTTCAACAGTCATTCAGTTCTATGAGTCACCCTTCATATAACAGACAAGGTACACACACTAAAAACAGCAACAGCCTTGTTATATTTGTATTGCAAACACATACTGTTACTTCAGGAAGCATCGCCCCTCTGGGCATTTACTAATATCGAGAACAGACTCACATTGAGCGTGGTATTACACATCATCGACGTGCATAAATATATACTGGACTTATTATTATGTAGCCAACATCACGGCGACCAACATTATTCTTGTCAAAGCATTTGGGGGGGATCTGTTAAATTGCAATTAGAGAACAGTTTTAGTTAAGTGTTAGGTTTGCCTTATGGTGGTGGGAAATCGAAAGCTGAAAAATGAGCTTCAGTACTTTTTCTTATCCCAAAGGTTTGTGAAAACACGCTGGTGCTAATGGGATGACACAATTAAATATGCTCTGCTTGTGTTTATTCCACCTGGTGCAGGCATTTCAAAGCTTGGCAAAGTCCTAGCGGTTTCTAGCAAACAACACTCAAGAGACCTCGGAAGAAATGTGATGGCCATATGTCAGGTGCGCATCCTCAATACCCAGAAGCGTTCATTTGCAGGGAGGCAAAATTGTACTGAAGTGTTTGCACAGAAGTTGTTGATTAGGTGCGGCCGACGCTGCTGGTCAAACCTCATTAATAAGATCCCATCGATTTACTCCTAAAAAAAAAACGGTCACTTCTGCACAACATCCCACATATGATTTGAAAACGTCAAGCTAAGTCCTGTTTGTAATGGAAAACTGTCCAATGCAGAAGTACAGTATGAAAAAAACGTATTCATGTTTATTTATTTTTGTGCAATTTATACTGATATCCTATTAATCGGGCTTATCAGCCGAGATTTTACTTCTTTGTCATTGCCTGTCTCCCTGCTGTGCACACTGCCAAACCCTGATTGAAACGGCTCGGCTGCTTCAGAGCACCAGGAGAAGTCTGAAAATCATCACAGTGGGTAATCAGTGACTGAGCAATACAAGGGGGAGATAGCTCATTCCCCCGTACAATCACCGCAATAGATCATAGATTATGTTTGTCATCTTAAATTAAATTTGAACAATTTGATATTCTGGCAAGTGTCTGTGCTTCATGCGAGGACGAAAATGAAGAGATATCGCCCATTAAGAGGACATTTGGGCCGTTGTGCTTGTCTGGTTGAGTTACAGAGGAATATAATAACAGAACTGTCTTATTGATCCACAGACGTTATCATGTTGTTGCTTCAAAGAAGTTGGTTCACAGATCTAGATTGTCTGTTGCCCTTGATAAGTTTTCAGTGCACAGCCAGACTACATCCATTATGGTCTACCTAACCAGGAGACGAAACATAATTAGGGCCCAGAGTAGTCTATTTTGACTGGGCTATTTGAGTATCCTCAGACTTGCAGTACACAATTCCTGCAATGCTAGTGCAGTAGCTGTGGTCAAATAATAAACTTGTGCCACTTGACTGCACAGGAAGATGCGGCCATTATATTTGCATCTGTTTTCATATGCAAAATTGAATTGGCTTTATACCCTGTATGAGCGTCGACCGGCCGCTGTGGCCAACATGGTGAAATCTTCTTTTCACTGTAATTGAACGTGACAGGATATGGTTTGAAGTCGGATGAAAAGACTGGGTAAGGGATGTATGCTGGCATTCAAATTGCAGAGGAAGGCAATTGTAAGACTCTGTGGTGGAGGTGTAATAACAGTACAGCGTTATTATAGTTCCATTAGCAGTCCTCCGAGAGTGGATTTCATAGGAATGCTGAAAATTACAGTTATTTACCAGCATCTAGTGTGAACGTGTTCTCGAAATGCAAAAGTAGGACTCCAATTGGGTGTAAGTGGGGCAGAAGATTATTTAATATATAAAGGACAATATATCTAGGCCGATGTGTATATATAAATATATATCTTTTCCTTTATTACGGATTCATTTTTTTGCCCATCGTCTGAGATTTTAAAATGCCGAATGCCATATTCGAATAATACGTCTGTTCTCTCCTAATAATCACCACTTCCCTTGTAGTGAAAATTACCTTTTTAATGACCTTCGAAAAATATATTTTTAAACCTCGTACCCTGCTGATTATTCAGTAATTGTACATTGAACAACGGTATCCCAAGTGCTGATAAAACAATTATTGAAGTATTTTACTCGTAATGTGCCGCTTCTGCAGCTTCTTCTTATGGAAGTATCACTCCTCATGAAACACAAATGATTGAAACTTCCCAGAACCTGGTAAACTGGATTTTTCTTTTTTCTTTTTCAATCATCATATTATCATTCAAAGCAGGGTACATACCATCGCATTATCAAATAGATGCTAATGTTCAACAGTGTGCCATTAGGAAGCATTCACAAATACACTGAAAGGTTCAATTCATGTTTATTCAATATTGTAATTCGAATAAAATTAATTATATATATATATATATATATATATATATATATATAATATATTTAACCTGATAGAGGAGGTAATTATTCAGAACAAGCTAAAAGCTTTGTTTCAGCTTTCAGTAAGATGTTGCACTGAAACGTTTTTTTAGTATTTGAAGGGTTCTTGACTTTTAACAAAGGGAATGCTTAACTTTTCTCTTATAACAGGAATAAACCACAAATGTGTACGGTACGCACATGTGTTTATACGTATACACACTACATTACCTAAGAGTAATGGGATATGTCTGCCTTGGCTAGTGGTGGGTTGTACCAGAGCTCCTGTGCTTATATATAGAGATTTCTGACATCATGACTGTCAATACATGTCATAAACATTTGCACAAAATGTTCTGTCAGCATGCATGAATCCCTACAGTGGGGCCTATACACCTCCCCACAATGGCACACATCTGGGGGTGTAACAGCTAATCAGAGATGACAGCAATCAAAAGACCATAACATACTCATTATTTGCACTACTTCATAAATTAATTTACTGGCTCCCCTGTTATGGTTTCCTATTGTTTTGCATATAAAAATTAAAAGACATTATGTGCGAAGTTGTCAAAAGCTGTCAAATCATATGCTTTACTGTTGTCCATTATGGTTCAAAGCAGTTGAAGTTCTTGCTACACGATTTTATTTAGAGGGGATAATCATTGCTTTTCAGCGTTATGTTTCTTGCCTTTGATGCATCTTTTGTTTCTTAAAATACACTCAGTGCTTCCAAACTGTCAGTACACAACAGAAATTGTATTCTGGGGATGACACCCTTTGCTTTTCTGTGAAGTCCTACCGCGGCATTGCCCTTTTATTTGAGAGTACTGACCGGTACTGCATGCAATACTGTGAGTGAGTTGGCTGTATGCCTCTGTATTAAAGGTCAACTGAGCAGTGTTTCATGAAATAATAATTATCTACGAGAAGCATTCAATTTATTTGCTATTCAGATGGTGTTGCATTTGTTTGGTATATCGGCCTCCAGAGCTTTATTTTAATATAAATACACCCTCAGCTGGCTGCGCCCTGCCCTGATTAAGTAGAGTTTGAGGAATATTAATTAAAAACTTAATTGAACCCCCACATAGGTAATTGTTAGGCCTAAAGCCGGGATTTGAGAAGGACCAGTGGAAATCTAAATGCACTGATCTCCCACAT
Organism: Amia ocellicauda; assembly: GCF_036373705.1. Taxonomy (NCBI): domain Eukaryota; kingdom Metazoa; phylum Chordata; class Actinopteri; order Amiiformes; family Amiidae; genus Amia; species Amia ocellicauda. The sequence continues at coordinate 6,074,777 of NC_089866.1, forward strand.
GGGCTTAGAAGGGACCAGCTACGGGGAATGGTAGAAGAAGGGAGCACAGATGCCTTATATTCACCTTTAGTATTGATAGTCGCTGTACTTCTCCCTGTTTGCTGGCAACATTTTACTGGTAGCATAACTCTTCGAAATGTGCGGCAAGTACAGTCATAGCAGCTGTAATCAAGAAGGGTTTTATTTGTTTCCCTCGCTACCCTCGAACACCGTACAAACATTCGCTACAAAACTAAATGGGCTCATCATTTACTGCAATTATGGCCTTCCATGCTTCCCCTCCCTCAGGGCATTTTGGGATTTGACATGGCATATGTATAGATATATGTATGATATGATTCCTCTAACTTGCCCAATAGCCTTTACCTTACCTTATTGTTCAAGCTCTGCACTACTCTTTTTTTTTTTTATAGCAGTGCTGCCCAAACCCAATGCTCGAGGGCCCCCCTATCCAACAGGTTTTATGGTGGCCTTTAATTATCAGTTTCTTAACACCTGGAACCATTTCACTGTGATCAATTAAGCAGGTGATTTGTAAAATGAAGTATGAAGTTATGTAGATTTAGAATAAAGAAAATGAACTATCCTTTTCAGCCTTCAATTACCAGAATTCCCTTAATTGTACAAGTTAATTGCTTAATTGATCAATAACATCCAGTCTGATTGAGGGTGATAGACAAAATGTACTGCCATGTAGACACCGACAGAGAATCTCTGGAGTTGTACATCATTCCTTGGAAGCACATTCCCTACTTTTTCCTCCCCTTTACCAGCACTGCATGTTATTCTCAGGAGGAGGATTCTTCCAAGGTTATTACTTGAAGTAGATCAGTCCTTACACACCAGTAGTGGCTTGTGTTGTATTACACCCCCCCAACCCACAAATCACTGAAAGACAAATAGGAGAGGAAAAAAGAAACACACACAAACAACAAATCTGAGGAATAAAATAAATAGATCATTTGAGAGGGGGGATATGGGTAAGAGCTTTTAGGAAATATTTCACATGTGCAAAAACAAGATAAGTGGAAAATGCTTATAACAGTCAAACACCATGAAATGAAGAAATCCAGGAAGTCACTCACCCCACGGATGAGTCTGCAGAGGCCCTTTTCAATTCTCCAGATGAAATTAGAAGTCCTTAAAGTTTGGACGCAAACTGTGCTGATAAGAGAAGATGGGTAGGGCAGCTTTGTCTTGGGGAAATACAGAATGAAAGAACAGGTTGCTTTTACTGGTGCATACTAGTAAACCAACAACGTTTCAGTGAACAGAAACCGCTCCATACTCCAGGCATGGGTGATATTAGTATTCTTAGTACTGTAATTCCCACAGACTGTTTACTTGTGTGCAAGTTTAAATAGATGACTGTCCCATCTCTCACGAGTTTCAGTTGCCGATGCCAATTGCAGGTCAGTTTCTACTTGTGCGACAGCTCCTAAACATAAATCCACAGTGGTTTTTCATAACACATTTAAATTTTTTTTTATTATTTTTTTATAATTTTTAAAATGTATTCTAACTGTTACTAAGAGCTGACCAGCCTTCTCCGACCTCACATGATGGTTTATAGCTTGTGTCAGCAAAACCGTTGTCTTTTTGACGCAAAGCCAAAAACTGTGGCAGTGCTCATCTTTAAAACAGATGGATGATGGTGCAGTTCAGTTTTAAATTTGATTTAGTTTATGTAGTCGCTCATTCCAAGGTGCTTTTTTATGCTCCAGTATGATTCGGTACATAATGCACCAACTTTATAGCGTACAATTCCGGAAGACTTAACTGGGAAACAGGTGGCTGCTGGATCTCCAAGGTCATACATATGCATGAGCAAATGTTAAATTGGGTCTAAGACACAGATGCCTTAAACCTATGCAACTAGAACATATATTGATTGATTACGTTAAAAATGCATAAATGAAAGCAAATCTTGTTTTAAAAATGTATTCTGTACTTTTGTATTGTATTTTATTACTGGTTGTTTAGTTTGTTTGTTTTTACCAGAGATTTCCTCTTCTATCAGTATTATACTCCAAACACTAATTCAATTAAAACTAGATTGTTGGGCCTGTGAATGATCAAGCTCTGGATTGACTGGGTTTGCATTCAGGCTGATGCATATCTTCTGCAGATTGCTTGTTAAGATAAAGATTTAGCTAAAATGATTAGATATGCATTGGGTAGAGGTTTTTAGCATGCTTTATTACTGCTTTTATTATCATGATCAAGAATCTGAGTCTGTGCTGCTTCCTTACGAGAGTGGCACAGTCCGCTCTGCCTGCAGTGGTTTTCATAAGATGACGGCATGGCCAAAGAGAAACGGTAATTGATCACACTGTGAAGTGGAGGAGACGGCTCCAGAGTCTAACTTCTTTAAAAATAAGAACCAAATAGGACAGAGTGGGGGATTTTGCTTACTCTGCAGGTGCTGTGTATCACAGGAGCAAGAAGGTGCATATTTTTATATTTTTATGTAAGTAGATCTGTAGCCAAAACATTGTTGCTTTTCATGATTTAAAAGGACCTGAGCCAATTCCCAAGATGTATCACCAACATGTATGGAATGAATAGTATTTCTGGTTATAATAGCAATTTCAAAAAATGCTACAATGCTATAGTGGTGCTACAGCACTGCAATTTGCTCTATACCATTGTTTTTCACTTATCTCTTGATTTAGACAAAACAAAAAGTTCCCACTTTGAGGCTTATCTGAAGAGCTGCATTTGTTCTGTGAGTGTTTAATGCCGGGCTGTCACACTGACTAATGGTGAATTTGTGTTAGGTTGTTTTTGTGAGACGTGGATTTATTTGAGAATGTTGAGACAACAAAAGTAATTTGTCTTGTGACCTCACCTCCAAAGCCAAACTGTTCAATATATAAAGGCAGGAGCCTGGACGGGAAAGGCACATTTACTTCATCTTAAAAAGACTTCAGATTGTTATTCCTATCTTCTCATTACAGCTTTTTTACAGTTCTGAGGTGGGTAAAGAGCTGGTTTTCTTGACAGCCATTCATCAGTGACACAAACAATGAGAGAGGTGGATGGATCTAATTGGTGTGGATGCCAAGACTGACTGCAGCGGTTGCAATGAAAGGGGGCAGTGCATTATCTTGGAGAGATTGATTGATTGAGGTTATGAGGGATACAAACAGTCATTTGTCATGCGGAGATCGGTTCCTTGCCGTGAAACTGTCAGCTGGCTTCAGCAGGACTCATTTTCTTAGACCAGCCTTTGAAGAGCTTAGTGCTGCACTTATTGTTCCCTGCCTGGTAATAGCAGGTAATTGTGCATTAATCTTCCTCGTCATATGGTTATTGTCAGTGTCACTCCAATGTTAAGGGCGCTGAGCTTGTTTCCGCTCTGACAGTTCCTGTCGTTCTCAAGCAGTAACAATCAATAAGACGATCTCTCTGCCCTCTGACACTTGTTTATCTCTCCCGATTTGGATGCTCACATTCAGGAGAGATGGTCTGGAAAAGCCCGAAATTGCGATTGCAAAGCATTTACTGTAGTTAAAAGTTAAAAGTACAGGAAATTAACTAGTCATATGCTACCGAATTTAGTGAAGAACAGTTTAAAGCGATAGTTTTAGAAGATTTTTATTTTCTATGGATGTAACCTACTGAATCTTTACTCACTTGATAAATAGCCTACACATTTCTCTTTATACATTATGCTAATGTACTGTTAGTGTAAAAATGTCTAACTCCTGTTTTCATTTTGACATATTAAATAATTTGAAGTACTGTAAACTTCACTGTAATGTATAAATAGATTCCATTGATCCAAATATGCAAGTACACAGAATTAGTCTTCAGTGTATCAGTGTGTCATGCTATATTAAATGTAAGTGAATGAAACATACATTCCTTAAACTAGGATAAATCACCCATGGTTCACATTTTAATCAATGGCACATTGTACCTTAAAATAACCTGCTATTATGTTGAGAAATTCTGAATTAATCATTATTTTATAAAGCAAAAGGTTTAGTTTAATGCTTGGTTGAGCACTGTTGGTACAATCCACCCAAGTGCAAGTTGTTTGTTGTATAAGGCTTCAAATTTTATATCTCTTCTCTTAAACGAGAGCAGGCAGAAACATGATACCATTCCTCATATTATTCAGAATAAACACTACACAAGGATTAGAAGCCATGTTTGCAAAACTGAAATTGAAACTGTCCTGCAGGTATTCAGTGTCATGCATTGGTCAAGATATTAACTTTGTTACCGAAGCAGAGGATTTAAAATAATCTTTTACAACTTATGGGGGAAGACAAATAATAAAGTTGAAAATAGGAAACTAGGAAAGCATACTAAAGCGTAATGCCACCTTTCTTATGCATTTTTTATGCCCCTAAAACAATTTCCAAAACACTTGTGCTCGACAGACCTACAAATTGTAAAACTCAGCAGATGAACAGAAATCAATAGAGCCAAAATTCAATAAATTAATAAACCGTTACCTACTAAACACACATCTCATTATCGGCACTTCAGTGGTTTTTGATAGGAAACCAGGAGCGTTAAGGAAAACTATAAGGGGAGTCAATAAACTTCCACTCATCTGCACAAATACAATACATACTTTAAACAGTCAGATCTGTGCATCCTGCCATGCAATAAAAACAAGATCTTCCAAGCCGTGTTGGACGAGCTGGTTCACTTTGATCTCCAAAGTTCCTGTTTGATAAGATCCTGGGGTCAATAACCTGCTTACAAATGAGCTGGGTGAGGGGAAGCCTCCTTTTGGTTTGAACTTTGTTTTAATGTATGAGAAAAGGTGTCGGGTATCCCAGGTGATTTTGTTGGAAACCTATTGATTTATCGTGGGACACTGGGTTCTCGAAAACATGTTACATGAAGGGTGGTAAACTCTGCCTCCAGGTCATTGCTGGCTCTGTTCATATCTTTGATGTGCCCACAAGTTGCTCATTTGATTTTGACTTCCCGCAGCGTAGGGATTGAAATAAACTGCACTTTGATCTGGGCACTAGCTGGTCACCCTGCCCGATCAGATGCCAAGATGAGGTCAGAGAAAGATCTGAGGTTTGACTATTCCTTGAACGGATTCAGCACATCCTTACCAGATCACAGTTTAGGTCCTAGAGGTTTAAAGTGCTATGTGATGCTAACCTTGTTTATTGCAGTACTAATGTTTTCATCTTAGTGCAGTGTAATCGCACAGTGCAAGAGTGATAATGCAATAACATGGCAAAGTGACATGTAGAGGGAAAGAGTAAAATACAGTCAAAGCATACTACATTAACAACTTTTCTCTCCACTCGACTCTAGTAGGCCTCTGAATCAGCACATGACCCAGATTACGCTTGAGGTTGGGTTTGTGCTCTGACATTTTAGTCACACAAGCACAGAGTGATACGTGACATGGTACGTCCTTTGATTGAGTTACTATGCCTTTTATTTCAAATGCAATGTTTTTTCTAATCATTATTGGTTGCTTAATGGCAGTTGGCACCATTCTGATTACAGTCACTACTAGGTGTCCTTGACTTATTATTAGAACCATCCTGAAGGTCTGACGCATTGTTATGCTGTCGGCAGCGGGATGTCTGAGTGGCACCCTTGTCGAAAGCAGGCTGATAAGATATTTTATAGGATTCCAATGGAACTTTCTGACGTAATCCTTTTGGATTTACATTATTTAAAGTTGTATTAATAAGTAAGAACCCCACCGTTCGATTGTGGTACTTACAAAGATGTAAGAGAATAGGGTTATTAAAATAAGAAAATAACCCAACCTTATACATTGTATAGCTACCTGTTTAAAGTTTCTCCTCTGCCTTGCTCTTGTGTATGGTTTGTGCTTCATTACCAAATATAAAGGGACAAGCCTTCCTCCACAGCTAATAGAATCCAGTTCCAGAGATCATGTGCCACACAGAGGGTGATTAATATGAAGGACACGATGACCACCAGTACCATTTTAGCATTTTGACATTTGTGGACGACAGTGTGCCAGCGGCGGTGATGGAATATGAAAGATTAGGACTGTATGCCAAACAAGTTAATGTACCATGACACACACCTGGGAGGGTAATGCGGTTAATTGACATTAAAGTATTCTACTGATCCAATCTCCGTTCCCATAGAACACCTCTGGGATGAACTGTAACAGCCACTTCCCTGGCTCAACTAGAAATTCTACTGGTGGGAGGAACAGCACAGTCTCGGTTCAGCCTTATCTCTCATTAGGATCGCTGCGGTCATTAAGGGCTGCATCCCATTAAAGGCGCAGTGAAGATCTGTCTCGGACTTCTGTCTCGATATGCTGCACATCCGCTCAGAGCTGGACTCTTAACTTAAACCTTCATAACACTGACAGCTTCACGGCTGCCACCCTCGGCGTCCTCTCCGGTTGTTTATGAGGGGATGGGAGTGCTGAAGGAGGTTTTTATTTGAACATCTCCAGCCCAGCCATTCATTTCCCAGTTTGTTTTCTCTTCTGTAATTACATGCTCTCCTTACCTCATAGAGCGTGAGGCTAATTTTAGGTTCGACACCTCTGCTGTTTATGCCAAGAGACAAACGGGGGAGATTGCATAAATACAAAGCCCCGTTCATGGAATAAATGAGAATGGCAACCCTGTTATTAAAAAATAAATAGAATTCCCTTCTAGTGATGGGACTTTAATGGCTCTTATCTTTTATTTTATTTTAGTGTTTCTGTGCCTTCAACAAAACAAATGAAACCACACAGGTTAAGATGGATTTATGTATGCTTTTTTTATATTGACTGTGAATGAGTTCTTCCAAAGGTTAGCTGCTATCAGGTAGTGCATTTGTGATTTTCAAATTCTCTGAGAAAGGAAGACGCACACTGTATTATTTGCTAGATTGTGGGTAGGTAAAAACACGAGTTCTGTGAATGCAGAACAGGTGTGTAAACATTGATATAATCTGTTTGTGCAGAAATAGAAGCTGGGATTTCCAAATTTAGAAGTTAATTACCACATATCACCCTTTCACAACAAAAGATGATTTCTGAAATCACACTTCAAGGAGATATCCTCGGACTTGCTGGCTCCCTGCGAACAACACTTTGCATTTTCTTGCATTATGTTATATTAGCTCTCTCATTGCCATAGTGTTGGATTTGTTACAACTCCGTACTGATTTGCGGCTGCTGTCAGACTTTTGGCTCACTCTCTGCCTTTGTGTCATCGGCACAGTTTGTGCAGTATACCATTACACCGCTGTTGTGTTGTGGAAACCCTTCATCTAGCATGTATAGGTGCTCTCCTGTGCTATGACCCATTATAATGCTCCTGTTTGGAATATGAAGTGCTTTCTTCCAGTGATGAGTTATGGATGGCGCTCATCTGGTGTGGCTGATTTAACCGATCATTTTATTGATCGTTTCACTTCAGGAAGAAGGAAATGCTATTTCAAATTGCCTTAGCACAGTCGTAGCAGCTTTTCTGATCCGGCACCTGGTCCTGAATGCCAGATGTTCTGCACAGTGCAAACCACTTGCTCAGCACTTCTCTCCGATTCTTCCTCAACCAGACAACTCCTCTGCCTGAGAAACAGTCCCATGTAAGCCATGCAATTGTTTTATATAATGAAGAGCAAATACATAATTCATTTATTTATATCTTCAAGCTAAGCCAATTAGTGCTTTCGATTCCTGCATTGTGTGTTCTCATTTAATTGTTGTATTTCAAAAGGCCTGACATCCACACTTTTTTATGAATAATAAAAAACAATTAAAGATGACTAGCAAGTGGCTATGTGGAGAAAAAAAAAAATCCAGTAATGTGTAATCTACTTTACTGATTAACTATGAGTCCTGATGATAACATCCTGAATAATGCTAATGGAGAAATAGTCAGACTGGACACAAGCCCTTTTGTTGATACTTATACTTATTTTTATGTGCCAAGCATTGCCAGTTGATGGCCTAGTTGAAATGTTAAAAAGAAATATCGTGCTACATTTCATTACAGAATTTAAACAGAAATAATCTGTCAGGAATGTCCAGAAATTTCTTTTCAAGTCTGTAAAGGCTGGATTCAAGGAGAGAGAAAACAAACAAACAAACAGAAAAGCCCATCACAATATGAATGTGTTGCATAATAACACAGGAAGAAGGCGGCAGTCATGTATTCAAAGCCTGTTCACCTTGTTGCTAAAAATCGGTTATTTTGAAGCGCTACGGTGTCACCTTATTAGGATTCTGTGACAGGCAGGTGCATTTTTAGTTCTTGACGTGAATGTCGCTGGGATTGAATGTAACAGACACTTCAGGGAGTTGTTTTTAAGCATGGAGATGAATGCCTTCTCGTATGCGACATAACAAAAGAGAGCTTTTGTTTCAACAACACACATGTGGGCTGCCAATGGGAATTAACTTAATTTTAAGTCCTTAAGTTCCTGTCTTGGAAATGATGTAATTAAATTAATGTAATGTTTAATGTGGCTCGAGACCTGGTGTCTGTTTCAATAGTTTTCAAATCTTACCTGTGTCGTTTTTCACTGTCTGTTTGTTTTAGAAATTTTATGGTTTTTATACCATTTTAAAGCATTTATCATTGATCTGGGAAGTGATTTAATTTACTACTGCTTTAAATCTCCTCAATTGTAATCAATTGTAATGATTTCCTAATAAAATAAATTGCATAAGCTGTAATATCTCAAATTTTTTTTTTACCAAATACCAGATGTTTTATTTCTTATTAATTTTGGAAGCATAACGTTTTTCAAAATTATTTGACTGGACAGTTTCTCTGACATTTTGTACCTGATAATATGCAAATTTCTGTGACAAAAATCAGTCATCCAAACCAACATTTTCCAGTTACTCCTCCCCTTTTTTTTATGTACATGTGAGGTAGAGAAAACGGCCATTTTTGCAGAGGCAGTGTGCTTGGTGAATTTCACAGATTGCTTTCAAAGTCAATACCATTGAAAACATTGAAACAACTCAAGCAGATAAATGGTTTGCAACAAATTATCAAATAGTCAATATTCCCAAGCCTGCTACCACAGATTTTGTAGAAATAATGATTGACAACAAATTAATGCTTTCTGAAAGAAAGTCCTACTTGGTGTTGGTAGATTGTAGTCACATTAATCCTAATATGTTTTAGAGGAGTGTAATATCAGGAGGGAAAAAAAACACATAGCATACATATAATCGCATACATAATCACATAATCATAGCATTCATTTTCATTTAGAGCAATAGGGAATCTGCTTTAATAATATAATGCGCGGTGTGCTATGCTATAACAGTAAGTAAGAACTTAATGAAATTCATGAAAGCAGGACTGCCTTCAATGGTATTATTAAAGCTCTCCACCATAAATAATGGGTATGAGACTGGCACACTCCTGAAGGCATTTATTTTCAGCTTGGTAACGGATATTTCTATACCAGCTCATTTACTGGCTTATTGTTATGGCCAAGACAGGCACTCAGTCTTGACTGATTTTTGATTTTTTCCACATCTCAGCAATACACGATTCTCAGCCTGGCTATTAAAATGCTTTTGTCAACATCCCGTATCTGAAGTGCACACTGTGCTGTGCATCATATCGGTACTAATGAGATACTGCGCATTGAAGGAACAATGGCATCCATTTGACGCTCTCATTTGTTAACTCTTTTGTCCTTCCAGCACACTACGGTTTATATACCGCTCATAATTTGATTTTGAAACAATAGTCAACTTATACTTTTTGTCTATTGAAAAACACATGTCCTTCTTAAATGCTCACTTTAAAGTACTTTAATCTCTGTATGTTTCTGGATTGGATTATTGTGACTGCAGGGCAGAATTTGGGATCATTTATCTAGAAGAAAAAAAACAAATTGTTGATTTGCATATTTATACGCGATAGCCCAGGGCTAGCCTTGAAGGCCACAGTATGTAACTGACGTCTTAATTACTGAATACTGAACTCATTTATTTAATTTGTTTACTTGGATTACTCCAGGAGACTAGGCACAGTAACTGGGTAACATTAAGTGCAGGTGACAATGAAGACCATTTTGTATACTTCCTCTAAATTACCTGTAAAGAGATCAATTATACTCAATAGGGTATTAGGGTTTGTCACCAGACAGTAGTAGTTTCATATAGAAATACATTGTTCCTTTGTAACTTTCCATTTATAGTGGTTTAAATTGGATATTTATTTCAATTTGTTATTCATAATTCAAGGCTATATTCTATAAGATAACAGAGCTATCCTGTTTTAATGTAATGCTTTATTCTCTTTGACCTTGGCATTCACCTGTCAGGATGTCACAGCTGTGCAGTTTCAGCAGTTTCCTGATGTAGGTTTTAGAGCAGACAACCTTGTCGTTAGTGAGCTCTGGCCGCCTCTAAATGTTCAGCTGTCAGTTAGACCTGCTTCCTGTTGCTCAGGGTGAGCGATCATAAAACTTTCAACTGGCCTTATTTACATAATTTACGAACAGACTTGTCTGTGGCACATTGAATCCTCATTAAAGTCCCTTGAAGCCTTTAATTGGGTGGTTCTTAAGCCTGACACGAAACACAAACTTTAAATTAAATCTTTCCTCATTCCATAACATGGAGATTTGGGTTAGAAATGATCCTTTTTTTGGAAGCTGAAGAAAAAGATAAGAAAAAAAACTTGGATCATATATTAAAACTAAATAGATTGCAAAATGACCAAGGTATGTTTTCCTTTTAGGTTAGCTTTATTAATTTTCAGAACAACTTAGTGCTACCCTTGCCATTTATAACACATACTACAGGTAAAAGAAGTATACATCGTTTATTTTCCATAGATATCGTAGGACTAAACAAACACTGCATTTCCATTCTTGGCCCTGATAAGGAGAATTTGTGTTTGTCTTTTCACTTACCAGAGGGCAAATGGGAAACGCATACATTACACAAACGAATTAATCCTACCCCAATTAACTTTCAATAAAAGAGAGTGACCTGAGGCACGAGAGAGTCTGCTCGATTCCGGTTGGGCAGTGTGTTCATTACTTTTCTCCCAGTGTGTAGCGCAGTCCCTTTCTGACCGATGCACAGTGCACAAGCCGGTCTTTTGGCTTAGGGTGTTTGTCGCTCTGCTGGTGAGGCTGTGGGGGGCAGAGCTTTTGGAGGTGTGCCTGAGAGACGGCGCCTCGAATCTGACCGCACACATTACATGAAGTATCTGTTTCTTAGACGGTTGTTGTTGATTGCTTTGTGAAGTGCGTTTCTTAAATTAACGAGTTGGGTTCTGTGTAATTGTTGTTCAGATTGGTCGCAGTGGAGGTAGCTGCCAAACAGAAATGTGAATTTACTTTAAGTATTGTAATTGCACTGCTGACAGATGCAGAACCTTCAAATTAAACTATTTCGTGTGTCACGTGTCAGCACTTTAGACCCGGGGGGAAATTGTATATCTTAACTCTTTGTTTTGATAGAATTTGAAAAGATGTGATATAAAAATGACATTTGATTGTCATATATATATATATATATATATATATATATATATATATATATATATATATATTTATAAACATTGCCCATCACTGGTTAGCAACAAAAACAACTTCAAATAGCAAAGCCATTCAAATGAATATAGCCAACTTGATTGTCATCAGTGTGTTTCAAGCACCCACAATTCAACAAGAACAGAAAACAAGAGAACAAAAACTGTTGAAACCTGCTCATCACTGTAGTGCCAGTGACAGTAAATCATGTGACCTCACCATAGGTTTCCAAAGGAGATGTTGTCTTTGCCCCAAGGGGAGAAGGCTGCCCTGCACTGCACTGCACTGTATTGAGCAGGCACAGTTATTCCTGGAGGCCTGGATAAAGAGACTTGGGATACAGTTTCTTTTGCACTTTTCACAGTCTTTCACGTTTCTTACATCAATAATGTTGACTGATATTACTGTTTTTTTTTTTGTCATCTTTCCCATATGAACCAAACTCAATTCAAAATCCTGGAAGAAAACTCTTCCAAACAAAAAGTATATGTTTATGATGTAGTAGAAGCAAATATAATGAGAAAAATGCATTGGTTAAGGTTTAGTACAGCATGCAGTGGAATACAGTTGGATATTTCTAACTATGGGCCAAGCGAAAATTGATTCTGCTACTGAAAATATACACAATGCAATTGCACGAATTTCTAAGGTTTAATGAGAATATAAATGAACAGGTGCAGCTAATGCATATTTCTAGGGAGGCACGAATAACAGACCTTTACATTTAGCACACCAGGAAAATCAAAAGACAGCAGGATGTGTATTACTTTTCTTCTATTATGCTATTGTGACTAGAATTCAAAATATTGAAAGTGGGAGGAAAAAAAACAAAAAAAACATTTGAATTTAATTTTCATGATTTTCATGAGTTTGAATTATCACCATAACAAGTCTGTGTTGTGTTTCAGAGTGACGCATGAAGACTGACAATATTGCTTATTAATTAATTAAATCACACATTTTTGAGCATTTTACCTGCTGCTTTAATGTCAACAGGATGATGAATACGTTTTCTTGAAGTATGGGCATGAATATTTAATACTTCTCCTGAGCGGCGGAGGGGATCGTTTGTTTTGATGTGAGTTGGAGAAACATTATGATTGGGATGCTGTTCTGAGGTTCATCCCTGACTAGCACGTTCAATTGCTTCAAAGGTCACAAGGTAGTTGCTGATCAATGATTAGGATCAATGCCCAGTGATGAATGAATCAAAAAGTACATCTACTGGAAAATCAAGGGCGATTCGTTGTAGTCACCACCTCGACCTATCTTAACATCATCAGTTTCTTGTATTACTGCTTTTTACACATACTTGTATTCCCCAGGTGTCTATCAAAGGAAGCTGTGAGGAAATCCTGTTGTTCATGATTTATTTTTCTGGCTGGTTGACGTCGGGATATTCCACACCGGCCTGTTATCTTTGATGTCTATGAAATGTGCAGGAGATACTTCAGCAGTAAAGTTTACTTATGCAAAGTGCAAATGATATGAAAATGTTACAAATCTGCAACACAACATGCATTTCTAGTTAAGGTTTCTTCAGCCCTGGTAGGCGCTCTTGTTTATTAAGTGGGAAATTGACACCCTTACAAAAGGGCAACCGATCTACTAAATTGAAGAAACAATCAGCAAGCAGTAGTGAGACATAACATGGACTGACAGCAAGAATGATAATGGTTCAGCTTTAAGGCAAGTCTTTAAGTCTTTGATGTCTCCAATTCATGGCACTCGGGCGTATAAAATATGCAGTAAAATCTCTGTTATTCAGTAGTATTGAATTATCAATTTGTTGTAATGCTGTGTTCTTTAATTATGAATTGGAAGAGCATCTTTTGTGCGCCTCTGTGAAGTCTTGGAATTAAAGAGTCAGAAGAGTCTGATTCACAGAAGGAAACTGTGTCAATTTAATTAGAAGTGAACTCTGCCTCCTGTTATCTCTGTAAATATTTTCCCTTTGACATCAAGGACTAATTATATTGTCTCCGGTTGTGAAAGTCTTGCAAATTTGATTGAGTTTATATCGGTATGGAGAGGTAGGCATTCAGTTTTTCTTCCAACTGCACAATTTCTGTTTCATGGGTCTCCAGCCCTGGTCCTGGAGAGTTTAAGGGTCTCCTTGCTTTAATTTCAAGTGAGCCTTGCCTTTGACAGTTCTCACAGCAACTAGTTGCCCATGCCATTATCACCTCTGCACCGATCATCTTTTACAATCTAGGATGTAAGACCTTAAATATTGTTTACTGTATATCTCGAATACACTTGTGTACATTCTAAATTTGTAAAATGTATTATGCCTTGAACTGCACTGTACTATTATTGCACTTTGTATTGCTCTTATATTTTGTAAGTCACCCTGGACAAGGGCGTCTGCTAAGAAATAAATAATAACAAACAAACAAGTGGCACCCTGAGTTAGAAACCTGTGAGCAACAGCAAAGCACTGGACCACAAAGAACATCACCTTTCAAAGAGTTAAATATATAAAGAAAGCAATAAGCATGTTTAATTAAGGTAATAGCCTACATTTCATAGATTCAAAATCAAATTGCAGGTAAACTTATAATATGTTGCATAATTTGAGTGCTTATGGGCCACCAAAGATTTTCTGTTGGTTTTAACACAGTGTTGCAGCCATTACAGGTTCTCCCTCAACGATTAATCGAATTAATGTCCTGCTCTGTTAACTGATATTAGCAAAAAATTATGTCTGGTGGCTGTTTGATTATAACTATGATACATTCAATGATTAAAGTAAATAATTATCAGCAGGAGTTTCAAAGGGGCTGTGATAAGTTGATGGCAGAGTGATTTTTGAAGCCAGATTAGATATTAGTATAGGATTGCAACCAGCTTCCTATTTTCCCTTTTGAAGTATGAGTGCAGTATAATACTGAGACTCATATTATATAGATATAGATATGCAAGTCTCTCTCTCCTTGCTCCAGAAATATATTTAAAAGAAACTGACAGATTGAGACACAAACTGTTGAAGGGTAACTTCAGCCAAGGAGTTTGAATCGGCTGAAATTGCATTTACTTAAACTTGGTGAGCCAGGCTATGTAGCATATCCATTTTAGTTAAGAGACTTATTTATTTATAATCTTTTTTGTTATTTCCTCCCCCTAGATTTTCCCTTAAGGATTTAGATATAGTATCAGCATTTCAAGTTTAGTCCAAATGTTCCAAGTTTGAATAGGTAATAGTTTGCTATTTTGATGCCAGTGCTTTTTCACTGGACTCTGTGGCCTTAGCTGAATGTGTCTGTTGTGAAAATAGCAGCAACATGTCCACTGTATTGCCATATCAGATCAATCCCTTAATGTAGTTGTAGTTTTAGTTATAGTTTACAGTTCATTAAATTACATTGCCTGCTTTTGAATCATTAGCGTTGGACCATCTGCTCCACTCTGCCTGTAAACTCGGCACGTGCCAGAACACAAACACACTCAAACTACCTACCGGTAACACCCTCTGGACGTTGCCTTGGCAGGAGCTGGTATTTACAGACTCGACATAAGTACGGAGACACCTCCTGAGATTCAAACAGGCCAGCCGGGTCATCAGATAAGCACATGATTGCCAGGTACAAGAAGAGGTAATTATGTGGCCACAGGATGGAAGGCTAGGGATTAGTTCCAAGGACATTGCTTGATGTCTGTAACCTGTGAGCCTTGAGAACGAACAGGGACTCGTCTAGAAAGCTACACCGCAGTGTGTCAGATGGACATTGGTCATTGGGGTGAAGAGTGGCCCTTCACACGCTGCAATCCAAATGCGTTATGTACCTGAGATCTGTTTTGCTAGATCTTCAGTTTTGTTGTGCGTGTTGTTCAGGTCTTTGGTATGATTTTTCCCTTGTATGTACAGTCCTGGAAATGTTGTCCTGTGATATGGATCATGTGTGTTTTTGTGCCTGATCACACTTTTCATCCGGCTGCTACAGTCAGTTCTTCCCCCTCCTTTCGACTCTGTCTTGAGTGCTGTGGTGCATCATCTACAGCAGCTGTAGCCCGTATCGATCCACTGCTAGATGTAGGCCTCCCCGAGAAGTTTCCACTTATTTCGATGTATAGTTTCTCTGTTTCAGGTCACGCCAGCATAGATTGCTTATTTCACCTTCCTGTAATATATGTGGTCTTCTTCTAGGTCATTTTTCATCTCCTGGGATCCATTCTATAGATTCCTTTGTCCATCTTTGGTAGGTTCTTCTTGCAACCTGTCTGTCCCACTGCCAACTTAACATTTTCACTCTTTCAATGATGTCACACTTTCCTTTGTTCTCTGATCCATTTATTTGTTCTTCTGTCTGTTCTTGTTATTCCAGGCATGGATCTTGTCATGCTTCCTTGTGTTGTTTTCAATTTCTGTATTATTTTTGCTTTTAGTGATCAGGTTTCAGATCCATAAGTGAACACTGGTAGTGTGTATTGTTCAAATACTTTTCTCTTATGCCAAAAAGGTAGATTTGTTTTCTTTTGATTTCTTCTCTAAGATCTCCATCTGTGCTGATTTGCTGCCCAAATGTTGATTTCTTTGATCTACTTTGATTTTGTTACATTATTTTGGTCTTGTGTGTGTGTGTGTTTTTAATATATGGTGCACATTTACTACAAAATGTATACTGCAAAGAAGGCAAACTCTTTGCTGTTCTAAATCAATGTATTTTCTTCACTCTCCACGAGACATCAATTCCCCTTCAGACATTATCAATAATGGATAAGTGCTGTTAATTCCAAGGGAGATTGGTTAGCCAATATAGGTTCAGGGGTAAGATGTTGTGTGCTAATTTCAGAACAAACTATGACAAAGCCTTGCAAAGGTCGCAACCTCAACCCTTTTCAAATGAAAGGAAGTCCTATAGGAGCCCAGACACGGTCAATGCCAAAGAAACGAGATCTAACCTAAGTAATGCATTTTAAAATACCACAGGCCAACATTTATTGATAGTAAGTGCAAATTATATACAAAAGTAGTTTCAAGTGATACAACCTCTTGATACTTTATTATTCAAATGCATTTAAACACAAATAGGACAATGTTTGCATGTTGGTTACGTCAGTCACTTAATCAGATTCGTCAGCTTTAAAAAGTTTGTAATGGTGTGAAACTTTTTTAGTTTTATTGCTAGTTTGTTAGTTTATTTGGATGTAGGTCAGTACATGAAAACACAAAACAAAAATCAAGTTGTAGTTTTCTCTCTGTAAATGCCACATCAATGAAAAATAATTAATAAATAAATGCTTTGCTGCTGGCACTACGATAAATGGGATATGGATTTCTACCCATTGTGTTGGTGGTGCTTTCCTTGAGCTTATATATATATATATATATATATATATATATATATACACACACTCACCTAAAGGATTATTAGGAACACCTGTTCAATTTCTCATTAATGCAATTATCTAACCAACCAATCACATGGCAGTTGCTTCAATGCATTTAGGGGTGTGGTCCTGGTCAAGACATTCAGTTTGGAGTTCAGGAGATTGTCTGAATGGGAAAGAAAGGTGATTTAAGCAATTTTGAGCGTGGCATGGTTGTTGGTGCCAGACGGGGCCGGTCTGAGTATTTCACCATCTGCTCAGTTACTGGGATTTTCACGCACAACCATTTCTAGGGTTTACAAAGAATGGTGTGAAAAGGGAAAAACATCCAGTATGCGGCAGTCCTGTGGGCGAAAAATCCCTTGTTGATGCTAGAGGTCAGAGGAGAATGGGCCGACTGATTCAAGCTGATAGAAGAGCAACTTTGACTGAAATAACCACTCGTTACAACCGAGGTATGCAGCAAAGCATTTGTGAAGCCACAACACGTACAACCTTGAGGCGGATGGGCTACAACAGCAGAAGACCCCACCGGGTACCACTCATCTCCACTACAAATAGGAAAAAGAGGCTACAATTTGCACAAGCTCGCCAAAATTGGACAGTTGAAGACTGGAAAAATGTTGCCTGGTCTGATGAGTCTCGATTTCTGTTGAGACATTCAGATGGTAGAGTCAGAATTTGGCGTAAACAGAATGAGAACATGGATCCATCATGCCTTGTTACCACTGTGCAGGCTGGTGGTGGTGGTGTAATGGTGTGGGGGATGTTTTCTTGGCACACTTTAGGCCCCTTAGTGCCAATTGGGCATCGTTTAAATGCCACGGCCTACCTGAGCATTGTTTCTGACCATGTCCATCCCTTTATGACCACCATGTACCCATCCTCTGATGGCTACTTCCAGCAGGATAATGCACCATGTCACAATGGTCGAATCATTTCAAATTGGTTTCTTGAACATGACAATGAGTTCACTGTACTAAACTGGCCTCCACAGTCACCAGATCTCAACCCAATAGAGCATCTTTGGGATGTGGTGGAACGGGAGCTTCGTGCCCTGGATGTGCATCCCACAAATCTCCATCAACTGCAAGATGCTATCCTATCAATATGGGCCAACATTTCTAAAGAATGCTTTCAGCACCTTGTTGAATCAATGCCACGTAGAATTAAGGCAGTTCTGAAGGCGAAAGGGGGTCAAACACAGTATTAGTATTATATATATATATAATATTTCCCAGCTGCAAAATGAACATTTTCCCCAAAGCACAAGGATAAGAGTACACAAGGTCTATGGGTTTCAAATTTCTGTTAAGAGTTCTGTTTCTAGGAACTGGAGAACTACCAAAAATATGAAACCGGAGAATGTTTATTGACTTCTGATAAGTCCATGTTCTGACCCCAAGCTGCTAATATTGAAGTCTGTGAATTAAAATAACGCCTCCCTCTCCCTTGTTTCTACAATTATGACTGAACTCAGAGGAAATTACTGCAAAATGACATTCCCCAAACTTTCCGTGCTCTGAATGCTACATCATTTCTGACCTTTGCCTCTCTTGATACAAATGCTCTCAGAACTCTGATTGATTCATCACTTCAGAGTTTTGCAACATTGTTCTCTTTTTTAAATGTAGGCAGCACAGTCATTTAAACTCCATCTGCCTTGGATTTCCATTAGGTCTGATTTGAGCGGCACAAACAACAGACGAGGTATCCTGCATTTACGTTCTGTTTCAGCTCTGGTGCCGAGTTTTTCAGATTCCATTGATTGAACTATAGATCAAACCAAACTTTCCCCTTTGGTATCATTACCACCTTTCGGCCGTTGTATACTGCAAAGTTACAATTTCTAAACACATTTCTAAACACACACGGAGAAAGGTCATTCTGTTTCACATCATTGATGCAGGAGACCGGATATGTTGTCTTTGACTGTAGCCGTAGCAATCCTGGACATAAAACTAACACTATATAATAATCAGCCCCATCTGTGCAGCAGGGCTGTGAGGTAAGCAATAAAAACAGAAGGCTGGCAGAACTTTGCAGAATTATAATGTAGCATGCAGCCATTCATTATGGGGAAGGGCCTTTGCAGAGCTGCAGATAGCAGCTTTAGGCAACCCGTGCAGCAATGACAGGAGAAATAAAACTGCGCCTCTATTATATCTTTATACAGGGACAGAAATGATGGAGGATGCCTGCCTTTGGGTGTAATTAATCTATTTACTTGCTATCCTCTGATAATGAAAAACTCTTAAACGTCCAGGTCTAATGCATCTTTCGGAGTCCTCACATTTCGGTGGGAGAGAGGCTATAAATACTATATGCTGTCGAATGGGCTCCCTCTAATTTTTGCAATCCCGGTGTAAATAATTGAAAATGTTAATCATGTTAGTAATTCAATTGCAATTAAGGGCAGTGAAAATTAGTTTGGGGAAGTGGCAAGACCTTCATCTTTGTCAGTCATACACTATAGATGTCCGTTTGATAAAAGACTAGATATGTTTGGTGTTTCTCTCATTTCAGTTTTTTTTCCCCCCTTTTCGTTAATTAGACCTAATTCTGTATGTACACAGTTTCACTGCATATTAGAATATAATAAAAACTCAGCTCTTTCGCAGTATAGTGTGTGTGAGAGGTAAATGCAGAGTATTTAATATGAAAACATAAAAATGTACCTCTATTTGAGTGTTTTATTTGGTGATTTGAGTTTAAAAATTAATCCCAGTAGATTGGATTTTTATGCCTGGCTCTAATTAATGATGTATTTAGATTTGAACGTGATTGTTAGATAACGTGATTTGAATTCGCTTGCACTTCGATTTGGTTAGTTTTGAAATCTGTAAAAAAAATCATCCACAGAAATGTTGGTTGGCAATAAGATTGGACATGAATTGAAGCCAATCTGGTCTAATCTTGCATGAAATGTAAATGGGCTTCATTATGATTCACACAAATGCCAGCGAAAGAGACTGAAATAATTATAAAAGTGCTTATGTAACCAAACTAGTCACGTTGCACAATTCTATTGGAAAAGCACACATTCATGTACCCTATGTGCAAAGCATGCATTTTCTTTTCTTACAATATGCCTTTGACATAACTGTGATTATATGAATTTTGAGCAAGTTTGAATTCCCTTACGTTCACAGGGCCCCGTACCTCCTGGCAATTATCCTTTCAGTTTCAACCAAGGCGGCTGGCCCAGTCGTGCTCCCAATAATTACAGGTTAAACCCATGATGAAGTGAGGCTGATTGGAGATTAAAGCACATGTGAAGTGCTGTATTACCCGGTGGGAAGCATAGGTGAAGCGAAGTGGTATGTGTACTTACTCTTTTGGGGAGACATAATTGAGGTTTAAATTGTGATATTACTGTCGCCTGTTGAAGAAAGGTATAACAGATAGTTTCTCGCTCCCCAAAATAGGCAGTGCGTGTGTAACTAATTTAAAATAAATGAATAACTGAGGTAGAAATACTTCTCCATCACCATTCCTTAACTAAAGTAGACATACTTGGAAGCTAAGGCTTTGGATGTGTACTGCAGTGAAAAAGCTGGTAACTGATAGTTTTTTTTTAGTTTTTTTTTAGATGTAATTACTTGGAATACTGTTGCCCTATTGCCTTGGTTGCATTCTTCAATTCGGTGCCCCTTGATGCTAAATTATTGTGAGAACTCGGCCCTAACTCACTGCTGTCTCAACAAGTTCACAATTCATTAAGGCCTCTTCAGAGACAACAAAGCCACACAGCTTTGGTTTGTGTGATGTAGCAGGGACTTTTAGTTGGCAAAACAAAACAAAAAAACATGACCTGAGTTGGTGAAAGGGGTAAAGACCAGTTTTATAGTATAAAACCTTGTGGGTGCCTTTATATTCCTTTCCTCTTCTATGTGTAGTGTTGTTTAGTGCAATTCCCAACCCAAAATGGTATAGAGAGGGGGACTATTTGCATGCACACAATAGTGTAATAGTGGGTCTTCCTACAAGGTATAAATGTTGATCATGTTTAGTTTAAAGGGCGATTGTGCAGCAGCCTATGCTTTTTCAGTGCACAGGAGGTCTTTGCTTTTCTAGAGTTTCCTTGTTCCTTGTTTGTCATATTGGTACTTGGACATGTCTAGAGCTGAGCCACAGCCTGTCAGCTCTCTTTGTCATCTTTATTTATTCTACAAAATTGCCTTTTGTAGTATTCAGAAAACAAGATGTGTTTATTGGATATATATTTGTGTCACTATGTTACAGTTAGTAAGTTAAACATTCACTTTACATGAAAGGAATTATCTTGAGTGGCCTGTAGCCCACGTGTACATATATATAATGCGATGGTGTTTTCATATTTTCGCTGTGGAATCGTTTGGGATCAATCAGTGCACTTAAATGCTTGGAGTTTGTCATTCATGCAGGCATCAACCAACCACATACTTCTAAATCAATAGAAACTAATGGTCTACAGCCAGATGGAAAATACATATTTTTATATTATTAATGGCCAAGCTGCCTTCATGCCTGCCTCCTGGGCTGGTCTCCTTTAGATCATTAGGATGTGTAAGCAGGTTGCTTGGCCCATATAGCATTCACAAAGATCCTGCTCTCAAATACATAACTACCATCTGAGATAACAATGGCTGAGCATATGATATATTTACATACTCCTTGAATAATAAAACGGGAAACATCTGGGTCCACACAGTTGTGATTTGTAAAGGTATCTACATTCCTGAAGCTTCTTAAAATGTAAATGTTTCTTCTGTAAAGGAAGTGACCCAATTATGCCCACCAACATTTTTACATGTTTTCTTATAGATATGTGAATACTTCCCAATAAATTATTAAATCAAAGATGAATCTCTCATCTAAACACTTGTGGTAGATTTTGTCATAAATTTACTAAATTAAATTAACTTATTTAATTGCAAAACTGAAAAGTCCAGAGTGGGCTTATAAGGTACATATGTACCCTTTAAGCCCGCATGTGTCCCAAATAATCCCACAAGAGTTTTAACAGTAAATACTTCAAATTGTATTGATTAAGCACTTAATATTTTATAGATTATTGAATTCAGACCTCAAATAACCAACCTAACCAATTAAAATTGTATTTTTATATTATCTGAGACTAATTTCCATCACATGTATTTGTTGCACTTGTAGAGGGAGTTTGCTCTGCTGGTGTGCTGGTTGTTGGGATTGGGGCCGGGGCTGTTGGGGCTGTGGAAGTCTGTACAGGTGCTTCAGAAAAAGGAGCAAGATTTGTGGACACTTGAGGCTGATTGCTTTAAAATGGCAGATATTTCTGACCGATATTTCTGTCTGATGGTGCTGCTTTTATTGCGTCTAACTAAGCATCCGATTTGTTCAACTCTTGTACCTTTAACAAAATATGAATGACGCACATGACCTGCTCTCATTCTGTAGGTCAATAAATAATAGGAAAATACTGGTATCGGTATCGGCCGATCTTCTTGTATGAATATCGGATATCGTCCCAGAATTTTCATATCGGTGCATCCCTACTTTTGACTTCACCAAACACTGTCTTGTACAGTGGCTGGAGGATGTGGGTGAGGTGAGTTGGGAGCTGGAGAAGCACAAGCCCGTTTACGCTGACCTTGGTCGCAAGGCATGACCATCAAAAATGTAAACTCTTGGCAGTCCCATGTCAGAGGTCTTTTGCAAAAACAGCTTCTCAAAATACTTTACTCTAAGAATACTAAATTATTCTTCTCTGTCCATCCGTGATCCGTACGAAATTCTCAGCAAGCTTCCATTATGTTATTGCAGTCCCTATAATTAGTCCCCATAATGAAAATAAGGTAAGTAGTTAAGTTCATGAATGAAAAGGATGTATTCTGAGTAATATTAATTAATTTAAGGCTTTTTTAATATGAGGTGCAATGTGTTCTGGGCTTATTAACAACGGTGGCCCGTGGGAAATTAACCTCAATAATTGTTTATAGAGTTAATGTAAACATGTAATATCTTTATAATGAATAAAATACATTATTTTTTACAACTTAGACCATGTTTATTATTGTTGGTAGAACATATTAAATAAGTATTCTGGTTTCAAACCATGTGCTAATAAGCTTTTCAAGGGCGCTGTTCCTTTTAAGCCAAAAACAATTACATTTTAAGATTATAATAATTGATAGAACATTAAATATTGTTTTATCTGAAGAAGCTTCTAAAATGTTTTGATTTACTATGGTCATCAACAGTCTTTCTCAATTTTCTCAAAGTCATGGAATCTATGTTTTCAAATACAAAATAGTGCTTTTAAATACCAAGCAAATTCATCATATAAGGTTTCATTTTATTTATGAATGTCTTCATTTTACAATTCTAATCAACACTCGCCAAGTTTGGTCACCAAATTCAAGAAAAATTTCCTGAATTACAGATCATTTCCTATCTTTTTTGTATTTCAAAATAAAAGAACAAGTGGGCTTATATGGTACGTGGGCTTAATTGGGTCACTTCCCCTATATGATATATATTACATTTATTTATGATATCATATGTGTCTCATATGAAATACCAATTTTCAGAATCTTGTTGCAGCATCTGCCATGCTCCCAGCAAGCATGTATATCACTCCTATCATCTATATAGCATGAAGCATCTGTGACTCCTACTCAACTGACAATGCCTCAGAATCGCCAACCGAAATGGAAGAGCACAGAAAACCTTTTAACTGTTGACTCCTGCAGTGGATTTGTCACAGAGATGTATAAGCTGCTCCAGCCCTTTGCCTGAGTTGAACATATTTTATAAGATCAGTTCTGTGTTGTTGAACTTTCAGCTCTTCATTCATTATGTATTTGGTCTCTCTGGGGTTTCTTATTTACATAAGACTCTACTTAGTTATGTAAAACAATTCAAGCTTAAGCATGCTATAACAACATAGCGTTAACTGTGTAAAGAAGGGAAGATGAATTAGTGTTAATACTAACAGATTTATCTTACACTGTGTGTGTGTGTGTTTGTGTGTGTGTGTGCATCTACCCAAATAAATTAATACCTGTCCACTTGTTATTTGTTATTGATCATCACCACTAAGAAAATATTTCACTGCACATCAAAAGTAAAAGGATTTATGTTGTTCAATTCCTGCTATACTACTGGGGCATCAAAACATTTGTACGCATATTATATTTATTTACACTGAAGATGTGAGTTAGTTATTCAATCAAAAAACCATCAAATTCACTTACTGTTCTGTGAGTTATATGTTTGGTACCTCTTAGAAGAGGAATTTAAATAATATGATTGATTAGTTCCTTCATATCAATGCAGTTATGTGATTTTTTCTTTTTCAGAATAAAGTACTGAACATTGATGGAGTCAAGGTAAAGCTGCAGGTAAGAAATTCAAGTTTTATTTTTATTATAAAATGGTAATCATTGAAGAAACATCTACTAAGGTGTTTGTATCCCAATTATTAGTTCATTTTCATTTGTTTTTGAACACTACAAAAAACGATAGCATTTCCCAAATTGCCAATTCATAGTTTTGGTACTTCATTAATTAAGTTCAGTTATCTATTTGATATTATAGAAGTAATCCTTGGCAGCACTGAGAGGTTTTAGGTGGGTTCAGCCCACATGGACACGAAACAAGACAAACACTGTTCTGATCCATCTTGACAATATTCGGATGGAAATTGGGTTGAATCGGGACCTTATCAGCCACTCTTAGGCTAGCCATGTTACTGTACAGTTATGCTAATGAACATAATCAGCCGTTTCAGAAAGGAAAGTTGATGACAAACATAATTAGCCTTCCCGGCCAGGCACTCTGCTCAATCTTAGAGGCAGTAGCTGCTTTTTAAAACACAATTAAAATCGTACACAAAAAGCCTGCTGGGGGTTTAACCAATATAATTAGAAACAACTTTTTTATTTTTTATGTGCTATAGGATCAATGTTGAGTGTTAAAAGTCAATGGGTATATTCACGGATTTGGAATTGAGTGACAACAAGCATTTGCATTGGTGACAACAGTGGGGTTTAATGAAGAAAATGGGGGAAAAAGCTGAAACCTAATTTTCAAGGCATATAGATTTACACTTGATTCAAAGCAAGAACGTACGGTTCCTGTATAATTATTATTATTAGCAGTAGTGGTTGTTAAATAACCATTACATAAAGGGTAAACATGATCTGCCTACTATTGGATGCATCCCATTATTAACCATTGCTGGGATGATTAAATGACAGATACAAATCATCAATGCTAAAGATCTACTAACCCAGATAAAGATTCTAATGACAGATGACTATTTAATGACTGGATCATACATCTTTTATGGAATATTAGCTTGACGGTTGTTTAGGTTGATCAATTAGCTACAGTCACACAGTTAATCTTTTGCTGTGCACCTCTGTACAGAATTCCTGTAATGATGGGAATGATAGATACAAGTCAAATTCATTAACCGTTCTATAAAGCTGCTGTTTCTTGTGAAAGACTTTGTTCAGTGATGTTCTTTGATGTGTTAAATGCTTAATACTTTAAATTAAAACACATGAAACTGCACTCTGATTGGACCAGTGATTCACTCTGATTGGACCAGTGATTTAGAAGTAGCTTTTAAAATGGCTACATCTCAGGAATCATTTCAGGAAACTGTTTCGGATTAAGTTTGCTGGAAATTAGAGGTTGCACATCAGAGGTTAAATCTTCAAGTAAGATCATTGGGAATACAATGCATACAAGTGGATTGGGAATTCATTCATATAGAGAAAACAGTTCGTGCAAGAGGCGAATCCTCAATATGGGGGGAGGTAATTAGTGGACTACCACAGGTATGAGGACAGCTGCTCTTCCTAATTAGCATTTTTGACTAAAACGCTGGTGTAATTAAGAAACATGTCAAATTTGCATACGGTGCAAAAGTGTGCTTTGGGAGGGTTGTTGATCATCCTGGTAGCAGCAAAGAAAATTGAGTGAGAAAATTGAGCTTATTCATTCTGGTAGCAGCAAAGAAAATTGAGTGTCTTCTGCTTCTGCTTCTGTAACTGGATAGATCTGATATGCAATAAACTGAGCACAAAGAACTACAAAGTACAGAGTTGTTGCACCCCAGTATCAGAAAGATGCATCAGACATATCAGAGATAAGAACATAAGAAAGTGTACAACCGAGAGAAGGCCGTTCGCACCATCGTGCTCGTTTGATGTTCATTAGTATCTAAGTGATACAAGGATCCTATCCAGTCTGTTTTTGAATGTTCCCAAATTGTTGCTTCAGCCACATCGCTGGGGAGTTTGTTCAGATCCCTTTAATGAGCAGCTTGACGAGGGGGTGACGAGCTGAACGGACCGAAGGGTGGCTGTGATTGAGTCTGTTTCATCTCTTCTTTTCTTGCAGATATGGGACACAGCAGGGCAGGAGCGATTTCGCAGCGTCACACATGCCTACTACCGCGACGCTCATGGTAAGATCGAACACTGGGGCCACACTGGTTTTCAGAATTTGACCTTTGACCTACAGTAGTTATAGTCTAGTATGGAGGCGTTAGAAGATGCTACAGTCCAGTTTTAGTACGAGGGACACATTTCGATATGACAGTACCTCTTTTCTGGTAGCAGGTGTGGCTCGGATTGTAAGTGTGGTTTATTAGGGGTTTACACGGCTACTTGTAAGCTTTAGTGTTTGAATCCTGAATGCTGTCTCTTGAAGTATTTGAGATTTGGCTGTAGTTCACAGTCCTGCAAATGGGAGATGAGCCCTGCACTCATCATTGCGTCTCTCTGGCTGCGGTGGGGGGCTAATTATCACTTTGAAGATTATGTCCTTTCTTCTTTTTGTGTGGTTGCGAACGTGGCATAAAGTTTCATTTTAATAATTCAGCGTCTTTTCATAACATTATCATAAAGAAGCAGATGTCATCCTGCCTTTTATTTATTTTTATGTTTTTATGTCACGTTGTAAAAACAGGCATTGCGCCAGCCTTTGTTGTCGCTGGTGATAAAGAGAGACGAGAGGCGCACGCCAGTGGAGTTATGGGCCGCTTCATACCAGCCGGGTATCAAGGGTGACACAAAAATGCAGAGAACAATTAGACAATTACCTCCCACACATTTACAGGTCAGCGTGGCAGTAGTGCTGATGAGCGTTTGTGTACAGAAGACCTGTGGCAATAACGATGCTAATTTACTCCCCGGTGAGAGCGGGCGATTGAAGAATGATGCACCTGTGAGTGCGAGGGATGGCGGTGCAGAGCTTTATTAGTTTAGATTTTCAGATCCTGTTGTTGCAGCGTGCACAAAACAACAAAGTACAGAAATGTTCACCTTCGAAACAACAAGTTCAGGTTGGCGATTTATTTTAATTGAAGCCAACAACAAAAATGTGTCTCCAGGTTTTTGAAGAGGTCTTTATGTACATCTCACAAGCTCTTCTAACCCACAGTGCCTCTTTGTAGGGTTCCTGTGCAGAATTGCAGTTTTAAATATATTGCTTGATTATAATCTTGACCAAGTGCACTTGATAATTATGCATCTGGCTGTTTGACACTCAGCAACTCCAAGATAAACCAGTAAAGAAGGAAGGTAAAAATTGTAGGCTATGCATTCATTTATTTTAGTCTGCCCATTTTCAGTGAGATCATTAAATCTGATTTGAATGTGACAATGAATTGGATCTGTTATCTCTGGAACATGAATTTGAACATATGTATGAATGTATATTATACACCAAGTAGTGGATGATCTGATACTGAATAATAGTTTGGCTGTGTTATGCTGATGTAATATCTCCCTGTATCTCAGTTGTTTATTATGAAGTTATAAGCTTATATTTGCGAGGCAGCCTTGATGATGTGTTTACAGTGTGCACTGTAATTACATTGCAGTCATAAAGGAGTGTTGTAGCCAATTAAGATGAGATTTGGAACACATCTGTGTCTAAATGCCCCACTAAGCAACTTGTCCTTATTCATCTAAATCCTAGAGGTACTGATTAGTGATTTAAAAACACCATAAGGGACTGGAGATGGGTCTATTTATAGAATATACCTAACAAACCAGCTGTTGTCTCAAGGTAATATTAAAATAAAAGGTAATGCTACAAGTGAGCATTGTTTGCTTGGTTGCCAGGAGTTCACCAATTTGAATATGTGACCGTGATTAAACCGTGATTAAACGGATATGAAAACGTATGCAAGTTTTAGACAACTGCATCTGTTCTTTTAACAAATTACAACCAATGGTTCAGATTTGCAGACGATGGTTTTAAAATGTATTATTCAATTTCTTGCATACACAAAGAACACGTTTATGATCCACACAGAGTAGTATATTCAGTGTTTAATTAAGTAGATGCACATCCCAGGTTGGAATATCTGTTTCTTCTGTTTCAGTACAACAGAATGGCCTAAAATATGACCAACGTATACAGATTGAATTCAGATTTATGATGACGTTGACCGTGGGGATAGCCAGGAAGTGTTACACTAGTTGACTAGTCCTTCTACTTTGTTGTACCATAAGTTGCTACATGCTATCATTTTAAGTATAGTAATACATTAAATATCCCTTGGGAATCAGGATTAAAAGGCGGGGGAAACCCAACATGTGTCTTTGGAAGATCTGCAAGGGAATGACACTAATAGGCAGGTTTCTGTGACAGGTTTTCCGTTATTAGAAGTAAGGTTTTCCTCTTTCCTATTAAACTTGCCCTTCACGCTCGGCAATCCCAGAGATTCCGGTTCTTTGCTGTAGCATGCTTCAGAGCATATTGGATTGTTTTCAGAAAGTTAATAGAGCTTGAGAAATAAGATGCCAAAGCCAGCTGGCTGCATCCTTTGTCTGTCAATGCTTCGAAATTGGCCGATCTTTATTAAGGAGACTGAACTGTACAGTCCCGACCGGACATGCAACTGGAACATACAATGGAAAGGAGCCAAACGCGTCTCTTCATATATATCCGTGTTATGTGAGGGTGTTTCCATTTCCCTGGGCTTTCAAAGACTCTAATAAGGCAGCTGTTTTGGATAATTTACATAAATAGAGCAGGTAAAGTTAGAAAAGACTGAATCGTGGTTCTTTCTTCTTCATATGTAATTCAACAGAGAAAAGAATAAGCAAAAATGAAAACCTAACACATAACTTGTGGTTGCAGTTAGTTCGTTTTTTAAACCATTAAAGCCAAAGTTTAATTTGATCTTTACCACTCAAGATGTGAACGAGAAAATGAAACTGGCTGTACATGGTAAAAAAAAAAATGTTTTTGGTGAATAGAATCTCTTTTCCAGGCTTTACTGCACCTAGAAGGCAAATGTAATTTAAATGTAAATCTGAAGTGCAACACAGTGATGCATAATGGGTGAACTTTGTGCATCTTTGTCTGCATATTATGTATTTGTCTTACAATAAATATTGCTTTTAAAGTTTAAAAGGACTTGAGAAAGCAGTTCTTCAAATTGAAACATTACCTAACCTCCCCAAACTCCCTGTACATTGGTAATTGTTGCACCTGAATCATCACTGGAAGCACAGCGCTCATATTTTCCTTTAAAAGAGGTGAAACTCCCTCAGGGAACCTTTTATGTTTTATAAAACAAACACCCAGGGCTTTTCCTATGTAGAGATACTGTGAAAAGCAGTTGAATGCTCCTAAGGTTAAAACACTGTGGATCAAAAACAGTGAGGAATGTTTTTTATTTTATTTTACAAATAGATATAGAACTTAATACAATGTCATGCAAGAAGAACTACCCTAACTGATTTTTTTTTTCATATCCTAATAATTGGATTATAACATTAAAACTATGCGTAATATACTTTTTTAGTTTCCTTAATTAGTTGTGTAAAGCTTGAACTTTTCACAATGGTATTTCCAAGGGAAAATCTGAATCAAAACGTATCAAACATTATGCTACATATATATCTTTGGGCAAACTATCTAGTGTCAAACATTTGAAGATGTTGAAGAAAAAGATATATTTTTTTTTTTTATGTGCAAGTCCCAGTTGTCTGAAACACTAGATCATTATATGGATGTTTAGAAAGAGAAAAAAATTCTCACTGCATTAATAATTTTCAGTTGCGCCAGAAATGTAGAATAAAATACAATTATTTGCAACTGTAGATGCTACAGAGTTCAAGGACATTTTTAAACGGCCTATAGGGACAATTAAATTATCATCCTAAAAAATAAACTAGTGTAGTGGTAAATGTTTTATGAATATCCCACAGTCGTTCAGTAAAACCAGATGTGATGTTAAGACAGTCGAGCCAGATGTTGCTAACTATTCCTCTGGACCCTTGCAGTTCATGATACAGGATTTAGAGCTCATCTTATTCCCAGTAGCCAGTAAAATGCAGAAAAAAATTGTGCAAAGGCGTGAGTGAGAGCAGGTGATAAATAAAACGACTGCATTTAATCTCCAATGGAAGTAAACTCCTGTTGGACAGACCCTGCATATTAACAGTAGGATTTTAAACTCAGTGGCCTGATTTAAACAAAAGAAGGCGAACACCGACCAGTAGACAGTCCTAACCTGCCTGTTGGGTGGAGGTTTCACAGCTAATGAATTGGTTCACAATGCAAATAGACTGAAGCACATTTTCTTGTTCGGGGAAACCAAAGAATTTGATGGAATTCAACCAACGAATTTGCTTTAATGAATAAATTAATATAAATGACGCACAGCAAAAGGGGGTAGTGATAAGCCAATACAGCGCAATTAATGCTTAGGAAGTTAAATATTCAATCCACAGATTTACAAACCCTAATCTAAGCACTTTCTCTTTTGTAGCCTGCTTCCTAAACTTGTTGTATTGAACATTTATTGTTACCTTTTTTTAGTGAACCAGATATTGCCAAATAAATAAAGCCTCCTTTCTTTAGAGCAGGGGTCTCAAACTCAATTCCTGGAGGGCCGTGTGGATGCTGGTTTTCATTCCAACCGAGCCCTCAATTACTGTATTTGTCTAATGCATTATTCAATTTGACATTTAAATTAAGACGTATTTTAGAATTGATGCTCTAAACATGTGTTTGATTCAAGGTACAGTTGCTTATAATTATACTGGGGCCTGGATAGGTGTTTAAATGTATCTAGCTAATTAAACAATTACACCAATTTGGTAATTAACCAATTTGGAAACCATAAAAAACAGCATACACACAGACCTCCACACGGTTCATAATGGTAATTCCTAAAAGTTTGCAGATTCTTTTGTCATTAATCATCAGTAATCATTAGTAAGTAGCATTGACATCTTAGTACAGTAGTAGGCCACACAAAAGTTTTTGATAACCATACCTCTAAATAATAAAATATTCTGATTGCTTGAAAGAATTGTCAAGAAGTTAAGCATCACTTGTTGGCCTGTTAAGTGGTAGTTTTTGGTATGGATTGTTTAATAGAGAGAAGCTTGGGCCCATGGAGTGAACATATTTAACATATTTAAAGTCACATAATTTAGTCACAGTACCACACAAAATGGGCGCTTTAAATAGCTCCCAGTGTTGAAGAGATTATTCATGTGGTGCTTTGTTGTGCGGCTCTACAGCAGCACATAGTGAGTGACATCCAACAAGGAGACTCTTGTAAAAACAATATTGGGCCTTGGGGCGACTTCTGTTCGCTAAGTACTCTGATTAACAATCTGCCAATTAAATCTGTTGTGACGACCGGGTCTGTCTGTGTGGCTGGAATTTGAAAAGGGTATGTATTTTATTCTTGTAGCGAGTTCTGTTCTGGCAGGCTAAGCTGGGATAATGCTGTTGTCACATTGTAACACGACAGATTCTCTTTGTTTTCAAGGACATTACTCTAAATGTTTTGTTTTTTCTCTTCTCTTTGAATAATCCACAATGAGCCGCATGAATCATAAATTCAACAGTTCAGCGGCGAGAGAGATGGTGTCAGGGATGCTCCACATGAGTAAATTATAAATGTCATGCTTTTGTGTGTGTCTAGTTCTGTCACCATCCTTAAACTCATGTTGTGACTTGTATATTTTGTTTTCCAGAAAGATACAATTGGTTTAATAAGATTTCTTGTTCTTCCTTTAATGTCCCTCAAACTGTCCCTGAAGAAAAACAGGGTTTGTACTGTGGAGCCTTTGTGAAAATCTCTGACATTATCCTTGAAATAAAACAGTTCAACAAAATATACTTAAAAGAGTGTGAAATCTCAGAACTCCTCATCACTGCTGCAATTTGATGGATTTAATGCATTGCGTCAATAGAGGGGAGTGATTTAGTCTAAAGTCTTAAATCTCATCTTGGATTCGCACAAAACAGAAAATGTTTTTCTCATTCAACACAATTCATCTGATCCCCATCTTTATAGTTTATTTATTGGACTTTAATAGCCCACCAAATGAACTTTACTTGTCCATAGTGCCCCTAAGTAAGCTTAACTGGCCCTCTTTCTATGTTTAGGCATGTTAAACACTGACATGCTGAAACACGACTTTGTAATTGGAAAATAATATGAATGTAAGGAATATAGCTTTCCAGTGTCTGTTAGTGACAATAATGAGTCGAATGCTCTTCAATTTCTAAAATGTACGATATTTCTATCCACATGATTTTCTGTGGTTTTTATTTATTCTGTGATCTAATGTATGTGATATTTAAGTCTATATAGTTATAAGCAGCCATCTTTTAATTCTTGGCACAGCCTGCTATAGAATAATCTCAGGCCTGGAGAGGAGTTTTTAAATTGTCCAATTATTCAAATAATTAGACCAATTAAGTAATTTAGAACTAGCCAGGTGATCATGTGAGACTTTGTGTTCCATCAAATTTTCAACAAGGGTTTCCTTGAACACTGCCGCACTAAATTACATTACCAGTCTCTTCCGAGTCCTAGACATCTAGGGCGTGAGTCATACTTACTATAGTTCTCACACTGAAGGGAGGAACGCAAGGGAAATGCTTTACGATGACAATGGTGAAAAGCTGAGATTAGTTATCATTCTCATGGTGTTCATGGTGCACACCACAGCAGTCTTACTGATGGTAGAACGATGGAGGCTAATTAACTTTGAAATATAGATGCAGTGTTTTTATGTTGACTACTTGCATTTTTAACTAACCAGACATTTCTGTTGCACTTTATTAGTCTCGATTGCTATAATACAGGCATGTGAACGTGCATAACCTTTTCATTCCCAGTTCAAAAGCCACAAAGCAAATAATTGCTTCCATTAACAATGATAAGCTAAAAACATTTGTTTGTTTTTCCTTTTAGCTTCAAAAACACAAAAATCAGTAATCATGAATTAAACCGTCTAGGCAACTATATACTATAAAAGGTTTTTATTATTATTTCAGATTCCATTAACCTTTTGCCTTGTCAGTTTTGACTGATGACAGAAACCCATCGATCTTTAGAGCCTGCCTTGTCAGTGGCAGTGAAGCACTTATTCCAGTTTGTGAAAGCCTTGATTTTTTTTTTGGATGATTTAATTATAATTCTTGTTGTCTGTTGTTGTTGTTTTTCTTTTTCTTTTTTTTTACAATCTGTGAAAGACAGATAAAAGCTTTCAAATCAGGCCGCCTTTTTCGAGCCGTATATCCTCTGAACACAGTGGTTTACAGAACTGTGTCTGAAAAGACTTAAGAGCCAGCAATCATTCTTCTAACCATGACAGGATATTAGAGTCCTTATTTAGCCTTTTTGAATCTTTCAGAGAAGAACATACTGAGAAAATAAAAGCCAACAAATACTACCAAAGGACGAAGCGTTATCTACACACAAATTTAAATCAGTATCTTTGTTTTTTTCCTTGTAACTTTTGTACTATTTCTTACTCCAGGGTTCAGTATAAACCTGGTAATTAATCTGCTGTTTCTTTCCCCAGCTCTATTGTTGCTGTACGATGTCACCAACAAAACATCCTTTGACAACATTCAGGTAGGGAACCTTTTTCACAGAGTAACGCTGAATAAATATAGCTTTAGACATGGTTGTCTCAGACCTACAGCTAGCTATTGAAGTAGACTTTTCTTTTTTGTGTCTAAAGGGATGGTAGCATCTCTGTGTACTTGGAGCACTTTTCTCTGGCCTATTTTAAACGAGGGATGTCATTTCAGATGAGCAGTACTGAGGTAAAGAGGGGTTAACCAGCTGTTATAATGATCAAAATAAAGGCCATTCTATTTCGTATTTCAGTTGTGAGTAACTGTCAGCCGGAGGGAAGTCTGGTCCTTTTGTAATTTAGTTTTATTAATGTATGAAACAAGTATCCCTCTTTAAAGGTAAAACACAAAAGATGGATGAAGTGGAGAAAAAGCTAAACGGACACGAGGATCACGATATATTGTTTATATCTACACTGCAACTCGAGAAATGGAAAATAAAAATAAAAAGGTTTCAATCAAGCAAGTGTAGCTTGTTCAGATTGTAAAGCTGTGTTCAACAGTAGATATGGCAGAGGAATTTAGGCTTTATTTGTGCTCTTTTAATTGAATCCATTTCAGAGTATTTCTGAAGACCATTTTATGATAGTGCCAAGTGTCTCTTTCCACCGGACCTGGAGAATAAATAACATATCAGGCGGATAAAATAAATCAAGTAGGAAAAAAAAAAAGCAGATTTAAAAAATAAATAAATCAAAGAAGGCCTCTGAGAGTATATCTAAGAAGCATCCATTTTTATGACTTCAGCTCAGCCTTTTCCAGTAGGCACAATATAGGCCTTCATTCATATGTTTAATGCAGGTGTCGTATTTGGTTTTATCTCCCCAGACCAGTGGTGCTTTTTGTTTCCACACTGAAGTGAAATCTTGCTTGTGAAATAACTGAGTTGGTGTATTATTAAGTCCATACCACCACACATTTGTACTTCCCACCAAGGGCACAGACAACTATATCTAGTTCATTTACTCTTTTTTTTTTTTCTGCATTCGAACTTTCACAACATGGCTTTCGACAGTGTGTCCTAGAGACAGCAGGGGGGATGAAGCTCTGTCTCCAGCTTTTGAGAGTTGATCTCTAAAGAGAGTATCTGTGATAAACATCAGATTTGCCTCAGCAAGCCTAATGGCTCTGTCTTTTTTCAAAAATGTGTGATGGCGCTGGCAGTGTCGGAAGTTCTTCTGGCCAAATCCACTACGAGGTTTTTGCATGGGAGTAAACTGGTGGTGAAATACAACACAAGCTGGTCTTTTCATTGTCATTCTTCAGTGGGACATGTACACAAGGACTGTTGGTGAACTATCTTAACCGTATTCATATATTATAAGGCGGTCTGAGCACATATTCTGCCTCAAACAGGTTTATCTCATGCATATGCCACTGATTGGCAAAACAAGCCACTTGTGTCAACATCTTTTTTTTTTTGAAGGGAAAAGAAAACCTCCTCCGCAGAGATTCTTTGCAGAGGACTGTTGCTAAAGGGAACAGGCTGAAATGCATAAGAAATAAGAAAATAATTATTAATGCGAAAAGGACCTGCTTATTTTCTACTGTCCTCCAGCCTCCAATACCATCTTGACTTTAATTTTAATATCAAACCGACTGGCTACATTTATTTTCTTGTCCATAGCCGTGGTATTCTCGACTCTGCACTGTGTTGTTCAAGTTCTCTAAGAGTACCAGACAAAGGCAGTTATCCTGAGCAAGAGAAAATACATATGAAGTCTCATTTAAAATTCGAAACATGCTGTTTAATCACAAAATGTACTACTATGATTTCTCATGCTGTAAATGGACAGTTAGAAGGTTCACAGTTCGATTGGGTTTTTTAATGAATATACAGGCGGCTTTGTGAGAACCCATATCACCGTGAAGCATCGAAAGAAGAAACATTTGGAGAAACATCTTGCATACTAAAGTGGAATAGGGAGGTGTGGGGGGAGGGGACTCTACACCCCAACTAATGCAACGAACTGCAGTTAGCTCTGTGGTAGGAGCTGTAGTAGACTGTGTTTAATTTCAAGGTACTATTTGTCCTTTTTCTTCAAGCATTCTTGGTAGTGGTCCTGGAAAGGGACAGTTGGACAGGGAATCACAGAGCAGAGTTATGGTCATGATATGTGGACCATGTCCAACTGGACATTTACAAAGCAAACATAATGTTGTATTGTTCCCTGTCCGTTCTAGAGATGCACGGTCAGCAATTTTCTGTTTGGTGGGTGGAGGTTGTAGCCTATTGTGGTATTATAATATAGGTGCTATATTTCATTATAATTTGCTGTTCATCTCTGTCTACTCATCCTGATTATATTTCGCCTCCTTGATCAGTGATTCTGGTGATCTATTTTAGTTTTAAAATGTATTTCTGGTGACTCGCCCCAAGCTACAAATAAACCGATTTCAAACAGGCTGTCATCTGGCTGGCTTTCTTTATATCAAGATTACAAATTGTTATAATCCAGAAATCGTAGCTTTTCTGCGTCGCCCTGTAGTAAAACGAGACGATCCTGTCAGTTTATTAAAAATCTAATTTATTTTCCCTCACTCTCCAAAAAACGAAAAAGCAAATAAACAGGCCACGCCTAAAACTGTTGCTGTGAGATTTATCTAACTAAGCATGAAGGACGGTGCATTAAAACAGGAATCTTCAGTGCAAAAGTCAAATTGAACTAAAATACATAGTCTTTGTGTAATCTAAGCTCCATTGCCGAGGGTTAAACAGACTCAGAAATTCACATTTGCTGCTAAATTAGTGGTAAAATGCCTAAAAGCTTTTTTCTGGTGTCACTATGATGGGTGCATAATAAGAGTTTTAATTATGTTAATCATTTTAAATGAAGTGCAAATAAAGGCTCCCACAGCCTGTGTGTATTGTACATGTCACCCTTTAGGATCTATTAATAGTTGAAAGCAAATCTGGTGCAAGTAAATTAATTACTAAATGCACATGCCTAAGGATCCTCCAAAAATTTTAATGGATCCTTATTAATTGTAAATAAAGGTACAATCTTCCGGTGTTGTTCTCTGACCAAAATCCTGTTGAATATAAAATGATCTCGCACCTGGCAGCCTGCCGGGATCAGATATATGTTTATAGCTATTGCCTTGTCTGAAAGTCTGTCTGAACTCTTGTAGTTCCTGGGTGGTTTGGAGCAATAGTTTCCAGACTGCTTTGGTGGTTTTGAATATGCAGCGTGTTTGGAGAGTTTAGTGTGACATCAGAAAGAAGTTAATTTATTTTAATGCCAGGAAAAGGGACATTTCATTTAAAATGGAAGGTTATGATGGTCTGTCTTGCAGAGAACTAATATATATAATATATATATATATATTATGGTTTTGTTTGTTATAGTGATGTCTTCCCCGTTTTCGGCTAAAATTCGCTCTCAATAGTTTCCTGCTATTTTGCTCGGCTCTGGAAGGTCAGTGTGTTCTGCACTGACCTTGTGGGAATGAATTTAAGAAGGCGTTTCACTCTGCGAGATTTCACAAAGTAAATTAAAAACAGCAGAGAGGCCTACAGACGTAGCCTTGAGAAAGCCAAAGAAAAATGTTCTGCAATCTCTAATGAGACGCACTCGGAGAAGAAGCCTTGCTTTGTGAACCGTAGACCCCCCCACACTGGGTCTGCAAGAGTATTTGTTGCAAAGGGGTTTGTGTGTGTGTGTGTGTGTGTGTGTTTCGGGGGGCTGTTCTCTCAGAGTTGAGCCTGTTCATGATTGTAACCATATTAGCTCCAAATTATATAATAGAATGGGTGTCTGTAGCTGCACTCTCATTGTAGAAGTATTTGGACAAGACTATTATATTTTAATCAAAACATAGTTTCATTTTATTTCTGAAATAATGAAATTAAATTAAACTTTGTTTTGATTCAGATCCTTTCTATGAAATATTGTTGCCTTGGTTGTGCCAGCACCCAAGGTGAAGGATAGAAAACACTGGCGTGCAT
The DNA here is from genome assembly GCF_036373705.1 of Amia ocellicauda. NCBI lineage: Eukaryota > Metazoa > Chordata > Actinopteri > Amiiformes > Amiidae > Amia > Amia ocellicauda. Next base: position 6,112,440 of record NC_089866.1, read on the forward strand.
GAATGTGCTCTCTCTCTCTCTCTTTCTCCTAAATAATTAAATTATAAAAATCATAATAAAAGATTCAAATGTCTACTGTGAAATCTTAAGGATATAAGTTACTATATTGTGCTTTTGTAAAACCCCTCTCCATCATCTGATTAACATTTCATATCTCTGCAATTTCGGCATAATGAAAAACGTGAGCAGAGGATGCATTTCAATAATTAATGCAATGACTGTGAAACTTGATGAATATTATTGTACCTATTCAGATTCTTGGTTTTAATAACCAAGTACTTATTGTGGGAAAAATACGTTTTTAATGCAATTATTTGTTTTAATTTATTCATGATTCAGGCCTGGCACCATCATCCCAATCTCTCAGGAAATCCATGTTAATTGCTCTACAAGTAAACTGAATTTCCACATGTAGCTGCTATCGATGCTAGCCCATATTCGCTCTTACAGACAGGTGTCTGGTTCACATCCATTAGGGATGTTAAAGTGTACAACTCCTTGGTTCCCATATTCTTTTCATCATCATTAACATGTCCTTTCCGTGTGATTAATTCATGATTCTTATTCTACTGGGGAGGAATCCCACTGGACAATTGAAGAGATCCTGTAACATAAATCACATGGAATACGTTTCCAGTTTCTTTTTCCCCACAGTAGTGAAATTCGGTGAAAAGAAAAATGTCCTTGCTTTTTAAAACCAAGTGGCACAATCAAGATGATAATTATCTGAGACTGCATCAATAAATCAGCTTCATGCAATCAATTAATAACATAATAATAATTTTAGAAGAGCATGCAATTACCAACTCATTTTATCATAAGTAAACAAGTGGCATTTTATGTAATCAACAACCAAATAGGATGTAAATCTTACATAAGCACCAAACATGCTCCATGTCAGCCTACAGTAGAAAAGGAATTGTGTACCAGATCAGCAATTGGCCTACTTAACATGCACTCACAAGTTTTAGATTGTCAGTGGATGTTTTTCTCATTATCGGTGATTGGTACTGAAAACATCGTGAATAGCAAATTAAAGCAAAGGGATCAAAACAGATTTTTCAATTGGCAACAACTCCACCGGGTCCCTTCCTGGGACATGTGCCAGTTTAAACTTGATTTTACAGGATTATATTCCGAAAATCCCTTTAATGAAGCCTGTGTTTTCTTTCAACAAATTAACACCCACTACTACTGTGTTCATTTGTCATGTCAAGACCGGAACATTCCAACACCTGATGTGTTTGGCTCTTTCTGTGGATGCATTTGCAATTTTAATTATGTTTTATTGAATTTGCCTCCCAATCAGCAAGACCAAGCGTATACCTTTTCAGTCAACAATGCTCCCATATTCAACAAACACTGTTCCTTTACAGTCGGTTCCCACGCACGTCCCCAGCACATCCAGCTCCATCATTTGTATAATTAAGTGAATGATCTATTAATCAAACACTTTATTAAATGGTTGTGCCAGATTCCTATTTAAAAAATGACTGGAAGGACTGGTTTTTGAATGTCTGCTCTGCACAGGGGAAAGTGGAATTTGCCTGTTCCCTCCAGCAACCCAAAATATCGCAATACTTGTCTGGTTTCTCATATGCATTAAGTGAGGGTGATTCATCACAATCATGTGAACATTAACTGCGCTATTCTCTCGCCTCTGCGCTGTAAGGTGTTGTCAAGTATGCATCGCTTTGAAGTATGTAAATTACATTTCAGCATTTAAACTATGAAAATGGTAGCAGGAAAATGATGATGTTTTATAACGGTTCTCTTCAGGCAGGTAGTCTTGTAATGTCATATTCCCGTATCATTAGCATGGGATCGTCTGCTGTCAGGCGTTAGGTCACTGCCAAGCATCACACTTGAGTACTGTGGTGGAGTACTCAAGTGTGGGACATATTGACACCTTAAAGCAGATTTACAATGCATGAGTCAGTGGTGTCATTGCACGCTGAAACTCATGGAAATGTGAATGCTATTTAACCGTACTTAAATTTTTTTAATTAAAATTTTTAATTAGGCATCGGCCACCTGAATTGGTCCACTGATATGACTTTCTTTTTGCTCTGATCTGTAACTAGCTTATGAATGACTAAATCACTTCTCTTTCCCTGCCTTAGACTGCAATGCAAAGGAGAAAACGGGTGATTTTCTGCCTCGACAGCGAGCACAGCATTCTGACACTCGAGATGTCTGTCATAAACACCATCTGGGTTCAGAGCGCTAGGACAAAATCCAGCACGCTCGGATCCATATTTTGGACAGTGATGGTGTACGCTTTAACTGTTTAGAGACTATCAGAATTACCCGGGGATGGGGATCTCTTCTCTGAAGTTATTCAGTATGAAAGTATTGTAGATTTTTTTTTATTGGTGCTGCTCATCAGAGCCTAGGAAAATGTTCAAATGTCTGTTCTTCTCAGGGCTTTTCGTTGTGTTGCTATCTGTATGGATCACTTGTTAGAGCATAGATTGGAGATGACAAGAATCGTGAAAGCCTTTTAAGTGCTTAATTGAGCCTGTTTAATTGTTTTTGTTTTTTTGTTAGAGATTTAAGGATACTTGCTATTTATAGGTACCTTAAAATCTGTTTTAGCAGCTGAAAACAACTTAAATTGCCTCTAAAACAATTTATTGCTTCAATTAAGCATTCGATCAAGTAACGGAGAGCTCAGCAGACACATTGCCAAGTTTTAAAACCCCACACTAATTGAATATCCATCTCTGTTAAGGTTTATCGAAGTTTCTGCAACTCGTATATATATTCTAAGGTCAGACAAAACTGCATGTGAAAGTTTTCGAAATCTTAATCTTCAGAAATGTATTTGTGTAACCACCAGATGTCAATGCCCTTTGTCTACATGACTTTTTTTTCAGAAATACTTGGACAACTGCCTGATTAACCAATAAAAAAGGGTGTAATTGCTAAATGCACTGATCCTAATGGACATTTAAAGCTTTGACCTTGGGCGAATCATTTGTTTATATGTATGTGTGTGTGTTTGTGTGTGTGAAGAATTAAACATGTTACTCACCATCTCTCTTCAGTATTAGTCCATCTACTACTACTACTACTACTACTACTATGTATGTTTTGTCTATCGATAGGTCTTTTTGAATGGGTGGGGCTTACTTGCCTCAGTAAATGCTGTCTTTAGTTTATGTTATTGAGACCCTTCTATCTCTTTGCTGATTTACAAAGCCCAGTATTATCCTTCCTTGCCAGGGTTTCTTTTGGTTTAGGAGACTGAAGCATCCTGTTTCTACAGTGTATTGCAAATGAGCAATTCAGAAAACTGCATCTTGTGTAGAACTGTTGTTCCAGGGAATAGTCTGAGCTAATTAATTTTCTTTGCAAGACAATGGGTACAGATTTCATGTTTTTGCTTTGTTTGGGCACGTTGGAAAGTCTCTTGTAAATTAAATTCATCCCCTCTCTCCCCGGAGCTGTATAGTTTTGCCACATACTCTTTCTCCCAAATGCGCACTGGCACTGGCACTTCATGTGCGAAATAACTGCATGTGGAAATGGGCCCATTCTGAGCAATTTTCAAAGACAGTATAAAGTAAGTCTGTCCATCACAGACACACGAAAAAGACACTGATTGACTTTCAATTACTCGTATAGCTTTTGTAGGCATCTTTGCAATATTCACACTTGATTGCACACTATGTGTTGAACACATACGAAAACCGGCCCCTTGAAATCTCTCCGCCTCCCTCAGCAGCAGTCTTCCATCAAGTGATTTGTGTAGGGCATGGTTTGCATTTTTCGATCCGTTCCCTCGATAGAGAAGTATAAATTTCTCCACAACGTGAACAGGCCGTTTGGCCGGAAAGCCACTTGATGTATTTTCAATAATAGATTCAGGGCTCTTTGTTAGTAAAGCCAGTTGTAAATAATAGGATGGTGGTAAAGCATAAGATTCTATATGTATTGATTTTGTATTTTTTATTCTGTAGGATTATATATAATATATGTGGAACATTTACATTATTCAAATAAAAACCAATACAGATAGCTGCTGCTAAAATGTATACAATATTAAAATGATTTGTGGTCTGTTCTAGGACTCTGACTTTTAATTTGTTACTCATCAATATTGTTTATACAAATCATACTTCTTGCATATTTTTTAGCTTGATTTAACATCATTTAAAATGATCTTGATTTGCTTTCCCCTCTGCTGCAGCTGAAACATTTGACATCCTTTCAGCAAATTCACACTCGAAAGTGTTCCCTTTAAAATGGTAGCCAAATGTACTAGAGGAATACAGAATGTGTGGTTGACATACATTAACGATACCGCCAGAGGATTTAAGAAGTAATACCCCCAGGGACGTGATTAACTCATGTTAACCACAGAATTCAGTCGTGCCTCAAAGCTTAATTTAAAAATAGACCTGATGACTTTGTATCTTATTTTCCAGATTTATTTTATGGAGACTGTAATCTAAATTATATTCAGCCTTCCAGCAGTTTTTTTTGTTGTTGCCACTGTCATCTTCCTGCCACTTACAGTTTTCCCCGGTGAAAACACCTGCAAGTGAACACAATTATTTAGCATGATGAACAACAAACACAGAAGGTCTACAGTACAGAGGTTCAAACTGAAAGGAAGCTAGTTTGTTTTAGAAAATACCTTTTAACCAGCTCAGCATATTTTTAAAGAACTGTTAGAACGACTGTTGATCTAAAACCAACTTTATTTCATAGTTTCCTTTATTTGTATTCTTTACAAAATAAGCCAGGAATAATTGGCATTATTTTTATACTCCCGCTATACATGTATGCCAACACCAACTATCTTTACATCAGCGAAAGTCATGTGCTTTTTAGTTTATCTTATTTTAATGAAGGCCTGAAGGGCACACCCATAAAAGTCAGCCGCCTAATGTCAAGTTCTAGGTGTGGAGCACCATAAAAACAAGTATTAAATTCTGCATTCCTTGACTAGGCTTAATATTTAATGGTAGCTATGATTAAAGTTCATTATACTAACCACTCCCTTTGCAGTGAGCCTGAGTTCATTAAGTGATGTATTGCTACTTTGGGATGAACAATACTGTCTGTAATTTCTGTAAAGACCTTGAGTGAAATGACACGTCTCTTCGCTTTGCAGCCATTTAACATAGAGTGCAATTCTTAAAAAATAATTTGGAGAGAAGAGAAGGTTTTAGGATTAGAATGATGTCTGTCTGAACCCTTGACCTTGACATTTCAGCCACCAGAGCACCAAAAGAGACCCCAGGTAGATGCTTAAGTCACCTATCTATTATTTCTACTAACTTTCTAAATATCATTTGATGACTAAGAGCTGGTTTATAAAAAGAGCAATCCTGGGCACTATGGTGAAAGGGGATAGATTTTGCTTGCACTATAAAGATCAGTGCAATTGCAGGATTGCTGTGCAGTACTAGTAGCCAAGAATGCTGACTTGTTGAATCTATTTCGTACCTAGGAAATCAAGCCCAAAGGTATATTTTTTAATGTTATTATGTGCTAATTGTGTAACTTCCAATGCATTTGAGAGGAGTGTAAATTCAGACTCGCTAAAAGAAATGTTAGATTAAATTGCTGAAGGAGCCCTGTGTCCTCTGTCTTTTGATCCAGTTGAGCTTTCGCTTACTTATTTGGTCCAATTATTTCACTAGCTGCACACATTTTGAAAGCACTATATCCCTGAATCAGCTTGTGCGCTCTTTGATTCACTACAAATAAAATACCCTGACAAAAGATCTAGTTCCTTATTAAATTAATTAGGCCTGTGGCCCTCAACAGTTAGAATCTTACACCCTTTTTGCTAAATAAATAAACCAATGCTCCCTTTGAGAAATCGGTCTGCATGGGAGGCGAAGATCTCCCCAGTGTAACAGATGAGTGTTACGGAGCATCGTCGAGCTGTTTGCCGTTGGGATTGAGCTTAAGCAAAGCAATTTCCACATGCCCTCACCGGATACATACGGGCTTATTCGAGTTCATCGTTGCACAGTGAATTTAATTCCTTCATAGCACATAGGATTGCCCGTGCCAAATTAGTGAACAACAATGGGTCCCTGGCCCCTGATTTCAATCAGCAATCCATGCTTGCGTTATCATCACATAAGCATTAAAAAGCAGTTGGGTAAAACAATCTTTTTTTATGTAGGGTTTCATTGGTTACTTCAGCAAATATACTTTCTTCTCATTCATTGACCATAATAGAGAGAATTCACAACAGATGGAGCTGGTCACTCTGAACTCAAAGGCCTTTTGCTCTGTCCCTGCTTCACCTGCCCCTCAGTACAAACCCAACAGCCTGGATGTCCCACAGCCGAGACGAGGGCTGCTCAGCCGTGCAAATGTAGCCTGGAGACCCATCTGCGTGGCAGGAGTGGGCAGAGGGTTTACAGATTTATCCTCTACCTGATTGAACAAATGGCAGCTCCAGGTTGCACTGCAAAAGGGAAAGCAAGTTTGCTCCTCTAGGGAGGGAGAACATAGTTTGCTTATCCCTCCTGTGGTCTTGTATAAAAGAATAAATAAATATCTCATCCTGGAGCTCAGGGGTTTTGGGGTATGATGGCAGATTAAAGGAATACTTTATCTTTCTAGCAGTGTTCCTTTAAATGTCTTACAGTTGCCCTGTTCCCCATTTTGTTCCACTAATAAACAAACACCAATTTCAGTGAGACATACACAACAGAATGCAAAATGAAATTTGTCCCAGACATGTTGCAGCAATAGATGCCACAGAAGCTTGTTTTGTTTTTTTACACTGAAAATTATGAATGCATGGAATAAATTGCCGAGCAGCATTGTGAAAACAGAAAATTGAGAGTTTTTCAAAATTCAGCTTGACACTGTGACTGTATTATTTAGCGTATAGGAAAACGGTGACCTCCCATGGACTGCAAGGCCTGTTCTTGTAATCGTTTTGTTCGTATTCTTATTTCATATCTAGTCTTTTCGAAATCCAGGGGACAGACTTATATTGAAGAGCCGTTGCTGACCTGAGGTTAAACCTGACTTAAATCAAAATCAAGTTATTTGTTGACCTTACAAAAACATTACTACACACCAAAAACTATCCACACTATTAATTTAGTGGCTTATTTTATTGCAAAACTATACTGGCAATCCCATCTGCTTCAGTTAAAACAAGGAATAAATGAAGGTTGGATAGAGCTTGTGTGTCTTGCTTTGAACACATTTAAAATTGTTCCCCTTTCATCTCCCAATGACTTGTGCTTCTAAATCCAATTTCAGTTGCTTTGATCTTAAGTTATCACTGAACAAATGGACTTTGCATCTGCAAAGAAATAAGATGTGTGATGTTAGGAAAGTTCACTAGTCTGCCTAAGAACTTTTTGAATGCATCTGATGGAGTATATATCGCTGGTATTTTACCTTCAAAGACACAAAATCATTAGTGTGGCTGGATATTAGTCTTGTTGCATAATAGTGTGTTTATTTTGGTGATTAGATAACGTCAGGGATGTCTGGATTGAGATGTGTAGAAACAAAAATGGGGGAAGTTCTGTTGACATAAATATATGGGCAGGTGTCAAACAATTAATGCATCATTCTAAGTGCGTCACACGGCATGATCAGTGCCACATGACTAAATAATTGCATGTAAGCTGTGCACCTATCCCTACCACCCCATGTGTTTTAAATTAGGACTTGGATGCGTTCATAAGTTAACTATATTTGTAAAGTCCCATGATGCCTACAGAGACTCTCCATACTGTATCATCGCTGTTTTCTATCAGTGCCGGTGAAGAGTGAGTGAAGAGTGTGACTGCTTATATTACCCCTTTATCTTGTGTAGTGCTGTTGATATACTAGTTTATTTTTAAAGCCGAGTGTCACCTTGACATACATGGTATTGAAGGCTCGTTCTTCCTCCGATCTGCAGAAGCCTGTTCTGTGCCGAGCCTACGCAGGTGTGCCGTCTTGACAGTGACACATCGCCACACGCGGGGAACCTGACCTTGCTCCAGTCTCCATTTGATGAGCACCTGTGATGTAAATGAGAGCCCCATACATCAGCATCTGAGATGAGGAAGGTGGAAGGCTTCATCTCAGTGCGTCAGGCTGTGCCTCGCTTGGCTGACCAGAGCCGCTCGAGAGGAGAAGCAGACGGATTAATCTCTCACTTGTTGCAGAGCAACAACAGAGCTTTGCCCGTCTTCAGAGGAGGTGACGGGATGTAAAAAGTGTGTGCAGATGCGATGGTGTTTGGCGTTTTAGTACTAAAAAGAAAGCTGAACGATGGGCTTTACTCACCAGATATATATTTCCTAGAGATACAAGTTTTTTTTTCATATTTGCAAAGTGGTTTACTACTTAAACTTAAATCCTAGTTAATCTGTAGATGTTACACTTTTACAGTGTGTTCTGCCTAATCTTCTTCTTCCTAGATTTATAGTTAAAAAAAACTGCAGAAATGAATGCTGATCCATCATTCCATTCAACTTCAGGTGTTTGTGTATGTATGCATGAGTGTGTGTATGTGATGTTTATAAAGGAAACTGGGCGTCTGTCTATTGAATAAAACATGCAGCGAAAATCCTCACCCAGGACTCAATAAATCCCTTGGTGGCGCATATGAGCTCTTCTGTGATATTGAAGGATTAGGGAGTCAGGACTGAGAAGTTATTCGCTGCAGACTTCATTTGGTTTTCATTTTGAGTTTCAATCAAATTGGTGAAAATGTTTAGTTCTGCAAACAATAACTGTACTGTAGTTGCATGCATTTAGCCCACCAAAAATGATTTTTTAGATTTAAAAGGCCTTTAATATTCAATCTTCATGCCTTAAATATAATCTAAGTTGAGCTAAGAAGTGAAAACATTGAACTCAAAAATGATTAATATCTTCATCTCAAATTAAGTAACTACACCTGCTATTGAATCCTTTATAATGGAGATAGATTAACAAAAATTACACTCCATAATAGGTTTTCTTGATACTGCTCACTTGTAATTGGTGATATATAGCTAGATTGGTAAATTACAAAGGTACACAATCTTACAGCACATAAGTAGGTCAGCCAGTTTTTTTTGTCTTTTATGAAACTTATTTTTCCAAGTGGAAGTTTATTTAAGAAGCCAAGGCTCTGATGGAGCAGGATGTGCTCATAAAAATGTCAACAAAGCCTCCAATTAGTCACCTTGAGTAAACAACATTAATCATCACACGGGAAGACGTGGACGCTTGGTTCCATCTTTAAAATTAGTTTCCTGTTCGGTCTGTTATGCAGGCGTAATCATCCTCAGTGTTATTGTGTTATAAGTGTTGCCAAGTTACTGTTCAAATTAATATTGAGATTGTATTCACTGGGTTTTGATCACATACAAAGTAGCTTCAATGTAAAATTGGCAGGAATATATATTTCAGGGAGTGATGGTGCTATATATTTTTATTAGCTAGGTGTATCACATGGGGGGGGGGGGGGGTAAGCCATCAATGGTGACTGTCCTGTTTTATTTTGTTCACATCTTGATTGTTAGGTTCACAGGTTGAGGGAACACGTGGTCCTGCATTTTAATGAATTGAGGTCAAACTGTATGTGACCTCGTACTTGAAGGTACAAGATGCATGATGATGTGGAAAGGAGATTAAAGCCATGTTGCTAATTAAAGCATACCAACAAATTCCAACGCCCCATAATCAGAGACTAAATGACATGATTTAATATACCAGTGAGCAGTATAATTATGTGACAGATTTCATGGTTGCTGATTTGATTAAAGAAAGCAGGGCTAACCAATGTTCTCCTCACATGTCTTCCAGGGCAAATATATTGAATTGTGTTTCTGTTTGCGAATATATGATTTTAAGGTTATGCCTCTATTATCTCTCTTCACAGGTTTGTAGAGTAGGACTATTAAATGTTGTGTATTGTTTCCGTACATCCTACGGCATCGACAAAAGGCTACTTATTTACTTGCTGTACATTGTGCTGCATGGACTCCCAAAATATGAGACCAAATATAAAGATTTATAAACGAAACGTCATGCTTTGTTCATCATTATTTCAAAGGGAACTACAAGAGCACCCCACTATTGAATACAGGCCAACTGAATGATTCACCTCATTACAGACAAACTCTTTTGTTTCGATTTTTCTTTTTCCTATTCCCACAGCTGTGATCTTATCCAGGGCCTAATGCAATTATCCACTTGTGTTTAAGCCAATCTAATTAACACATTTTTTCCCCTATTCTTTAAAGACTGGTCTCCAGGCAGATCTTTTTCCACCATTGAAATAAAATATCTAAAACCTTTGTCTTATATTACAAGGTAGTCTTAACAAACCGAGAGAGAGATTAATATTTATAAGGCAACAGTTAGCAGGTAAATAATAAAGAGATGACTGCTGTTGGGCATGTTAATTTTAGTTTTAATGTTTATCCCTGTTTGCAATCAACTCTTTTTATTAGTTGCTGATGGGTAACATTTGCTGCTTTCAGCATTTGGAAATGCCAGCCCGTCAAGGTCTTGGCTGGGTTACTTCTATGTAAATTTTTGATAAGAGGTTTCTGCTTCTGTTTGCAAATGCTTTCAAGACAGCAAACTGTTGTTTTAAGCAATCCACCCTAGTTTTCATGCTTTAATAAATGTAGGTGTTTGAATGTATTAGGAACATTACACAATAATCTCGTTTCTTCGGCGGTTATGCAATCAGGCAGCAAAACAAGGAAAGGTAGAGCATTGGTTTTATTTGTGTTATTGTAGTTGATGTGGTTGTTGGTTTTAACTCGAGTACACTACAGGTAAAAGTGCAAAGTGAAACCAATAGAGTTCTGATCTGCATTAAGCCACAATTTAACCGGAATTCACTTTCAAAGAAATTTAAGTTTACATTTCAAGTATTCAAGTATGATTCGAATGATTTACAAGTGAACTAGGTGTAAAGGTGCCTTTAGTGTAGTAATTTGGTGTAATACATTTTATCTGCTTGAAGGCTGCTAATTTGTGCTCATTTTAATGTGATTGGTCTCTGAATGAGACTTAAGTTACCTAACAGATGGTAAATTTAAACAACGATTACCAAGGCACTCGAGAAGCTGCCACAGTAATGATTTCCAGTGTGTTTTGTTGTCTTTTGTAATAAGAGGTATTTGCCATTGTGGTATTCACGGTATGCATGAGCAGCCTGTGGAGTGCTCTGATAAGACAATTGTGCACGTGATCACCTCCTGTACTTAGATTGCTAAAGCTTATGAATTGTGTAGAAAAATAATGCCTTGGGAACGCATGAATATTGGCATGAAGTAAAACAAAGAAGAGTGAATAAAACAAAGCACCAAAGTGGTTCAGTTCTTTCTCCCACTATTTTGTTTAATTTCATCACCTGTAATGTAATATGTACTTTGAAGACTTTCCGTTCTTTGAATCCATCATTTGTCATCCAACTTAAAAGCTCAAGAAAATATAGGCAGCATTAATAGATCCTAAGATCTCCTTTATTGGGTATTCATCTACTATCACCGGCAATTCAGCGCAATCTGTCGTAAAAGAGTTCCTTTAAAAAAAAATATATATATATATATATATATATATATATATTAAAGACTGTTATCTTTGATTTGTCTATCCTTAGGGAATGAATGAGTTGAAAGCAAAACATATTTTTCTCTTCGGTTTCTGGTAACAAAAGGAAAGATGCAATGCTTAATAGAGTTCTTGATAGGCCAGACAAATCAAGTTTATAAATACATTCTGTTATTAAAGTTTTAAGCTGTTGTTAGTATTCTGGGGCAAACGCATTCAGCTTCAAAAGGAAAATGTGAATGTCCAATAAAGCCCATGGGATCTGTGTAGGAGGCTTGAAGCAGCCATAAGTATCCGGCCAACTTTTTATGCGCCAAACTGTCAACTCTCAACCTTGCCAAGTGGTGTTAGAATAATTGTGGATGCAAATTGAATTATTTACAGTTATAGATGCATATAACTCTTCATCTCTCCCTGACCTTACAGACTATATAAATCTCCCATTTTGAGATGCATGCACTTTGACCTTGTCTCCTACACTCAATCATTTCAAGACTGTTTGCCTACAGTTGTTTTTAATTAATCTTTCCATTAATGTTGTTTTAAATGGGATTTAAAGAGAACATTATGGGTGGTTTCATAGTTTCTGCAAAGACTGTGGGAGTAAATCCATTTAAATAAATCTATATAGTGCAGTTTTATAAGTATGTGGTTTGAAAGCCGATGCGTTGTGGAGACCAACAATCTGGTGCTTTCATAGCTAGGATTGATTATCTTAAGTAGTTTTGCCATTTTAATTCTGCAAGAATATCTGTTGTGTGTTTGTTCATTCAGCTCAGAGATCTCCTGAGGGACGAGGCCTACATTTGTGTTTCTCGGTGCAGCTGTTTGTTTGTGTGCCAATATACATGTTTTTTTGTAATACTTTATACGCCACTGTGTGTAGAAGAAAGATCCAAGCAGTTTAAAAGTACTTTAATTTCAAATGTTTTTTCCCCCCCATATATATTTCCCCATACACATACAAACTCCACTTTCAGTTATTGTGGAATGAATTCGGTAATCAATACTTTTTTGTATTTACTCAATTCAGTCTTCATTGAAATGCTCAGAACTAGTGCGGAACGAAATTGAAACTGTTTAGGCCTTCCGTCTGTCAGGTCATGTGTTAACAAAGTCCCGAATGTATGATTTAGGAACTTAAGTCTGCGTGCCCAATCTGATTAGAATAGAAAAGCAAGAAAAAGATGCATACATACGTGATTGCAAATGACGCCCTCCTTCAGTCCTCGACTTCAGATGTGTCAGAGGATGAATTATTCATCGTGGTGGCTTTAAACAATAGTGCTGTGATTGTGGAGTAGCTGCCAAGAGAGGTCGTCTGGCACATTCGAAGGTGAGGCTGTAGAAATCAATAAGCTGGAAGGCCACTTGTAGGATTAGATTCCTCTGCAGAACGCCCTATATTAGATCTGGGCAAACAGTCCTAATTGCCAAGCATTTAGGCCAAAGCAGGGTTCTGCTCGCAGTGTGAAATTAAACCTAGGACCTGCATCCCCCACCTTTTTCAGAACTTTGCCTTTTCCCTAAAACTTTAGAAATGTGCTCATTGTTAGGATCAATAAACATCTTTTGCTTCGGATTGTATAGATGTCTTAAATGTCTTCACAGTTTTATTGTCTCTACTAGTAGGGTATTTATATGAGATTTATTCACTCTGTGTCATGGGAAAATGATACAAATAGCGAATGATGAACAGGCTTATGGTTCTTTTGTAGCTCACTCATCCTGTAATGCCAGCGATCCTTACACTGTCTGTAAATGGGTTTGGGAGCAACGTTAGATTCAATAACATGACTTCACAGACTGTTTCAGATACTAACTCTCTCTGGGGAAATAAAAGACATCTATCTTTACAGCTGATGTAAACCTGATTTTACTTGATTACACCAGAATTGTGAAGACTTTCGTTTTTATCGCCTTTTACCAGGAGTGTCGTATCTTGAGAGAAGTGTGCTTCTACTTTTGAGCTCTGATTAAACTGATCAGCAGCCTTGTTTGCAGTGGCAGTAGGGTCCTCACATATGGGATGCCCCCCCAGGAAGTGGATTAGCGCATTCTCTCTAGAGCGTCACCTTGTATGCAGGGCACGGGCAGCCCCTGGAGAGAGACGCATAAAGTTTCCATTTTAGTTCCCAGGTTTGACGGATGATTTAAATAATTGCTGGAGGCAATCTAGTATACTTTTGAAGACCTCAATCCTCTGCTATGGCTAATACCATGTCCTAATTAAATGGAAGTCATTTTTGACCTAGAAATCTTAAGGTAGTATTTGTTAGGTTGTTGTTTTGAAATAGTTCTTCGCAGGCAGATTTTATCACATTTATAAATGGGTTTAATGCTTTTAATGTTGTTTAAGATGCAGCTTCGAGAGATGTGATGAGACGATTTTATATTTGATTGTCCTTAATTACAGCTACCCTAACAACTTGCTTTTACCCATTTAGTAAATCATGTCCTTTTTGAAGGTTTCATGTATTTGTGAAATTTAATGCATCTTTTTTTACCATTTTAAAAGGTGCTCTTACATTTGATTAAAATTCACTTAGCCACATATCATTTATAAACAGGAGGGCAATTTCAGCAAATTGTTTATAAATATATTGTCTAGAATTCGTAGGAAAGGGAGCTTAAAAGCTTTTTCATGACTCTTAATCAGATCCAAAGCAAACTCAAACTATGATGCTGCCGTGTCTATGTTCAGAGGTTGGTTTTATACATGTATCAATCAGTTCTGGCTTTATGTGGTGCTGCAGCTGTGGGCAACGGGTGTGGTTATTTTAATTGCAAGTGGGTAAAAGGAGACTTGTATCCATCTCTGAATGGAGAGTTTAGCCTAGTTATGTTATGTTATGCAAATGTAGGCTAAATTGTAGGTTTCAGCCTTCCCATTATCACTCTGAAGTGTTTTAACCTTCCGCAAGAATTCCTTCTCTAAATATTTTTCTCTTTTCTGCACATTTGTGGGCAGCTCTTACAGTGACCTAATATTGCACTCTGAGTTTAGGTGCCAAAGTCACACGAAAGGTGCTGCACAGATCTGTCATTTCACCTCCGAGAATAGAGTGATTCTTTTATGAAGGAGGACAGCGTGGTTAGGTTACCTACAGCTAAGTGACAGCAGCTGGAAGTAAGATCTAGCTCTCCTGACCAACCTGAATGAGCATATCAATAAACTGAGACGTGGATCTGCAGGCAGAAGAGAAACCAATTGACCAGTTAACTGCTCCTGTAATGACTCTCGAGTTGAATGTGGATAAAGAGGAGCACGTCGCACATTCCCCACCGCGGCGAAGAAATTCGGTTTCAGACGGCATCCTTATTGATCCGTGATCCGTGGTTATTGCACCTCAGGCAAGCGATAATACAATAGGTCGGCTACCGGAGAATAGAGCAATATTGTGATACCTTCTAAAACGGTGTTTGAGACTCAGTACATGAGCAAGTTCAGCCTGTTTTGACTGCATTATGAGAGAGTGGAGGCAGGAGGACACGCTGCACGGAGACAGCAGAGGATATTTTAAAGACCACTGGCGGACCTGAATACTCTGTACCCAACTTAAATAGGGGGAGATAAAGGCTTGTTCAGGAAGTCAAGGTTTCAGGTTCAGGTACTGATGAGCTAAACACGACAACGCAGACACTAATGCTGAAGGTATTCACAGAAATTGGCTGCTGTATACAAAGAAGGACAGACAAGAGCCCTGAGAGTTATTCACCGAGGCCGCCGGGTCAGTCATCACAGAGCCAGGCTTTCATCTTCCACAGACAAAAAGAGATGTTCTTGTTGGGGGTACATCGTTTACAAAATGTACTAGAATAGTTTCGAACAATTATCGGATAAAAATCTCTTCAGCTACACCCAGAACTGGGTGAATACAGACCTTGCAGCTGTTGATGAAAAATGTTATTTATTTATTTATGTACAGCTCTGGAAAAAATTGAGACCACTGCAAAATTATCAGTTTCTCTGGTTTTACTATGTATAGGTATGTGTTTGGGTAAAAGCATTTTTGTTTCATTCTATAAACTACTGACAACATTTCTCCCAAATTCCAAATAAAATATTGTCATTTAGAGCATTTATTTGCAGAAAATTACAAATGGTCAAAGTAACAAAAAAGATGCAGGGTTGTCAGACCTCGAATAATACAAAGAAAATTATTTCATATTCATACTAATGTTTTAACTTAGGAAGAGTTCAGAAATAAATATTTGGTGGAATAACCCTGATTTTCAATCACAGCTTTCATGCGTCTTGGCATGCTCTCAGTCTTTCACATTGATGTTGGGTGACTTTATGCCACTCCTGGGGCAAAAATTCAAGCAGCTCGGCTGTATTTGATGGCTTGTGACCTTCCATCTTTTCAATAGGGTTCAGGTCTAGAGATTGGGCTGGCCATGACAGGGTCTTGATCTGGTGGCCCTCCATCCACACCTTGATTGACCTGGCTGTGTGGCATGGGGCATTGTCCTGCTGGAAAAAACAATCCTCAGGTACTGCTAGCACTGTTTTTGCCATCCAGCTGGTCCTATTGCAAGAGGATAGTGATGACCACAGCAGTGGTTTTTATATTTTTCCTCGTTAAATAAGATTTGGTTCAGGTGATTACCTAATCAGTAGCTCATTCAGTAGAATGAGGTGTGCCTGTGCTGGAATTCAACAGACACTGGAATGGAATGGCTGCCGTACATGTAGAGATGCTGATTTAAGAAAAAAATGCAGTGGTCTCTTTTTTCCAGAGCTGTATTTAAGTAACTGTAGATTAATAGATTATACCCTGGGCGTATTCAAACTGATGTTCTTCTGTTCCAAGCTTCTAGTGCGACCCAAGAATATGGAGATACCTCTCCTCATCACATTTATAAATGTTCCACCTTAATGATGATAACTGCCGCTATGAACAGCTGTAAAATACTGTGACACTGGGTTAAGTTCCTTCTCTGTGGCACCAAGTGAATTTATGACCAATTGAAGGCTCTGCAGATCTTCATAAATATTGTAATCACTCCCCGGGTCCCCGGCTTTTTTTCCCACCCCATTGTGGTAATGCTATTAATTCTCACAACACTAAAGATTATTTACCCCTGTCCCTTGTGTACACTCTGACTACAAATACACGTTCACCTGTCAGGCCGCCGAGCCGAGGTAGAAAGTTACATCTGGATTTCTTTGGCTGACGACCAAAGGCTGTTTCTTTTTTCCTTTTTTCCTGGCTGTTTTACAGAATTACTAAGTGTTTCAACTCCCTCGCTTCGGATCGTTTACATTTCCTTATTAATAATTTGTGATTTATTTCCCCCCTCTTTGTATGCCCACCCATTTGCAACGGACAATTATTATTCAGCTCACCTACCCATCAAAAGCTGTGCTGAGGACAACACAACACACCTCCTCTGAGACTTGTCCAAGCCGTCTACATATTTTTAGTGCTGCTAGACGAACAAATCCAACACCGCTCAATACAGGCCACAGACTTCAGCAGGGGCAGGGGTTAGTGGTGCTTGGTGAGCAAAGGATCCCTAGTCTAACCCCCTCTCCCCCAGACCCTAAGTTCACTTCATCAGCCCAGATGTAGTCATGGTAGAGATGGCAACCTCTGGGATATAACACACTTCCTGTGTTCTAAGCAGATGATTTTAGTCTACAAGCCAATACTGATCCAAGAACATGTCTTATTAATGATGGTCTGCCATTATTGACCCACTAGCTTTGATTTAATTCTACTATCCCCAAGCTTTATTGTAGCTTAATCATAGACGTACTTTGCCTCACTTTGTACTGTGAGACCATCATGTTAAATATTGAGAAGTCTCTCTGGGGAAGACTGAGAAAGCAGAGACTAGTCCAAAGCAATTGACTCTTCCCGATGAAGTAACATAGGGGTACATAGGCACAGGTCGAAGGCTGCAAAAAACATTTCCCTCAAGAAAATGCAGGATGGCGGTAAATGTGTCCGCTTTCTTCTAGGTTCTCGACTGTACTTTCTATAATTTTCTTCCCTAAATTAACTATACTGTAGATTTCCCCAGAGAAGCGACTGAAAGAGCAGCAGTCTATAGTGGTTAATAGCGGAGATGCAGCAGCAATGTCTTCAGGGCTTATTCCATTAACGTCCCTTGAATAAAATGTTTGTTTGGAATTGCACCAGTTGAAAAGAAAAACTGGCCCATGCCAGAGAGCACTTGGGGGGGTGGGGAGGAAACATCAATGCATTGTTGTTGATTATGAGAATCCTGACCCAGTTCATGTGTGTAAACAGAGCTGTGTGTTGCAGCGCATCATTAGACAACATGTTGTAAGAAAAACACTTTTAACTTTGTTTCTCTTCCAATTATTTAAATATCAAAGTAATGTATCCAAATTATGTTGGGTTCAAGTCATTTACTTTCTCTGCCAGGAAGCACGGTAAGTATTTGTGGTTTTGCGACAAAAAACATTTTTCTGCTCTCCATTGGGAATAAAATGGACCTCTCCAAAGGCATCCCTATATGCTTGCAAGTACAAAATGCAGTTTCTACTCTACATTACCCTTCATTTGTATCGGTATTCATATCTTATGCCAATTATTATTTATTGAATATTTATATTAGAATGAGCGTTGAGCTTTGCTCCCCATACTCTGAAACCAAATTATGAGCATACTCAGTATTCAAAAGAGATTTAAATATGTTATTCATGTATATCTGGATGCAGTGTCACAAATTTTAGATTAGAACAAAAGCGTTGAGTGTCAGAATGGTGAGACGTGTAGAACTTTGCTTTACTGTCAACTTTAATCATCTATTCAGGTGGGTTTTGCTAAAGAAACATTCACAGAACTGCAGAGCAATCACTGTATAGGAGAATAATCTATGAACAACCAGTGCCAGATTGACACCCCAACCATTTTGCACAGCAATATATATTATTTTAAGATTACTAATCACTAAATACTAAAAGCAAAGGACTAAACTCTCCTTTTTCCTTGACTTACAAGCTTACAGCAATCAATTACTGTTATGCCAAATAATTTACATAAGTAAAAATGGCTCTTGGCAACTAATGACAGTGGGATTTTCTCTCATTATATTGATAGTTATTAATGTTTGACTGAACAATCACTATGTTAATGTTCAAAATCAGTATGTTAATGTTCATATTCAGGACATCAGTGATATTCCATTAAAATGCACAAAGTCAATTTGCTGCATCCAGCATGAGAGGAAGAACACAAATAATTATCCATCTTCTTTTCACGTTGTATTTCTGCTAAATTTGTTCAATAAGTGATAAGAATGAATTAACTCCCACCAGGGTAGAGAACCATATATAACGCTTCCTCCATATCTATTTCTTTCTGCATCATTTAATTCACTCCTTTGACAGGCTCCAAAAGCAATTGGATCATTAATTTTAATGAGGATTCAATGGTGCAGTACATGTTAGAGAATAATCTCAGCCAGATTTTAGCAAGACCTCCCTTGATCAGAATTCAGGTTGGTTTGAAACTATTCATATTCGTTCCCCACCCTGTCTATGGATTTATTATTTTCATCAGGACCTTGTCGGAGCAGTGTGTAGAAATTCGCCAATATTCGTCCGTATTAATTCGTTTCTGAGCCTCGGCCGCAGGCAATCATTTCTACTTATACGTTCGACTTTGCACATCCTTCTTTTAAGCAGTTTTTCAAATCGCTGGATGGAAAGAACACACAGATCAAGTACACATGTAAACAATCCAGTAGTTTCTACATGTTGAGGTATGAAATAAATAAATAAAACAAGCACACATTTTCATCTGTCGTAGCTTTGAATGTCTGCCTAAAATGTTGGTATTTAAACAGATTCATTTGCATTTTACACATTACAGGGGACACTCATGAAAAGTTACACACTCTTGACCGCCAGTAATTTGCCGCACTTACTGATATGTCAATAGTGCACTTATCAAGGTTGTATTGTATTTGATTTTGAGCTCCAAAATGTGAAACTTCCCAGAAGTTGTTTAAGCAACGTAGGCCAGAGCAAGAGCACTAACATCTACTAACATCTGTGGTGACTCTACTTCAGTGGCAATTTTAACACATACTAAATCAATCCTAATTGCACTATTGTATTGTTTAAGGGCTGTAAAAAAAAATTGTTTTACTTCCAATCTTGCTAACAACACACAAATATCCACTCTCACATCCTGTCTCCTGGGATACTATAGCGTACCTTAAAGCCTCCTGTGAGAGCATAATATTTCCATTTTTACAATATGTATTTAGTAGGTGCCAGTTATTTGTATAAGTGCCGAAACTACAGTAAACGATGATGCCAAACAGAACACAAGCTTGGAGTTGGAAGTATTTTGAATATGAGAGAAATAAGTTCAGTGCGCTACTCCAACTACTTATTAATATTACATATGTTATCACCAGCTTACCCTTTTTTAACATCACAAGATAGGTGATAGCCAAACAAATAAGGCACACACTTTTTCAGAGATGAAAGATGAGATTTTGAGACCTCTTGATAGGGTGACTCGATTCCTGTTTTTGAATCACAGATTGTCCTTATCTATGTTTATATATATTTATTAAAAGAATAGTCATATTTGTTCTACTGAACAAGAAGGAATATTAATTTATTCAAGCAAGGGCAGAGTAGTGAAGTTTATAGGACCGTTTTGGTGACATTATCTGTTCTAGCGCAGCACCGCAACATATTGTGATCTGGTATTTACAGTTCAGTGCCAGTATGTCCATTATTACAGTATGTTCAGCTCCCTGTAGGCCTAAGCAGAACTAATGATCTCACAGAAAATTGACTTTGCTGCAATGTTACTGCCTTCCATCACCAGGTGTTCGAGTTATTGATAACGCACGGCAATTTTAGGCTCCTTGACACTTCATAAAAGCAGTCTGCTTCTGACATTAAAGGCAATGCATGGTGTGCAAATTACAAGACCTAAATAAACATATCTCAATTCTAAAACATATTGTATGAGGGGATTCATAGCAGGCAATACAATGTGATGACGTGATGACTGAGGGTGAGCCGTAGCTTCTTAAATTAGCGCTTTGATGAAAACCAGGGGTAGCTTTCACATGGGGCATGTAAAACCAGACCCAAGTAACATTCATACTGCTTCTTGGGCTCAGAAGAAATCCCACACCTTCAACTGATGTTTCCAAGGTACATTTAATACATTGTGAAAACCACATCTCAGATCAAGCCATGGAGCCAGAGTGAATGTTTGGATGTTTGGACCTGTCTATTTACACCTTGAACATGGAATTTCAAACTCACAGACAATAGGTAGACAATAAATGTGTATGTATTGTACATTATAATTAAATCTGTTTTTCTTATATATGCACACTATACCTGGATAGATGTCCTTGCTGTGGAGGAAGTCTGAGCTAATGTAGAACATGTTCTCCGTCTAAATTATTTATAAAAGCATCTCGCATATTAAAATGGCGGTATTTATTTTGTATTCACAAGAGCTCAATGCGGATTTTATAATAAGCTATTAATCATAGGGTGCCTATTCATCTCAGCTGCATGTCCCCGCTGATAATGAGAGCATCCTCGAACGGAAAATTTAAGGTTAATTAAAATGTCTTTTTATTGCAGTTCGCTTTGTTTGCCAGTGTGGATTCACTGTGTGCTGCTTCATTGCTCCTCACACCTGAAGTTTCTAAATTGAGGAGGTGTCTCTGTTCTGTAAAGCAGGCCACAGAGAAGGGTTTTGTTATTAATTTTTTCATTGAAATGCTAAATGCAAAATTAAGTATCGCCTTCATTCCGCAGCCATGTTAAAAGACTATTAGGATTGGTCATCACGGAGTGTCAGGAAGGTCTCTGAGCCAGAGGGGAGATGAATGAGACGATGGTGCACACAATGTATACTTGTCGGTCTAGCATATTAAACAAACTTCCTCGGATTAGTATTCGAGTGAGAAGGAGTTCAACAATAGGAATTTAATGTTCTAGAATAAGCTAGATGAATGCAAGTCCTCTGGTGTTGTCCGGCTTCTGCATTTACCTTGCTGCAGTATTTCGTCTGTCCCAAATCTCAACCCAATCCTACATGTTTCTTAAAAAACAAGATAAAAAATACCAGCTGGAAGATATATTGCATCATTATATCTCCCTCCTGAAATCATTGTACAGTTGGCCATTGCCCTGCAAGGAGAAGGAATCATATAATACTGTAATAACTCCTTGCTCGGCAGTGTGTTGTCGTTGTCTGTGGCTGTGAGTGAGCACACTTGAGGAGTTGATCCATTATTCCTGTTGTGTATCAGACCTCCTTATGGAAGTGCGGGGGGAATTGAGATAATGTTTTTCTGCTTACGCTGAAAATTACTAATCGTTAAGGAGTATGTCGGTGGCACTGGACTTTATCAGTGAGTGTCTTTATCAACTGCATCTCCCATGTGGTATTTCATAGCTCATTCGTTTTGTTTTTGTTGAGCTTAAATTATTGATTGTTATATAAAAAGAGTTTTAGCCTCCAGGACTCTTTAAACAAACCAAAAATTCATAAAACCTCGAACTGAATGCAGATTCTCCAGTGCACCTCAAATATACCTTCTGAACAAACCTGCTGAGCAACTCTGATGAGTTCTTTACAGACAGCAGGAGGATACTGTTGAGGATTTTCTTTTTGGATTTTAAATGAAGACCTCTGTTGAAATGTACTCAGAAAAAAACAGATTCTTGACAAATTGTCTTCCAATGATGTAGACTTATTAACATAGTTTATAGATACTGTAGGGGTGACAGCTTTTGTATCAACATTTCTTTTTCTTTTCAAGCTTCATTGAAAACATCAAACACCAATGAGTCCAACAGCATTTCTGCCAACTTAGGTGAATCACTAAATAATTCCATACACAGATGTTGTAACTGCAACTAAGATATTCCTATTGATCTTTCTTGTGACTCAGAACAATTCAAAGGATGTTTGTGCGGATTCAGCCTTAAACCCAACACGGTAAATATGAGTTATAATAGTTATGAACTATAAGCAGAAGGTAAAAAAAAAAAAACTATTCACTTCAGAGATAGATATACTGGCAAGCTTTGATTGTGTACCCCATCAGCTCATATTATCATCTTTACTCACCAGCATGAGACCGCAACCTGTGTCATACAATATATTGATCTGAAGCTTTCGAGAATACCCAAAGCCTCTAGAAACTGAATGTGCATTGATTACAACAGATCTTCAGACATAAGGGGGATTTCAATCTTTTACCACATCCCTGCAAGTGCTAAACTCATGTATCTTGTGTGCTTTACTTACTGACAACTGAAAGGAATGCACTCATTGTTTTTTGTGCTTTTGTAGTTAGAAAATGATGGAATAGATGTCGTTGCAAAGGCAGCTCAACCAACACACGTCTATTTTTCATTCTCTGTTCTAATAAAACCTCCCCACTGCTGGATTCATTGGATAAGCCTGAAAGTATTTAGGAATATTTGTATAACTTAGGTATTGATAACCTTCATTCTCCCTTTTGCTTTTTACGTCAGTTATCGCTTTGTTGACCCGCAAAAGAGAATATGATTCAGCCTTAAACTCATGTAAACTCAAATAAAAACACATTTATAATTTTTTTCAACATGAGATTTTTGCATATTTATTCCCCTATCTGGTTTAAATAAGAGAATGGCACTCGGGCCTTGAGGGAAAGATTAAATACAACAGGGTGCTCACTATCCACATCGATTTATCACAGAAATGGTTTCATGAGTGCCAGAACATTTCTCATTGTTAAGGGCATGTTGAAATAGACCCAGGGAATGATCTGAAAAATGGCATTAGAAAGTAGGGCGACTTAATACCTTTCCCTTCTGTTTAGTTAGATTCTCTTGTTGTGACATTGAGTAAAAGTCAGCCAACTTCTGTAAAAGGATGGTTTTGTTTTGATATTTTATTTTCGTCTCTCAGAAATGCCAAATACAAGGAATATCCAGGGACAATAATAATTAATGGGGAGCATCTAAAACAAAAACAGTGCAATGTATTTGAGTATGTATTGTTTGCAGTTAAAGGTGCATTTATGGACCAATAATAAAACATTGCATTACTCAATTAACAATATAATACTATAGTACATAATATGAGGTATTATTATGTAATATTCACATAATTACATGTCCTGAATGTAGAATGTTCCTGAAGGTGCTGGATAAGATATTCCAACAGAAGTCGGACATTTCAAAGTTACAGTTTGGTATTTCTTAGTTTAATTTGAATAGCCTTCAATTCTATCAAAATACAGTAAGCTGTGGAAACGTAAGCTTAGATAAATTGTAAGGATTTCAATGAGATCTCAAGGGAAGGTTGGAAACGTCCATTTAGGGGCATGTTTTGACAGAATGGTTGGTATGAAAAATAGCTGTAAAAATAAAATAAAATAAAAATACCAGCCTCTTTAGAACTGTCTGGTTGAGACGTATGTGTGGTTTAGATATTTTTTAGTCTTCTCCACAAAAGCTATTTTGAGAAGTCTTAAGATCATACACGTTATTCCCAAGAAGGTTTGAAGTCTCAGTCAATACAAGTATGTATCCTCATTAAAGATGTGAAGAATAGAAAATGTGAATTCCGGCACACTTGCTTTGTGAAACTGGATTTCTGTTTCATGTTCATTTTCGAGGTCAGTCTGATGGTTGGAAAATATGTAGTTTTTATTAATTCAAGTGTAAGTGACTATTCATTAAATCTCCAAGCAAACCCAATACTCTTCCCAAACATGTTTGCACTAAAACAACATGCACAGAATAGTCCATTGCTTTCGTATGAAATACTGTGATGATAAAGCGAGTTTATGTATGAACCCATTAATATGTTGTCATGCTTCTTGACGCACTGCCACCAAAAGGTTTTTATGTGAAGGGTTGTGAAGTTTCAAGTCATTATTGCCTTTTAATAATCTATAGTATGTTATCAAATTGGTTGAACAGCTTATTAAAGATGCCTCCTGACTCATCTAATTAGGAAGTTTAAAAACATTAGCCAGAAGATTTTTTTTTTTTTTTTCTAAAATCACTGAACGTCCTTGACCCCAAACACGCACCATCCGCTAATGAATCACAAAGAGATGATTTCTTCAATGGACAGCTAGCCAACGTCGATTTGTTTCAGGATTAGAGATATACATCTTTCATTCATCGTCTATTTCGCTGAAGACAGATGGTTCTGTGGATGTTCAGAGACAAGATGTCAGTCTTTTTCGAAAGGGTGATGAATCTTCTCTGATATTCTCCAGCTAAAACGTGAAAATAGTATAAATAAAGCCGATTAAGATCTTGATGTACAGAAGGATATTTTGGATAGCTGTGGAACAAGTGAGGCATACAAACAGGATGGGCTATATCTGAACTGAGCAGGAACTGAGACACTAACGAGGGAAGTAGTGTATTTTAGCGGTGCTTTCTATTGTTATAGCCATAATGATATAGATCTCATTTTCTGCAAATGTGAAGCAGTAATCAATAGCCACTATTCATTCTTCTCTTTTCTTTTCTTTTCTTTAATCGGCTGCACCCCCGATGGTGCTCTGAAATGATCTGGGTCAAGTAGGTTACTGTGATACACAAAGGCACATCTGTGAGCTTTCCTCACATTTGCAGCAAAGGCAATCATTTGGAAACTGTGGTTCTGGCGTCTGAGAAGGAGACTCACAAGACCACCTGGCCTCCAGCACCTTGGCCAGTGAGCAGAGCTGTGGTTTGAGGGGGTCTGCCCGGACTTGTGAGCCCATATTTAAAACTCAGTGAATGCCGACTTAAAGATCCATTTCAGCAGGCAAACATTAAGTGGGGAAAACGATTCACCACAGAATATCCATTACATCTTCCTTAAAATAAGCATGCAATTAACAAAGCTTTCTCAAGCACAATGTGCTTTCTACTGAAGCAATTCAATACGTCACAGATGCCGAATTAAGATGTTGCAGGTTTTTGTTTACTTTTTGTCCTCATCCAGGATAATCGATTTGAGTTTATATCTATTTAGAGTGAGCAAAGGAGGAAATGAAGAAAACAAAACATTCTGAATTCAGCCCTTCATCTTCTGTTTGAAATATACATGTTTTGCCCTTGCATTCATCATGCGGTAAGATCTCTTGAAATCTCTGAGCCTTTTTCCATTTTCCCTTTTAAGCTAAAGCTTCAAACCCCTTCCACTTTTTCTTCAGCTCTGTGGCAGCTGAGGAAATTATCTGCAACAACAAGGCGGTGTGTGGCTTTGCCAGTCTTAATAACATAAAAATGTTTTTTTTTTTTAAGGTCACAGGGGAAATGTGTCACTAAAATTACAGCTCAGTGTGCCTTTGAACTTTTTGTTCTCATTTTCTTTAAGAAAAGGGCCACTGCACAAACACAATTAATAGTTTTTCATTGGAAAACAAAGCTTAACATCAAATTATGTACTGTAGTTTATCCTGATTTTAAATTTAGAACAAAGCACTACTTCGGAAATATTATCTGGGGGTCTGCTATACAATACAGCCCCAATCATCCCTGTCTCACTTTAGGGCTCATCCTCCGTGTCTGCTGCAGCACCCTATACAGGAGTCATATTGGGAGGGCCAGGCATCCTTTAGGCCGTGAATTAGTTTGGCACACCAGACGCACACCTGACACATTTGCAGTATGCTTGTTTTTTCACATTTATAATTCATGGTATCTGGAAGGCAGCAGCTGAAGTACCTGGCACTCTGCTTGCTGAAAAGTGTCGTATTGCCATTAGTAGAAAGGACAGAATTTCAAGTAGCTTATGTTCAACATTTTTGGAAGGTTTTCCGTTTTCCTGCTCTCTCTTCTGCAGAAGCCCAGCTCATCCCAGTACAGTGCCGGCCCCCGCCCGATTCCCCATTCCACACTGCCTCTCTGCGCAGATCAAAGCCCTGATTCTTTGTGACTTTGTGAAAGTAAAGTAGTTTCTTATCAGAACGTGTAATGCACTCCAATTCAGTGCCTACTTCCTATTGTGCTGAAAACGCGGAAAGTATACAATTACTATTATAGTTTTCATTCTGAACAGAACAGGATCTTATGGTGCGTTGCTGAAATAAAATATTTCTTCAGATTTGGAATTTTAATGCAGATAGAAAAGGTTGAGTTAATTTTTTTATAATATTTGACATATTAAATATTTTGTATTGCATCTCGGGTACAGTTCAGGGATTTCTTAGAAAGGGTTTCAAAATGAAGCTCACACACACAAAGAAAACCGCAATAGCATGACTTGAACACCTGGCATGAAGGGAACTCGTAATCTGAACTATTGTCTCGTTGGCTGTGTTCAAGTTGGGAGCTCCACAGCAATTATTTTTTCTCACATTTATTTAACATTGAACATAATTGGAGCTGTCAGCGAATTAGAAGTCTGTCTTTTACACATTCTGAGACGATGGAGTAGAAAACAATCTGGTGACATCAATATAAAGATATTATAACTATAACTTCAGGATAAATATCGGCGTACAGTATGGTAGCAGGAGCTGTCTACTAATGTAAAGGTAAAAGAAAGTGAATTATATACATTTCTGAGCCCACCGAAATATATTTAACTCTGGGTAAAAACTGTATGTAATAGCTTATTTTCAACATTTTATATTCACACATTTCTTACTTTTATCGCTTTTAAATTTGCTGTTAATAGTTGTTTGGTTTTTTAAAAGACTGTACTGCTACCAAATGATATGTACATCACACATGTAGGCCAGTATAAAGATGAAATTATGCTTAATCCCTATTAAAAAATAAAAATGACTTCCTTGGCAGCCAGCTGAAGCAATCAATTTTCGGCGAGGTAACAGCTTTTTAATGATCTCCGTTAAAGGCGTTCAGTACCTCAGTGATTTCTCTGGAAAAGAAAAATTACCTCTTACATTTGAATAGCCCCTTTCAACTCAACAAAGAGAACAAAATGTCTTCAGGATAATGTCCCAGATAAGTCACCATGTGACCACTTAGAAGTGCAGAATGTGGGAGCTTGTTGCGCAAGCATTTGTAGCAGCCGGTTCATGGGAATATGCTGAACTTGAACTGAAACAGGCCTCAGTCTCAAATGATATATGGCATATTGAGAGAGGCCTGCTTATATTAACATGTATTAGGTTTAGTCTACAACACTGGAGCAAAGACACTCAGGCTAATGAAAACTAACAAGGGATCTTCGAAACAGTACATTACTGATGGAGGTCTATTTTTGTATTGCATGTATGTTTGCAAAGAGATTTTAATTTATTTTGTGAGTTTTTTATTTTTTTATTTAAGTGAATATAAAATATGTATTTGTAGCTGAAAACATCTCTGGTGTGCATATGAAATTCAATCTGAATCGAGAGAGAATTACTATGACTTGCAATTGAAGCTGTCAGTTCTGACTGTCGCGGGTGAATCCTTCAATCCTCGGTGTCGCCGGCATCGCTGGCTCTATTAAAAATCCCTTTGAAGCCCTATTTTTGAAAGGTACTTGTGTTGAATGAAAGGGTGAAACCATGTGCCCTCTGTTGCATTATTCTGTTGGATGTCAGTCTAATCTGCGATTCTCCAGGAGGTCAAAGCTGCCCTGGGAACTTAAACCCTGACACTGAACCGCTTTAATTACTTTCACTTTCTGACATCAATGTACTGTGTTCGCACTCGGGTCCACGGTGGTGCGTCTGTGAGAAGGATCGCAGCAGAGACATTGTACTTGTCAGAGTCCAGCTGAACTGTTCACCGTTACTATCAGGACATTTATCGACGCAGATCCCAGGCAAACTGACAGCATCTGCAGTCAAACCCTAAAACAAAGTATGATGTACAAGCCATGATTGAACCCTGTTTCACAAGCAGGGGCAGGAAAACCCTCAACAGCTAATGTGCATTTTTACTGTTCACAAATATAGAAATATGTGCCCTTCTTTATAAAACAATTGCTATCTGTCCATCCAAAGAAATGTGAATACAAGGATTTGTATACATTGATATATAGATTATTATATACATTGAACGGTTTCTTTGTGTGTTGCAGTAGAAAGTATCACCAGCTGGCATGTCACTGTGCTACTCTGAACAGCAACTGAAACTGTACCAAGTCCACATCAGAAACGGCATTTAACAAGCAAATTCAATAGCGTCTCTATTTTTCTCAGCTACAATACAATCTTCCCTTTCTACCTTGTGTCTGTATATATTACGGTCTAGTTTCCCAATGGCTTGATTATGTAAGACAGTACATGTGTAATGTTTGCATGGCTTTTAGTAGTGTGCACACCTGAAATATTTATATCCCACCGTATCTGATGAGATTTTAACCGTATCTTCTCTGAAAGCTCTCTAGACTGCTCTTGTCTTTTCTCTCTCAACAGGCGTGGCTAACAGAAATCCATGAATATGCACAGCAAGATGTAGTTCTCATGCTCCTGGGAAACAAAGTGAGTAATGTAGGGAAATTGAATACGTGGGTCTGGCAGATCAGGTGTTGAGCACAGGTGAAAGAGTAGTATTATTATTATACAAGATATATTTTAAGAAATGTCAGCAACTCACAGACACACACACGTTAAAATGTACGTCATTTTATTGTGAATGCACTTCTGTAAAGGTATTATGTGTTCCTGTCTTATCATATGCCTTCTGCCAAAACACTTCAATATCATTACTTATGCTTTAGTTTCCTCATTTGCTCTCTTATCCTGTTTCTTTGTTTCTGTTTGTGTTTTTTATGTGGGGGTAGGACAGGGGCCTGTCACTCGGCACATCATTTATTAATGTGTTCTGATTTTCCCCAGGCGGATGCTACACACGAGAGGGTGGTAAAGAGAGAGGAAGGAGAAAAATTGGCCAAGGTAGGTATACCAAAGATTGCTTCCTTTTAAAAACATCCCACCTCACTCCACTGCAGGTGTTTTAACGCTGAAATAAGCAGAGAAAGTTGGCTTCTTCTCTTTCTTTAGGATGATGTTTGTCTACTTTTATCCTGTCAGTGTAAGCCCTTTTCTGGCCAAATAATAATTGATTTTCATTGTTATAAGTAAATTGCATTAGTTGCAAAATTATAAAAGAGGATTGATTGCACTTCTGAATACAAGGTGATATATATGCATTTAAACTTATTTACAGAACCATTATTTACTGAGCCTTTGATGGTCGATCACATCTTACTCAGAATATATATACAGTATTTACATGTTATGCCAGTTATATTGTATTAAGGATATATGGACAGTGGGGAAAAAGCTACATAAAAAATGCCTTGTAGGGTGTTATTCATCATAGAAGTATTATATAGATTTCTTATGGCTCTAACCTTATTATATATTTTTTTTAACTTGCATAATGATCTCCGCACAGAGCCGTATATTGCATTCTCCTAATCTATTAAGACTAAACCCTGAAATTAGACTGCTGTAAATATTAGACTTCTTTTAAGTTGACAAATTGCTGCTCAGCTACTTTCCCTGATTACTTTCATATCCCACACATGCAATAGAAAAGAACGATTAATAGATGTGTCATACTTATCTGCAAATGATTAAATGATTTGGAACTGCTTAGTAGTTGTTCGGAACGGTAGCCATAGCTGTGTTTTAACTTTGCATGAGTTTAAGATAAGAAGTATTTCTCTTGTAAATGAATATATTTCGTGTGCAGAGCACAGTATAGTGATTTTAATTTGATGTTCTAATAGATGTACATAGTACTTTTTAGAAGCATTTAAAATGTTTAAAATTAGTACCCCTTGGCACAGATTACTTTAGTTTTGGGGAAACACTGATTGTTTATGGGGGAAATTATGAATCACTAGATAAAGATGCAAGTCACTGCAGGTAAGCTTGGCCAAAGGCAGTTCTTACAGCCAGGTCTTCGAACATTGGCATAGGGATCGCTATATGAACAAGGAGAGCGCTACGACTAATTTAATTACTGTAAATCGGGCTTGTTTCTGCTGTTGTTGCCATCAATGCAGTTTTGTACTACATGTGTAGTTATGGGATGATTCATGGCACCCTGGGATAATTAAAGGATTATTAGATTACAGCTCAGTTTTCAGCTGTGTCGCTGAGTTAAATCTGTAATACTGTGTACCATAATTTATGTAGAGTACCCTTTATTTACCGGGGAGACCCTCAACATTAATGTGGGTTTGCGTTCCATACAGTGGCTGCTCTGTGGCTTGTTCCGGTAACTCTTGTTTAAATAAGTCTATTAAAAACATTTTAATTTCTTGTACAAAAGGATGAAGCCTTTGACCCATTCCTCACAGCATCCGTCTCTGTGAAGCTTGACATTACACCACGATGAAGTTCATGAATCTAAAGAAACGGTTCTGTCCCCCACAGGATTTCGGAGTGCCATTTATGGAGACAAGTGCCAAAACTGGCCTTAATGTGGATTTGGCATTTATGGCTGTTGCAAAGTGAGTACCAGGGCTGGGTGATGCGTGGCATTATCTCAGTGATGTTAATAGCTCTTCTTCCACTTCCCTACTAAGTCGTATGTGAATGCTAGACCATGTTATGTTATCTGCCTGTCCATCGTGGCCTTTAAATTATACTTTGAGGCTTAGAAAGACTTTACTTATCATTTATTTATCTCTAGGGTGACTGTTAGAAACCAACCAATTTTTTAGTATAGTAGCCTACAGTATAGTAGCCTACAGTATAGTATAGTATAACACTATTATATTTCAGATTTTTAAACTTGATCTTTTATTATTGCTTGATTCATATTGTTTATCCTGGAAGGCAAGTAATTTTCCAAATCATCTTGACTTCATGTTGACTAGTGTATCATGAGGGGGTACAGCCGTGCAGGGCTTTGCAGTGGGTGTCACTAATGACAACACTATATTAAAAACGGTAGCTGGCAAACACTAATTACAGTGTTAATTTCCATAGAGTATTGCATGAATGTCAGATAATGACCTTATGTGCCATAACACTTCTCCCTCCTGACAGAGAGCTGAAGCACAGATCAATGAAGAATCCCAACGAGCCCAAATTCAAACTTCACGAATACGTCAATAAGGAGATGAAGAGCACGGGCTGCTGCAAGTCCTAATCGTGTTTTATTGCGATTCATTTTGCTTTTTCTTGTTTGTACTGAAGACCAAATCTCTTTTGTTTTTTGTAGTAATTTATTTTATTTTATATTTTTGGTTTGGTTTTGCTTCTTTGTTATGACTTCTGTTGAATATGGGAGTTCATTGCATGTGGGTTCCTTTCCGCTTCTCCTTTGGCAATAGCTGAACTCTGGGTAACTCAGTGGCAGAGCTATCGATTTAAAGCTACTGTGGCTGAATGGCTATTAGCTCCTGCTAATATATCTGTATGCCCCATAGCCTACCTAGGATTGACATCAGTACAGTTTAGGCCTTAAAAAAAGCTCATATCACAGTGCTAGAAGATTCAGTGCAAAAACAACCATTTAATGTGTATTCTTTTGCTTTATTCCAATCATATGTATTTATTCTTGTATGTCTTTAATTTTATTTAATATACTTCTACCTAATGCTCTCAGCATCTCTGTTAACTCTGTTGAACTGGATTTAGCTCTTATTTGGACATTGTTGCTGTGCCAAGCGGTATATTTCTTAGAGTTGCTTCTTTTCTTAAAACAAAATATACACAAAATGTATTATATATATATATAGCATTATCTTAAGATTCCTGGCATCGTATCCTTACTGGATAGATATGAATGCTTTACCAATTATATCTCTGAGAATAAGCTACATAAACGTGAAGAAATTATTAAACCAATTATTCTTTTAACACCAAACATTTTTTGTCAAAGAATAAGAACCGCACTATTTAGTTTGTGCTATAAATATGTGAAGTTCATCCTCCACATCTGCCACAGTGGAACGTGGGCTCAGATCGGCACATCAGAACGGCATCAACAAGTCTATTGTCTCGATAGTAGGAAGAAGGATTTGCACTTTTGAAAGGAAGATGGGAGCAGGTTGTGTGGCTTTACTAATGAGACGGGCTTCAGCCTGGTCCCTCTCTCTGCTGTGAAAGTGATGGACTGGAGCTCGTTCCAGTAATCAGTGATTTGAATCGCTCTCCAGAGCCCTTTGAGCCCACAGGGGGTCACAGAAAAGCTGTGGTCTGTCGGATTATATTACACTTGAATGAATGGACATCTAGATTTCCCCAGGCCGCTATGGATTATTCTATGAAAATCTATTTGTAAATCCGTTTATTCGTACATTATTACAATATTGCCTTGAGAGGTGGAGATCACTATTGTGTCACACCAGGGTCTGCGCACGGTGGTGTCCAGCAGAGATGTACGGGTCATTCTCTACTTCAATTCTAATTCTGGAATTGGATTTGAATTCCCTTCATAAATAACCGACTCCGGCTCAGCTCCTGACGTTGGCGCATACTGAAGCCATGTGACACAATGCCCTGACCAGGGTATGTGCTTCTGTTATTTCCTACTAATTATCTTGCGTGTCAAGAGGGCAATGGGCCATTCATCAGTGTAATGGCTATCAGTGATCCATTAATCTGAAACTCATCTTAGTGGAATGAAGCACGTTGTTTCTTGTGTAAATGTCACTACATCATCTATAGTCAGATGTACACAATAACTGCTGCTTGATATATATGGTTTCATTTCAAAACAACATCATTGTGATTTATTTATTTTTGTATTAGTTTTATTTATGTAGGTGGTTTGGTACTCTGACTTTGAATAAGCTATTACCTATTTTTAAATGTTCATTCTGTGACAAAATCTTGAAATGTTAGTTGCTGAATGTCCTTCATAAGCCAATCCTTCCATTTTTATTTCTTGAATTTGAGGAGGTGCTTTATTATTGACCCAAAAGTATCCTCTTTGGGGACCATTGACCTGCCCTCTCAAATATTATCATCTCGCTTATTTCTCAAGAGTAGGATTTGGATTCTGGTCACTTTGCTGTAGGTTTGCTTTGTGGTGTTGCTGTTTGTTTACAGTTGGCGAGTTCACTCATTTTAATTGTACTTAACTGATTAAGATGCACAATCCAATTTACATGAAACTCAGGTCTCTCATTGTGTCCATACGGTATTTCCTCCTGTGATTAATAATAAACAAACATGTAATTGGAAAGACTTGTTAGTGCTCTAGAGTAGTATGGTGTTGGAGACCTCATTATAATATCATTCTTAACGGAACTCATAAAAAGCTAATTTAAAATAATCATATCACAAAATACACAGTGCAGTGGATAAATATGTAAATGTTTTGTTTGATGCCTGTTTTATGACAGACACCAAATGAGACGGCATCTAACTGGTACAGTGTAATTATATACGAGTGTTGGTTTATGAAATGTTCCCTGGGTTTGATCTCGTAATCGGCTCCAGCGGCAGACTGAACGCTCACGGCTGAGTGGAGCTTCCCTGTTGTCGATGTGTAGTCAGTGCCTTTGTATGTGCCACATCTGGCCAGCAGGGATCATCTTATAAACACTGTTGACTAAACTAATTTTGTATTAGGCATACTTAAAAGAGAGTGCATTGTATTATGTATT
Organism: Amia ocellicauda; assembly: GCF_036373705.1. Lineage (NCBI taxonomy): Eukaryota > Metazoa > Chordata > Actinopteri > Amiiformes > Amiidae > Amia > Amia ocellicauda. Next base: position 6,146,501 of record NC_089866.1, read on the forward strand.
TATAGGAAGCATGTGCTTGCTATGTTTGGAAAATTCCACAAATTTACAATTACTTCAACTGCTTTTTTCCAAGAGTACGTTTAACAAGGCTTGGTGTGCTCAATCACGAGCTGTGCACCTCAGGGACAGACGACACCAGAGGAAATCTGTGCTGTCGAAACAGAAAAGTCTGCGGTCATTTAAAAGCCAACACACTTCATTCGTGCACAAGAAATGCTTTTTCCTCCCGACCCACCTCTGCAACTTCGAATGTATCCAGACGAATGCCTGGAAATACGTCAGCATCATTACAAAGCGCTCAAGTGTTCGCTACAGAAGAGGCTCTTTTTAAATGCCGAGCGGGTGAAAGCTCAGCTGGATGTGAGCTCTGGGGCGTCAGGGCTGTGTTGTGTGACAGGTGAACGCCAAATGTAAGCCAGCAAAGAGCCAGAGCTAGTGGAGACCAGATCATTCTCTTGAGGTTTTTGTTTTTGCTCCTGTCTTCAGCTGTACGTGCCACGAAGTACGCTTGTCCGGCAGTGACATCTCAGTGTGGTGCAGCAGAATATAATCTAGTGGTTCCCAGTAGGCCGATATCATGCAATTCACCCTTCTCTTTCAATACTACTGTCTATTATTTTTACCAATAGAGTGAAACCAATAGGAAACAATTCTCCAATATCGTATTGCTTGTTTGTGTTTGTGGGTTTTGCAGCTTTTCGGTGTTGAGTCAACAGGAGGAGAAGCTCAGACCATCATTTTTCTATTATTTTTTTCTTAATTTCATTTTATTTGTTTTTGACCACTTTCCTTTTTTGCTGCAAACTGTTATCTGTCCGATTTTCATTGTAGACGTAGCCTGCCTGTAAATGTACTCAGTGATGGCTGGTAGTATTACTGCCATCCCACCCATCGGATGAAGCCAGGCAGGGGGCAGGCAGGGAATTGGACCCCCACGCAGATGCATTCTGGTCTGTGGTGAACATACCACTGTTTTCCACGAAGGTTCATTATATTGGGTTGTATATGTTGATACTCCGAACAGGTTTGAGGTTGACCAAAGAATTTGAGGAGAATGGGGATCCATGTTATATTGCTACCTTTTATTTTATATTGTTGTTTGACATTTTTCCTTGAACTGTAGCTAATGCAGACATGTGAGTCTCCTGTCTTCAATATCATTTCCTTCATTCTTTATTTTAATGTCAATGATCCTTTTACATGCATTTATTGTTTTTAATCTACATCCTGTTTTCAGCATGCCTTGACTGTGCTGTTCTACACTGGAGAAGTATTACTGATACAACTATAGAGGACATTACAAAAGCTAATAGACACAGAGGCATAGAAGAGCATAGTGGAAACAAATGTAAATGAGTATCAAATAGAGGGCAATTTGTATAGTTTTGGGGAATATATCCATAGGAGTTTCTGGAGAAAACGGCCAACATTCCTCTCCTGCTGCAGAACAGGAACATTAGAAAACATCTCTTAAGCACCAGCTTTATAGTTTGCAGTTTGTAAATGGTTATATTTTGAATGCTGTCATTAAAAAACAAGAAGAAAAAATATATATATAGATTTATCAAGTAAAACAAAAACTAGAAAATTGTAGCAATCGCTTTAGACCACAAAGATATTTATGAATTAACTGACCTGGGCAGAAAAAATGTTCGAGGAAAAAAAAGAAATAACCATCTTATACTTTTTGAAACTGTTCCTTTTGTCCTTTGTAAATTGTAACAGTGTTGTACAGAAACTTGAAACAAAGAAGATAAAAACCTGTTTGATATTTTACGACATTCTTAGAGGTATTGCAGGTTTGTTTAATTTGAAAAATGTGTTTTTGCTGCTTTACTGAAACAATATATGTAGCGTTGTTCAGTGTTTACCAATATCAACATCTTTTCTGTCTTTTTTTTTTTTTAATCTTACCCGAATCTTTGTAGTAATTGAAGGTACTTTTTTAAATCCATTAAGACGATTATAAATGGAGTTTGACTACCATGTGTTTGCTGTTTGCTGAGATTTCAGGCATCTGATTAAATGGTGTCTGTTTTCTTTCTTTTTGGTTTTTGTTTCGTTGGGTGTTTTGTTTATTTATTATGAATACAGATAGCAACAATCCCGTGTACAGTATTTAAATGTTGTATTTAATACTCAATGTCAGACAATTCTGTGTATTGTTACCTTAATGAAGGTGTAATGTTTTCTGATTTTTTTAAATGTATTTAAACTTATTACAATAAAATATAAACTGAAGATGATGGTAACAAAGATGATGTTTTGTTTTTATTTAAACCATTACGTTTGATGTATGGTGAAACATTGGACAAGGTTTTGAATGATACAACACGAATTGAATGAATAATGTTTCTGTGAAATAATTTGTATGAACAGGGGTTTTGTTCTCTTTTATTTTTAGCATCCTAGTCTGGATGAAAGAAGACAACTGATAAGTGTTTTGCATAATATGCCAAGGATCCTGATTGAAAAGTAGCTTGGCCCATAGTGCCACCTGCAGGCGTTTCTTTGTAACACAGTATGAATAGAAATATGGATTTGGTTTCATCCAAGAATGATGTCAGGATGGAGAAACATCATTAGGATTGTGAGCGCACATTCACACTGACATCACATACACAAGACCAGCTATCATCTATTGATTAACATGAATACGATCTGGGTATTAGTTTTGACTTGATGTGCACTATGTTTTTCCTAGCGACACAAACCTGTATTAATTAATTAAGTAAGTGGCAGATAAGTTCATAGCTTTTCCTTTCGGTCAGCTTGTCGAATTGTTGTGTTTGTTTGTTTTCATTCTAAAACAAGTGAGACCTTAAATAAAATTGTTATTCTAGTAATATTGCCTGTGGCTCCAGGTAATGAGATAAAATAGCATTGCCTGTATGTACCACCATTGTAATACAAATATGGTACTAACATGTTTTTATTTAATTCAGTACTTGCAAGTGTATTATAATTAGTTGTATTGGACAGAAACACAGACACAACATGGTACGTTTGGGGGCAGCACTGCTTTACCATAGTTCTGTAAATGTTGCACAAAAGTTATTCAGCAGTGGTGTGTGTTTTAATGAGGTGTGTCCAGCAGGTGGCAGCATTTTCTAAGTTAGAAGGGCTTCATTAGTGACACAAGCATGGCATCTCTTATGGCAAACGAGTGCATGTGCCCTTGTTAAAAATAAGTGTGAGAAGTGTCCAACTTAATCTGAGGAGAGATCGATTCTACAGAACTGCAGGAAGATCTATTTTAGAAGAATTTGATCACTAATTATACCCAGACCACAAAATGGTCCAGAACCGTTCCAAATGTGTCCGGAGAGCTGGCCCACTTCCTTATACCAGATCTGGGCCGGTGTCAATGTATGAGCCTGCTGGAACCGGACCGGAACTGAACCAGCACTGTCCCATATGTCTGTGCATATGGGACAGATGTGTGGGACAGTGCTGGTCCATTCCTGGCAGGCTCATCAATATTTAATGGCCCATTGCTGATAAGTTTTATATATACCCCCAAATTATATATATATACCCCTAAACCAAGTCCATTCCGATCTCACGCCGGTTTCAACTGTCATACATTATTATTATTGTTATGATTATTTTTGTTATTGAGAAGATCCCTTTATCCAAGAAGACAACTTGCATGTTTTCAGAAGCACTAACCAACAATTATGTACATATTATATATACATACATATACATTATATATATATATATATATATATATACATACACTCACCTAAAGGATTATTAGGAACACCATACTAATACTGTGTTTGACCCCCTTTCGCCTTCAGAACTGCCTTAATTCTACGTGGCATTGATTCAACAAGGTGCTGAAAGCATTCTTTAGAAATGTTGGCCCATATTGATAGGATAGCATCTTGCAGTTGATGGAGATTTGTGGGATGCACATCCAGGGCACGAAGCTCCCGTTCCACCACATCCCAAAGATGCTCTATTGGGTTGAGATCTGGTGACTGTGGGGGCCAGTTTAGTACAGTGAACTCATTGTCATGTTCAAGAAACCAATTTGAAATGATTCGACCTTTGTGACATGGTGCATTATCCTGCTGGAAGTAGCCATCAGAGGACGGGTACATGGTGGTCATAAAGGGATGGACATGGTCAGAAACAATGCTCAGGTAGGCCGTGGCATTTAAACGATGCCCAATTGGCACTAAGGGGCCTAAAGTGTGCCAAGAAAACATCCCCCACACCATTACACCACCACCAGCAGCCTGCACAGTGGTAACAAGGCATGATGGATCCATGTTCTCATTCTGTTTACGCCAAATTCTGACTCTACCATCTGAATGTCTCAACAGAAATCGAGACTCATCAGACCAGGCAACATTTTTCCAGTCTTCAACTGTCCAATTTTGGTGAGCTTGTGCAAATTGTAGCCTCTTTTTCCTATTTGTAGTGGAGATGAGTGGTACCCGGTGGGGTCTTCTGCTGTTGTAGCCCATCCGCCTCAAGGTTGTACGTGTTGTGGCTTCACAAATGCTTTGCTGCATACCTCGGTTGTAACGAGTGGTTATTTCAGTCAAAGTTGCTCTTCTATCAGCTTGAATCAGTCGGCCCATTCTCCTCTGACCTCTAGCATCAACAAGGCATTTTCGCCCACAGGACTGCCGCATACTGGATGTTTTTCCCTTTTCACACCATTCTTTGTAAACCCTAGAAATGGTTGTGCGTGAAAATCCCAGTAACTGAGCAGATTGTGAAATACTCAGACCGGCCCGTCTGGCACCAACAACCATGCCACGCTCAAAATTGCTTAAATCACCTTTCTTTCCCATTCAGACATTCAGTTTGGAGTTCAGGAGATTGTCTTGACCAGGACCACACCCCTAAATGCATTGAAGCAACTGCCATGTGATTGGTTGGTTAGATAATTGCATTAATGAGAAATTTAACAGGTGTTCCTAATAATCCTTTAGGTGAGTGTATATATATATATATATACAGTGAGGGAAAAAAGTATTTGATCCCCTGCTGATTTTGTACATTTGCCCACTGACAAAGAAATGATCAGTCTATAATTTTAATGGTAGGTGTATTTTAACAGTGAGAGACAGAATAACAACAAAAAAATCCAGAAAAACGCATTTCAAAAAAGTTATAAATTGATTTGCATGTTAATGAGGGAAATAAGTATTTGACCCCTTCGACTTAGTACTTGGTGGCAAAACCCTTGTTGGCAATCACAGAGGTCAGAAGTTTCTTGTAGTTGGCCACCAGGTTTGCACACATCTCAGGAGGGATTTTGTCCCACTCCTCTTTGCAGATCCTCTCCAAGTCATTAAGGTTTCGAGGCTGACGTTTGGCAACTCGAACCTTCAGCTCCCTCCACAGATTTTCTATGGGATTAAGGTCTGGAGACTGGCTAGGCCACTCCAGGACCTTAATGTGCTTCTTCTTGAGCCACTCCTTTGTTGCCTTGGCTGTGTGTTTTGGGTCATTGTCATGCTGGAATACCCATCCATGACCCATTTTCAATGCCCTGGCTGAGGGAAGGAGGTTCTCACCCAAGATTTGACGGTACATGGCCCCGTCCATCGTCCCTTTGATGCGGTGCAGTTGTCCTGTCCCCTTAGCAGAAAAACACCCCCAAAGCATAATGTTTCCACCTCCATGTTTGACGATGGGGATGGTGTTCTTGGGGTCATTCCTCCTCCTCCAAACACGGCGACTTGAGTTGATGCCAAAGAGCTCGATTTTGGTCTCATCTGACGTCTCATTCAGATGTTGGCAAACTTCAGACGGGCCTGTACATGTGCTTTCTTGAGCAGGGGGACCTTGCGGGCGCTGCAGGATTTCAGTCCTTCACGGCGTAGTGTGTTACCAATTGTTTTCTTGGTGACTATGGTCCCAGCTGCCTTGAGATCATTAACAAGATCCTCCCATGTAGTTCTGGGCTGATTCCTCACCGATCTCATGATCATTGAAACTCCACGAGGTGAGATCTTGCATGGAGCCCCAGACCGAGGGAGACTGACAGTTATTTTGTGTTTCTTCCATTTGCGAATAATCGCACCAACTGTTGTCACCTTCTCACCAAGCTGCTTGGCGATGGTCTTGTAGAATGCAAATCAATTTATAACTTTTTTGAAATGCGTTTTTCTGGATTTTTTTGTTGTTGTTCTGTCTCTCACTGTTAAAATACACCTACCATTAAAATTATAGACTGATCATTTCTTTGTCAGTGGGCAAACGTACAAAATCAGCAGGGGATCAAATACTTTTTTCCCTCACTGTATATATATATATATATATATATACACACACACATTACAGAGAATAAAATAAGGTATTAAAGAAGATGGAAAAGGTAAGCATAATCTAAACAGTGCTTTAAGGAGGTGTCCAATAGGAATTTAGAGTCTGGGATTTTGAAATCTGAATCCAGTATGTTATGCTCTTTACAGTATGTTAAATAATTGCATGTAACAATGAGCAATACTTAACAATAACAAAGTTATTAACAATAATTTATAGTATACATTTTCACTTTTCTCAATCAAATCTACTGAGAGATTTTATTTTACAGTATTATTATTTAATTTAATAATTTGTAATTTTTTGATTCAGTAGTGCAAGAATAACAAATTAACATACATTATATATATATATATATATATAATAAAAAACTAATAATTGATTATGTGTTCCACTATATTACTCATTACAGATTGAAATCCCACACGCTATGGCTGCTGATGAAGTGTCATGAGTATCGGGAGGAAATTTAGAGGGGAAGTAATAAGGCAGCTGGGCTTTGAGAACATTAAATAAAAATGTAATCATGTTAATCATTTAGCCATACACACAGGTATGTGCTCTAGATACATAGATGAGATGGCAGTCACACATTAACCTCACAGTCAGTGTCAGGGGGGTGTAGCAGATCTTTGTGACTCACTCCATTGTGTGCTGGTGACACCTAGCAGGACCTGGGCTCCAATCCTGGCGGTATCTTCTTTCTGACTTCTGATGTTGGTGCTGTATTCTGGTGACAGAGGGGGCGCTGTGTGGTGCATATAGCAGATCTTCAAACAACTGCTCAGGAAGTCCTTTGTGGCTCAGCATGCAGGGTGTGAGTCTCAAAGCTCCAGTCCAGAGCCCCTCTCTTCTAAAGATCTGTTGCTTGTGTGTTATTTTAGTGCTGGAGACAGCAGTGTGAGGTTCATAGACCAAATATTCAAGCCAGGGAGCATGTGGTCCATTGTGGCTCACTGCAAGAAGTTCTGCTCTATAGTGTGGTAGGGTTTGGGGTCAAATCCTGGTGCAGGTCAGGAGAGCAGTGATTGGGTGACATAATCGTTTAATTGTGAATTATAGACAAGTAAAGAGATGTCATTAACTGGTTTTAATCTCTTTATTACGTATTGAGTTTCCTTTTAGTAATTAATATGTGATGTTTTATTACTTATTTATTACTGTTGTTCATTCAGTGGCATAGATTGTTAGTTGGGTCTTAGACACAATAATGCTTTACTATTACAAACCATTGCCTACTTTTTAAACCTGTTCACTTTAGGCTTGAGTTAAGAGAGATTTCCCTGAAAACGGCCGATTTTTTGTCACGGTAAAGCATTACAATGAAAAAAAACCGCACACGGCGCTCAGTGCTGCCCCTGGTGGGCGACCTAATGAATTACATTAAATACTATTTAAATAAATGCATTGTTGTTATTAACAGTCCAACCCAACATGTCAAATAAATCCACATTATTACAAACTGTCTAAAGCAAATTAAATACAGGTAATAATTTAAACAATCAATATTAATTCTACTTTAAAATATATATTTTATTTTATGTAATTCACACATTACTGCTCCCCGGTGGCTAATAATACTAATGACTTATTCCTGTGCATTTTCTTTTGATTCTAATGCTTAACAATCAACCCTTAAATGAACAGTTTTAAAAAATTAAAATTAACAATGTTCTGTAATCTAAAGCATTTGAATTACTAAGGGGAAATGAATAAATAAAGTGCTAACATTAGTTATATATAAATAAATAATGTATTGATACTTCACTTTATGCCTAAAATTAGGAATGACAAAGATAATTATATCCCACCCCTGAAAAGTACTACCCTAATAAATAATCAAATATCTGGTATATGCACCTCACACCACCCTTTCTCACACCACTAACAAGAGCTTTATAGAAGACAGGTGCTCCTCCAGGATGTAGAGCAGAACTTCTTGCAGTGAGCCACAACAGACTACATGCTCCCTTGCTTGAATATTTGGTCTATGAACCTCACACTGCTGTCTCCAGCACTAAAATAACACACAAGCAACAGATCTTCAGAAGAGAGGGGCTCCACCAGGATTCAAACTCAGCACTCACCAGCTTTGAGACCAGCACCCTGCATGGTGAGACACAAAGCAGTTGTTTGAAGACCTGCTATATCCTACATCAGTCCAAAACTTCATGCTGTGACACACAAAACACTTCATACTTGCTTCAATATCTTGTATATGAACGTCACACTGGCCTCTCTGGCACTAAACAGCACAAACAATGATCAGATTTGCAGAAACAGGTGCTGCAAATTAAACACATTCCCAATCTGATATACTGTATTCAGACTGACTGGAAACATAATCTCATTTATAACACAAGTTAAATTATATTTCCAGTAAATATGTATTTTGTAGAGGGCGATTAAACATGATTAACTTGATAAGTATGAGAAACACAAAAAATAAGATTACTAAACACAATCAAGTTTTCAGTAAGCTTTATAGTCTTAAATAGTGAAATATCTTTAAAAACTTATTTTGGAAGCTCTCATATCTGGTCATTATTTAGACTTCACCCACAGCTAAAATAACATGTAGTTCCACCAAATTCAGGCCAGCTTCACTGAATGTGTGTGATTACTGCACAGATACTGGTGTTGTGATTCCCTTAAATATAAATTAAGGAAAGTATGAATATATTATAATAATATCATTGTAACTCATGCTGCTGAAAAGTAGCCCCAAGTGTATGGTATCTTTTAGGAGTCCATCCCTGCGTGTAAATCATCAAATCTGTGCAAATGGCTTGTTGTGGGATGTGTTTGTCAGTAAATGACATCATCCACTGTTGCCCAGCGAATTTCCTGGCCAATGATATTAAAGTGAACAGCTTTAATGCGAACAATACACAGAAAATGAAAGTTGTGGGTACATGGTGAGTCTTGTGTCAAGATGTGTAACCACAGGGGAAGGAGTCTGCAGACACATTGGCGTTACACTTCGCTTTAATGACTGGATGTGACACCCAAGTGCTGTAACACAGCCATTCACACACCTGTGTGCAGCTATGCAGCGCAAGTGTTTTCATCCAGATGGGAACTGTCCATTGGGGCCTTGAAAATATGTTTCTTAGAGGAAAAGTAAAAATGGGGCAATTTCACTAACCCTCCTCCGATGTAAATATTAGTGTAAATATGTGCTTTTGCCCAATTTAATGCCCAAGATGGCATGGCAGTCACTGATGGTCACTGGAGGCCAGTCCAACACTATTAGCCTTACCAGTGTCTGTCACTAGGTGGCCTCTGTCTCTGCTGCATCCGGAAGGACTTTCCCAGAGGCTTCACTTTATACAGTAAATGAATAGAAGGAATAATAACTGGATTATTTCAAAAATTTATATTCCTCATCTGAAAACAGGTTTGTTTGGTTTTTCGCCAGTTTCTGGAGAGATTCAAGGACTTTTCAACTTCAGATCAGGAGACCAGATCAAACACTGATGTGTTAAGTACTTGTGTGTTTGTATATTCACACCCTTCATTTGAAACTGTATAATTATGTGATTTATTTACATGAAATATTATTGTCCAGAAAACTATTCTTATATATAAACATCAATTATATATTTTCAGAGTTTCCTGGAAATGGAATCAGCCAAGGGAAAACTCACGAATGCAGTTGACAGACTTGATTTCTATCAGATATGGCCGATTAAATAAGACAAACTAAACGAATCACTGACCTATGAACAATTAGAATACTTTACACCAAAACTGCACAGGATATTAGATAACAGAAAAGTGTCAGGAAATGACTGGCTTTTAAGTTATGTGGCATTACTAAACACAGTCTACTCCCTCAGAAACACCCGACCCTCAAAACCCAGCACTATCCTCTACCATCTTCATTTAAGCCGAGTATTAAAAGGAGAATGGGAGCCGTCAGTACAAACTAGTTTGTTCTGTTTTGCTCTGTAAAATAAAGAGAAATCTTTGTCAAAGAAAGGGAAAGCAAAGTGTGTTCCAGCCCTGCAGTGAATTGCGGGTATGTTTGGGACGATATGGGCCGTGACTGTGCTTGCAGATTGCAACACATCAAGGACACCTGATTTCAAATTAAAGTAAACAATTCAGAGATTTCCATGAAACAAAAAGACTTCCTTATATTCCAGGCAAGTCACCTTCGAACGCTCTTCTTGTAAGCAGAAGTGACTTCCCCTTCAAGAAATATTGGGAATCCCAGGCGCACCATGCTGAGAAAGTGTTTTGTTTTAAAGGAAGTCTAATCATCAGATTTACATTTTGTTATTTGTGTCGACAGGACAGGGTTAAATATCTGTAGTTTAAAAAAATGCACTTTAGTCAGAGCAGCCTGATCTGTTTACAATCGCAGATTAATATGTAAGCAAAACGGGCTCAGTGTGATAAGATGAAGCACTTCATGGTTTACAGCAGAACAAGGAAACCAGACAGTATCCACAAAAAGCTGAAAGACAATAACTGTCTATTACTGTTGATTTATTTTCCAGTTGCACTGTTTGCTGGCCCTAATTTGAGCTGTTAATACAATTTAATCAAGTGAGGATCTGAAAAGCACAGAACACTGCAAACATAAAAGATCATTTAAACTTCAGGGCACAATGCATTGTTAAGAACCAAGGAATAACACACTAAACAACATTCACAAACTGGGGAGGGAAAAAACTCAACAAAACATTTTTTCCGTCAATTCACAGCAATCCCTGTCATGTGACTTCTGGGAAAATGATCCTCATGAAAAAGACCTGTAGTTTGTTATGTCATTGTAATGCAAATAACCCAATCATTTATTTTTATATATATATTTACATAGGCCTAGCCTGATTTCATCTCTCTTTCGCAGCTTTATCTGTCTGTCATTGGGAATTGCCCGTTTAGAGGATTTTGAACTTTATCCTGGTTTAAAACAATAACATGTCGTCATCTTGCATTGACACAATCACCCGGCTGACCTCACACGCCCCAGGCTTTGAGCTGCTACTCACATTCCACACATTTGAACTGGTGACTCTGTGGCCTAACCTGTGATCCGAGAGAATCCTTGTACTGAAGTAGCCAATGAACTCAAAATCATGAATCATAAATCATAAATGTATTAATTAAAACATAGCCTGTGCAGACACATACAGCTTCAGTGGTTCAGAATATGAACAGGCATGGCTGCTTAACTCTGTGATCTACTTTACTGTCAGTGCAATTCATACTTTATACTTTATTATTAGCCATATATATAGCTGACTAATTACTTTGAAATAAGACCTGGATCTGGTGAGACTCCTGTGAAAATCTGCAGATTTGGCTTTGTTGGGAATACATATGAAAGAGTGAAATACAATCCACCCATGGCATGTGAAACTGGAGCTGTCAAGAAATATAAACACAAACAAATCGTTTCCTGTCTTGGTTTTGCAAAAAGGAAACCTATGTTAATATTGGCTCCCTGGCGGTGTGTATAGTAGTGTGACTACAGATCACATGATTTCTGGGAATGAATGCACAAGTGAAAGTAAAATGGCACAGAGTAGGACTTGGAGCCCAAGTCAGCACACGTCTCCCCAAATCACCTATTGCCAGTTATTTTGGTTTTGTTTGTGTCGCTTGACAACCTAAAATCCTGATCACGCACAGACTTATTTAACCATTTCTTAAGAGAAACATTGCAGAAATTAACCATTTCATTCATGGTTTATTTATGATGCAGGTATGCTGCAGGCTGTGCAGATGAAATGTTCATGCCGTCTTTGTTTTATAAATCCTGTTGGACACTGTGGCTGCTGACCATCATAGTAGAAGATGCAAACCAGCTGTACATGAATGTGTGGGTGACCAGAAATCCTATCAAACAGGAATCTGAATGCTTATTGGGCTTACATGCCTGTCCAAGTAGTTCAAGTAAAGGCAGAACATTTTGCAAAAGCTGCATTGGTGCTATAAAGAGTGCAGTCAATACAGATTAAGTAATTTTTTTTAATTTTTTACGTGCAATATTTAAAATATAGTTGCAGCCAGACTAAGGAGCATCAAGACTGGAGCAGACGTGCCCTTTTTTGGAGAAAATGCACCGGCCAAAAGCAGCACTCATACCTCAGCTATTGGCTGCAGGGCGAACAATATGAGAGCCAAGACGAGCCTGACTGCGCCAGTCTAATAGATATCATGTGTTTGCAGGCAGGCAGGCAGGCAGGCACACAGACATCTTTAAACCAGAATAACCCGTACACATCGAGAGAGGGAAACGTATTGATCGTGTCGCAACACTGCCTGTCTTTAATTAGCTAATTAGTTCCTTACAGACATCATATTTTATCTTTAAAAGACAGCTGAAACCCAACTCTTTTCCTCAGCACTCGACCCTCGTCGCTGCAGAGCCTCCTGATTAAACTCTCTAGTTAGTTTCACTTTCACTTTCCTGTAAATCTCTGTTCTGCTGTAACGCAGATCCGCAGTTGCTTTTGCTTCTCTGTGACAGATTGAAGAAGAAGAAGAAGAAGAAGAAGAAGAGGGGAAAAGGGAACCGACTGACAGGTATCAGCTGAAGCATCAGAATCAGTTTGATTAGCATCCATTGTGAACAGATATCGGGGTAACTGCACATCAGTGCCTGTTTTCAAGCTAGCATGTGAACGGTTCAATTAGAGGAGGATTTCGTGATACAATGTGTTGGTTTCGCAGGCAGAGGATTCCGACAGAAGAAAGAGCAGGTAAGAAGATGCCAGTCCTCACCACTGTGTTGTGTGTCGAGGATAGTCTTTGCTTTGTAGCTGAGTTGCCGGTTTTAGTAACAGTCCATGGATCAGACATGGGGGAGGGGATGCTATACTGACCATTTGCAGAATGAATAGCCTACTAATTTGTGGTGCTGTGTTTTCTCCCCACAGTCTAACACTCTGTGAGAAACTCTTCCTCTCATATTAAGGAGGGTAATTGATAGATGGGTGAAACCACAATGTTGCTTCAGTGTAGACATATTGTGCTGCAGTCTAAAATAAACCCTGATGATGCACCCATAAACTGAACACTTTTGATGTGCCTTGACAAAACAGAGGCTCCCCTCCCCCCTCCAGCTAAATGCAAAGAAACTGAATTTGGTCTTTTGAGTAGTTTGAAAACACTAGGAAATACAGCTTCACCCTAATTTGCACCCCCTCAGAAACAGGGACACAACGATTGTAACATGACACCCGGTTGTCCTGGCATCACAGTGTTGTTCCTCACATTGAAGGCTGTATTTGAGTGCTGATACCTTGTGTCCATGGATGCCATGTGACATCAGAAGAGGCTACATTTCCAGCCTTCTTAGGGGCTGACCCTTTTGTCATCACTGAAAGTGCAGAAGACAAGACACTGAAATATACAATGTCAAAGTGGACGAACACAAGGACACATGAGCTCAGGCAGGGCGGTTGGGCGTCACTTAGAGCAGCAGTGTGTCAATCAGTGCTGCAGGGCTCGTGGGGAGATGCACACACTGTTCTTGTGTAGTTAAGCACCCACCCTCTTGTGATTGAGTTTTATTTTTGAATCAGTTGCTGTTGCTAATTTGTTATATTTCGCAATTAAGGGCCACCATAGTTTTGTGTAGTTTATTGATGACATTTATGTGTTTTATGATTTTCTTATTTGGTTTGTTTTGTTATTATACTTTTTGCATAAAGTTTATTTTTAATGTTTTAGTATTCATGCATATACTTTATTTATTGTGAGGCATTTTGGGATGCTTAAGCATGAAATACACCATTTAATTAATGTGAGTGATTGACTACTATACTGTATATTCTGGCTAAACTAAAACAGTATTTCTGCAATGCTGTGCATATTTGTGTAGCTATACATGCACAGGTTATCTTCTGTATGCATGTGCAAAAGTCTGTGCTTGAATGGGACAGTAATTTGAATGACCTCTCTTCAAATCTTTCAGCACAACGAGCAGTTACAATGGCAGTGTCAACATACATTTCAAAGATTAATAATTGCTCCTTTCCTCTGCACAACTGGAGCAGTCAGATACATGGTATAACATGTTTCCATACTAGCTGGGACTTCACAAAAATAAATTGACAAATCGAGACAGAGAGAGAGCATACACAGCCTGATTAAAACAATAACAACACAGACTGTGACTTTCAACCACATATTTTGCACATACTGCTTTAAATGGGAATGTTGGCTTCAGTTTGCACTGAATCTGTTCACTTTCATTTTGTATTCCTCGCAGTATACAAAATGGGGGAACAATTACACATTTACTCAGCCAGTCAGATATTTGGTCAGTACACAAAAAACAGATACAGGGATGGACTAAATCAAAACTTTGACCCACCTGCTAATAGAAAACTACACAGCTGTACACTTTCTTCTAATCATGAATGTAACCGCTATGATGTACAGGTTTGTAGTTTGTTATTAGCGGGTGGGTCAAAGTTTTGATTGAATCCGGCCCAAGGTTTCATTAAAGCTGCACTGCCACCAAAACATGATTTTTTGACGTTTGCTTTGTTTTTTTAAAGAGCCTAGGGAAATGCCTCCTGTGACAATTGCAAAGTGCTTATTTTGATTTAGATTTTTGGCTAAAACTAAAATCAGAAATATGCATCAAAGTATTCAGGAACATCCTAACATCCTACACAACTTACATTTTTTACCACTCCAGTTATCATATGATTCCACCAAGAAGTGCAAGTTATCTTTTAAAATGTCTTACAGTGGATCAATTCAATTGGATATGTAGTTATTTATTTACACACTTTGATCTATGTATCTTCCTGGCATGGTAGTTTTGTGATGAAAAATATATACCAAGCCCTTCTTGGTATAGTGAGCTCACAACAGTGCTACTGTGATCTTCTAAACACTTGAACCCTCCTCACCTTTGTTCTTCCAAGGGTCAGACCCCTGCGAGATGCAGAGGTACTTTCCTGTCCCAGGTTTGTTCTTATAATGGGAGTAGCTTTTCTGAAGCCTGACAAGATTCCACTTTGATTATTGCCACCATAACTTGTAAATAGGTTGTCTTCCCAGAATGTATATGTGAAAGTAAAACCGAACAAAACTAGCAACAACCAATTTTGTTGATTATGAGCATTCTTAAGTAATTAAATGAGCTAAGGTTGAGAACTGTACACATTTCACTTTCAAAACAGATCATTGTCTGGGTAAAAAGGCGTCTGTAGACACGTGGGCTCTATGCATTTTAGCATTGGGGAGTAAAATATTTTCTTATACTAATACATGCTTACAAATAATGCAAAATATGTAAATATAGGAGACAGAGGTGTAGCTCTAGAATATTCCAGTGTGAATAGTTTTAAGGATCTTTCTCATTTGATGTGACCTTCTGCATACCACTGAAACTGTAGAGTACAACTGACCCCCAACCGCAGACTGACACTCACCGTTTTCCAGAAATGAAAGTCAGTAGAGAAACTGAGACCTAAGGTGCAAGCTGATACCTGCAGTGGCCAGCAGGTCTGGTTGCTGTCCATTGACTGGATTTCATGATCACTTTCTTAATTACAGTATTGCAGTTATTGTGGCAACATGCATTATTCCACACTGTACCGGGGGGGCAGGAGTGTTACTCTTTCCAAATGGCTGGACCGACAACAGTCAAACTGCTGTTTGCATTGGAGAAAACAAAACCAGCAGAAGTACTCCGATAGGTTTCATTTTCGAAACAATGCTTTTAGTAAGCTGTTTCTAGGGTGGTGAAATTCTGCCGTTTTCAAAATAGTTTGGATCGTCCACAAGAAGCTTTACATAGGGGGGAGAAAACAATGAATGGATATTTAACTTAGAAATGAAGTTAGTTAAACCACCCTAATTAAGTAAGAGACACATTTTCTGTTTCGTATTTTCATTAACAATATTTAATTTCGTACTGGCTGGACTTTGTAAGACACTATTTCAGCGCAACACCACTCCTCCTGAAAATAGAAGAAAATTAGGAGTGGCTTTAGGGTTATATGCAGTGGAGTGAATTGCGTACACTCCTGCTGCACTAAATGACAGAATTAAATGTGCAGAGATAGCTAACAGTGTCCTAGTGTGTCTGAGCTGTGATGTGCACCTGTAATCTCAGTTGAGTCAGTGGGGAATTATTAGATGCATCCACTATCAGAGGGCATCTGCTTTTCATTACAAATGGTACCCTTATCTGCTGCCATGCAAGTTCGGTGTTTAGCCTCCATAACAATGGTTATCAACGTTCAACTATTTATTTTAGCACCCCCCCCAAAATAAATAAATAAATAAATAATAATAATGCTCGAACTGTTCCTTCAAATGCAATTTCTAACATTTTAGAAGTGCAGAATTTGTTTAAATAAAAGCGAGATCCTTTCTTTAACCTTTCAGTTTCTGGAAAATAAAAATAAAAAAATAGCGTGCTACCTGAGACAGGATGCTTAACGCACAAATGCCAAACTAACCCTTAACGGCTTCAACTTCAACTTTGAAGACCAAATGAGTGATAGATAAGGTAAAGAACTAAAATTCGTGGAAACTGAAAGGCGGTCACATGACTACTCAATCATCTTTTACCAGACACTAGCACCGTCTGTAGATCTGCAGAGGGTGATATTTTACAGTTTCAGATATGTGGTTCATTTCCCCGAAATCTGCGCTGAGAAAAACCACAGTTTCACTCATTTAAGGTGGATTAGAAACCAGTTTCAGGAAACAGTGTTAACTTTGATGGTAAACTGAACAACTTAAAGCAAATAGGCTACATGTTGAAGCACATTACTGCCATGTTTTGTCTTTTAAGTGTGATTATCTCCTTTTTTTTGTAGTTGGTAGAAAGACAGACCTCATCAAAAACGTAATCAATACAAAACATTGTAATATTTATTATTGTTATTATTATAACAGTACCTGGTTCAGCAGCAACCATGTAACCACATCCTCACAATTTAGGTTACTACCTATTTTTCTGAGCTCAATTACACCTGCACACTTACTCATTGCTCCACATCCTAATAAATGTTGAAATCACCTTTCTTTGCCTTAGACACGAAATGGCATTAGCTGCAGGACTGTCAAGATTGAATGAAGTACAATACAACTTCTCTTTTCCACGACTCATCTCCAAAAATTATGATTTCATCTTCTTACCTACTGGATAAGTCTCCACCCCGCTGAGTTAATATAGGGTGGAAGTGCCTAAAGCAACAATTACAGCTCTGAATCTGTTGGGATAGGCCTGTAGCAAATTTGCACACCTAGATTGATCAATATGTGACCATTCTTCTAACTCTGTCAAGTTCCTTGGGGAGCGTTGTTGGACAGCTGTCTTGCCACAACATTTTGATTGGATATAGGTCGGGGCTCTGATTGGACCACTCAAGGATATTTACCTTTTCATTCCTTAGCCACTCCAGTGTAGTTTTGGCTGTGTGCTTTGGGGCGTTGTCATGCTGTAAGGTGAACATCTGTCCCAATTTCAGCTTTCTGACAGCAGTAGGCTCTTCTCAAGGACTTTTCTGTACTTTGCTCCATTCATTTTCTCTTCTATCCTGACAACGTGCCCCAGTCCCACCATGCTTCACAGCAAGGATGGTGTTCTTTGGGTGATGCACTGTGTTTGCGCCAAACATTATGCTTTGCATTTAGGTCACAAAGTTGAATTTTGGCCACAGGCCTATAGAATCTCCCAAGATGTTTTTGGGGATTCAAGGTGGGCTTTCTTGAGTAATGGTTTCCTTCTTGCCCACCCTACCATACAGACCAGATTTGTGGAGTACTTGGGATATTGTTGTCACATGCACACTTTGACTAGTCTTGGCCAATAAAGTCTGTAGCTTTTGCAAAATTACCATTGACCTCTTCGTAGCCTCTCTGATCAGTCTCCTTCTTGCTCGGTCATCCAATTTGCAGGGATGGCCTTATCTAGGTAGGGTCTTTGGTGGTGCCAGATACCTTCCACTTAATAATCATCTTAACCGGCTCAAATTGATATTTTTTGATACCCATCCCCTGATCTGTGCCTTTTAACAACTTTGTCCTGGATTTCTTGGGAAAGCTCCTTGGTGCTCATGGTTGAGTCTTTGCTACCCAGCAGAGGGAACCTACAGGAACTGCTGAGTGTATCCTGAAATCATGTGAATCACCATAATTTAATACAGGAGGAGGCCACTTAAATTGGTGTGTGATGTTGAAGGCGATTACTTACACCTGAGCTAATGCAGGACAGCTCTTACAAGGGGGTGGACACTTATCCAACCAAGCTATTTCAAGTTTTTATTTTTAATATATTTCTAGAATATTTTTCTCACTTGGAAGTTGTGGTGTAGGATGTGTAGATACATTTTAATGCATTTCACAAAAGAGGAAACATTTATATATAAAATGAAAAATGCAACACATTCACCTAAATGTGATGGTCTAAAACAAATAAACAGTTGAAGTTGACAGCAGTACAGACAAACTGCCTATTTATCGCAGTAACACCACGTAGGGACAATTTGCATGCACATTACAAATGCACAGAAAGTCACATTTCTAAAATACAGACCAGTTTAACGTGCTGAGGACCAGCCGGAGCAGGCGAATGCGACAGTTCTCGTAGCTGTACTGCAGTTCAGATGAAGAAACTGGTAAGTGAGCGATTTGGTTTATACACACAATGCCACGGAGTGTGTAGACCTTTGTATTTATTTTAGAAAACACCGTCCATTATTCGGTGAAGCCGCCTATTATGATTACCCGTGAAAATCCCCTCGCCTTCTCGCACATGCAACGCGTTTCTTTACTTAGAAAAAAGCACAGACGTGGCTCTCAAGTCTTAAGTCCTTCATTCTCCTGCTTGGAAATGAGATGCGCTGGTCGCTTCTGTCCCCCACTTTGGGAATGACAGAAGTGCTTCCTTGGAAGCGAAACTCGGAGTGTATTTACAACATGCAAATAAGTGGCTCCTCTTCTGCTCATAAAAAAAGCCCAGTGATTTCTAAGAAGAGGTCGGTTTTTAAAACGAAAGGGAAAGAAGGGTTTCCTGGAAGGAGGGCGGAGCCGCTCGGCGGACACAGCTGTGTGTTAAAAGCGCCTCCTCGCCGGCACCGAGCCATTTCAATGTCATGCACGACACGGATCGGCTTCTGCTCCCGGTCTGCGCCAGCCGTCGTCACACTGGGGGGTTTGTGAGCCCGTTTCTCTGGCTTTGGGGACATACAAATGCTGGCCTCGGACCTGTGCTTGGAAGAGCAGTGCAGACATCCCAGCGCTTTCAAAGCAGTGTGTCCACCAGCCTCAGCATCCGAGCCATGATCAGTCCAGACGGTAAGGTGCGCTTCTCTGTCATGTTCACAGCTGTTAGGGGCGATTGGACCTATTCGTGGGGTTTGCATGGGTTCGTGTGGTTGTCTGTGTGATTAATGGGCAGTGAGATCCAAAATGAGCCCAACCGATGCACATGAAAAGGCTCCTGTCTGTCACTGTTGGTGAAACACTCTTCTTTGTGCCATTGATTGGTGTTGGTTTGCTCTAGCTGGGATTGCTGTCCTAGAGGGTGTACAAAAATACTTGGATCTGATTTCGTAATTTCATAAACCATGAAACAAGTTACTTGGTCTACTGGGTAGGCTGTGGAGGTACAAAAGAAGAGAGAGAGTAAAATACAAATGCAAGTCCATTAGCAGGCAAACTGTAGCTACTCCACTTCCAGCGCAACAGTTGCTTTAGGGAATTAATTTCTGAGAAGGGTTATTATGGTTTTCAGAAGAAATTGAGCTGGTGTCGTCAATACTGCAAGTGTCTTAGTTAGATCAATGATCTCTTGTAAGGTCAAGGCAATCAGAAAAAAAGTATTGAACCAAACTATGAAACGTAAAACGCTGCTGGTGGAAAGTCAGCTGGAGTTTACTTGGCTAAGTGGAGTGGTTATGAGCACTGAGTAGATTATATACATTATATTAATCCTAACAGTCTGTATATATACACATGCTGTCTGTGTGTGTTATGGACCTTGCTAATAATAACAGATGTGTGAAGAGAACCACTGATTGATTGATTTCTATATTTCAGACTTCACATATTCAAATCATAATAAATTAATGTATCTCACCTTCATAAGTCCTGATGTGGTTCAGCTTCAGTCTAGTCGATGGTTTCAGGTTGAAACCCAAGACCTTTGTGTTAGTGTGCCAGTTTTCATGATTCTGCGGAATCGATTGGAATGGTGCCCAGAAAGAGCACATAGACAAATAAATCTGGCCTGTGATGTAATGTGTGCCTGTTTTTATTGTTTCAGACTAAGGTACCTCATCTGCATTACCTGAATGACTGACGATATGGAAGACCACATAGTCTGGTCTACACTGTAGGATGGTAGCACATAGTAACGTGGAAGATAATGCAGCAGTAGAAAACAGAGCCAGAATTGAACTTCAAGCACCAGTACCAGTACCAGCACCAGGACCACCGCGGCACCGAGAGCCACGACACCGGGACACCTCTGAGAGTCAGACACGCTTCCGTCCCTTCAAATCAGAGAAGGACTTCAAAATCATCACTATGACTACCTCGATGTTGGAGATCAGTGGTTTCTACTGGGGTCCTATGGCTGTGGAAGAGGCACACGCCAAATTAAAAACAGAACCCTTGGGGACATTTCTGATTCGGGACAGCAAACAGAAAGATTACTTCTTCACTCTCAGTGTCAGGACAGACACGGGTCCAACCAGTATCCGGATCAATTTCCAGAACTCCCGTTTCAGTCTTGTTGGCAGCAAGGAGTCATTCAATTGTCTGTTTAAACTACTGGAATATTACATTGACTCGCCCAAGAAGAGCCTTGTGAAGCCGCTTAGGAAAGTAAAAGTGCAGCCTTTGCAGGAACTTTGTCGGAAAAGGATTATTGAAACGTTTGGTGGGGAAAACGTGGACGAAATTCCTATAAACTCTGTTTTGAAAGACTTTTTGAACTCCTTTCCATTTCGGATATAATGGCGAGTCAACAAGCATTAAATCACTGCCTTGATATCTGGAGGACATCTACTAATCTGCATTTTTTTTTCATGATTTGTTATCTAAAATATGTTTATTTTTGTAGCAAACTAAACTATTTTGAAATTAGACTTGAAAACTTGATGTTAGAAGTTTACATAACCATTGACTGTTTACACTATCCAGGGGTGCTTTCTTTCAACTGCCCCTGTTTTTATTTTTCTGCTATGCAGAATAAGTTATTTTTAATATTTTTCATGGAAAATAAATTTTCTAATTATAATTTAAACAATTTCTCTCATTATTGAAAATCTTTCATTGGAGGTTTTACAATGAAAAGGTATACAGTATAGGCCATGTGCTACTCTATTGTAGAATTAAGTTACAGTACCTGGTAATAGTAAGAGGTTTCTTATGGTTTCAGTTTGAAGATGAACCCCATACCAAAACAAACTAAAAACTAATCAGAATAGTTTGATATCTCTTAGTATATATTTTTACCTTTTAAAAATAAGACCACACACTGAATAGCACATAACTGTCCAGGATAAAGTAAGGGGTGAAGTGGAGTTATTTTGAGGTTTCACAAAGTACAAAAATGAATTGACCAGCTTTCCTTTGTATTGTTGACCATGGCTGACATTTTGGGACAAAGTTTCGATACTGTTGGTTATTTCACAGAATGAGAACTAGAGCCCATGTCAGGGAGGCCTTCACTGGGCCAGAACCACAATGCGCAGAAATAGAAGCAACCCTATAATCCGGGAAAAATATTGTCCAGTCAAATCAGAGGTCGGCCCTCTGTCTGCACTGTTCTATTGATTATACATATACTGAAGGGATTTTATGACTACACACATATGAATAGTAAAGGGGACTTTATAGGAGGCAAGAAATGACAGTCCGGTTGGTCAACCTGCAGGGTCTTTCTACAACAATGTGGGAGTCGTGTTCTGTAAATGTGGAACAAGATCACATTGTAATATTCTTAATCAAATCATCCAGAGTGAAATGACAACTGATATTGCCAACAAAATGGTAGAATTAAAAAAAAAACGGCCACCCGTACATAATCTCTGAAAAATAAAAATCACATTTGTTTTTAATGTGAATTAGAGTAGAACAGATCTTTGAATTGTTCGGTTGAATTGGTTCAGTATTTAAACATCAAAGTACTTTCACTTCAGTGGATTATGTATCTTGGGCGTTTGATTAGATTTAAGATTTCGAAATGTGTACAGTCCTCAGCCAATTGAAGTCTATTTCATAACTGGGTTCCTTGTTTATATCTAAATTGTAAAACAGCACGCTGTGAGGCAATACATTAAAAACATTGATAGACATGCTGGTGAAATTCAGTGGAAATGTATAATTAACATGTAGGAACCCAATCAAGCGGCCGCTTACCATTTTGAATAATTAATGCCTGCTTAATGGCACAATTGTTTATTGGGATATTCATATCGGTGACCTGGCATGTAAAGGGAGGTTTTCTCAGTAAATATTTTATAAGTGTATGTTCATGATGATCAATACTGATGGAAACAGTGGAGGCAGTTCTGCCACCAGAGGAGCTGTGGTGAACATAAGTATTTCATAGTACCCTGAGTCATTTACAAGAAATGGAGATAACAGCAGCATATGCGTAACTGCTTGTGAAAGAGGGCTGGCCTTGGCTTGAGGTGTATCAGATTCTCTCATTGATCGATTCATTCATAGACTCATTTATTCAGCCTTAAATCCATTCACTGCATCAGTCTTTCTGTTCTCCTCTCTGGTTGTATTTGTTGCACCAAGCATTCCTACATAAACAGGTTTACAAGTGAAAGGGATGTTTGGTCTCTCACTCAGATAATGTCACCGCCTGCAGTTCCATCCCTGCCATTCCCATAGTTGCCAACAAGCCTGGCCAGCAGCCCATGTGTTGTAGAGACCCCCATGTTCGTCCAATAGTGTGTGTGTGTGTAAAGCGCACATTTGTGTATAGCTCCGGTTCTGTGTAATTGTGGGACTGAGACTGAAAGAGAATTGACAAGCAGATGCTATCATTCGGTCTTTGCCACTAGGGGAGTTTCTGGAATTTTTCAAAGGAACTACTTGCAGTGAAACTAAACCATTTCAGAAGTTCTCTATATTACTGTAAAGCACAATTGAATCTTAAAAAAAAAAAAAAAACTTCCTGAAATTTTTAACATTCACTTTCAGCTATTATGTTTTTACTGGAAGATGAGTCAAACTGGTAACTTAGTTTCAAGCTAGAACACCTGTTATACATTTTCAATTCAAACTAATGACTTTATCTGGAACAAAAGATAAACCAATCTTAACTGGAGTTTTATTGCACGTGTTAAGTCTACACTGGCATTAAAGAACAGGTATTACACAATCAGCAGACAATGGGACTGTTTAAGTCTTCATAAACCATGACTAATGCAAACTGGCATTCCCCCAAGCCCAGTGCTCAGGAACCTTAACTGGGACTATTATTATACTACCACTTCCCTTTAAATCTGTTTTTATTTGGAAAAGATGTATTCGTCGTCTTTGCGATTACGCAGCAAATGCCTGTAACTCATACCATTCTCATGTATCGCCGGTTGCGAAAATCCTCTCCTCAGAAAAGCTAGGTTTTCTCTTCCAGAATCCCATTGATAATTAAATAGTTTATTTTTTAAGGTAAATAAATGACCCAAAATACTGCCAAGGCAAATTAAAGGTGTGAGTATGTTAAACTGCAACTGTGAATATGTATGTATAGGCCTACTACATATAAATATCATTTGGTGGATAGACAGATATATTATTAGAAGAGGCCTGTATGTTTCACCTGTGAGACAAGATCATGTGTGTTGCTCTATCGTCGCGTATAGAAGTCGAACTTATCACTGACGTCACGCACTCTCCAGCTTCTGTGATAAGGAAGCCACAAGAAAGAGGTTTCAGCATTATCAATTCCAGGAAAATAAACACTTGAGTTTCCCCGAAGACACATTTGTGCTGCAGAATCTGGTCTGAATTCAATAAGGCTTCAGGGTCACCAGCTCACAGAAGCACCCAGCTCTCAAAGACAGCCAGCGCTGCAGAGCGATTCAGAGACAGCACCGTCGGCTGCTAGGCGTCCACGTTTGCTCAGCAAGTGGAGTAGTCATCTTTAATTTATGGTAGTCTGTCAACTAAAACCGCAGTACAACAAGTGCATCCTCCCTCGAACTCCTAAAAATATTTGTATAGTTTGGGATTATATCTGCAAGCAAACATTTGAGTTTTTAAAGAGTACTTTTGTCTGTGCATACTGTTGTGAGCCTTGTGCAACATCCTTTTAAGACTGTATGAGATTAGCCTCCAGTTACCAGGTATAGCAGAGCTGAACACGGTTTCCATTCATATATACAATAACTAGAAATTTCTCACTACTTTGAAGGATTTATTTATATACTTGCCTGTTACTCATGCTGTAAGTCTCACTTTGTATTCCTGTAAGGCTTTAAATACGCTTTATCTATCCCACTGAAAGGTTTTTAAGACAACGCATGATGTAGCAGTGTGACTGGAGCCGTGGTGGGGTGGGGGTGCAGAGAGCAATTTCCTAGAAAATAAGGGGTGAATAAAAACACAAGCCATGGAAAAATTAAAAATGACGATGAAAGGACTAAAATCTGAGAAGCATCTGTGGTGTGCTAAGAAAAGTCAACACACAGAGTCAAGCGTAGCCCACCTAAGCTTTCTGAGAATGGGTGGGCTACTGTGACAACCACGGGCAGGAGTCTGGTGGGGGGGGGGTAAAATGACATCTGTGGTTGTGATGCATTGTGTGAAATGTTATAGCGGAGTTTACGACAGAAGGCAAACCACGTGTTGGTAAAATGACTAATAGACTAGTCTTCAAAAAATTCAACAGCCCCCTAGACCGAATTTATCATTAAAAATATATTTAAAAAGTTGCTAAGAAGAAGAACGTGGTCCTGTTAAGCAGACAGTGTATTGTGTCCCATTAAAGCCAAGTCACGTTACAGCACCTGGGTTAGTTTCAGCTACCATGAACACAAAACCACAGTCTGCAAACCGTCTTTCTTTCAATTTAAAATCGGGGGGAAGGAGGCACCCTTCACAAGAAGAAACAAGCCATTATCTTTCTCCTAATGAAAGTGTGTAGGAGGCTTGACATGTTTCTGGTTGTCAAGTGGTGTTGAAGAAATATTTAATGTGGCCTTTTTTTTCTTCTTCTTCAGTGTTTGCAAAGTACCCACTCAGACAAAGAGCTGAACTCGAAGCCTTGAAATGGTTTCCTGTCTCTCTCTCATCTTGAGGTAAATACGTACATAGGTGAAACAGCATTACCTCACTGCTTTTTCGGATAACTTAGAAAGGGTTTCTCATTATTCCACCACCGAGTACCAGAGTGTGAATGTGTCAGCTGTTGAAATACAATTCACAGAACCGTGTTAACATTCGCACTACTGAGGGCCAGATGCGGAGTGAGTGATGCAGGCTGACATCTTCACTTACATCAGCCTCATGCAACTAATAAAGTGAGAACAAGTTTAGTGTGGGGTAGATCACACTGATTGATTTATTGATTAATTAACTTGCTTCCACCCATATTATTCAGCGTATCCAAAGCACACGCCCCCACTTGGCCACGCCCCATTTTAGACAAATATTCAACCCAAGGTATTGCCAGCATTGATAAACTCTGTACAAATGTCTCTGTACAAAAATGACTTCATGCAACATTTGCAGGGATAAAACAGTAGTCTGTGAATTACAGATAGAATCATTGCAACTAAAAACTTCTCTCTGGCTGTGGTTTCCAATTTATGTACCGGCAGGTGCACTTTGCATCGCTCGAGTTAGTGGCTTACAAACAACGTGCCTGAGGGGGCTAAATAACTTTGAAACCTACAGTATAAGCAAGTCTTGCATTTTGCTTGTGTAGGTTTGGAGGATTTATTTGCCGTTTCTTGCAAGCTTTATGAGCAAGGAATCCATCCCAACGTGTAACACAATCTTTGATGTTATAGTAAACATAATGTGTGTAATTGTAATATAAAACACATGGATATATATCGATAACTAACCTTTTGTCCCCCAGTGAATGAGCTCTCTGTGGGTAATCAATTGGTTTTGACTGATTGTTCTCAGGCAGGTCATGAGGGTTATGATAAAAGAAAACAATGGGGAAAACATTGTGGCAAAAGCAAGAGTTTACAAACCGGGAAATAATTGGATTATGAAAAGCGAAGTGGTGAGTCAAAACCACAGCAAGTCCAGATAATCTTCCAGGGAAACAAGTCTATTGTGAGATAAGAGGATCAAGACAGATCATGATTGTGCTTCTATAAAACAAGAAGTAGCACAGTTTCCCTATCGTTTTCAAGGAAGATCACTTCCTTAATCTTAATAAGCCAGAAATCATTTGCATCGGGGAAGTTATTGAGTCAGGAATAGTTTCCTATTACCACCAGTTTCTCTAAAGTGGATCTGTGAAATTGACTTTTAAACACCGTTGGAGTAACTCCTTAAAACACTCCTCGGGAAGTTCACTCCAGTTATCTTTCAAGGCTTCGAAGGATTGATCTTTCTAACAGATAATGCTCGTTCACTGCAGTTATAAAACATCCGCATTCCTTGGTTATTAACCACTTGACTAAACTATTCACAGTATATTTAAAAACAAACCGTTCAATTTGAGCTAAAAGCTGTTACAAAATAACTTATCTTGGCAGAGTAACGGTTTGACTTTGTCTTAATTTAAACTTTATTAACTGGTCAATACAATATGCTTGCATACTGTAACTGTGCTCTCGTTTGTTCTCATGGCACTGAGACACAGATATAGGATGTTTGCAGAAATATTATTAGATGCTTTACTAGCAAATCGGGCCTGATTTATTTGGCCACATAAGATAATTAATTAACATTCAGCAGATCTGCAGTTATCCATAGCAATGTACTCATGAGACATTAATTCTACTATTCGAATGAGGCAGGTTTGTATTCTCATGAAAGCAAAGATTACAGAAACGCTTCAGTGTGACGCAGTGTAAAATCCTGACTTCAGGGGAATCGGCAAACAGCTGCTGTACAATCAAAATGATCCTCTCGAATGTGAAAAAAACTGAAAACTGAACTGTAAGGCGGGAGACGGTTGTGATTGATAGAGATCTGCACACCTCCTCCTTCTCCTATTAATAAGAACACGAACAAAATATTAATTTGATCAGACTTTGAGTTCAGAAAGTCTGCCCATGATTGGATGCAAACGTGTATTTGTACAGGAAACGTGGGTTTTAGGATTCATGGGTATAAAAGTGATGCGTAGAACCCCCCCCCCTCTAACCAAGTACTAATAAAGCCTCCAGCTTATCTGATGATGGGAAGTCTCAGAGGTTTGTGTCAGCAGCCAGGAGCCGGGGGGGTGTTGAGACAAGTCGGAGGGCAAGTCCCATGTTATGGGGGAGTAGTGTAGGGAAGATACCAATGGAGGCCAACACCTTACATTGAGGAAAGTGTCAAATAATATTCAAATGTCTTCAAGCCGTACATGACAAAGACTTCTGAAAATGAAACCTAGGAAGTTTTTGCATAGTGAATATGCTGCTCCCCCATGATATGCAAAATCTGTAAAAGTCATTAATAAACAGTGACTCTCTGTGCAAACATGTTCAAGGCAAGCTATGTGAATGAACAGGTCAGGGACTAACACAGATCAAATGTTACACCATCACTGAATACAATAATTTATTGCAATTCTCCGTTAACAAGTTCCATTGGTAATGTTTGTATACAGATGAAAAGCAAGTAGCACTTTAATACAGAAACACTAAGAAGAATTGCTTTTTTGATATGCATACAATTTACACAAGTGAAAACACTGCCCTTTTTAGGCAAGAAAGTGTTTCCTGAAATATTTGCTGAAGTATTGCTTTAAATTCACTCATTTTGCCCAAGGCCAGCATTTGTCCATGACTGAAATCATCCTGAGAATGTCAGAATTCCAGGATCACATACTGATTGAGCCTGAAGAATATTGGAGAAATGTCAAATAAACCTTGAACCTTACCAGGTGTGTTGACCCAGTTGCTAACTGTTTTGACAGCCACGATGCATTCAATATACGAAAGTGAGTGAGGAACTGTGAGGGAAACATAACAGATATTCTAGATAATTAAGGAATTTCAGCCTAGCCAATCACCGCAACAAAATCACTACAGTATTGTAGGGAAAAAACTAAGTCTGCCAGCCAATGTGGCAATATGTTGTTTTCTGGTCTGGTCTGGTAAATGGGATCCCAACCCTTTTGTTCTAAAAAAAAAAAAAAAAACAAGAAACTCGAGGGAATCTGGATCAAAGAGCAGCGCAGGGAGTCCTTACAAACTGCACTGTGTTTTAACTCACTATTATGAAGTTCATGAGATACGTAGATGGGAGACAAAAAAATAGTGTAAATAGCCTGCATTCTTGAAGGCCCCAACCAGAATTAGTGATTGTTTAAAATAAGTTCCAGTTTCGTCCTGCCAGTTAAACAAAGCAAAGAATTTCCTGCCATGTTGCCCAGCTTCCACATGCCAAAAAGTACATTTTTTTACAGTATTGTTTTAATAATGTAGCACAGAAGACTAGTATTGCGTTTAAACCATTTCAGAATAGCTTAAAACAGGCTGACACAATAGACACAATGTTATAGGCTTTCTGCACCTGATGTCACACTGTCTGCTGATGTGTCTGTTATCCCTAAAATGGAGTTTAGATTGACAGCAAGTCTGCGCCGATTCAGCGCTGTGTCATCGGCTAAGACTGTGTCACAGCTATTTCAGACATTACCATGGGTGGGAAGGAATTAAAACACAAACAACCTGAAAAGATCTTCGCATTAATGAAAATAAATTGTTTTGTGATTGAAATAAGTGAAAAGCAAAAACAAAGTAAAAGTTCTTGTACTTCCTTAAAATTGTAATGGTGTAGGTACTTCTTCTTTTCATGTTTGAAAGAAAATAAGACTCAAAGTAAAGTGACCACATCAAATGTGTTTCCGGAATTAACTGGAAACCAATAAAGCAAGAATCTGCATAATCTGATTTATTTGGAAATATATTACCTTCATCAGAACTGGAAAAAAAAAATAAGAAAAAATCTGCTAGCATTTGACTGAAACCTTTATTCATCACAATTATCGACATATTTAAGCCCATCACAGCTCCAGGAGAGTTTTTCGGTCTAGTTCTGCTCATGCAATCCTAATCTTTTGACCATTTGAGTATTGGTTCAGCTAATCTTATAACACCTTAATGCGGTTAAAGTTAGAGACACAAGTGGGGAAAAACAAAAACCTCTGACTAATCTTCCTGAAGGTACTGCTAACTCTTGAACAATGGAAGGACAATAAATTTGTTAGCTTTGCAAATAAACACCCTGTCAGATTCACTTAACATCATCGGTTAATTTAAAGTTGTGAGAAAGAAACATTTTAAGACGAAAAAGCTTAGTGGTCTCTTTAATCTCTTAAATTATTTTTCTACTAGTGGTAAGAGTGAGTAGCCCTAAGTGTTAATCCGCCCAATCTTCACAGGCATATGAACAGGAAACAACTAGGTATTAAAACAACTAAATGGTGAACAGGTAGTACAGCATTAGCAAGGTTTCTCTCAAATATAGGACTTCAATATTCTCAGTTCATGTTGTCAACTGCTTTCTGATGAGAGATCAGAGATGAATCCGTCCTCAAATCAAATCTTTACAAGTCCATGGGCAAATCAAACTGCGGTGATTCGGTAAGCAAAAAAAGATTCTGGACATGGTATCTTACAACGTACAAAAATCTAGACAGATCTCACTGAAGCCGACCCACGTGCTGCAAACTTCAAATCTGTGGAAGCGCATCTATGATTAGGTTGGAGAATTAATCTGTGGGAAGTTGGGCCGAATCAAGGATCCACATTAGTCTAATCAGTGACTGGTCTTTCATTGATCACTACTGATACTTGATCAAATAAATTAACGGATGTCTTTGGAACAGGCAGTACCGGAATTTTTTTAAGTTTTTGCGTTCGTGTCTAAACTTCCTTCTTAATAAAAGGCAGAATCCGATGATTCATTTCTGTTTTCATTTGCGTTTATTATTGATAAAATATCCTATTTCTAATCATTTACTGCAGGTGTACCAAAACTATTACTGTATATTCAGGATCTATTACCGTGTACAGTTCTCATTTCCTTCTCATTCTCTTGAAATCATGACTTGTTTTTTGTATCCATGTAATGTTGTTTTAAATGGTACATTTATCAGTTGGCCAGCAGTAGAAAGATACAGGAAAACAGACTCCAGTCCCCACTGGGCACATTCACTTACAGAAACAACTACCTGTCTAAAAGTTGATCGCTGTATCTCTAGAGGAAAGATGCCAGTTGACTCCACTGCGCTTCTGTCTTCAGTTGCCTGCAAAGCTTACAAAGACACACAAAACTGAAAACCTTCGTGTGTAGATAAAATTCATTAGAAGCTTTCAAATGTCTTGGCGGGGCGGGGCGGGGAAAGATGTCAAGTGAAAAAATTCAATTATATAAGCAGAATAGCCACAACATTGTAAATGTCTCTTTTCTGTACAAAACTGATGTCTATTTACACAGTAAGGAATGGAGGTTGGTTGCTATCCATTCCGTCGCTGTAGGGTGTACTTTAACAAAGATGCCCAATAGGTACCTAGCCTTGAGGGCCTTGGTCCGTGTCTACAACGTGCTGCTGCTGCTGCGATGGTGGTGGTTGTGGTGTTGTTGGTGGTGGTGTTGTGGCTGCATCTCCAATGGCCTGCATGTCTTCCTCGGTCTCAGCCTTGGCCTCCTCCTCTCGGGGGCCCTCTCGGGGTTCGGACTGCGTGGAAGACTGCGTGCTGAAGCTGCGGAGTCGCGTGGGGTCGGTGGGCGGCAGGATAGTCAGCGACTCCACGCTCAGGGCATCCGTGTTGTCGTCAGAGATGAGCGAGATGGTGGGCTGGTGGGCCGGGGTGAGACTGGGGGCCAAGGTGGGGGCCACACCGGCGTCCACGACCCTACTCTGACCTTTGCCGGGAGTGGAAACTACAGAGCCAGTCTCTTCCCCAAAATCCACTGCTTCCGGGAAGGAGGCCTGGGTTTGTTCTTGGAAAGTGGGGTCATCTGCTTTGGGGGAAGAGACAACAGAGTTAAGAAACCTGGTAAAAAACAGAAGTGAACATAACTATGCTTCTCCTTGATTGCTTTCCCTGTTTAGGCTCAAGTGTAAAAAGCACGAATGCATCCAAAAACCTCTCAATGGACTTGTAACGAAGATACAGCTTGGCAGGACAGAAGTACTCAGAATAGAATTGAACCCTTTCACTGGAAATTAAGAGGAAATGTTTATGTTTGAGTTGTTGCTTATGACTAACAATGAGATGTCTGAGACCTTTTGGAGAAGGTCTCTCAGAATTAGTGTACAAGTATTGCTTTGCCCCACAACTTCTCTTTGAGGAATGCCACTTCATTGAACCGGATTAAGAACAATGGATGAGACAAAGGGCATTCAGAGAAGGAATTGACTATGACTACTCAAAACAAGAACAAACTCTTTCAAATAGGAGCAGAGAATTGGCTATTTGTGTCTTGGCTTGCACCGTACATGACCAAAGAGAGCATCTGAGACATGCCTTGACAACTAGTCTGGCAGACACATCCAGCGTTAATTTTAAAAGCAAAAAAGCAAAACACAAAATAACAATGAATAAATTAAACGGCAGAACCAGACTGCATGGGAAATACATCCAAAACCTGTATGGCTGTAGCCAAGAGTCAACAGAAACACCAATGCCAAAATATCACTTATACAGCAACTGAGTTCCTCAGAAATGTCTGGTTTTCCCTCCAAAAATAAATCAAACCCAGATGAGAAAGTAAATAAAAAAGCACAGCAGGATGGAGGCCCGAAACTGGGGGGAGTGGCAGGAAATCATAAAAAAAAAACCAGCAAAAGAATAACTGCAAATAAAAACATCAAATCATAACATTTGAAACAGAAATCAGCTGAAAAGGAGCCGAACGGAAGAGAAAACATTTAAGACACGGAAAGGAAGACAAGAGGCAGAAAGAGAGAAAATTGCCTACTTTCTCTGTAGATCTCAGAGGCTATATAAGCACCTGCATATGTTTAGTTGGCTTGAAGATGATAACCTGCTACTGTTTACTATGATTCCCTTAAATTCATTATGTCCCACCCCCCCCACTCACCCTTTACCAGATATTAAGATGTGTACTTCAGAGAGAAATCGACTAATCATTAAGCAGAACAATTAAACATGTAAAGACTTACTTTAAAAAACAACATTTGAATAAGAAGCAAAACAATCATTAATTGAGACGAGTTTTGTCCTTTTCTTCGGAGGACAAAACAAATTAACTTTCACCTAGAATACAGTACGTTTTTTATTTTTTTAAGTATAAGCTGCTTCCACATTTGGATTGTTTAATTAATTAGTTTGGGAATGAAGCAAAAGCAGTGTTGGGCAGCTTTATCTCAAATGTAAATAACAAATCAATTAATCAATGCAGTAAAAAGTTCAAATCATGGGAGATTTCGAGTGTGATTAGAGATGGTTTAAAAGCAGGCGATAAAGTAGAAGCCTGAGCAGTTTCTAATGCAGTACCAGCGCTGGCATCCTCATCAATACCTATGGGAATCTGACAGAAAGACCTGCCTGGGTGTGATTTGGCTGGACGCCTGCTGCTCGGGGACCTAAACCCAGTGTCCCCCACGACTCTCCGCCTCGGACAGACTAAACACTCTCCGCCGTCCTTTCCTGCCAGACCTGACTAGAGGAGAACAGAAGGACAGATCACAGGGCAGGCTAGACAATGGAACAGAGAGGTGTGCTGAGCAGTGATGCGGCCGGGACCGCGTCGTACAGGCACAAGGCATGGGAGGGACAGGACCTGCTGCTGGTAGCTTGGCACTTGTAGAAGGCCCGGGGAGATGTTAGCCATTTCCATCTTTGTTCAACAGAAATCACACACTACCTACACACCCAAATTCACCGGAAGAACATCAGTTGTTCTTTAACTCGATACACAAGAGACTAAAAGTATCCTTCTATGGGAAACATTCATTTGACATTGGTTTTGTTTCCTTAACTGTAATTTTGACAACTCACAAAATTCTATTAAGGGAAAATAAGTTTGCGAAACGATTGATGGGCCTTCCAAAAATACTTCAGTGGGAAAAAAGATTTTCCTCTACCAGCAGCTATGAAATAAGCACAAGAAAGACAGGGGAGAAATGGTTCAAGGAAATAGATACTGTTAATAGGACTGATGATAAACATGCTACTTCAACACACACACACAAATAAAGCAAACAGTCACCTAGTAAATCTATCCTAAAGCCATAGTGTATTTGACCTATTTACCATAAAAATGCTTACAGAAGTATTTAAGCCCTATGATTTCCAAACGTGTTGCTAGGAGGGCAGCTACCTTTCATGAACCATAATGTTATAATAATCCCTGGTGGAAACAAACTCTTACATACTGAAACAGAAATACCATAAAATGCAGATTGAGAAAACAGACATTAAATGCCAAGCACTTTTTTTGCCTTTTACACTACATAACCTTCATTATTTTGTGAAGACAAAAGTATTTATGTTTCAGTACTTTTTCTTTATTTTTAATTGACGTGAAAGAGTTGGGAGAAACACGTTAGGATTCCGGATGACCGATGCAGGCGTTAGTAATTGTTTAAAAGGAAACTAAAAGCTTAAAACATGTAACAAAATATATCCCTTTTTAGAAACGGTGAGAGAATGATTAAGGTAAAAGAGAGAGGGGGATTACAACAAATTCATGCAGCATCCATGTTATTTCATATGTTTCTCTCCATCAGATTAGTGGTGCTGGATTTAAAGACATTTCTGGAAAAGAGAATTGATTCCAACATGCTGTATGCAGACCTGTTGCTTCTGAATGCTTGTGTGCAAGTGTGTGAGGTTATATATAAATAATCTTTATAAACACCTTTACTTAGAAATCTTCTTTTAGAAGTTCATTTAGAGACTGCTTGGGTTTCAGTTGGCACAAATCTGAAAAAGTTTGGGTCTTTCCAAAACCAAGATGTAATTACTACTAGTTTCTTAGTGTTTTAAAAGACAAAAAGGTATCTGTCTTCGATAAGATCCAGTAATGTAAACAGACAAAATACGATTGCAGAATTTGTCTGATTTCTGGGAACAAAGGGATTTAGGATTGATAGTGTTTACAGGAAAACAAAACAGGAAGAAAATGGCAAAAGGTTGTGTGTTTAAACAGCTGGAGGGCTTCTTTTTCAACTCCGCACAGCAATGACAAAAATACATTTGCAAATGAATTCCAAAGACATCAATCAAAAACACCCGGTGGAGCCTAAAGGTAGTCGACAGATTCAAGACGAAAAAACTTCACGACAACTTCAGAGCCGACGAAAGATTAATGCGTTTTACAAAACATACACACACACACACACAAACGACATCATGAAAAAACGAACGTAGAGGCTCTCCAGACTCCCGGCCTGTTTTAATGTTGCTGTTTGAACACGTTTCTGTTCAGACCCAGTCTTGTTACATTTTTCTTGCAGCAGCGGTTGTGGCGTGGCATACAGGCAATCAGGGCTCGACACGGGCACACGCACACATAAACACACACACACACAGACTGGTGTTCCCCTGTGTCTGGGGAGTCATTTGAAAAACAAAGCTCAATCTTTGCTGTCATGGTTGGAGTATACAGAATAGGTTCAAATTAGTTGCAAGAGTCCAGATTGCGTTACAGTTCTACTCCAAAACATGAACATGCAGATCCGATCGATCTCCTCCAACGTATGTGTACTGTATGCAAAGAAACATTTTTAACAGGGTTTAACAGGCACGAGACGAACTGAATCTTTTGACAGCGGTACAGCATTCAGAAGTCAAACTCAGTACCGCAGTGCCGCAAGCCCGAGGCCATGCCAGAGCAGTGTGCGCCACGTGTGCCGGTGTGGAGGGCAGGTCAGTGGGGGAGGTGCATTGTGGGACGTGCTGCGGTACAATTACCTGAGGGGCTCTGAGCAGCAGACGGGGTGGAGATGGTGCTGGCGGTGACTGAGTCGCAGTGCCCCGTGCTCCCACTGCCGCTGGCGCTGGAAGGAGGGGAGGGGGAGGACAGTGGGGACGGACTGTGCTGGTTTATACACTGGGCCACGGCGAACCCTGAAACACACACAGACAACCCGGGGTCAGGAATGCAGTAGGCGGCCATGCAGACAAAAAAGGCAACCAAGACGCCCATATCACATTATGTGTAGATTGCTCTCTGCTTTCACACACAAAAGCACCGTTGTTTTTTTTGCAGCGTACTTAGCAGAAATCACAGCCATGCATCTCCTGTTGATGATTTGCAGCAGGTTAATATTGTAACTATTGTATGTTTTACTTTTTAACAGACAATTATGGCTATTAGACTTTAAAACATTGTGGATAGAACAGCAGAAATGAAGCAAGAAACCAGCCCTCCGTTGGCTTGGAAAGCTGTCCACTGGTTTTAAGGATTCTTTAATTTCTTTAAGTTCATAAGGAGCATACTGACACAAATGCCCCGTTTCCACTAGCCATGTTTAGCTGCACCTCAGCGTGGCCGTGCCGTGCCGGGGGGTTTCCACTGGGGCTCAGCTGAACCTCCGCCTGTGCTGGACTAGTTTCAGGAGCACAGTGTCGTATAACGTATTGGCCGAGTCCCACACGGGTCTGGTCAGTAATGTGACATCCTGACGCAGCGTGTCTGCACTCTGACAGTGTAACTACAGTAATGGCGGCCGCTCTTGATGCGAGAAATGCCCTAGACACTTTTCACAAGAAAGAACATGTGTTTACCTTGGGAAAGCGACTCATCTGGAGCAGTTATTAATGCACGGTGGAAAAGTGCCCCACAGAATTAATTGCTTGGCACAGAAAGACATTTAAGAAGGTTTGAAAAGATTGCGAAAATCCTGCTGGAGAAAGGACTGCAGGACTGCAATACAATGTGCCCTGACCAAATACATTCCCTTTTGTTATAAATACACACAAACATTAAATATTCGTCCTGGATTTAAATTAAATGTCCCGATGTCTTGTAAATGATCTCAAAATTTTAGCTTCCCCCTGTTTACACTATCTTAAAATTATTAAAATGTTTAAAACAGAGGCTAATTTTTATGTGATCAATCGCATGAAGAATCGTATATCTTAATTATATTTGTAATCCCTCATTATCGCTATAACTATGTTAATGGTAATCCAAATATAGACGCTTTACTGACTGCAGAAATACAAACCTTACAACCTTACAAAACTAAGCGATTAATACAACTGATCCATCATTACGGTGTCAAAGGTGTTTTTAAAGGAATCCCATTCACAATTAAAGCTGATGCCCCGCGATGTTATTGATGAGACTCTTTTATTTTGCACATTGGTAAAGCTGCAGGTATACAGAGAAAACATGCTAACACTGAATTTGTGGGAAAACTGTTCCAGTAAGTTATGGATCCCAGTGTTGTAGCCTTATTTATATACACATGTATGAGTTTTGCTTAAGAAATTGGCTGACTGTCATACTGTATATTTCATGATATAGATATGTAGTGACTATGGGACAGATTTAAACCTAGCGCACTGTATTTCATAATGCAACGCAGCTCATTCTCCCACAGATAAATAATAAGGGAGAATATCTATGATACTTAAATTAAGCTATATTGTCAATGTTAATCGGATCATGATAGAAGCAACACTGTTATGTACGATGCACTGGTAAACAAAATAAACTAGGTGAAATTTTAAGTGATGTAATTTGTTTTATATATTGTTTCAATATGTCCCGGTTTCTACTTTTTTATATCTTGTATAACTTATACTATAAGACTGTGTTAGATATCGAAAAAACATTTCAGCCCAAAGTGTATTGCACTGTAATGTTAGCGGTGTTTCAGCCTCCAGTTTAAAACACTAAATCCCAGAATGCTGAACGTCCCAGATGTGGTTTGACCTTTCGTGTCTCAGTCTCTTCCTAGGGCAGCTGGACTCACAACAATTGAGAAACGCTGCCGGGTATAGTTTAGGTGCACAGATACAGCCCGGCCACGCTGAGGTGCAGCTGAACGTGGCCAGTGGAAACAGGGTAAAAGAGTCCCTGAAACAAAAGACGGACAGACAGTAAATCCAGTGACATCCCACAAAAACAGGACTAAAGATCTGCGTGACTGTCAATTACACAATATTTAGTCGTATAGTTGTAAAAGTAGTCTGAAAGGAGACGTGCCAAAAATCTTGGCCTGAGAAATCTTCACTGAACAATCTGTACGATGGAATGATACCATCAGCACAATGTGTCTTAACCTCCATGGTCTGATAATCCATGCTGCCTACTCACACACCACATAAAACATTTAAAGTGCAGGACATTTCCTTTGATTATTGTGCTCGTGGCAGATGTCCAACACATAGTTCTCAGAACCGAACAAGACTTACCTGAATAATAATAATATAAAAAAAAAAGAAATAGGAAATCCCACACGACAAGCGAAAGCTAAGAATTAGTCAAAGAATTCCCCGCTTAAAATATTCTCTTTAACGACAGTGAAACCGAACTCCGAAATCATGTGAAAGTGAATTGGCCACCATGGCAATCACTCTTACTTCTAAGCTGCTACTATGGTGACAGAGCCATTCATTGACTTCTTGGATTGAAGATTACAGCAGTAATGTGGTGTGAATATGAAACTGTCCGATTGTTAAAAGAAGGAACGGCACAGAAGCTCAATCTAAAACGACTGTGCTTCAGCCATGCATGGTGCACCATGAAGGATGATGCCAACAACTCCTTGCGGCCTCGGGACATGAAGGGGACTTGATGTCTCGTTCTCCAAAATGCATTTGTAGATGCCTTTCAGATTCCTTTACAAAAACGTACTTATTAACCAAGCATCTAAAGGAGCCTCACACAAATGTAACAAGACCAAACATGTTTAACTCATAAAACTCAAAAATAGATACATTGCAGAACCTTGAACAGCACATAGCCTCTTCAGCACCATCTAGAAATATTAGTCTGCTGATTTTCAAGTTTTGTCTTGTTTCGAAACAAGCAGGGGTAATTTGAGTCTGAGTAATTACAATCTACAGCTTCTCAAACTAAATCTGAATGCCTAGTTTTTCAAAGATCAATTTTGATACAATTAAAAAGAGTTGCACAAATTTTATGAATCATTCTAGTTCAACAGAAGACAGGAGCCATGCCTGAACATGTATGTAGCTTTTATAAGCGATAGACTGATAGCCTAACATCTTTTATAGAAAGAAGGGAGTCTTTTAATAAATTACTGAGTAATGCGGTGTTTTGGATACAGAGTGTAGTAAATTAGCTCTGCAAGCATTAACAGTATTTTTTCATTAGTATACGTTTTTTCGCTGTTCAATCTAATAAAAGAAGGTGCCTGAAAGGGAAACGGAGCACGAAGCTGAAAACAAATCAGCTCTTCACTCTTCACAATGGCAGTGGGGTTAAGAGTAATTTGCCTGTTCATGATCAGATCTTGATTGGCTACTGAAGATTACAGCAAATCTGATGGGATCCTCCAGAATCAGTTAACGGACTGTGTCACGTGACCTATCCTTTGACCTTGCAGTTCTGAGTATAATAACTATGCAAACCACAGCATAAACACCACCAACAATGACATCTACTGTTTAAAGACATACGAGCACAGTCACACAGTAGTAACTTTGATGGAGAATTATCTAAAATACAATTGTTTTTTTACAGAACTCCTGGAGTCCCATTAAAACTTGTTTTCGGCTTCAAACTGGGGTTTCTTTCTATAGAGAAGAAAGTTATAGAAGAGTCAAAAGAATACTTAATGTTAATTATTAAGATAACTGCCCTGTTTTCTAACAATTCCCAGCATGGAAAAGCTATAATCTATAATTACAATAAAGCTGAAAAGTATAATCAGGGTTTTGATTTGCTCTGCGATACCAATAATGTCAAAAGTAATGATTAAAAGACAATTCTGTAGATGGGAATTTTGTAAAACCACAACACATACATTTTACAAAGCTACACACTGCTATTCGATGTTCTGTTTAAGGAAACAAGAAAGTATAAACACAATTGAAAGACATTTACTCATACTTCTGCATACAAATCTCATCAGAATTCCTGTTTACTGTAAGTCTAGATTCAGAGGAAGGCATACTCATTCAAATACCAAGTGCTTTACTTAGTATAAAGGACATTCAGAATTAGCCTGGACACAAAAGCTGAGTGAAAATGCAGACAGATTTAAAGTTAATAAATGCCAATATGTTCTCATATTTAAGTGAAACAGGTTAGTTTTCTGATACAGATAACATTTTGAGTCAAGTAAACAATTGAACATTAGTGCACAGAACAGAGGGTGTAGTAATATATGGTGAAAAAACTAATACACCCCCATCAGTCTAACACCCATAATGCTATCATAAACTCTTACACAGTACAGAAACAAATTGATTGATGAAGCAGATAAGATTTGTGAAGGATTCTGCGGAAAACAGCGGATAAGAATAAAATCAACAATATCCAGCAACAACAATGGTATGGAAATGCAGTCTTTCAGATTATAACTAAGATCTGGAAATGCCTATATACATATGTAAATAAACACACCCCTGCATTCCACGGGGCTTCACCTCTAATCTGATAATGTATTCTACAACCGTTTGACATCAGCTACAGGAAGAAAATGTTACACAGATCCTATGTTGTGCCACCATGCTGCCCTGACACCTATCTTGTTTTTTCCTCTTCGATGGAACAGGCGGATGACTCAGTTGAAGATTCCTCTGAACGCTCAGCTCCCTCCCCCTACATAAATCTTAGCAGAGAGCCAAGACAGAACCAAGGCCTTCTCATCCGTCCTCCACAATAAAACACAGAACACACTGCTACAGTCACCATGATTAATACATATGTATCCTTAATGAGAACACTTACTCAGTATCCCAGTTTACTAGAATGGGCAGCACGAAACCCCAATCTACGTCTGAACCGGACAATTCTGATTTAAATTTAATCCGCTGTTTACCGTTCCTCTGGGCTGAATCAGTGGTCCACATTTTCCGAGAAGATATCACTGTTAATTAAGTATACTTTAATGGAGAGTATTTATCAAGCTG
This sequence comes from Amia ocellicauda, assembly GCF_036373705.1. Lineage (NCBI taxonomy): Eukaryota > Metazoa > Chordata > Actinopteri > Amiiformes > Amiidae > Amia > Amia ocellicauda. Next base: position 6,186,967 of record NC_089866.1, read on the forward strand.
CATGACTCTCATTACCTGGGACCTTGTCGACCGAGGCAAAGACCGAGCGCTGCACCGTGGAGTCGCTGAGGCCTTTCCGAGACTGCTCGTAGAAACGGAAGGGCAGGTGCTGAGAGGAAGCAGCCGCGCCCTGGCCGAAGCCCAGGACATCCGAGGATGGCTGGACAGGGAGATCCAGGAGGGCTGGGCAAGAGGGGGAATGGGTATTTTAAGAAGCACAGCATTATAAAGTTTCCTTCTCGTACCACAATTCTTCTTCAAACCTTTTTTCTTGCTCCTTCCGTTTATTTTTGTCGGCTTCATATGTTACCATGTTTTAGACATAATCAAACAAATCACACTGTACTGTGTGGAGTTCACAAATATACACTCGGCTGGTACAAACTGACCTCTGCCCTTCCTGCATTTTAATCGGCAGATTGTTTAATAGGCTTGGTGTTTATCAGTTTTACGGTGCTATATCTCAATTCTGCATTGCTTTCATGCAGCTGATAGAGAAGATAATTAGTGTTTTTTTGGTTTGTTTGGTGTTGCTCCTGAAAACCATGGAACGCGTGAGCGTATTTGTATAGGGGATCCTAGCAGCTATACAAATCTACAGATTATGGAGGCTAATCAGGGCAGGGTAGGGTGTGTGTGTGCGTGTGTGTGTGGGAGGGGGTTTATCAAACAAAACAATGTTTGTGTTGTGCTTAATGGCAGCACCAAGGTGTGTAAAGAACTGAAAATGTGAAGATATTGTTAAACAAGTTTTCCAGTAAGTCTCTGATGTTTTTTTCTTTTCACTGTAATTAAATCTCCATTCCATAAGAAAATATGTCTCACCATGAGGTATTAAAATTACACCAACCATAATATCATCACAAGTGATAATGGAGTCATTTAAAAAACAAATGTTGCTAGTAAAGAAAAAAAACCTCTCATCCTTTAATATCAGTATAACCACATATGGACACAGTTTATACTGAATGATGTCAAGGCTGAGTGGCCCACTGGTTTAATCAGATTATATTGGGTTACATTGTTTGAGGCGTGCTGTGCTTCTGCTGCCTACAACAAGGTTTTGTTTTTAGGATATGACAGCGCAGTTTTGCGTGCCCTTTTGCCACACTGGCAGTTCACATGCGCCACTCCCTCTATCATGGCCACCTACACAGATCTGCTTTTCTGCTCTCTGTGTGAAGGCTTTAGCCATCCCAGGAAATCAGGCATGCAAGACAGAGCAGCTCACCTGACCAGAGCAAGACGCTGCCAGTTATCAGTGAATCTTTGGACGCTGAGTGAAAATATTCTTGCAGTTGCCATTTTGTTGTTGTGGTTTCTTTTGGCCTTTGTGACTGCACACCAGTGGTAAGTCAAGACTTATTCCCATCACCCTCCCCACACCCCCGCAATAACTTAGTGTGGCAAACCATCCTTCAGTTTCAAGAATCATACAGTGAAGTGTACAATCCTGCTTTACTGGGGCCTGGATTGTTTAGAGGTTTTATTTGTTTCTTTATTTGCTTTATAATACTAGTCTGAGATGATTGGCACATGTTTAGCACTGATAATGATGGTCAACTTTTAGAAATGGCCCGAGGAAAAAGTGAAGTGATGTAAAGTTAAAGCCAGAGAAATTAATTACTTTGCTGATGTGTTTGACATGAACACTCACCCGCTATTCTCTGCATTTTCATGCGCCGGGCTTGGATACGACCCTTGGCCAGCCTCTGTTTTGCGATGATGCAGCGGATGTGGTCGGCAAAGATGAAATTAGCCTGCAGAATGGGGAAGGGTTTGGCGTGGGGATTGGAGGTGGGCTTGTGGATGATGATGTTCAGGGCACGACTGTCATCCTCAACCCCTGACACTTGCATATCCTGTTGGGTAAGAGACAGGAATGTATATTGACATAAATGAATAAATACTACAAAGTCAGGATGAACATGTACATAAACTACATTAATTACTCTACCTGTAGCAAACCGGCAAACTTCACCACTCCCCATCCCAGACGCTTGGTTTCAGGTTCGACCAGACTCATCTGATACACGTCCACCGCCAGGAAGCGCTGAGCTTGAGCACCATCTTTTGTCACAACCATACAGGCAATCAGGTCACTGTTATCTGGAGAAAACACAAGGAGCCGGTTTGCAATGTGCTTCAAGTACAGTAGACGTAGACGGGGCCCACTTCAATATTGTTTGTTTGCAGGAAGCTGTATGTTAAAGCATTTTGAAGACGGACGTGAATGGGCATACCAAAGACACAAAACAAATAAACACACAATTACACCTTATCCAAAAAGGAGTGGCCAATTTTAAAATATTAAAATACAGCGCGGTCACAACAGATCAAAATCTCGGGAGAGTTTCAAAACGTACATACATGTCCTTGATGTGCGCTCCAACGATAAGGTGTGCTCCCAAAGTGACAGGGGAGCTCGTTCGCTCTCTTTCCAAGATGTGTGTGTGTCGGCATGTGCAGAGAGGATTGCACAAGCCGCAAGGAGCCCCATACTTGCTTGAAACGCACACGAGCACCATTTTCTCCCTCGCTGTGAGACATGCCAATGGTAGGTCGCATCGAGCTTAGGAATGTTAGAGACTGCTTGTGAAACACCAGGCTGGTGATGAAATCAGCTAGCACATATGTCAAAATAAGTGACAATTTAAATTTGAATGATTCAACACTTTTGCCTGGCTAAGGAGGAGGTTAGCTCTGTAATGTGTGATTAAGCTGCATGAAGTGCTGTAGCAAATTAGCTCTTCTACCTCATTTTGCAGTTTCTTCAGAAAGTCTGCTAATTTAGAAAATGTTGTCTTCTTGTTCTGGTGTGCTTTACCACAAAAGTGAAGCAGGATCATGGAAGGAAGAAAGGCAGCAAGAGGAGGCAGCTAACAGATTATTTCTAATTACAGAGGTATCTTGCAAACAAAAATAGTTAATCACTTGTAGCTACTGTCTCACATTTAGCAGGGTCTTCGCAGACATGGATAATATCAGTTCTCCCAAAATTGGGGCATGTATTACTAAGTATTAATTTATGGTGAAACCATCTGTTATAGAGACGTGCGTTTGTTTTAGCTGCGTAGCTGAGATTCTGCTGAAAAGGAACATGTGCGGTTTGTTTACATCGCGTCTTTCCTGTCTTCTGAAATCCAATGCGCAACTGCAGAACATGGTAATGGTATTGACCAATAGAAAGGACGTAACTATTGTCTATCTGCAGCCCTAGAGATCTTATATATTTTTTTACCCAACGACAGGCCATCATTTTATAAATATCTAGCCAATACAAAGACACTCTGAAAGCCCTGGAACTCAGCTGATAAGGCAGGTGTCAGGTTACGTGCTACTCCACAGCCACAACTGAGAGCGCAAAGGAGAGAGAGAGTGAAACAGACCTTTACATTGTAGCTTATTAACAATATGCTTATTCTAGAATGCCATTAGTAGCTATGGATTAAGAACTTCAGTTAAATGCAGTATGCATGTATAATATACTTATAAGGCAGTATTCGAGTGGAAAATGTGCAAAACTGCATGGTTAATGTGCATTTTGCCCCCCTAAATGAAAGTATTAGAAAACCAGAGGCAAAACATTGATATAACAGTTATTTTTTTCTTAAGAGTGTACCAAGCTGGACTCAGGGGTTAGGGGTCCTGAAAAATGTACTGTAAAGTGTGTACAAAATGTTTTCATTCATTTTTTAGATCCAAAGTGGGATCCTTGGCATTTCTCCTTCACCATAGTTATTACAGAAGGAATAAGGAATTAAAATAATGAAAGATCCCATAGCGATCGAATGCATTACCCCACACACTGTGAAGGTCTGTAGAGAACGGATACATTTATAGTAGACTCATTCGAAGATATTAGGATGTTTAGCAATAGTGATAAAGACTTGTCAAAGTTTAAGACAGATATTTCAGTTCTTGAACTTACGCCAAAGCCCTGATAATTATCAGGAGTTTACAAAACACTCCAGTGAGTCATTTGATTCTGAACCTTTCACGTCAGGCTCAACCCACAACACCAGACAGGGTTGATATTGTCCTTCACAGCATCTTAAAATCTAGGAAACGTTGTATTTTCTGGTCATTCACAATGTGTCAGATAAATGACAGATGAAGTGATATTTGGTGTAGAAAGTGTGAGCACATAATACAGTCTTGACTGTATGACAGACTCAAAAGTAGAACCTTCCTTCTAAATCGTAATTATAAACCCTACCTGATCAACTGACAAGTGACTAAGATGAACACTAATAATTAAAATCATTGCTGATGACAGCATACAAAGAATCAAGGGTTTTACATGGCTGTTGTTTCTGTTATGCGGTGTAAACATTCAGAACACTTAATTATTTAAATTGAACAGAATTAAAATGTTCTGTATATATAACACCACTGTCCACAAAAAGCCAACAAAAACAAATGAGCTAAAATCAGACATGTATTCAGAGCATGAAATTCCCTTTAAAGTGCTTGACATGTATAAATGACAAAATGTTTTTCCACAGAATATGGAAGCGTCACTCGATCTTTGAAGTCAGCTGGCTTCAGACTGTATTTTCTCCAAGGAAACAATGTGACTACTGTACAGAATGTACAAATGGCATAGTGCACAGAAACACAAAGGAAGGACAGGAGAAAAAACAATATTTGTATTTTATATTGCCATTAAACTTCAGACACCAGCCAAATGTAGTCTGTGAAGCACCAAACCCATTCTTAAGATCAAGACTGGAGGCAGGCATTTCCACAGCAGAGAAACAGCCCCTGTGAATGCTCTGTTACCAGAGCAAGTATGAAGTGCACTGCTTGACTGCTCTATGAATTCCAGACCTGAGCATCAATAATGACATGCATGGGTGTAAAATCACTTGGTGTGAAAATCGACTGCCACGGTTCCTCTTACGTATTAGTCAGTTACATTAACATTCAGGGTGAATTCTAAGTAACAACACAGTAGGCTGTTGTCCAAAACAGGAAACAAAAAGGTAACATTTATTTCCCAATAATAAACAGTACACAAAAAAGGAACACTTCTGGTGTTTGTCATGTGTGTTGTGGTTTGTGTCTTGTGTGTGTTTATTATAATTTTTTTTCAGAAATCAAATGGAAAAAAAAAAAAAAACATGAATTCCCCTTTTCAAATTCATTGTTCCATTAGAAGCATGAGTACTGAAGCCGGACCACTTACATCAAGATTTTAAACAGTGAAAATCTGCCCCGCTGAAGAATTACCATATCACAGCAGAATGACGTGCGATCCTGCACTGGATTTTCACAAGGTTAAGAGTGACATCAATGGGCTTTGGAGAACCTTGGGAAGATAATTCCCCAGAAATCAGTTGTGAGAAGTTTTCTACAAGATCCTTCTCACAGGAACAGTATCAGACCAATAGAAGTCTGGCCAGCAGACAGAAGATGAGAGGAGCACACACAACAAATGTAACTTTAATTCAGGGCATTGCAGGAACTTCAGATGAGGAAGGCCATGCTGCCACATTCTCCTCATCAGCTTTTTAGTAGGTTAACTACCCAAGATGGCCATCAAGACTTCCTGAAATCCCCCAGTGACTCAGCCCCCACATCATGACTGGGCAGTTTGTTCCACACACCCACAACTCTCCTGTGCAGCAGCACCTCCTCTTCTCAGTCCTGAAATTAGTTGCACTTTATTTCCATACAGAGACACAGGCCCTGGTCTGTGTGCTAACTTACAGATTTTGGGCGACTCTACACACGTTCTCCACTCACAGTTGTGAAAACTCTGCTCAGACGTCCTCAAAACCAAAAGCCACAAATGACAGAAGTGGTATCAAATAAGGCACACATTAGATGAAGAGTCAGGCTATCCTCATGTAGAGGGAACAAATATGATCTAATATTTTTCTTAACTGAACACTTTATCAAGATTGAAATCATGGCCGATCACAACGAGACTGTAAAACACACTGTGATGTCAGGGCTGAAAGCATGTCATTTCCTGAATGTTTAAAAATAACTCATAGATCAAGCTTGAAAAAGAGGGCACATCCCCACCAAAGACCACCTGCCACCTTCAAACCCTCAGTGAACTCTCAGTTCTGCTGCAGCAGCCCGCAGATCGCATCACTACTGTATTTAAAATGACTGAACACCTATGAGTAAAACAAAAAGAAAGAAAAAAAGAAAAAAAGGGCTTTTTCCAGACAGACAGCATATCATATGCCGACTCTACAACGTTCCTCTCCCTCCATGTATTGCTGGTAAAAAAGGGTAATTCTAGACTGCTCTGTAGGACCTACTGGAACTGACAGAGCGATATGATTCACTGATATCAACTAAGAGGTGGCTACCTTAGTGTAGATCACTGGTTCATAAACAGATCACCAGAGGGTCGGGTGGGAGACCTCCAAGGACCACACAGTAAACTTAGGCTTGCTGACTAACCATTAAGTTCTGTTGTTTCTTTCCACTGGCATTCTTAATGCAATTAAATCACACAGATTTGATGACCAATCAGACAGTTATTTAGATTTCTGGCTTGCATTTCCTTGCATTGAAGGGTGACTCACGTCAGGGACCCCATATTTAAATAAATGCAAATCTATATTTCAAACCGTCTTCAGGAATACACTACCAGTCAAAAGTTTTAGAACACCTCAATTTTTCAATTGTACACTCACCTAAAGGATTATTAGGAACACCTGTTCAATTTCTCATTAATGCAATTATCTAACCAACCAATCACATGGCAGTTGCTTCAATGCATTTAGGGGTGTGGTCCTGGTCAAGACAATCTCCTGAACTCCAAACTGAATGTCTGAATGGCAAAGAAAGGTGATTTAAGCAATTTTGAGCGTGGCATGGTTGTTGGTGCCAGACGGGCCGGTCTGAGTATTTCACAATCTGCTCAGTTACTGGGATTTTCACGCACAACCGTTTCTAGGGTTTACAAAGAATGGTGTGAAAAGGGAAAAACATCCAGTATGCGGCAGTCCTGTGGGCGAAAATGCCTTGTTGATGCTAGAGGTCAGAGGAGAATGGGCCGACTGATTCAAGCTGATAGAAGAGCAACTTTGACTGAAATAACCACTCGTTACAACCGAGGTATGCAGCAAAGCATTTGTGAAGCCACAACACGTACAACCTTGAGGCGGATGGGCTACAACAGCAGAAGACCCCACCGGGTACCACTCATCTCCACTACAAATAGGAAAAAGAGGCTACAATTTGCACAAGCTCACCAAAATTGGACAGTTGAAGACTGGAAAAATGTTGCCTGGTCTGATGAGTCTCGATTTCTGTTGAGACATTCAGATGGTAGAGTCAGAATTTGGCGTAAACAGAATGAGAACATGGATCCATCATGCCTTGTTACCACTGTGCAGGCTGGTGGTGGTGGTGTAATGGTGTGGGGGATGTTTTCTTGGCACACTTTAGGCCCCTTAGTGCCAATTGGGCATCGTTTAAATGCCACGGCCTACCTGAGCATTGTTTCTGACCATGTCCATCCCTTTATGACCACCATGTACCCGTCCTCTGATGGCTACTTCCAGCAGGATAATGCACCATGTCACAAAGGTCGAATCATTTCAAATTGGTTTCTTGAACATGACAATGAGTTCACTGTACTAAACTGGCCCCCACAGTCACCAGATCTCAACCCAATAGAGCATCTTTGGGATGTGGTGGAACGGGAGCTTCGTGCCCTGGATGTGCATCCCACAAATCTCCATCAACTGCAAGATGCTATCCTATCAATATGGGCCAACATTTCTAAAGAATGCTTTCAGCACCTTGTTGAATCAATGCCACGTAGAATTAAGGCAGTTCTGAAGGCGAAAGGGGGTCAAACACAGTATTAGTATGGTGTTCCTAATAATCCTTTAGGTGAGTGTATATTGAAATTCATACAGTTTAATGTCTCAATGTATTCTGAAATTAAAGCATATAACAAATAAACAATTATTAATAGATAAAAATAAATAATGAATTGTTTTGTTTAAAAAAATGTAACCCATTAAGCTTACAAACCCCTCTGGTACCCTTAAAAAGGCACCAAATCCGTGTGCTTCTCTTCTCTGAAATGGAGGGGTGGGGGGATACTTGGTCTGAGTAGGAATACAAAATCTCAGAAAATATTGACATATTCTGGAACCAGACAGTCTACTGATCAAAACAAGACCATCCACGTTTTGGTAGAAGCAACACACACCTGTAGAGAGCTCAAAATGCCAAGATGGACAACTCTGTTTCCAGTGTATTAATACACAACGATTTTACATAATTGGATCTGAACTTCTCTGTGTTTAATGGAACATCAAAAACACTGCCAAATAATGCTTAAGAGGGTGTAGTAACACAGTATATAACTCTGAAATGTACATTATGTTTCAGTTTTTGGTAACCTAAACTTTTTTTTTTAACCTCTGGCAGTTTACCACTTACCTTTGTACCATTTCAGGTTATTCACTGGACTTGAACTGCTTTCATTTCAATAAAAACTGGAACAATGGGGGTGTACATTGTTTTAAAATATCTTGTAAACAGAAATGGCAAAAAAAAAACACAAAAACATTTAACTACATGGATTCGGTTAGAGGATCCTGAAACCAGCAACCCCGATTGTACAGTAAAGCTGCTGTATCTTGTGGGAACAAAATTAATGTAAAAAGTCCCTGGTACACAAAGTGCAAAGTTTCATGCTTTTTGAAAACATACCCACATTGTGACCTGAAAACGTCAGACTGAGGAAACAACAACAGCAGACAGCAGACAGCAAACCTCTCTCTCTCTCTCAAGCTTTCTGTAACATATTTCCCCACTGCATTATTGATAGCTTCCATGTTTACAGTTGTGAATGAATGGGAAACGTTATGAATGAAGCAGCAGGAATTGGGTGTCACCAAGTGATTAAGAATCAGAATTCTTCTGACCTACATTAAAAAGCATTCAGAGGAGCCGATTAACTCCACAGACCATTCTGCCAAAGCAAGACTGAGCATCTGCACGTGACATCTCCTCAGGATTCGAAAAGGGAAAGAGATAAAAAAGGAAAAGGCCTCGTTCGCTTCAGCACAAGTGCAAGTGAGTTTTTGAACTCCACTCGTGCAGTGGAAGCTAGGTAAGACCCAAGACGAGAAAAAAAAAAAAAAAAAAAAAAAAAAAAAAAACACCTACACAAAACCGCCTACCTTGTCACACTTCCAGAGTGCAGCCAACCTACACTTTTGTTTAATCTGTAGGTGCTACTGGATAGCTTTACTGTAAAAAGCACTGAGCTGTACTGGAAAAGCACAAGTCTGTGCCACACGTTGGCCGCCCAGTCTCTAAGCAGCAATGTACATAGTGGTTCAATGGAACACTTGACTCATTTTGACATCTTGAGAGACACCCACCCAGAGTGAGAAGGGTTAAATTTGGCTACTGATGTAAGAATATTTGGATTCCTGTCTTGCATGCCATGTGTGGATATTACACTAATGACTGAGTGATATTTTTCCCAAAGCATTAGGTCACTGCCACTGAATGAGCTGTGCAGTCAAATATAACCATACGGAGTGATTTGATACCATACTTGGCTCCTTCTACCTAGTGGGGGGTTTGTCCTCATGGCAACTGAGTGTGGAACAAATTAAACTCCATTAACTTTCTACTATGTACATCTATTGGGGTTGTCCAAACTCCTGACACTATAGAGGCAAAATCAAACCCTTTGCAGTGAATAAAGGAGGTCCAACAAAATGTGCTTCATGCATGATCATATTGCAGTTCTGCTCCACTATTTTAAAATAAACTCATTCAAGTGTTTTGCAAAAGGTGAACAGAACAATGCATCGGTTTGCTTCTATCTGACAATCAAATTAAAATCTTGCATAAACATAGAAGCATTTTAACTAAAGTATGTGCACACTGTGGAGCACAAAATTGTGATGCAGGTGGCATATTTAAAGAACCACCATCGCTGCCGGGAAAATGCAGATTGGTATACGGCACTGAACACTGTGACAGTGACAAACCTGGAGAAGAATTACAGGAAAGTGCTTTAAACCACATCAATGGGGATTACTGAAAGTGTCGGCACTCTCACACATCAGCTGAATTATTACTACACACATTTTGCACCCTTTATTTGTCCCTGTCAGGTATTTAACATTGAATGTATTTATTTTACATAAGTTTGATCTTAGTGCAAGCTCAAAAATATGGAAATAAATTACCAAATTACTATGGAAAAAGTGTGTTCATTTTCATGTGCCCACACATAACCAAGTTCAACAAATCCTGGAAACCAGAATTCAAGACAGCTCAAATCGACTGCTGAGAATTGAGAAAAGCACACTAAGAAGCAACTTTCACCATCGCTTTGCAAAATTGCTATTAATTATTACATTGGCTACTTAATTTACATATGATTTCACAGATGTGTCACCCAAGTCTTTGGTCTTGGGGGTAGAGGGAGCTCGGTTGTTTGGAAAGACTGCAAAATGTAAATCAATCATTTACCCTGTTCTGCTACACTACAGGAATTATACATGGTGCGTTTAAAATATAATCTTATTATTAATTAAAAAGTCAAACTGAATATTGATCCTTTATTTCCAGAACAGCACATAATTCCTTATTATAATTTATATTACTCTCAACCACCAGTCTAGCTACATTTTTTAAATATAAAAAGTCTTTACTGTAGATTACTGAGTGGCATTGGCAGGAGTGGAGAAAATTACAGAGCAGACGTTTTGGGAAGAGTCATTTCAAGTGGATTAATTTCAAACGCATGACTAAGAAAGACATTCTATGAGAAGTGAACAGATGTTCCTCACTTGTTTCACTGTCGTTTACTACAACATTTACCGCTCTGTTTGGAGTTCAGTATGCTGACAATTCTGCCATTTAAAATCAATTGAGTTTCAATAACATCCGGTAATGATCTTGCCTGTAAATCACATGACCAGAGTTACTGATTCCAGATAAGGGCTGTTAGTTAAGTGCAATGAATCAATAAATACAGAAGTAGCATCTTTTCATTGATTGCAAACAAGCCTGGCGACCTGTAGGATCCAGAAAGGCCTCGGGGACTGTAAAGTGTAGTGTTACTGGATGCAACCGTAGTCAAGTACAAGAAGTAGCAGCAAAGTGCAAACCTGACTGATTTAATATCTCCGGTGCCTACAGTCGACTCTTTGATGATTCAGAGTAACAAGTCAAGTCATAGAGCCAAGTTAATGATGAATAATAAAGAAGAAAGGTAGAAGAAAGACCTGGATTGGCCTTCGCGATGATCTAACACGATTCCAGATGTTCCGGCTGGATCTAAAACAAGCTGTAGCTGTCGGGTAATACATAGATCCATTTCAATCCTCCTGTTCAGTTCAGCACTTGATGTATCTATGCTTCCTTATGATCCTGCTTGCTTCTGTATTGGTTTTGTGTGGCCTTTAGCACAGTATTACATTTGTAATGTATTTTGTATTGACTGTAGTGCTGCACTTTTGATTTTAGTTTTGACTTTATTGCTGCACTTCTGAAATGCTTAAAAAGCTTAGTGTGTCAACTCTAAGTGGCACAGGATTATATATAAAAGATTCTGTTGTTAGTGTTCTTCAGTGTCGCTGGGTACTCACTCAGGTCCAACACATCATCAGTTTTAATGAGGTCTTCCTGCCTGGTCAGGGGAAGCTGCGTCTCTGGCTCGCTCTGCAGCTGCAGGGACAGCGAGCGCAGCATGAAGAACACACGGATTGCCTGCAAAACAAGACCAGAGACACTTCTTACACAATGGCCACCTCATAAGCTGCACATGTCTAACTTAGAAAGAAGTAGCTCCGTGGGAATCCTGTGGGCTGTGGATTTAATCTCTAATTCGGTGCACAGACCTTCTGACTACACTTTAGCTTGTAGTAAACAAACAATTCATGAATTCATGAATTGGGGGTAGGTAGACAAAAGCTACTTAAAGCAGCTGTTGAGACCAGAGGTAAACAGAAGTATTTACAAGTTGCCACAGAGAGAGACAGGAGAGTACAGGTGAGAGGTAGCCATCTTGTTGTTTGACTAGTTTCAGAATAGTCTTAGCATTGCTCATTTTGGTTTTAAATTTGCCTTAAATTGACGTTAGCATTGTCTGTAGTTTGCCTAAATTGAAGCCAATTCAGTTCAGCTGCTGAGTTGGTGAAAGTAAACAGGTTGTAGAAGGGAGTTTCTGTCTAGGACTAGCAGGAATTATGTTGCAGGAGGAGCCAGGTGGGGCCAGTTAGGTGTCAATTGGTGGTAGGTAGACAAAAGTTACTTAAAGCAGCTGTTGAGAAAGAGCTGTGCTGTTTCTCGCTGACAAAAGTTAGGCAGTTGACTAGCAGCAGGAACCAAGAGAAGTATAAAGAAAAAAAAAAAAAAAAAAAGTAACATCTAGAAGCATGTGGCCACTACAGTGTCAGGTTTGTAGAATGATTGGATGAACTCATGATCTTGAGGCTCAGCTTGTTGATCTGCGCTGTATTAGGGATATAGAAGAATTGGTCAATCAGCCCATGAGAGAGATGGTGTGCACGCCAAAACCTAGGAGAGTTGAGACCTTAGAGCAGGACAGCGTAGAGAACTGCTGGGTTACAGTAGGTCGTAACCGCAGAAAAGGGCATGTAGATCACACAGTGTGTTCTAGTGACAAGGAGACCCGCATGGTATCTTGCCTGCCTGGAGCTCAGGTTGCAGATCTCCCTAAACTAGTAGACGGGCTACTGGCCAAAGCCAGGGGGAATCCACTGGTCATGGTCCACACTGGAACCAATGACATAGGAAAAGGTAGGACAGAGGTTCTGCAAGACAAATTTAAAGAGTTAGGAACAAAACTAAAGAGCAGAACCTCCACGGTAGTTTTCTCAGACATACTTCTGGTACCACGTGCCAGGCCAGGGAGACAGGCAGAGATTAGAAGGTTTAACACGTGGTTGAAAGCTTGGTGTAGGGAAGAGGGGTTTAGGTTTATGGAGCATTGGTCTTTCTTCTGGGATAGATGGGACCTGTACAAACCGGATGGTCTACATCTAAACAGAAGGGGGGCTAATGCATTGGGAGAGCATATGTGCAGTGAAATTGAGAATCATTTAAACTAGGAACCAGGGGGGCAGGGAGCTCTGACAATGGGAGATGTTCCACTAAGGAAAGAAAACCAAGGGAAACTGCTAGTAGGAAAGTCCTGAAATGTTTGTACCTCAATGCCAGGAGTATAAGGAACAAGATGTTAGACTTGGAAGCCACAGTGCTGGCGTGTGACTATAATTTTGTAGGAGTGACAGAAACATGGCTTACAGAAAATGATGGGGATGAATACAAGTTGGAAGGATACACAAAGTTTAGGAGAGACAGGCAAAATCGAAGAGGGGGTGGGGTAGCATTATATGTGAAAAATGACACTGAGGCAGAAGAACTTGTATTAGATCCCAGTAACGGAACAGAATCTTTGTGGGTGAAACTTTTGAACAAGAGATCTGGAGGATTAGCGGTAGGAGTGTGTTACAGGCCATCAAACTCAGATATTCAGAAAGATGCTGCATTGTACAGTGTAATCAGGACTGCATGTAGCAAGGATGTGGCTGTTATAATGGGGGATTTCAATTTCCCAAACTTAGACTGGGAAAGCCCAGTGGGGACTACAGAAGCAGAAATAGAAATGGTTGAGATGGTAAATGACTGCTTTCTAACTCAATTTGTCAGGGAACCAACCAGAGAGAGCGCATGTATTGACTTGATCTTTTCAAATGACCAAGACAGAGTCAGGGGAACAGTACAGTGAAGGAAAAAAGTATTTGATCCCCTGCTGATTTTGTACATTTGCCCACTGACAAAGAAATGATCAGTCTATAATTTTAATGGTAGGTGTATTTTAACAGTGAGAGACAGAATAACAACAAAAAAATCCAGAAAAACGCATTTCAAAAAAGTTATAAGTTGATTTGCATGTTAATGAGTGAAATAAGTATTTGACCCCTTTGACTTAGTACTTGGTGGCAAAACCCTTGTTGGCAATCACAGAGGTCAGACGTTTCTTGTAGTTGGCCACCAGGTTTGCACACATCTCAGGAGGGATTTTGTCCCACTCCTCTTTGCAGATCCTCTCCAAGTCATTATGGTTTCGAGGCTGAAGTTTGGCAACTCAAACCTTCAGCTCCCCTCCACAGATTTTCTATGGGATTAAGGTCTGGAGACTGGCTAGGCCACTCCAGGACCTTAATGTGCTTCTTCTTGAGCCACTCCTTTGTTGCCTTGGCTGTGTGTTTTGGGTCATTGTCATGCTGGAATACCCATCCACGACCCATTTTCAATGCCCTGGCTGAGGGAAGGAGGTTCTCACCCAAGATTTGACGGTACATGGCCCCGTCCATCGTCCCTTTGATGCGGTGCAGTTGTCCTGTCCCCTTAGCAGAAAAACACCCCCAAAGCATAATGTTTCCACCTCCATGTTTGACGGTGGGGATGGTGTTCTTGGGGTCATTCCTCCTCCTCCAAACACGGTGAGTTGAGTTGATGCCAAAGAGCTCGATTTTGGTCTCATCTGACCACAACACTTTCACCCAGTTCTCCTCTGAATCATTCAGATGTTCATTGGCAAACTTCAGACGGGCCTGTACATGTGCTTTCTTGAGCAGGGGGACCTTGTGGGCGCTGCAGGATTTCAGTCCTTCACGGTGTAGTGTGTTACCAATTGTTTTCTTGGTGACTATGGTCCCAGCTGCCTTAAGATCATTAACAAGATCCTCCCGTGTAGTTCTGGGCTGATTCCTCACCGTTCTCATGATCATTGAAATTCCACGAGGTGAGATCTTGCATGGAGCCCCAGACCGAGGGAGACTGACAGTTATTTTGTGTTTCTTCCATTTGCGAATAATCGCACCAACTGTTGTCACCTTCTCACCAAGCTGCTTGGCGAAGGTCTTGTAGCCCATTCCAGCCTTGTGTAGGTCTACAATCTTGTCCCTGACATCCTTGGACAGCTCTTTGGTCTTGGCCATGGTGGAGAGTTTGGAATCTGATTGATTGATTCCTTCTGTGGACAGGTGTCTTTTATACAGGTAACGAGCTGAGATTAGGAGCTCTCCCTTTAAGAGAGTGCTCCTAATCTCAGCTCGTTACCTGTATAAAAGACACCTGGGAGCCAGAAATCTTGCTGATTGATAGGGAATCAAATACTTTTTTCCCTCACTGTAGTTAGAGAACCAATGGCAAATTGTGATCACAATATGGTTAGCTTTGAGGCATTATTTCAAAAAACAAGGTCCAAGTCTAAAACAATGGTCTACAATTTTAGAAAAGCAAACCTTAAAGGTATGAGACGGCACTTAGAAGAGGTAGACTGGAGCACACTGGATACAGAGTTAGTTGAAAATGGATGGGTACATTTTAAGAATATACTACTTGAGGCTCAGGAGCAATTTGTACCAAAACTTAGCAAATTGAGGAACAAAAAACACTGGCCAAAATGGTTTAATAGAGGTATGCAAAAAAATATAAAGAGGAAGAAAATGTTGTATAGCGCATACAAAAGGGACGGTGATGAAACAAAATACATAGAATATGTTGAGCTGCAAAGAGATCTTAAGAAAGGGATCAGGAACGCAAAGAGGGAAATAGAAAGAAACATAGCTCTTGGAGCTAAAACCAATGCAAAGAGCTTTTTTCAATATTACAACAGCAAGCGGTCAATAAAGGTTGAGGTGAAACAGATAAAGGGCAAAAATGGAGGTATCTTGGAAAACGAACAAGATGTGGCAAATATTCTAAATGAGTATTTCACAGAGGTTTTTACAAAAGAAAAAACAGATGACATGCCACAGGTTGACAATCAGTCCAGTCAAACCCTAAGAGAGATCAGGATAAAAGAGGAGGAGGTACTAAAGGGACTAGCAGAATTAAAAACAAACAAATCACCTGGGCCAGATGGGATGTTTCCAACAGTACTTAAAGAAATTAGGGAAATTATTTATAGGCCGCTAACTCGATTATTCCAAATGACACTTAGAACAGGGGATGTGCCAACTGACTGGAAGACAGCAAATGTCATACCAATCCATAAGAATGGGGACAAAACTGAGACAGGAAATTACAGACCAATCAGTCTCACCTGCATCACCTGTAAAATGTTGGAGAAAACGATTAGACAGAGAATAGAGGAGCATCTTAATGAAAACCATATTCTTGGAGATAGTCAACATGGGTTTAGACGAGGCAGATCATGTCTTACTAAATTATTAAAAATGTATGAACATGCAACTGCAGCTGTAGATCATGTGAAAGCATATGATATGATATACTTAGATTTCCAAAAAGCTTTTGATAAGGTTCCACACCAAAGACTGATCCTCAAATTAGAAGCTGTAGGCATTCAGGGTAATGTAAGTAGATGGATTATGAACTGGTTGATGTACAGGAAACAGAGGGTGTCGATTAGAGGAGTCGCTTCTAACTGGAGTGAGGTTGTTAGTGGAGTTCCACAGGGATCAGTACTAGGGCCTTTGCTTTTTCTAATCTATATTCATGATCTGGACTCTGGGATAGTTAGAAAACTTGTCAAATTTGCAGATGATACTAAAATAGGTGGCTCAGCAGATACAATCTTGGCAGCACAGGTTATTCATAGGGACTTAGATAATATTCAGTTGTGGGCCGACACCTGGCAAATGAAATTCAATGTGGACAAGTGCAAGGTAGAACATGCAGGTAACAAAAATGTGGTAGGTACAGATCTAGATGAAGTAACACATGAGAAAGACCTAGGAGTCTATGTGGACTCCTCACTTTCTCCATCCAAGCAATGTGGGGAAGCAATAAAAAAGGCAAACAGAATGCTAGGGTATATTGTCAAAAGTGTAGAATTTAAAACAAGGGAAGTAATGTTAAGACTGTACAATGCGCTAGTTAGACCTCATCTGGATACTGTGTACAGTTCTGGGCACCACACTTCAAGAAGGATATTGCTGCTTTAGAGGAGAGCAACCAGACTTATTCCAGGTCTGAAGGGAAAGTCCTACTCGGAGAGACTGAGGGAACTGAACCTTTTCACCCTGGAACAGAGGAGACTTTGTGGGGACTTGATCCAAGTCTTCAAAATCATGAAAGGCATCGACCACATCAAACCAGAGGAGCTTTTCCAGATCAGCAGGGACACACGCACCCGGGGACACAAATGGAAATTGGGCTTCAAGGCATTCAAAACGGAAAACAGGAGACACTTCTTTACACAGAGAGTAGTCACAATCTGGAATAAACTACCCAGTGATGTGGTAGAAGCTGAAAGTTTGGGAACATTTAAAAATAGTCTGGATAGGATTCTTGGATCATTTAGATATTAATGGACACCAAACGAGCACGATGGGTCGAATGGCCCCCTCTCGTTTGTAAACTTTCTTATGTTCTTAACTACTGCACAAGTGCCAGACCACCACTTTCTCTGTAATATCTTTGTGTTTTGGCTAGGATCTGAACTCTGCTGCCTGGGAAGACATCTGTAAATTGCCATTGCTCAGTGCATGCACTGTCACTGCATCTTGGAAAGTCATTGTGTGAAAAGCATAAATATGCTCTGTATATATAATTAAGATAGTAGCATAATTGTTCTCCACACATTCGTATCAACATTAAATATCACCACCATGCCTATGTCATATAAATATAATGCACTTGGGTCTTGTTTATGTATTTTCAAGTACAAAACAATTACTCTAAACAAGTAAACTCTTGAACATGTTAACATTTCCACTTAACATGAGTTTTTTGCTGAATCGAACTACACTCTTAAGACTTTAAAGGTTTAAATTCTACTAAAAATGTAGACCAGTGCCTGTCTGTCTTCTGATATATCAGTGCTAAACTGAACACACAATGCCTTGTCCTACATCAAATGTTGGCCATTTCCCTGAACTAATTAAACATGTTTCTCAATCATTTCCCTGCATTAGATTAACAGCTTCAAAACCACATGTCAGATAGTGATTCAGAGTTCAGCTTAAAACAGCTGCCATCCATCTCGTTTTAAGATGCAACAGTGGTTTAAATGCGGTCTCGGCCGGCATTATCATTTACAGTTGGAAGAAACGTCTGATAATCTTTCACAATTCGTGTGACCGTGCGTTGCCTCATTAAAATATCATTTTTAATATAATTTGTATTTATTTTCTCATTCCCTCAATAACAGGATACCAACCAGCAGCTCAAGAGGGTCAAAGTCCCTCAGTTGTTTAACTTGGAACGTTTACACATTTTCCTCCCCAAGCTTTCAGTTTCAGTTTCTCAAAGATGTTTTTTTTTTTAACAAAGTGCTGCACATTGAACTAATTGTTCCTTGTATAAAGATCTACAAAAAGTACTTTGTCTATCATAGGACATATATCTCTAATTCAAATGTGAAAAAAACACATGATGATCTATATATTGTACACAGGATCGGTTCTGTGGATGAAGGCAAGGTCTCACCCTTCTTGTTCTTTCCACATCTCCACAGGGGAGCCGCTTCACAAAGTCAATCCCAGTCAGGGGGGTACCAGTCGGGGGAAGCAGAATTGAGGCGTCCATCATAAGATACTCTACGTTCAGAGGTTTACTCTAGGAACCGAACAAGAGAAGAAGTTCAGATGAAAGTGCTGCCATTCCAATAATAATAATAATAATTATTATAAAATACAAACACACTCCCTGGAAAAATACTGTCATCCTTAGCGCCCACTTCAAGTAAATTGTTCGTTGCTAACACAAAGATGTTTATGGTATGACCTAATGTGTCATGTATACACAAAAAATACTGTGTTGCATACAGCATACAACTTGATTTGTTTAATTACCACTGTGAATTCTTCTCACAACCGTAAATTCATTAACATACTATATATGTATATATGCACACACACACACACATTATTGAAAGAGTAAAAATGTTATCGAATAGATCCCAAGAGATTTAAAAAAAAAGTAGATGATGACCACATAAAAAGTGGGAAGTTTAAAGAAAAAAACTCTGCAGGTGTGACAAGGCAAGCTACAGATTGAAACAAGTGGAAACATCTTGGGGAGGCCTTCATCCAGTAGTGGATCGATACGATGATCATGATGAGATACAGTTGTATGCAATTGGGCACCCCTGGACAAATTACACATTTTGTTGATTTTCTAATTGAAAAGAAGTTAACACGAAGAAGAAACTTAAACTTGACATATGTCTGCAAATTTTAATGCAGTTACTATTTATTTGAACAGATTGAAAAAAGTAAAATCATAAATGCAGAATGTGCAAAAGTCTGGGAACCCTATCAGTCAGTACTGAGCAACATCCCCTTTGGCAGAAATCACAGCTTCGAAACGTTTCTTGTAGCCAGCGAACAGTCTTTCTATTGTTCCTTTAGGAATTTGTTTCCCACTCTTCCTTGCAGAACACTTCTAGTTCAGAAACATTCTTGGGTCGTCTTGCGTGCACTACATGTTTGAGAACTACACATAGATTTTCAATAATATTCAAGTCTGGGGTCTGTGAAGGCCATTCCAAAACCTTAATCTTTCGTTTCTTGAAGTAGTTCATGGCTGAGTTTGAGATATGTTTCGGATGATTGTCTTCTTGTAATATCCAACCTCTTTTCAGCTTCAGTTTATTCAATGACTGTGGGACATTAACTTCCAGGATTTGTTGAGAATCCATTCTTCCCCTCTTTCCTGTGCCCCTGGCTGCCACACAACCCCAAAGCATGATAGATCCACCCCCATGATTAACAGTTGACAAGGTGTTCTTTTCTTCAAATGCGTCTCCTTTTTTCTCCAAACGTACCTTTGGTGATTGGGGCCAAATAGTTCAAGACCCCCTCACTGTAGGGGTCCAGCAGTCAGGCCTGTCCCGTTCTCTTGGTGTCCCACACATGGACTCGCCCACTTGTCGAGAATATTGTGAAGGATGACTCATTTGACCATATCACTTTGTAGGCCAGTGCCTATGGTGCCGCAATAATGACCCCTCTTTCAAAGTCACTTAGATCCTTTCCTCTTGCCATCTTGATCAAAAATTGAGGTCAACTGGGCATGCTCAGCATTTGTATACATGCCACAGAGCATGATAGGATGTTAATTGCTTAATTGTATCATGCAGTACACCTGTTTGGAGGCATCTGCATTCGTTACGTTCCTCCACTCATTTATTCAGGTTTTTCCTATAATTTGTCACCTGTCTGTATATGTGTATATATATATATACACTATATGCGTGTGTGTGTATATACACTCACCTAAAGGATTATTAGGAACACAATACTAATACTGTGTTTGACCCCCTTTCGCCTTCAGAACTGCCTTAATTGTACGTGGCATTGATTCAACAAGGTGCTGCAAGCATTCTTTAGAAATGTTGGCCCATATTGATAGGATAGCATCTTGCAGTTGATGGAGATTTGTGGGATGCACATCCAGGGCACGAAGCTCCCGTTCCACCACATCCCAAAGATGCTCTATTGGGTTGATATCTGGTGACTGTGGGGGCCAGTTTAGTACAGTGAACTCATTGTCATGTTCAAGAAACCAATTTGAAATGATTCGATCTTTGTGACATGGTGCATTATCCTGCTGGAAGTAGCCATCAGAGGACGGGTACATGGTGGTCATAAAGGGATGGACATGGTCAGAAACAATGCTCAGGTAGGCCGTGGCATTTAAACGATGCCCAATTGGCACTAAGGGGCCTAAAGTGTGCCAAGAAAACATCCCCCACACCATTACACCACCACCACCAGCCTGCACAGTGGTAACAAGGCATGATGGATCCATGTTCTCATTCTGTTTACACCAAATTCTGACTCTACCATCTGAATGTCTCAACAGAAATCGAGACTCATCAGACCAGGCAACATTTTTCCAGTCTTCAACTGTCCAATTTTGGTGAGCTTGTGCAAATTGTAGCCTCTTTTTCCTATTTGTAGTGGAGATGAGTGGTACCCGGTGGGGTCTTCTGCTGTTGTAGCCCATCCGCCTCAAGGTTGTACGTGTTGTGGCTTCACAAATGCTTTGCTGCATACCTCGGTTGTAACGAGTGGTTATTTCAGTCAAAGTTGCTCTTCTATCAGCTTGAATCAGTCGGCCCATTCTCCTCTGACCTCTAGCATCAACAAGGCATTTTCGCCCACAGGACGGCCGCATACTCGATGTTTTTCCCTTTTCACACCATTCTTTGTAAACCCTAGAAATGGTTGTGCGTGAAAATCCCAGTAACTGAGCAGATTGTGAAATACTCAGTCCGGCCCGTCTGGCACCAACAACCATGCCACGCTCAAAATTGCTTAAATCACCTTTCTTTCCCATTCAGACATTCAGTTTGGAGTTCAGGAGATTGTCTTGACCAGGACCACACCCCTAAATGCATTGAAGCAACTGCCATGTGATTGGTTGGTTAGATAATTGCATTAATGAGAAATTGAACAGGTGTTCCTAATAATCCTTTAGGTGAGTGTATATATATATATATATATATACACACACGCATATATTAATATATAAATACACACACATACTTATATATATGAAAACAGACATTAATGTTTCATAAATTGCACACCATCCTATGCATGCAAATGAAGAAGAGAACATTTTTATTTTATTACCGTCATACTCCTGTACTCATCTTCAAACATGTCCAAGAATATTTCTTCCCCCTGCGTTTGTGGGAAATTAAAATATATTGTTGAAGGAAACACAAAATAAATAAATACATCAAATGACAATAATATTTAAAAAGGTATTCTGTAAAAAACAAACAAAAAACTAAAGTTTTAGATATTTCGTTGTTCTGCTGTTAAAGTTTATTTGGAGATTTTGGCATCCTTTTCCTTAGAGCACTACTCCTGGATATATTCAGCACAAATTACTAGTTCACCACAGGCATGACAGCAGTGAAACTTTGAGCAGCTCATGGCTTTTACAAGAGCTTTTACTCACGCACAGCAAGCAAAGCCACTGTAACCAGACGACTAATGCATTATAAACCAAATCCATCTATAGTCAGGCATTTAACCAGCTGGATCAGCATAATCATGGGCGAGTAGGAGACTGATGTGTCAGTCAGTTAACATCTGGAACAATGATCGAATAAGGTTGAGTGAGCAACACAATGTTTTGAGCTATTGGAGCTGCTGATTGCATACATCGCAGAAGAAGAGGATCAAAAGACTGAATGGGAACCCTTCACACACCAATACGTTTTTTCCAATACCATGAAAAAAGTTTCAGTTTGAAGGGGAGGAGAACTGAGAAAAAGAAAGGGAAAGAAATCAAGTTAAACAGTCAGATACGCAAAATTGTAACCAAATCGTAGCGCCTTTGCTTGTGTTGAACTTAACTGTTTATTTAAATAAGTGCTTATCACTAAAATGGCTGAGATGTTTCACATCAATCAGCGATTTATCCAAAGGCGTTTAACACGTGAAAGTGCCTGTTGATGCCGAGATAAGATGCGAGATATCCTGAACAGTAGTTCCTTGGTGTGAACACAGCATTGTTTAATGAAAGGATGGGTATTGTTCACAGAAATCTATTTAAACTCAGTCTGGGTTGAAATTTTATTTAGTTTTTATAATCTAATCTGACTGGTCCTTAGAAGTCAAGAGCACCACACTTCAGTGTGATAACAGGTCAGTACTTACCTTGTAAAAGCGCCGCAAGAGAAGAACACTCTCTTCTCTGGCACCCTGGAGAAAGATAAAAAAAGGTAGCCCAACTTAAATTATAGGTTAATTTAAAAAAAATGACAAAACAATATATCAATATAAACATTTACATCAAATTATTTAATAATGGGTGCATAACAACTGTTAATATTCATAGTTATTGTGGAAGATTCTCCTCTCCTTGGTTTCTATTCATATGCATGTAGATTTTTACTACACTACACACACAGAAGCACATGTACGCACACACGTTAACGGGCACACATACATCCACACACAAAAACACCACACATACACACATAGACTCCCTCATTCCCAAAACGGCCAATGACCAATACATTTACAGAATACAGTATGTAATTATGTAGTGTTGTAATTAGAAGTGCATGAATTCTTGTAATTCTGCTATTTCACAGAAAGTGAGAAGCTTTTTTTTGGCTACAAGCCATCAACTACAACATCAGATAAATATTGCTGCTTTTATTCCTTAAACAGAGGCAGATCATTGTGGTTTAATAACTATTTTTACTAACATATAGAGTCAACCGTGAGATGTACTTACTACTAATTTCTCTGGAAATAACCCTAAGCAAGTTAGTAAAGATATGCTCCTACATTAAAATATTCTGGCAATCTTGTCGGTACATCCTGATTTAAACACAGAAAGATGTGTTAGTCTCTCCATGACAAACAACTAAAATCACCACTGGACTAATAATGTCTAAAAAGTGGGGTGAATATTCTTCTTGGTTACTAAAAGTTAACAAAACAATGCTGAGATTCTATAATGCTCTTCGTATGCTGTAATTTCTATTTCAGTGCACAAATGCTAAAGCTAATAGCATTAACGCACATAGAGTGTAAGAGATAGAAATGTTGTGGTCTCCATTTTGTTTTACCTCTAAGCAGGCAAGATGGACATCTTTAATGATGCAGTTGTTGCCCGAGAGAACCAACTGCTTGAGCAGCAGACAGCTGAGTTCGAGAGTCGCCAGACGGACCTTCCCATCTGGAAGTACACACGAGAAAAACGAGAAAAGGTCAAGAAGAACGAGTTCTCATTTGGAACCGAATTCCATAACTTTTCCTTGCAGGACAAAGCAAATAAATACATAAATGTCCCATATATTTAAATGCACAGTACACAAAGGACTCTGTCATAAGTATGTGTGCAAAACCTTTAAGCCTTTAGTTGTGATTTTGTATGCAGGTAGCTGCTCACCTGAATGTGTAAGGCTGAAGCATCATGCATTTTAAAATGAGAGATTGGCAATATAAACAGAGTATTAGCCCAGAGCCCCCATGGGATTTCAGGATGTGGAGAAGCAAGGCCTACCTGGCTGGCAGGCCTGGTTCATCACCCTAATGAGTCTCTCAGCCAGCACCTGGCTGTAGGAGGTCCTCTCCACCTCCTGCACGGGGAGCTGGATCTTCTCCAGGAGCTGTGGGTTGATACCTGAGGAGAGGAGCGACCCACAAACACGCTCATGAACCTGCTTGAGAATGAATTTGGTGAAAGCATCTTCAAACATGTGTCTTTTTTGTTTGTTTTATATTTATATTTGTCCTGCAAGTTCATGCAATTCCCCCAGATGCCCTGCCAAGCTCGGCCGGAACAGCCACTCGACAATCGGGCTCTGTTGGCATAAAGGATTAAACACACAAAGGGGTTAAGTAAGTCAGTCAGTAAGTCAAAGTCAGCTGGATGATTCAAGGAGAGCAAGGGTATCTGATTTCTAGGAATGCAGCTGAAAAAACAGGAAAATAAGGGTCAGTCAGGTTCACTTCAGCAGAAGTAGTCTGGGGCTGAGAGTTTGGCCCAAACCTTTCGTTAAAAACAAAACATTTTACCAGAGTAATAAAGTAAACCAAATGCTTTTTATAAGTCAATTATTTTTGTGCATTTTCCTTTTTTGGCTAAATCTTTGTTATTCAGCCCGTTAGTTGAGCAACATCTCTGTCACGTTAAATTGTTATTGTTCAAGTGTTCTAAGCACCTAAAATGTAGAGGCTTACCTTTGCTATGGGACATGGCATAAAGGAGACACAGGACAAAGAGCGCGTAGTAATCGTCCATAGTGCAGTCCAGTGCGTTATAAACCATGTCCAAAAAAGGCCTGGAAATGACATGAACCACTTACATTGTGAAGACATGCATGTCAGAATTATATTATATTCAAACTATATACTAAACTCATATTTGGCCAAACAAAATTAATGCTTCATGTTTATTTATGATAAATGAAAGGAAGCACTTAAAGACACTTAAAATGAAACTACCCTTCATGGCTTCCCAGACTGATTACTTGCATTTCCAAATTTGCAAAAGAGCAGAATTTCCCATTCGAGCTGGAAATGCATTATATTTTAGGAATGTCATGTACTTGCAAAAGCAGGACCAGACAATTCAAAAACACAATCAAGAATGGAGTTGTACGCTTGAAAGGGATGGGGGTGGGGGTTGAGGGTTAAAAGTAATTATACAAAATGGATTTGATCCTTTTTGAAAACGGAGCATTCTGTTGCACGAATTCCAGACGGAGTCTTTTAGAAGTATTTGGGGCATGTTGCTCTGAACTTGTTAAAACTGGCTGCTTGGAAACTCCCTAAAAGCCAAAACACCTATGATTTTCATCCACACAATCAAAACACTAATTCTGAAAAGCAATGAAGGAACAAGTCTTGTATTTATTATCTTTTCACTTTTGGTCCCTCGGGATGCACTTCGTTTGACGTGTATTCCTCATAATAAGGAAAGCATTAGGGAGTCTGTGTAGTGGGCATGTCAGCTCTGCTACACTACCTGCTCCTCTGGGCCTCCGTCCCGGCCGCGGCCGCAGCGGTCTTCTCTTCATCCGTCGTGTTCTGCTCCGTCAAGCCCGAGAGCTCCGAAATCTTACACTTCTCCATTACCACCATCTCAATTTCTGTGAGAAAGCACGACAATGAAGCAATCATTAGGAGAAAAAAATAAAAATAAATACCCAATCCTACTGGGATATAACCTTACACACTTGCAATTCGTCAAGTCATCTAAAACGGTTTTTGGCGCTTCCATTTTAATTAACAGCATAGGCCCTGCGTGCAAACTATTGCAGAGACACAGGGCAGCAGTATGCAAATTTAAAACGGGCTTTTTTCTGTAACCTTTTACATGTTAATGCTTTACACCAGATCCTGCCCCCCCACCCAAGCAACTGATCTAATTGACATTTAAGAGATGAAAATAGCCCCTTAGTGCAAAGCAAAGACTAAAAGCAGGAAAAGACAATACCGAATGCACAACTTATTCTGAGTTTAGTGCAAATTCCCATGCCACCTAGTGGTCATGATGTTATACCTTTGCATTAGTTTAGCAAGTTAAAAAAATATATACTTTTTATTGTTCTTACTTAACAGCATTCACAATTATTGAACAGAATGCAATTAATATAGGAACCATCATGATTCATGATTCAGCAACCCAGTCTTAGCACTACCACCTCCATAAGCTGGATAGTCAATAACATAAGTAATATTAGGGTCAGAAGTTCAGCATCTACCCCCAAAGTTCAGAGCAGGTCACAGGCTGCAGATCACAAATAAAAAATATCCTGCAGTCTGCAAATGGAACTGTTTCATTAAAGCAGTCTTTCAAAATGAATTAAGCATGCAGGCATTTCTTCCTCTGTAAAGGTCATTATGTGTGTGCTTCATTGCCAGCATTGACACACCATGAGTGTGATAATTTAAGAATGGTCCTGAGGAAAAAAGAGTCTAACTGATTTAACTTACAGTGCCTACCTATAGAAAGTGTACACCCACTTGAACAGTTTTCACATTTTGTTGAGTCAATGCCTGTTACATGCATTTAAATAAGGATTTTCCCCAACACACACTTATTTATACACTATAAAAGGGAAAATGTTTTTAATTAAGAAAAAAAAAAAATATACATACATTTAAAATACAAAACTGAAATATAATTGGATAAGTCTGCAGCCCCCTCCCCAGGTAACACTTGGTGGAAGCACCCTTGGCAGCAATTACAGGGATGGTGTTTTGGGTGATGCACTGTATTTGATGAACACTTTGCATTTAGGCCAAATGGTCCATTTTAGTTTTGCCAGAACACAAACCATTTTGCAACCTAGCTGCTGAATCTCCTGGGTGTTTTCTTGAATACTTAAAATGGGATTCAAAGTGGGCTTTCTTGAGTAATGGCCTTCTTCTTGCCATTCTTGCCATTCTTGCCTTGTGGAGTGCTTGGGATATTGCTATCACATGCACAATATGACCAGTCTTGGCCATTAAGTTGCCATTGTACTGAATGGGGGTATAGACTTTCTATAGGCAGGGTATATGCATACTGAGAGGTATAAAATAACAGGTTGGTGGGTCTGTTTACTATATGATGGATGGGCTCCTGATTGTATTTCACTTATCCCTAAAATAAGGGATAAACACTACAATAATTCATCGCACTATAACGTATTTCATTTTGTATAACATTTCGGCAACAAACACACTTTTGAGGTTGCCTATGTTGCCATTTGCATGAGAGACTAGATTGTCAACTTGCTGGGATTGCATTACTTCACCTGTAACTCATTTATGATTTTGCCAATGTCCGTGAGTGAGTGATAGAGAGGGAATTCTAGTCTCGAAGGGCCACAAGTGTCCATCTCAATGACTGAACCACCAAGTAGCACAACTGAACGATGTCGGCATTTTCCCAGGCTGTAAGTAGGTGGGGGTGTAAAGTGATCTAATAAACGGGACGACTGCTGCCCATTACTGCATAGAGCAGGGAAATACGACCCACAAAAGGCAAAGCGTGCGAAAAAACTGTTAACCATTGACACTGATATGGTAACACAGTGACACACATGAAGGTGAGGAGCACAGTATGAATGTTGACCAAAATGACAACGCCATCATTACCATGAATGAATAGGGGACATACGGTCAATACGAGGGAAAGCCGTGCTGAAATTACAAAACTGGCCACACTTACTGGGTCTGAAATGAGCTTTATATACAAATACTTCCATTTCTCAAGAAAACGAAATAAAAATGCATGATTTAATCTGTGTGGTGGTGAATTTTCCACTTGTCTTTGTAGAAGTCTTCCTTCTTCACCTCTTGTGTATTATGCATGAATGCTGCTCAGTGACCTTGGTTTCACCGACACCAGATCTGACTGAACTGCTACAGCAGTCAATCAGCAAACACAGAGATCAATGCATCTCATTTTTATTTGATAATGAGGTTAAAAACTAAACTGCACAATAGATAATGCCATTTTCCTGCTGTAATTAGCAGAGTTAGAAGCCAGTTTTGTCAATTCAGCTGATACTATAGATAGAACTTTTTCTTTATTTTTATTTTTTTATTAAGGATCATTCATCAGTGCACTCACCTTCTGTGTCCCCACTCGTCTTGCTGCCTTTTGAACTAGCCTCTGTACCTTTAGCCTTGTCTGAGTCTTCCATTCCCTCCTCGGGGCCTTTCTCCTCCTCCTCTTCCTCACCCACATTCTTATAGTTGGGTCTTTTCTGCACCTTCTTCTTCCCTCGCCGTCGATTTATTTCCAAGGACCGCTCCAAACTCTCGGCAGGCTTCGTGAATCGCCGGACACTGGCATTCAACTGCGACATGTAACAATAAACAAGTCAACAACGTGGTTTTCATTATCATACTATGGGCAGGTTAGGCTTCGGTGTAATCTTTTTGGTTCTTTTTTTAACATTGTAAACAAAACATAATATCAGTTAAGACTGACAATTGAGGTTCACTTTATGACCTTGCAAAACTGGTGTTGCCAGATGACTAAACTGCACAACCAACAAATACATTCATGACCTAGAAAGCAGTTTTAGTACAAAGAGTTTATTGATTAATGATTGCAATGATTTATTGTGTGGCAGTGCTGAGAAAATCATTTATCCATGCCTTCTTCCGTGAATACTGACTGAAGTGTAATATGCATATAAATATACAGTTACCAAAACTGACTATTATTAATCTGTCAGCAAACCAAGACACAGTGGATATCCAACGCATCTCATGCAATGTAGGAATACAATGTGTAAGACTTCTGAAGCTGTACTTCAGCAAAGAACGCAATATAATCTTAGCAGATTGATATATTTTGTCCTGCTATTAATGCATCCAGGTCTGTTCCCACATAACCCAACACAGCCATTTAGATTATTAAACTTCTATTTTCATGCACTCCAGTAGTGCAAAAGCATGGTGTAATCTGCACATTTTATCAGTTAGTTTGAAATTCATACATAACATTTAAAAAAGCAACATATGTATAATTTATATGATCACTTTCTTGGCATATGGCAACAATCTCCCCTACAAACAGTTTTGAAAGTTCACAATCTGATCTTTCTGCAGAAGATCCCTAGCTCTGTTAACAAAACCACCTTCCCATTTAGTTCACACTTGTCAGACAAAATCAGCAGAAAAGTTGGTTTTCTTCATCATAATAGCAGATAGCATCTCATTTCAATATAAATGTGCTGGGGCAGGTATTCTATGTAAAGATGTGGTGAAGCAGTTCTCAAGAAAGCAGTGGCAGAAAACATGTGCCACAGTGTAACAGGTCAAGCAATGAACCACATTTTACAACTGGATAATAATAGGTCTTCTTTCCCATGGGAAAAAAATATCATACCACTAAAAAACTTCAACAAGTTCCCTGTTGTATAGCTCTAAGTTTACTGACCTTGTAGATCAGTTCCTCTTATTTGGATTGGGTTGGTTAAGTAGACCAAAGGTTATAAAGGGGGTCCCTTATCATTCCTCACAGTCTTTATAACCCACATTTCCAACAACAACAAGGAAGGCTTTTGTCGATTTACGAAGAAAAATCACTGAAACCTGATATTAGCAATGTGTTATCTGTCTAATCCTACAGCCCAGGACCAAAAAGCTTAGTAGCTCCGTGCTTGATGAGCTAAGGAGTTGAAAGATTACTCTCACTCTGCAGAATAAGGGTTTTACTAATCCTCTCTATCCTCCCAGCCCTTCTAAGGTAGTGCAGTTGCTGATGCACACTGATCACATGCAATTTCTATGTCAAAACCTTAAAAGATAAACACTGTTCTCAGAAGAGGAGTTTATACTTATTTACTCTGGTGGCCATCTTATCCAGTTCTCAGAAATTAAAACAATACCAACATAACTAATCGGCACGGTTTCCTTCGTATTTAAAAAGAGTGGTGCTTCCAAGAACCTCTTCCTTATAAAGCACCAAATTATACAGAACAATAAGCAAAACCCAGAAGTAAAACACATGAATCACAGCTGGTGAGATTAGGCCTAAATATTTAGTTGATGGTGTGTTAAAATTGTTAAATCTTTTTCTGTGAACTGAATGTTTCACAACCTTAAACATGCTTATACTTCAAAAACAATACACAGATAACCTCACAGAGAAGCACAATGCTGTCTAGCACCGTGTTTTGCTCTACATGTGCTCTTCAGAATAAACATCTTATTGAGCAATCAAGAGATTAGAGATTCGTTTATTAGTTTTATCCCTAGAAAGATTAGACTGACAGTGAAATTCTGCAAAATTAGGTGTTGCTGCCACGTGATTTCTATGGAAAGCTAGATATTTTCTGCAGATAGAATTGGGTTAACAAACAGGAAGAGGGGTCAACACATTCCAGTTTATAACTGTAGAAATGTACCGCGTTTCTTACGGATGTACACAAAACAGTTTGTAGCATAGGAAGCAGCAGCGAGTGACCTTACAGGAAGCAACATCTGATTTTGGAATCCCATCTCACTGAGCACAACACTGTCTAACACATTTAAGTTTAACGCCCGTGAATGAGGAAATCAAGAGGAAACTGGTTGGCATTAAAAATGGAACCAGACATGCAAAGCACATTAAACACCATATCAGTAAACACATCTGGAAAGAGATGTGCAGTATGGAATCGAGGTGCACTCGTGGGTATCTGAATATAGCTGCGTCAGCATCCTAGATGTGTGGAAAAGTCAGTGAATGATCTCAGCTTGGTAAGATCACTGTACAGTGCTCAGGTGACCACGAGGATGCAGCCAGCGAACTAAGAGTTCAGAGAAGGCCAGCTACACTTCTTACTAGCTTGGTAAGCAGTCATTAGGGTGACTAACTGAATGAATAAACCTGACGATCTCTGCTAGCCATGTTTCAGAGGCTTTTACTGACGTCTTCAATATACTGCAGGAAGTAAATAGGCTTACTGCAGCAATGCTTTTAAAATTAGATTGCCCAGCCCAGCACAGCAAACGGTGATATAAATGGAGACTCGTTTAAAGCAGATTAAGAACGTATACAAGGAAACCCTTTTACACAGAATTGGGTTGATTCTCAGAATAGTTTTCTGAGTAACAATCAAATTGATCATACTGGGATCCTCTGAAAGGCCGTCAGAAACTGTTAAGGGATCACACAGATTAAAGTTATGGCAGTGAATGGGCTGCTATAGTTTTAGATATGTTAACATGCAATCAAAAAGCTCATACTTAGCCTTTTGATGATATTCACCGAACATTACAAAACAGGAACAATACATGAATAAACAAGATGTGATTCTAGTTCAATTAAAGGAATGTAAATTACTCAGATTTAATTCACATTGTATGTGCATGTGAGGCTTTTTTGCACTTGAGATTTTTGCTATTGTTAATTGTACTTAATGCGTAAAACGGTGGGAATTTCTGATTTGTTCAGCTATGACAAAGATATCACAGAGATAATGCAGTATTGTATCAACAGGTAAAGACAAGTGTGGGTGTAACATCTTGTGTGAAGTTATTGTTACATGCTTTCACTTCTTTTAAACTTTCCCTCTTATGCAAAATAGACACTGACTGTTTTGTTACTGGCAAATGTAACCTGGTGCAATTTGGGTCCCACCTGTGTAGAGAACTCGGGCAAAAGATGGTGCAAGATAAAAAACAATCTGCACTTGTTTTTTGTGCTCTAACCAAAGAGCAAATTAGAATAGAATTAGAATCTATAGACCTATAAACCACACTTAGCAGACATATACAAAACAATGAAGACATTGAAGCGAGAGTGAATCTTTCATTCCAGAGACGGTTCAGAGACGCATGCTGGCGTTTATGTCTGGAATATTTACAGGGTATTTCTAGGGTACTAGAATTTCTAGCATAATCCAGGCTTAGAGTCAATGGGAATGAATTCTCTCAACATATTAAGTACTGGCTTACATTCTGATGGGGAATCGTGTCCCAGTACAGCAGACAACCTAAAACTCATGCAATTAACTCCTGAGAACTGAAAGGTGGACAGGACAACCAAACAACCAAACACTTCCGATTGAGAGGCACTTTTGTTGGCAGCTCCACCTGCGTGTAATTAATTGTATTATTGCATACATTCAAGAAATGACTGTGAAAAATACATTCATTCAACATATAAAAACAGACCTGGCAATATTCTCATCCTGATCCTCATTAACGATACAGTTCTGTTAAAGTAGTTAGGGTGTGGAGGGGTGTAACAGGCTAAAACACACAGTTTTGCTTGTTTTACTACTAGCACAAGTAGTTATTTGATTAATATTCCATGAGCAATCTCTCTCTCTCTTCAAAGAGTGCAATTAACGGGCAAAGGCTTAAAATAATATCAACAACAACAAAACATCTGCAAGGACATTTTCAGGAAGAGGAACTGAAGAAGGCTGATGTCTTTTTAAGGGAATTGACTTTTGTTTCATTTCAGCTGATTTAAGTATCATTTAATGCACATGAACAGTGATGCACTCATGTTTAATGTTTTAAAAGCATTACACACCTTGTATTGTTCTATATCTCCATGCATTACTTTCATATCTAGAACAATATCTACCAGAGGATTGCCGTTTTTCTATAATGTAGCTGCTTTTCTGGTTTTAGCGTGTGCATGTTTGCTGGTAACACGCAGCCATATCCGTACATTTCTCAGATGTTACGGGAAAGAGAAAGTAGGTTAGAAGACTGACAAACCCAGTGCAGGTATTATACCACATCTGCACTCGACAGGAAACAACTGCCGACCCCCTGCCATTCTGGAAGGAAGTGGAAACCAGAGCTTAGCCAGAGTTAAATAAATCTCCAATCCAGCACACCCCATCTAGAGAACAAGCTACAGATTCTTGAAGTCATTATTGTTATTATGACAAACTAAGCAGTATGCAGTAAAGGGCTGACTTCTATATAGGTTATGCATGCAGGCTCAGAATGATAGATATCTGCACAGCTATGCAAATATCATTGTTATTATAAAGTGTTTGGAATGATGTCAGGTGTCAGAGAGGACAAACATGTTTTTGTTTTTAATTTTGCAGTTAAATACAATTATATCACAATATTGCAGTTCTAATTGCCATTTCTTTCTGTGTTGGCAATCAGTGTGATTTAGTCTACATACTTTGCTCTAACAAAAGGGGGACAAAACAGCCTGTATTTTTATTTAGGACTTCTCTGCAAAAGGAAAAAATTACCACAATGCAGTTCCCAGGTGTAAGATAAAGCATTCCCCTCCTTATGATGTGTCTGTAAAGGGATATTAGTGTGGAAAAAAAGTCAGCTCATTTTGTAAACAGGAAGTACCACTTTCACCTTTTCAGCTTCACACATGTTACTGTTAAAAGATAAAAAAAAAAAAAAGATAAAAAAAAATCTAAGTAAGGTAAAACCACCAGTTTCTTCCTTTCTGCCTCTTCACATCTTCCACATGATCTGATATATAGGTTTGGCCCCTTTTGCATGTGATACATCTTAATCTTCAGCAAATCACTGATTTCCCTTTCATATTAAAATGCATTTGCAGGTTTTTGCAGGTAAGGAAGGATAACTGATAATTTATACCTGCTTATATTCATATTATTTATTTGTATTTCTGAACACAAATTAATTCAACTATCATTAAGAAGAAGGCTGGGCTTCATTGCAGTTCTATACATTATTTACTACAGCTGCAAATTTATACTGCAGCGATGGTTTTATGATAAGCTTCCTGGAACTACACTCTAATTTCTGACCTACATCTCATTCTTTGGTAGCCCTGTCACAATAACAATCAAACTTATTTATTTTTACTTATTCTTCAACATTTGCAGCATACTGTGTATAAAATCATACAATTTTAAAAATGTGCATCCACTCAAAGAAACTCCCAAAGCCCTGGGATTGAACTGTATGGCCATATACGGTAGTGTCATTCATCCTTGAAAAATCACAAAGAAAGGATAACAACATGGATAAGAAAATAGAAACTGCAGCCATAACAAAAGTCCCAGAAGTAGCAATAATTTGAAACAGCCCACAGGCTCGCAATATCTAATCGGCTTAGGCAAGAAATTCCAAGGAAGAAGTAACTGAAAGTGAAGTTTACAGTTAGGGACCAGTTTTAGTGTGAAGTACATTACATCATGCATTGTCTGGAGGAGATGGGACCATGCCAATATACTATAAATGAAAGAAGACTGTTTCCAGTGAACCCATACAAGATATGATACCTATTCAGACACTGTCTCCTCATAAGATTGCTGGGGACACCAGAAAGCAATGCATTAAGAGCAATCCAGTACAGAAGAGATAAAAGCACGAATAGGCATCTCAGAGTCTGACAGAAACAAAGCAATTACCTATAACTGGACTAAGAAGCAGAACTTCAGTGTGAGCAGCTGAAACAGAAAAGGGAAGAAAGCCTGTCTTTAGCACATACCCAACACAGCTGGGCTCTGCAGTTACAATAAAGAGGGAGTTTATTTCTCAGAAATGCACTGTCATGTGCTTCTTCTTTAATTAGCAACCCTAATGACAAACACTACCCTCCCTGTTCAAACAGTGGAAATGCAGATTTTACATGAGATTAATCGATGCACTAACCAAGGGGAAAAAACTTTCTTGCTTTTACAAGTGTCTTTTATAAGAAGTGAGTTTCCAGCTCAGCGCTGACCTTTCTGGAGTCAAGGTTAGAGACTTCTGCTGTTGAGTGGCATGGCTATTACAGCTATTACAGGCTAGAATCCTTCCCTAACTCAAAGATGTTCAGAAATCACAAGAGCACAGCAAACAGGCTAAAGCAAAACGGTTTCCCCTGTGTGGAAGCTTACACCTGCCATGACTAATAATAATAATAATATATTTTCCTCTGTGTTAAAGTCTAATTAAAACAATTAGACAATATCTAAATAAATTACACACAAATAAATACAGGTCATGGTTTAATGTAACACATAACAACATGCCTCTCTCTGCTAGATAGCTGCACCACACAACTTTCAGAAACACCTACATACAGTACAAAAACCTCTGCATGTCTGGCTTGAATGTCACTTCAAAGAAGGTGCTGCCAGGGTTTGGTTTTAATGCGTCACCCATGCTTCTGAAAATGCCAGAAAAAAAAAAGGAGGGTAATAGAAGCCAAAGCATTTTTTATTTGTATATAACTGTACCTGTACTGCATTAGGAAGAGTTTGAAGGAAGAACTGTTTGATAAAAGTAGATTAAAGGTGAATACACTAAAGACTAGTTCTGTGCTTCACATTTAAGTACTACAGGATCCCTGTAAGTCTCTTTTTCACATTTTGCTTGATGTGAGAGAGAGAAAAAAAAAAGAATAGTAATATCAGATTTACACTGTGAACAATGTGTTATTGTTCCTGGAACATTATCAATGAAGTTGAGAAAATGAAAGTACAACTAATTGCTCTTCTAATAATCTCAGTACTGACCTCTGAATCTGTGTGGCTGGCTCTATTACAGGCAAACATTAGCTGGATGAATTACAATAAGTATTAATAGGAGCTACTAGTAACAGATATTCGTCAAATTAAAACAACTTCCTTACAATAACTCTTTTGTAATAATCACAATGACAATCCTGTATACAACATGACTTCATAAATGATTACAGATAGTGATAAACTACTTCAAGTCAACATGTAGAATAAAATATATTCCTTTATAGCATGACAGCTTGAATGAAACATGAAATAGCGTGACCAGCTTTAATAAACGGCCAAGCAAGGCTTTAAAGGCGATGAGGTAATGCTAAATGTGTCATACATGACTGCAATTAAATTGTGTGATACAGGAATACTTGCAGTCAGCAGACAGGAGGCCACACTGTGTCTGATTAGAATCATGCAAGGGTGTCCAAATGCATTCGATTGCATAGAAGACCAGCGAGAATTGCGGAAGAACCGCGTAAGATATTTTACAAATGGAAAAGACTTACACAGCTTTTCTGTACATCTTGTTCTGCTTGGGCTGAGAACACAGACAGGTCTCCATTGAGAATGACATCAGCCAAGGAGTGGACCAGTGGCTGGTAGTGTATTATAAGGAACACCTGGAACAAACACATAGCAATGTGGATTATTTTCCCCATTCTTTCTATGAGAATATTAAAAAAGGAATTTAGTTTTCCGATACCAAGAACAATGATAATTTGACGATACCTGTGACAGGAGGTACAGAGACACCTGAGGGCTTATCTTCCGATCTTCTGTCTGAAAAGCAATGTGAAGCAGACAATTAAGATATTGTTTTTTGGCACTCTACCTATGCAAGCATGAGCAACTGTGAAAGTCAATACACACTGGACCTTATTCACTAAGCTTTGCACCAGAAACAAAGTTTGCTCCTTTTTTCTGAAGCCTACAGTTGTACAAGGTTTATCAAATATATCAGAGAAGACTTGTATGGTGTAGATAAGACAAGAAGAATAACAACTTTGAACCGGTTGTTTATATCCATCGGTCATTTTTATATCATATTTTTCACCTGGTGGAAAGTTTAATAAATCTGACCTGTTTTGTCTGTGGTTACGCACAAGAAAAAACATGCATTGCTAAAAACAACAGTTTAAACACACAGTATAAAGGTCAAAACAGTATAAATAATGTGCACTAAAGATGTTTGGTGCTGCAGTTCAATGTGAAACAATTCTTCTTTATTGGCTTAATTCAAAATGAAAATAAATGAAACACTGGAATCATGCACCATCTTTTTTCAACCTACAGTGAACGGTCTAAAACAGCCATCCCCACCCTCTGACTTCCTGCTCACCTATATAAAAATAAAAACCCACAGAAGCAAAAGCTTCTACAGAAACAATATTACACGGTACACATTTTATTTCCATATCAGGTCCGGGAGTTACACTGTTTAATCTTTATACCCCAGAAGGTATCCTTTTTTTAAGCACAAAAGCATAAATCATGTAGGCCTATCCTAAAAGTGAAGTGAAGTACAACAGAAAAAAGGACACTGTTCCCCTCTCTCCCTGTTTAACTGAACAGCCTCCATTAAAATAGTCATATGTCACATCAGGTTTGCGACACAATTTCACATTTGAAGATGTTTGACTTCAAAGAAGGAAGTGCATTATCATTTACACAAGTTAGGACACTTGTGCAATACTACACCTTCGACTATATTCATATTTGGAGTGATATGGAGCCGACAGCTACTGCAGAAAACTGGTTCTGGGGTATAAAGTTACACAAGCCTTTTGAAACTGACTGCTAAAACACAAAATATAAAACCCATAACAAATAATAAATAGTGAAATAATGCCAACATGTTCACCTGTGAGAGCAGTTTTGTTGAAAGATGAAGGGAAGGACAGGTTGCGTGTCTGGGTACCAAAGGGAGAAGCTTGGCCTAGACACCATGAGATGATCATACAATAGCATTACACATGCCTCTACCTCGGCTAACTGGAGGCTGAGGAACACGGACAACATGCAGATTTGTTTATCCCAGAGCATAAGAAACAGCATAGGTGAACTGATCAAAGACTGAGAGTTGAAAGCACCATGCACACAGGGAAGGAAAACAACAACTGTCGCTCACCTGCTCGTGATTGACTAAGGAGTAGACGTAGAGGGGCAGGAATAGTCTGTTGAGGAGATGGTCTGTTAAGACATCGTTCAGGAACTCACAGTTAATGATCAGGATGTCGTTGAGATAGTGCAAATGGTCAAGGTGTTCTGCCACCAAGTCACTGAGCTTCCCTCGGTTTCGGTGCCTGTAGGGTAGAAAGGGTCTCAGTTAGAATTGGACAGTGACCACACAATCTGCTATTTGTGTCAAGATGTAATCCTGTTATCTTTCTCAAAATGATTGATCATTTCTTTTCAATGTAAATGATATCTGAAACTTACTTTGTCCGGAACTGAGTTCATTTAATTAAAACATCTCCACCCCTACACATTCCCAGTGTTCGTTAGCTAGAAGCCGTTCACATATTAAAAGCAGAACTTGTATGCTTGTCATTTTAAACAAACAGTATGGTGGGAGGTCAACTACATTAATTTGAAATGATTCGCCTTTCCACTGAGATGTATGGGATTTTATTTATAAATATATGTTCTATTCACAAAGAACAGTTATTTGGAAAGTGCATATTAAATACAAACTGCACTGATGTTTAGCAGCTAAACTACTTAAAAGAGCAGCTGAACTCTACCACCCAATCTTACTGACCTTTTGCTACATGATAACTTGCCTCATCTGTAAGAAATATAAGACTGTAACCTTCTGGGCACAGGAAGAGATAAATATAAATGGTAGTATATATGGAGGCAATTAAAAAATACCGGTCTCAGTTATGGCAAGTAAGAAATCAACACTCTGATCAAGCCAAGAGCCAGCAAGGACTGCTACCAAGCAATAAACACCTCTGGAAACATAAAATAAAATAATGGTTCTGGGAGAAACCACCGTCATTATTTAAAACCATTAAATCAACATTAATGAGTTTTAGGGAAATGTGCAGCTAGTGACAACAGTTATATTTGCAGCTGTTTGGTGGGACATTGCAAGCATGGTTAGCTATAGGAGTTCAGATAAATCTAGAGCAGAAAGTTTGTGTGACTTTAAAAAACTCTAAAGTACACTAACTATTGCATAAATAAAAGCCAATTACTGTCAATGGGAAACTTGCTGAGGACATTCCCAGTGAAAGCATTTCCACTGTCTTTAGTAAGTTGAACAATATCGTCATCAAACTGCAGTGACTTTTGCAACAGCAGCCCACAGTGTGAGCAGAAAGATGATATTATCTTCAGGTCTATTTTGATAAATTTTTTCTAACGAACAAGTAGGGCCTACACGATTCAAGATTACATTAACTGACTGAAAGTAGACATTTAAAAAAAAAAGTATATAGATGAAGCTTTTACCACTGTATCTGTATATTAACATATATGTTGCTTGAATCAGTTGCATTATTTTAATCATATGTATAACTTATTAACTGCAAGAATGTATATATGCATTTCAAACGTCTACATGTGCAAAATCAAAATAGTTTTATACTAAACGACTGAATAAGCAAGTTTGCTTCAAATATAAATAAATAAATAATCTATACTGCCCCATTCAAACAAGTGAGTTCTTAAATTGAGACAATTTCAGAGACACTACTGACATCTACTGGTCAACTTGCTTGTTCTCAGTCTGAGAAGCCCAGGATGCAAAAACCTAGGTGGCATAAGTGAGACACACTGAGATATAGAGATATAACACATGAGACTAAACATGATGCTGTAGAAATAAGACTTTGCTGGAAATGCTGAATTGCTTACTCTTCGTCGGTCTGCACACATTTGTCCAACTCTATGACGTGACTCCCGATGAACCACACCAGGTTCGAAAAGTAGGGAACGGCAGTTTTGTCTCTGATGTAGTGAAGCATGTGCTGATTATCCACTGCTCGGGAGAAAAATGAACAAGTCACAAAGAGCCAAGAAAAGTGACATCATTCCAGACAGCAAAGGGAAATTGAAATTGCTTAGCAAACATGTTAAAGAACTAACGAAACACCTTAAGAAAAACAAACCATTTCATTAGCTTTGCATTTGTCACAGAGACAATTTAGTAACACAGCAAAGTATTTCAGTGGGTACTACAGACAAAACTATAGTATATGGCTAGGAGGGCTTTTGAGAAAAAGGTTGTGCCAGGTTCCACTAATGTGACTAGGCCAGTGGATCTCAAACCAACTGAATTTCCCACGGCTTCCCTTTAATCCATTAAACACACTGCGTGGGTTTGCTTTGACCAGAGGTTTAGGGATCCCAAGAAAAATGAAGACGGCATTTTAGACAGCCAGTTAACTCCAAGCACCACTTGAAATTATATGTTCACTGTTCCTGTTTATTTAGTGGAATTTGTAAGGGCTTAAATCCTGGTTTAACAATGGGATCTAACCACTATGCTACTGCTGTTATCTCCTAATGGTTGTGCAGGGATTACATATCCTTTCCACCTGGTAAGAGCTTGTCACAGACTACAGTTTGAGAACCTCTGGTGTAGACAGTCAGACTGGAAACAAAGGCATAATTCACACTGGGAGACTAGAAGCAGGATCACCCTCAAGGAATTAGTGTATCCAGTGGCAGGCAGAGGTTTGCCCCAATAAGAGCTCAGATCCACAAAGAATAACATAGGGCACGTATAACGTATACTATATTACCAGACGCAATGAAACAACCTACTGTTGCTGTTTTTTCATGTAATACCGTGTCATTCAAAGGGATCAACCTTGAATATGTATCCCAAAGAAAAACTCTGGGATATAGTGAAATGATGAGATGGTAAGAGGCAGCGGAGACATTCACCCACCTATCTTGAAATCATTAAGGCCAGGTGTGGGTCTTTAACTAGTCACATATACAATAAAGAGGTTTTATATTTTGTCTGTTGTTCCCATATGTTTGGCAATATAGTATATATTTAAACAAAATTAAATAAATAAACTCACTGCTCCAGGAGAACAGGAAGACAACAAACTACATATGGAGATTTTCCATGATAATGGCACTTCTTTATGTTAAGTAACTATTTATTTCTGTTTAGGAATATAATAGTTTTTTTTTCCTCTCACTGCATCAACACAAAGGCATGCAGTATAGAAAACAGAGATAAAGAGATCCAAGTTTAGCCAACTTACATGACACTGGATTAAGGCACACGGGATCATCATTGAGGGAGGAACAAGAACAGACAATAGAGTTAATAGGGTTAAGGACTGACACGGCAAAATAACCTCCTACAGGGCAGCGAGTCTTACTAGAGGCACACAGACTGAGGAAGGGAGCTGGAAGAAGCTACAACAAAAAATATCAGCAAACGCACATTAAAGGGAGGATATGGAGAGACTGCAAACAAGCTCAGGTATTGCTGGTGTATTTAACAACACTGTGCATACCACCTCCACCCTTCTCCACCCCTGCTTACACGTTAAAGCACCCTGATAAGCTGATAAGCATGCAGAGACTGCACTTTTTAAAACATGATATTTCATCATGAACTTGCACTACAAATTTGAGAACAATCTGGAAAGAAGCAAGAAAATAAAAACGTGTGTACAGTTTATTTTGAGTATCAAAATCAAATAAATATCATTAAAGGTATGGATTGCATGACATATTGACAAGATAGCTGGACCAAGACATCTCACTTTACTGGTGAAGACATACTAATAATTGTAACAGTTTGGGGTCATTGGCCAGCTTTGTACCCCTTTCACAAATAAGAGCCTTGATTTTTAGCTGCCGTGAATCACATATCTTATATTTCAAGATATTTTTTAAGGATCAAACAAAGTTTTAAAAAGTGAAACTGTGGACATTCAATTGTAAGTCAACTGGATTCTTTCACCTTTTCTCATCAGAAAGACTGTATCCCAGAGATCAATGCACATGCGCACGTCTAGAGATACAAAATCCACACATTACAGAGAAAACGCATGCTACAAAATCAAACAGGAAAATGTGTGATTCATTGATACTGTACACTAGGTGTAAAAGGATATACCTACCACACAAAGTATAAACTCTATTTACAGTTGTTGTTTTTTAATCACAGTTTAAAAAAGTTGTCAGTGATAAAGACCAAATAAAATGAGAAAAGTGGAAAATAATAACTCCTAAAATAATAAATCACCTCTTCATCACGAGGAACCAGAGAGACGTGTCCATGCATCACTTGGGTATTAAAAACAAATAAAATAGATAGGAGGAGGCGGCAGCAACAGCAGGTGTTTTAGTGCGTTAGAAAAGCAGCATGCCACACTCCTGTACTCACCTTTGTACACATTAAGGGTGATTGTCCTGACTGCAATTCTGACCATGCTCTCGGGGTGGTTGAAAAATTTTATGGCCTCCGTGTACAGGGCAAAATCATTAGTGTGCTGGAAGGATGGGAGACAGAGACTCAGTGAAAACAAAGCATGAACTGGACACTAAGAGCACCTCACAAAGAGATCTGCTGCAGGATGTGTATTCTTGGGCACTACTGACAAGTCAACAAAATATCGCAAAACAACCAGAGCTGCTCCTCTGACCAACTGCTTCCCCAGGAAGGTCATAATTAACAAAACATGCAGATGCACAGTTAGGCAGAATTAACGTCAACATGCTATGAAAAATATCTGTATGTATTTCACTTCCTTGCACTAATGAACTTCATGAACTAAAGACAAGTGAAGCTTCACCATGTTATTCAAAGTGATAGAAGTTATTCTGTATTCAAGGGTGCCATCTAGCCAGTTTTTTGTGATACTGCACCTCTGGTCTTTTTTTTTTTTATAAAGATCTCCTGTTCATAAGAACTATATTCTAAATGAATGTGTGTGTGTGTGTGTGTGTGTGTGTGTGTGTGTGTTGGGGGGGGTAGATAACATTGTGAATTGTAATATTGTACAGAGGCAAGCAGAACACATTCCAGTTTCAAGAACAGAAACAATTCTGCAAGGTCGAGCCTTCTCATGCCGTTATACAAAATACGATTTTTCTAAGCTAGTTGAAAATTAAAAACATAACCACTCATACAGTTCTGGGGAATGACTGGCTACATAAATTATAGTAAATATAGACTACTTGACTCTCAGTGCAACATGGGTAGCAGCTGAATATATATTAGTCATACAATGCTCATCCACCATGAAGTAAC
The DNA here is from genome assembly GCF_036373705.1 of Amia ocellicauda. Taxonomy (NCBI): domain Eukaryota; kingdom Metazoa; phylum Chordata; class Actinopteri; order Amiiformes; family Amiidae; genus Amia; species Amia ocellicauda. The sequence goes on from NC_089866.1 coordinate 6,229,599, forward strand.
CAGTATAGCTGCTGGAAATGATGCTTACATAGGAAACCTGATATTTTCTACAGTGGAAAAAGTACAGATGTGCAAACAATACAGCTCGAAACATTAGTGAAAACCTAAAATCCCCCTCTTATAAAAGTCCATACAGCAACCCCTGTAGTTTACGTTTTATTTTTAACTTGGTTTTTAAATTAATAACTGACTACAAATGTTTTAATTTTGTCCAGATCACTTGCATTTTTTTTCTTGATCTCATTTTAAGCCTTAGAAAATTCTCCTGATCCTCGTGGATGACCGCGTAAAACAATGGTGACTAGGGAAGATGCATATAATGCTATACACCTACTTGCCCATTTCAGCTATTCTCTCGATGCTTTCAAACCCAAGCAATAGTTACGCCTGCAGCAAAAACCTCTTTTTGAGCCAAACTCAAATCCAGTTTCTCCTTATTCCCAAGTTGCCACCAACAGCAAAAGTTGTCGCCAGGGATGGCACAGAATAAAGATCAATTTCAAGTGCAGCCATTTACAGTACACCAATAACTTCACCCTATACACAGACGCCAGCATTAATAATATGATCTTATGACAAAGGGATCTAAAACTCTTGTAATAAAGACACATACTTACAGTGTAGCTGTTACTGACAGCACAGTACATTGTTGTGTACATTACAGTACAGGTGTTAAGACAATCATACATTTCGCACAGGAAACTTTGTAGACTACAGTCATAGGAAAAGACAGCACATTTTTTATCACATTTGTAGTGAGAAGTTCCTTTTGTGTGCTATTTTATGTGTGTTTGATCTACAGTAAATAGTATTCCATTATTTGTTCTAAGAGAGAGGAGTAACACTTAATATTAGCTTTAAAAACTTTAAAAAATACCTTCTTTATTGAATTAATCTTCAAGCTGTTCAATAAACAAACTTTGCAGTGTTAGTAGAACAAAGTAAATTAATCATGAAGTTAATACCACTGTACTATGTATGTGTGTGTGTGTCTGTGTGTTTTGTCCATATGCTGTAACCTTCTGAAAGTCATATGAAATGTAATGTATTCTTTAATTGTCATTCCTACTTATGTTATTGTTTAGCTATAGATTTGCCCCCCCCCCCCCGACTGTTCCTCTTACCTCATTGTAAAAGAAGTGCACAGTGTGGTTATTGAGTTTCAGGGACAGGGTCTTCAAGAACGAAATATAGTATGCCATAATCTCTTCATCAGAGAAGTCAAACTTGTGGACAATAATTGAGTTGACATGGTTGTTGGACAGAAGATAATCTAAACACAAGATCAATAAAAAGGTCAAAAATATGAAGGGCCTAAACACTGTTTACATTATAAGGCTCAGTGTTTTCATATTTAGCGAAGGGATTTTTAAAGGCTATATCTGAGATTAATTATAAATAAGAATAAATCATAAAACAAAAATAATATTCAAGAAAATGCTAGCAATGTACTACAAGAGAGTTGTAACACTTACAAAGAGATGTTTCATGACTTATATTTTCAAAAAGTATATTCAGGGTCTGAAGGAGCTGCACACAGACGTAGCGACCAGATTTCTGTCGAAGGATGTTCAGGAAAAAAGCAAACATATTCTTTTCCAAAAAGAAGCTGGGAGGGGGGAAAGAAGAAACACCTTATTAATAAGACATGCGTCTGACTGAAAAAGAGTCGTGTAGCTTTCAATACAGGCACAGACATGCCTTCTGAGAAGTTGTGTTTGCTTGCATAATCTGCTGAATAATAATAATAATAATAATAATAATAATAATAATAATAATAAAAATAAAAACAGGCTTACTCAAAAACAGAGCTGTCATTCTGATCCCCCCAAATCAGGATTTCAGTGATGGATCGAATGGTCTCCACAAGAAGATTCCTGTTGTGATCCGTCACTGTGGTGTTTTTGGTTAAGACATGATACATATACCTAAGGAAGAGATGTAGAAACAGAGTTCAAAAAGGCTTGAAAATGAAACATTTTATAACATCCTGAATTGAAACTGTCAAGATCAAATCTGCTTTTAACGAAATACCTGCTCAGTGGCGGATCGTAACTATGTAAAAACAGGTGATATTGTGTTTACAGATATAAGCCAGCTCACTTTGTTAGTTTACACTTAATTCTGAAAGTTACCAGCTGTTATAAGGTTTTGTCTTCTGTAAAAAATACAATTTTGGTTTTCTTATAAACGACATTCTAGCAGTTACACAATCACACAACACAGTACCTAACAGTGACCAGATACTGAAAGTGAAATTTGTCTTTTATCTTCTTCTCACACATGGTTGCATAACATTGGATCGGGCCGAAAAGTCAGATGTCTTCCATTTGCATATACTGTATATACTGTACATGCATGGCAGAATATGCAGTGCATGCATGAATCAACAAAATGCATACATTGTATACATGTATAGAGATTGCATGAACTCGGTCAGGTCTGAAGACTTGCTAGATAGGGGACGAAATTGGTTAGAGCAACATCCATAGTTTCGGGTGACAGCAAGTTGAGTTTGATATAAAAATAGTTCCCCTACAAATCCAAAGGCACCCGCTGTTAGTGTTAGATCAAACAAGTACCAAAAGACATGTAAACAGCCTCACACATACAAACTGTCACTTACTTTAGATGGTCCAGAGAGTGAATGCTTTTGGATTTGCCTTGCCCCCCTCCCACCCAGCTTCTTGACCGGCCGAACATGATCTCACTAGCAGTGTTTTCTGGTTTGGTTTGTTTTACAGCAGGCGTTACATTAGTACACAACCGCCACTATCAAAACAAACATAGCAAGAAATAAATAAACGAAGCATTGACATTCGGAAATAACAGCAATTATTAGTCCCCCCCCCCGAAACCGCACAAGACTTCAGACAGACGACAGCGAACTGGAGCTGCTACATCCGGGTTGTACCGCGAAGGACACTTGACTGTGTAGTTTTACAATTGTTGTTACACACACGGGGAAGTGCGAGAGAGCCAGTCGAGGAACTACACTTCCCAGCGGCCTTTGCGTTATGGGCGACGTAAGAAATGCGCCGCTTCGTTAAAAGCAAGCGACGCTCGGTATTTGTCGAAGAACCAGCGAAGGGGCGGGACTTGGAAGAATGGCGGCTGACCTGACCAGTCGGGAGAGCGCACTGAATACAGTCAACCAATGACAGCACTGGTTTAGACCTATGCCTACCAAAATAAATACTGCAGATGCAGCATTCATAAAAGCATAACAGATACAACGTACAAAACTGTTCCAGGAAGGATTGTATGCAGTTAAACTGCGATCGACCGGCTTTAGAATATATAGTTTAAGATTAGGACCAACACAGTTGCAGTGTTTGCAAAATCAGCGTGGTGTTTTGTTACTGTTTACGTTATTTGGTGTGTGTTTTGATGTAGATACTGCAGCACAGCATTTTTTATAATACTGTGCATCGGATTTGTCTGCTCAGGGACGGTTCTTGTGCACTATGATCCATCTCTACATGCAGTGATACGCCATCGGTTATCCTCCGACTCGGTGCTATGGACTCCTTAACATGTTCTCCATCTGACGTCTGGAGAGAGACCCCTAATCCTCCGCCACTAGCCACAGCCGTGCTGCTGCGTGTACTCTCCCCAGGTGTCTGACTGTGTCCGCGGCCGTGCTTCGGATCCTATGAGCCCGTCGGTCTATGCTCGGCTAGATTCAGTGGAATCGCTATTTAATGAGCTGCCCTATATGTTTTATCTGGGCTTGTTTTTCGTGAACGTCTTGATCCTCTACTATGCTTTCCTGATGGAGTACATAGTGCTCAATGTTGGCATCGTTTTTCTCCCGGAGGATATGGACCAGGCGCTGGTGGACCTAGGAGTGCTTTCCGACCCGGGCTCAGTGCCGTACGACACCGACACCGAGCTGGATGTGTTCGAGGGGTACCTGGATTGAGACTTGGGCATGCTTGGCTTGGGTGTGCTGATGGACAGCACCAAGGTTATGGCTTGGAGACTGCAGTGCAGATCTAGAGGTTTGGGTATTAAAAAGTAAGTCTGAAATCAAGCACCTGGAATGTAAAATATGGGAAGATGCCGAGGAACAAAAACCAATGCTGCTCTTAATGACGCAACATCCACTACCTTGTGAACCACATGTCTAACCGCTGAGGAATTGTGAAATAAAGCTTTACTTTCTGTTTGTTTGTGTTGAGTGGGGATCTCACAACTTGTTGGAATGGGACAAACGCACTAGGCATTTTGCATGAAAATGTTTTGAAGAGGCACATCTGATTGCTAAAGCATCCCTTACAAAATAATCTCAGGACTACAAACTTCTACAGCCTTATTAAAAGCTCAGTCGGATGCAGCATAATAGGCATCAATTTCAAAAGTCTGATAAACATTAGGGATAGGTTTTCATGGTTTTAGAGAACTTTTTTTCTCCCCTACATTAAGAGCAACCACATAGAAGGCAAAGGGAGTTGATATATTCATAACTATTATTATTTATTCATTTTTTCGAAAAGTGCAGGTTGCTAAAGGGGAATATTACACCCGATTGGATAATGTTTTCCCTGTACTTGTATTAACAACAACCCATGTCTTTGTTTTCCCACAGGCTGTCCAGGCTCAAGGACAATGGGCCTACATAAGGAGTTTAACTTCACTACTCTTTGGATACCATTGCCTTGGAAACTTAAACTGAATTGGACAGTTGAATTCACTGAAACCTCACTATGGATCACACGAAAGCAATACAATCAGGCAGCCAGCATAGCAGTATTAAGCTTTATCGCTTTATCTTAGAGCTATTCTATTTTGGAAAGTATTCAAATGAGTGTGTCACTAGTTTATACATGTGATACAGTGTGCACATATGCACTATGTTTACTGTAGGATTCCTCACTGGAAAACCTAATCACATATCTGTATTTATGAAGGGTGGGGGGCACATTATATTTTGAACTCTGTGTGGGGGGGTAAGATGTATTTTTTGTGGAGTGCAAATCTGGCAAATGGCTGACATGACATTTCACGTTGTACTCTTTTCTGGTTTTTCACACTGCATTCTGGCGATCCATTCTGACTTGGTATTTGTTTGCATCGGCCGTACATCTTATTTTACCAATAGAGTGACCTCACCGGCAAGAAATGTTCAGGCAGAGTGTCCCCTTTGACTTATTTGAAAGTTTTCCATTTGAAATTTGAATGTGGCAGAGCACTTGTTACAATCCTGCTCCGAACGCTTGGTGAGGCATCTCTGAAATTCAGGTGGACCGATAAGTTTGCTTGTTACTAGCTGGTTATCTGCCCCCTGGATATCTGCACTTTGCACTGGACAAAAAAGCTCTGATGAAGTGTGTTCGTCAGTAGAAATTCAGTTGCAGGTGGATTGTATTGGAAAGAGCAACAAAACGAAAAAAAAACTGTAAACGATTCTGTGATATCAAAGCAACATTCACTGAGCTTTACCTGCAGAATACCCTCCCAATTTGAAATACACACATCCATCTCGCAGTGCACCTGACATTTACCTGTTGGCATGCAGAGTATATTACTGTGTTACAAACTGTTTACGTCTCCAAACTTGTCATTGCTGATAAGCAATCTGATGTCTGGAGAGTTTTGTAAAATGAAATAATTTTTTATTTTAGTCCCCTGACGAAAGGATACTCGCACCCCACGTGTGAAACGTATTCCATGCTAGTTTTTCTACTAACAAACCAGAAGATGTCTGCTCTGCTATTAGTGTCACAGTAACCTTATTAACAGAATTGCACCCTTGTTATAAGCTGTACATTGTATCTTATGTCCTATATTTTATTTAAGTCAACCACTAAATAAAATATCAATGAACTGAACATCATTTCCTGAAATTTGCTATTAAAGTGAAACTGATTTCTAGAACAATGTAATCAGTTCTTCCAAACAAATAAATAACTCCTGACATTTAGTACAATGGGTCGGGGAAGACATTTGAACTTCATCAACAAAAGAAACACATCTGTCTGTACTTCATAACATAACGTAGTGGTCCATTCCTTACCAGAAGGAAAACGTCTCCTCTGTTTTACAGTAATTATCTGGGACATTTGCCCAAAGGGAAATAAAATGGAGCTCTGTGTCTCTGTGTGAATGACAAACTGAAAATAGTGGACAATAGATGTTATGTTAGCCTACTCTTGTGTGTTACCATTAATTGTGAAATGTTTTATTTGAAATGTGCATTAGCCTTTAACACACTTTGTTTGTCCACCTTAAAAGGGATACTTACAAAAAAAGGTCACCATTAGTTCATTGCAGAAGCACTGGTCCGTTCCCTTGAAGTTCAACACAACTTCCTTGTTTTGTTCAGTTGTGTTACTAAGGAAAGCAGTGAGCTGAAGAAATGGAGATAAACCTGTCCTGCCATGCCATAATCAAATGCTAGTTCTTTCAGTTCTGCAAATTGTTCTTTAAATTATACTTACTTAAAGATCTTTTTAAATAAACTGAGTGGAAATCACACTTTTACTGTCAGAGTTCACACAATTTTCTCACACTTTACCCCTGTCTTCACTCCTTTCAACCAGTTGAAATCATTACAGCCTGAATACAGGTGAATTCACCATTTTCTACACTATATTAAATTAAATCACATGATTTAAAATTATTTAAGCCTTGGAATTCTCATGACTAATTGTTTTTCAATTAATAAGAAAGTGAAAAGCACTACTAACCGCAAACAGATGGTGACAAAAATATCACACTTGGCCGCCACTCACATTGCTAAACACACCGAGAGGAAACAGGTTTGACTAAATATAAACAGACACTAGATGAGTCCTTTGTGGTGGAACATTCTCAGCCATCAGCAAGCTACATTTTGGCACAAAATGTAACAAGTGTCTCAGCAATGGACAACATACTTTTAAATTAAAAATAAACATTTATGGTACAGAAGATATCAAGAAGTACATAAGCAGCATAAGGTATGGTCAGGTGCAATTCCAAAGCTACTCTTTCAAACAGTACAAAACTTACTAAAAATAAAATTCTCTCAAATCTTTACATTACTCTTTACAAAGTAATATAGTTTTACAATGAAATGTCCCCCCGTCCTTTTCTTCAACTATGAATCACATGTTACTCAGAAACTAAATGGGGTCTCTTAAAATCTCTTCCATTACATGTTTTTCTAGTCACGATGCGTGTCTAAAAAAGTAAACTAGTTACACATTGCATTGTTTTATAGCTGGACTTATAATTGTGCTTAAGTGAGTTATATGCCAAATTAACAAAATCAAATTCTAGTGCAGATAATTTGCTATAGTTTCAGTATAATACTGATAAAGCAGCTTAATGTTTTTTTAAATTAAATATTTTATTGCTTGTGTGAAGGACTATTTTCAAAACCATTTAATCCCAGCCTTGGTGGCAGCAAATCAAAACTTTGACCCACCTGCTAACAGAAAACTACAGAACTGTACTCAGTTGCAGCTTCGTTTTTAGTTAGACGCCACTTTCTCCTAATCAGAAATGTAACCGCTATGATGTACAGGTTTGGGTTGGGTCAAAGTTTTGATTTAATCCGGTGCCAAGTCAAGTTTCTTAATAGCAAAATGCCTCAAGTTGATGAAAATAGAGTCCAGTGATTGTTCAATTGTAAGTGTGAAGAGTCATTTTGTATTTGTACATAGAAAGCAGGATAATAAAGAGGTCAGTTTGAAATGAACTGGGAACAGAAATTAGTGTAAAACACAGTCAGAGACATACAGAAACAATGAATTCTGCATGTACAATTCTGTTGTAGTGAATGGTTATAAATCCAATTAAACTTGAAAAAATAAAATCATAAAAATAACAATCATAAAAAAACCACCATATTCATATGAAATAAGCCCTGAAAATGAAAAAGCCTTCTGTAAAAAGGTGCTGCAGTGCTTTCTTCCTTTTCTCTCAGCAGGTGTGTTTCTGGATGGAGGGTAACCTCTCTAGAGCGTGTTGATTCTAGAGTCCTGTTGCTTTAGGTGTTCTAGAACCCCGTGTGGGATCGACTCGTTCCACATTCTACAGGGAAAACACGGGAAACAGGAGATTGGTCAAGATATGTCTGACTAAAGCAACAGTATTTCTTAGAATTTCGTTTTGGGAACAAGAAACAGATAACAGCTGCATGTAAATTCATTATTGCAGACCAAGTGATTCCAATGGCTTTCTAAAGTAGAGTATGAGGAGACTTACGCAATGCTTTTTATCCATGGACAACCTTTCAGGCTTTCACTTAGCTTGAGCGCCCCAACATCTGTGATCTTGTTATATTTCACACTGAGGATTAAAAAGACAATGTTCAAATGATGTAAGCAGTTAGTGATTGAAAGATCTCAGGACAAGCTCTGGAATGAACTAGAATCTGGATTGTGGAAACTCACTTTAGATCCATGAGAGACTTCATTTCTGGGAGAACTTTTGCCACATTCTCTGCTCCACTGTCACCGATTAGGTTACTGTACAAGCTAGAGGCAAGAAAAAGAAAGAAAAAGCGTAACCTTATAATCTGACACACTTTGTTGGCTGTTACACAGATCAGGTCATATTTGAGTGTTGACTTTACCTGAGACTCCTTAGTGACATCAGAGAGGGAAGGGCCTGGGCCAGTTTCTCTGCTCCTTTATCTCCAATGCAGTTTTGGGACAGACTGGTAGAAAACAATGTGGTAGATTAGCAAATGTGTAAATCTTTTTTTTATTGATATTTACAAAATGAAAGTAAAGCTGAGAAAAGCATGCAAGATGATCAGCACTGACAACCACAGAGGGCTTTATGGCATTGAGAAAGTGGGTAGGAATGACTTTGGTTTATTTCGAAAGAGGTGACTTACTTCAGAGTCTCAAGTGATGATAGCGCTGGCAGCACTTCTGCCAATTTCTCTGCCTCCATGTCTCCTATTTTATTGTCAGTCAGCGATTCCAGGCTGAGAATTAAAGAGGCTTTGGTCAGTATCTATGCAATACATCAACTCACCAGTCTAGTTTTAATCTTTAATGCACATTTCAGAAAGTTTTTTCTTAATGTATAACTTGTTGTGGTTTTAAAGTGTAATGATTAACAAATAATACAATGCAAGATGTGAAAATGCTATTTGTTTTTAGTGGAACAATCTGAATCACTCACATATCCTGCCAGTCTTATCTAAAAATATTTACCTCCTAGATGCTACAAGTTAATATGCAAATAGTTACCCTAAAAAAGATTTTGTTTAATAAGCGAGCTTTGCAATAAGGACTTCGTAATTATAGCAGTTTTCAAGTTTGCTGGGTTGGGTGGTGTCTCTACAATAGAACAGAGAAGGCAGTCTTTCCGAATGGCTAAATCAACAGGCAAGGGGAATTCCCCACTGTTTTTTTCAGTTTTCCTAACGTGACAGAATCCAGGCACCAACACTTACTCCAAGTGTTTTAGCCACTGTAACGAGGGAAGAATTTCCACCAGGCCTAGAAAACCCAAAGATCCGTTCTGTGGGCCCAACCTAGAGAGGAAATAACAACAGTTACTCACTACAAACTCACCCAAACATTGTGACCCAGTGATCACCACACTGCCTTCGTCGATAATAATTTAGAATCCATGACCGCTTTAGGTCTGTTTAGCTTTTCTATACCAGGCACAGGGCAGGTGAGGCAGCCAAAACTAAATAAATACAGTCATCGATGTGATAGTTGCTATTCTCTTTTGCGTCTGATTCATCGGGCTCCAACACTTACGCAAATTCCAGATCGTGAAGGTTCTCCACAGCTGGAATGTGGAACGTATCTTCATCCAGGTTGGACTCAGGATCACCAGAGTCACTGCAAAACCACATAAATCACAGATTATCAGCACTGTTTCTGATTTACATCTGTTTTTCTCTTTTTGTAGGACATATCTATACATTTACACCCAGATTATTATGATGACATTATTATTTTGACATATTTTAGATTATTAATACAAATTATTATCATGATTATATTGGTATGCATTGTTAAAATAAGAGCTGATCTACAATGTAACTACATGTAACCACATATAGATACAAATCAATTCACTAGGTTGAAAAATATCCAACTATGTATTACGTGTATATCTGTCTATCTACATCTCTCTCTCTAATTTAAATATATTCTTTATATTTGTATGTACAATACTTAATTATTCTTCTGTATATACAACCACAGAAATACCACCAATCTATAATGAAGATCTGGTGTTTTAAAGTGAGAGACAGCTATTGGCTTCATTACCAATGGATAAGCTTTTTCTGTCTGTAGATTTGAACAAGGAGAGCCAGGTTTTCCACATCAGTGATCCGTTTTGCCTTGAAAGGGTTGATGGTGAACTTGGCCACTGCTTTCTTTAATAGCTCCTTTTCCCCGGTGTGCTGCAAATGCTCCCACAGGCTTATCGTATCGGATATAGAAGCCCTGTAGGAAATAATAATAGTGATTAAACAGTGAAGGATTAATACACAAATGCACACTACAGTTATGGAATATGTACCATCAGACAATGTCCCAAATTGAAATTTTAAATATAGAAATGTATTGTTGATCGATTGTAATAACTCCCTTTCAGAATATTATTTCTAAATGTAATCAAATTAAGGTCTTTGCAAACAAAAACAAACAAAATTCAATCATACGATTAGTCATCGTTAAAAAAAAATTCAATCTGTACCTCCTGGCGAAATGATAAGAGTAACATATACAGTATTATACATATGAAATAGTAATATCTTGACAGTTGGATTTCTCCTTCCTGACCTGAAAGACGTGACACACTTCAGCCCCACCAGCTCCTTCAGGCCACAGAGGTTGATGCCGGATTCCTGCAGATCAACGGAGAAGGTCTTTGTGGTTTCCTTGACTTTCTTCAGGAAGTAATGCAGGAAAAAAACATCCGGTGGGGTGAGCTGGGCTCCAGATATCTTTTCAGGTAATTTCTGCACCAGGTCTTTAATGAGTTTCATGTTTTGACTCTCATAGACACAGTGGCAGAGCTCCAGCAGCCTGTTGCCATTCAGATCGCTGGGGTTCATCTTTTTCAAGTAGTCTTCCATAGCATTCCTCTTAGCCATAGTGTTGACAGTGCCGTCAGGAAAGCTGTCCAGAAAGGGAGGTATTTTCTGGAAGAGGAGCCCCATCATGAACCATCGGGTCACGTCCAGCCACTCACTCTGGGGCTTCTTTTTCTTTTGCTGGAGCACCATTTGGTTGACAAGGCCCTTATCAGTCAGTTGTTTGGACATTGTGATATACAAAGCAGCCAAGAAATTCTGCATGAGCAAATGTGCAAATCCATGGCCAAACTGTTCCTCACCATTGCTGTGTCTCAAGCTAAATGGAATAAAAACACCACCACTCAGTCCAAACTCTCTCAGTTCTGTGGAGGCCAAGTCCTCTTGGTTCAAGAGACAGGTGTGATTCTTCACACCCGCCCAAGCCAAGGCCCCTAGCTTTGGAATATGTTGTTGCTGTTGCTTCTTTGAAGTATCTGCTTCAGGCAAATTCATGTGTAATTTATAATGAAGCACCTGTTGGTAGAGATGTGTAAGTGTAGACGGTAAGCTTTGATTCTCATCCACATGTTCAAGGAGGAAGCAAACAAACCTGCAGATCAAAGGATTATAACATAGACTAAATAGAAATCTATTGTTCTTCACTGTCTTCCAGCCTCCGTCACTGTATGAGGTACCATTAAAATACCTTGCCATGTACAACTCTATCTCTTCTTCTGAAAAGCCACACAACTCTACAATTTTGTTGACTTTGCCCAAGAACTGGTTCAAAACCTCTTTCGGTCTGGCAGCAATTAATAGTGTACTTCCAGCAAGCAACTTCTTCTGAAACAGACCCGAAAAGAGCTGTTTAATGCTGTAGGTTGCTTTTGTGTGACTGGTAGCAGGATTATGTAGAAGTCCTTCGCTGTCCTGAAAGTCATCAAAACCATCAAATATGATCAACACCTTTTGGGGGTTGTCAAGAATGTATCTGAAGACCTTGTGGGCATTTGTGCCAGGTGGGGATGTGAGAGGGTCAAACAGCAAGCTCCTCAGGCTAAATGTCTCCCCTGGCACATTCAGTCTCTTGCTCTCAAAGGAGAAGACAAACTCAAAGCGCTGATAGTCTCCATTTGCCCAGTCCTGGCAAAGCTTCTGGATGAATGTGCTCTTGCCCATCCCAGCCTTTCCAAGCAAAGCAATCACCTTGGCTGGTTTCTGGTCTGTATCCTCAAAAAGTTCATTTCTCTGTATCGCAAATTTCCTTGTCTCTGCTATATCACAGATGACTAGCTCTTTCTCCAGATACTTGTTCCCGTGCTTGCCTGGCTTTGTCTTGATCTGCCTCTGCACCAAAGGCACATCCACATACAGTCTCTCCAGGGCGATTTCAGTCTCCATACTCATAAGTTGGCAGTTGTCAAGCATGAAAGACTTGAGGGATTCAATGTAGTCTTCAACACATTCTGAAAAACAAGCAGATAGAATGATCAAAAACAGCCAATTATCCATTGCTAACTCACACATATCTTATACTTATTCTCTTGTTAAGTTATGGGTTATGGTTTCATCGAATTACATTAAATAGTTAAAATTGGTGCTAAAATGGATGTAGTATCAGTATAATTGACTTCAATAGCTTCGTTTTATTCTACGAAACTGTAATCCAACAAATTGCATCACAAGTTGATGTAAGGATATCGCTAAGGTTAAAATATGTTTAAGAAACAAACAGACACCTATTTATTTGAAGACTGCTCACTAGAAGACCAGAACCCACTGCACATGTTTCATATATTATAAAGGACTCAGAACGTACTTGGTTTTTCAGGGGTCTGAACCAGTTGAGGAGGAGGCGGTGATAATCCAGATTCTGGAATCAAATGCAAAAGGAATTTAGATGTATCCATTTATTCATCTCTGTTCATTACCATGAGCTGCAGTTATTTAAATGCTGAGGGCTAACAAAACCCTGGTGTAAATTATATATTATTGGCTTCATATATCTGCAGCTATTTATAAGAAACATAGTTCATAACCAAATAGAAATGACTTGTCTTAATCATCAACCGTGAAACAGCTGCGTGAAAGCCAAGCAAAGAAGTATTGCATTGTGTGCTGATGTGACATTTTATTCTGCTAGCCACCAGATGCATTAGTGAAACACCCACCATACCTGTTGTGGAAGACTGAGGAGAGGCTGATGATGGAGAGAGTGATGCGCTAATTGAATCCGAAGAGGAATTGAGAAGTGCGTGGTTGACAAGGTGGTTCGCAAGGTCTGCAGACACAACGGTCCCTGGCTCTGAAGACACACATGACAAACCCATCTCACACGGATGCAGACAACTGGATGGTGCTGACCATTCTTTCCTATTTTATTTGTAAATGTTCCCTGCCCTGCCCCTGCCCAGCCCCCACACAATCTGATAAAATGTTAATTAACTATTTCTTCCTGATCAATATAAGGCTGGATTGCTATGTGTTGGAAATGCCCTCTTACCGGGTGAGCTTGGCGGATTCTGAGGCTTGGGTGAGGGCAGTGAAGCAGGAGGGACTGGAAACAGTAGAGAGAAAAGAGGAGTTAATGAGTCAAACCTGCATAACTAAACATATATCATCATGGAAATAAAAACAAGGTAGGAGGGGACCAGAGACTATTATAAACCACTGGTAAATCACTAAAACTTATAAGTAGTTATAATTCTTGAGCCTCACTATTCCAAGTCACAAACAGGGTTAACTAGCACTGGAAAAATACATATATATAAAACCGAGATCACCGAGTGTTGAGTATTCTTTTTGAATGTCAACATACATAGTCTCACACACTCAGTTGTCCATTTCTTTTCAAATAAATATGCAGCTCTTCATATTTCCAGGGAGACACAGGTACGACACTCACCCCAAACATAGGTAGCCCCCCCAGGATTGACAGTGTTGCCTACGGGGATGTTAATAACTTGCGGTGGAAGAGCAGTGAATGTTTGAAACACCTGGACTGCTGGGCCATCTGTGAAAAGGTAGAGGAAGGGAGTAAGTTGTCTGATGGCTGTATATTGTAATATATTGACTGCTTTATATTAGTATTTTCCTACATTATTGCAAAATTTAAGTCACATTATTTATAATAATACCTTCTGGGCTTAATTCAACTCTTACATGTACATTGTTTCAAGCGTTTAGCGAGCCTTTTGGTATCTTCCAATCTCTTTACCATGCTTCCTGTTTGGGCAGTGATATTTGAAACATGATAATAACTTTTGAATAACCTTGAATAACCTGAGGTCAGTGGATATGAATTACATATTTGCATAACTGCAAAGAAGTGTAAGGAATGACGAAGTACATCCACTTACTGGCACAGTGTGTAAAAAGTGTTGCATTTCCTTTGGCTGTTAGGCTGGAGAAAGGAACGTGTACGACGTGCTGGACGGGGTTGGAGTTAATGTGGAAAACTCCTTGAGACGCAGAGAAAGTCAGAAATGCACTTGTGGGGGCTGAAGGACTGATACCTACATAAAAAAAAGGCAATACGAATTGGAGACTTTGTTAATCATACAAAATATTCCTATACACAATGGTGAAATAGACAATCATGCCAAAAGCTATGGTACAAGCCTCCCTCCTCTATTGAAGGTTAGCTTGTATACAGTGAGGGGAAAAAAGTATTTGATCCCCAGCTGATTTTGTACGTTTGCCAACTGATAAAGAAATGATCAGTCTATAATTTTAATGGTAGGTGTATTTTAACAGTGAGAGACAGAATAACAACAAAAAAATCCAGAAAAACACATTTCAAAAAAGTTATAAATTGATTTGCATGTTAATGAGTGAAATAAGTATTTGATCCCCTATCAATCAGCAAGATTTCTGTCTCCCAGGTGTCTTTTATACAGGTAACGAGCTGAGATTAGGAGCACTCTCTTAAAGGGAGTGCTCCTAATCTCAGCTTGTTACCTGTATAAAAGACACCTGTCCACAGAAGCAATCAATCAATCAGATTCCAAATTCTCTACCATGGCCAAGACCAAAGAGCTGTCCAAGGATGTCAGGGACAAGATTGTAGACCTACACAAGCTGGAATGGGCTACAAGACCATCGCCAAGCAGCTTGGTGAGAAGGTGACAACAGTTGGTGCGATTATTCGCAAATGGAAGAAACACAAAATAACTGTCAGTCTCCCTCGGTCTGGGGCTCCATGCAAGATCTCACCTCGTGGAGTTTAAATGATCATGAGAACGGTGAGGAATCAGCCCAGAACTACACGGGAGGATCTTGTTAATGATCTCAAGGCAGCTGGGACCATAGTCACCAAGAAAACAATTGGTAACACACTACACCGTGAAGGACTGAAATCCTGCAGCGCCCACAAGGTCCCCCTGCTCAAGAAAGCACATGTACAGGCCTGTCTGAAGTTTGCCAATGAACATCTGAATGATTCAGAGGAGAACTGGGTGAAAGTGTTGTGGTCAGATGAGACCAAAATCGAGCTCTTCGGCATCAACTCAACTCGCCGTGTTTGGAGGAGGAGGAATGACCCCAAGAACACCATCCCCACCGTCAAACATGGAGGTGGAAACATTATGCTTTGGGGGTGTTTTTCTGCTAAGGGGACAGGACAACTGCACCGCATCAAAGGGACGATGGACGGGGCCATGTACCGTCAAATCTTGGGTGAGAACCTCCTTCCCTCAGCCAGGGCATTGAAAATGGGTCATGGATGGGTATTCCAGCATGACAATGACCCAAAACACACAGCCAAGGCAACAAAGGAGTGGCTCAAGAAGAAGCACATTAAGGTCCTGGTGTGGCCTAGCCAGTCTCCAGACCTTAATCCCATAGAAAATCTGTGGAGGGAGCTGAAGGTTCGAGTTGCCAAACGTCAGCCTCGAAACCTTAATGACTTGGAGAGGATCTGCAAAGAGGAGTGGGACAAAATCCCTCCTGAGATGTGTGCAAACCTGGTGGCCACCTACAAGAAACGTCTGACCTCTGTGATTGGCAACAAGGGTTTTGCCACCAAGTACTAAGTCGAAGGGGTCAAATACTTATTTCCCTCATTAACATGCAAATCAATTTATAACTTTTTTGAAATGCGTTTTTCTGGATTTTTTTGTTGTTATTCTGTCTCTCACTGTTAAAATACACCTACCATTAAAATTATAGACTGATCATTTCTTTGTCAGTGGGCAAACGTACAAAATCAGCAGGGGATCAAACACTTTTTTTCCCTCACTGTAACTCCTCTAGGATGAAGACCAACGTCTACCTAAAATCTGGTCTGAAACAAGACTGTCTCAGCAATTGTTTGCCCATCTGTCAGAGGCATTGCCTGAGACACTAAAGCCAATTAACATTCTGTTGAATATATTGTGATATGTACTAATTGTATTTTGTCTTTTGCCACACTACTTTGTAAATTATAGAAAATAAATATAAATGCATTTCAAAGCTGATTATTTTGGTATTTATTATGTTTTGGCCATTGTCCCTACTGGTGGTACATACAGACTGCCGTGCACCAAATATCAAATCATTTAATCTTGCAAAGCAGCAGAGCCTTTTATTTGGGGTGTGCATGGGGTGGTTTCCTGTCTGGTTTTACTCTCACACTGAAAGGTACCTTGGTTGTTTTGAGTTCTTATAATCTTATGTTTCATTTTCTGAGCCCTTTGCTGTAGACTACAACCTGGACAGAGACAAAACAACAAAATGCAAATATGAATAATTACAACCACAATGCAGCATCTAACTGCAACAGTCCTCAAGTAATGTCAAATAGAAACTAAAGAACCTAGTCCTTGCATGGCATTCCAATGAATATTAAAATGAATCATACATATTTGGTGACATTGGTGGTGGAAAAGTAAAGGAAGGAGTGCTTAAATATCTTTGCACAATTTGCCCTGTACCGAAACAAAGGTGTGTGATTTGTGGTAAACATTTTCAATTTGCAGGAATAAGGAAACCTTGCAATGCAAAGATAACAATTAAAATACATTCCTGATCTTCTATCAGATTTAGTGCGTAGTCACACAAAAAACATCTCACATAGAAACTGATTACAGTTATTAATGGTAAGTAACACACTTTTCATCAAAGTTATAACATTGCTATTACAAATCCAGAATTATATATTTACGAATCTATAGAATAGTAATAATGTACCTCTTTTCCTTCTTTTTGGCTTTGTCGTATCTCCACAATTTATGCCAGCAGACTTCTGATCTAAACATAAAGTATATTAAGAACAATATTAGAAACAAAAATACAGTTCATTTGCCCCAATAAGCTTCTTGCTAGTGCAGTGTGTGCTGTCAGACCCTTTCAGATTTGGACTGCAGTCTCAGGCACACCTCTGAACACCTGATGCAACTGGGCCTTGTGCTGGATTGGGTTTGAACGCTCTTACCAAGTCAAGAGGGAATGAGATAAATGTAACCTGCTCTTTCTATACCCTCTAAGCTCTATCACTGTGGAATGTCAAGCATTGTTTCTGTCGCGGCACCGGACCCTGCGATGGTAATAGACGCTCACCCCGTTTTCCTAGCTTGGTACTTTTCACTTTTGTTTCATGGCATGGCGCGTCTGAACTGTCTGCTTCTGCTGTCGCTGGGCTTGTCTCGATTTCACCTGCTATTAATAAAAGGAGAAGTGAAACTGAGTGGTAGCGCATTGTCTAAAAGTAAAAAAACAACAAAACAAAAAAAAACGTTTTTCTGCAGATACACATTTCTTTAAATGTTAAAGCCACTTACTGGGAACGTCCGTGGGGTCGTCCTGCAAAAACTTGATTATTCTCTCTGTCGATGAAAGAAGATGTTCAAACGATTTAGGGAGCAATTAACAACAATAAAAACATGTGCTAAATGTAAATTATGTGCGAGCTAACATTGCTGTGGCATTGTTCATTAAATCAAATCTGCTTTACTGCTCTGTCATAATCACTTTATCAGTATTAGCTCCAGCTCTGCGGCAGTTACACAATGTGGGAAAGTCATAAAACATACAGAAGCAATAGACTTCTAAGGTTAAGATTAGCAGAAGGGAAAGACAATTTTAAATATAATACGGTATCCCTCATACCTATGTTTTCTCTATCCTCCAGTGGGTAGGAGCTCTGAGAATTGCAGTCCTCCCACAGGCTGCTGGTCTCAGGGTCCAGGGAACACAGTAAGTCCATAAAATTTGTTGCCAGAGGCAGTTGGTTCCCCTCATCATCTGCATATCATAAAATGTAAAGAATTATAATGGTGAAATCACTCACTGTGTGCAGATTTAAAGGGATTCGATTTTCAATCCTATTTGATTCCTATCAGAATCAAAGCCTTGGCCAACAAAAGTAAAGCAGTTTATAATGCAATTTGTTTATTTAAACAGTGCAGTTAAAACCCTCTGAGACCCAAGCACATAAAAACATGGTGGGTGGGTGGGTGGGGGAGGAATATTACAATTTCAATCTGTATTCATTATAAGACTCAAAATGAAAACTTTTTTCTCTACAAATAATGCAGTTAAATAACAAAGAAGTACAACTTTAAATGCCCTTTTAAAAAATGTCAAATTCATAGTATCTCTTCTGCCTTTCCAGCTATTTCAGCAACAAATCCCACCTCTAAATATGAATGCAGGTATATAGATAGTAAAGGAAATAAAGTTTTGAATGTTCAAGTTCTGCAATCATTATATATGGGAAGAATGTCGTAAAAACTATACCTCCGCTATCAACAACTGTATAGCACCTGCCAATAACTATATCTCACCTGTAAACAGTTAAATAGCAACTGACAATAACTATTTAATTCACGAAATAACTGGAAATAACTATATTCATAGAAACCAATTAAAATGCCTCAATGTTTATGACCTGAAGTCATTTTGCATTTTGCAACAACCACAAAAATGCAAAAATTACAATCTTTGATTTAAAAAATATTCCTAAACACAGGCTGTGTACAGACCATTCTCCAGATATCTGTTTTTTCTTTATTGTATATCTCCTTACCTGAAATTGCACAATTTGTAGTCAAACCTTCCTTAGAAATGATAGTGATGGAAAATACCTCACTTAATCAATAGGTGTTCACACCAAATGTGGCACAGGCAGTAACAACAGGCCTTAGGACATACAAAATGCCCTTCATTTCATTCATGTGATAAGGGTGGGCTTGGGGGAGGGTAAGAAGCATGTTGTAAAGTGCTACAAGGGGTCACACAGGGTTTAAATATAGGCTGGAGATTAAACGGTTGATTGTTTCAGGAATGAAGGCAATTTTTCTCAGTGTGTGAGCAGCACTGCATTCTTTGGATGAACGTCAACAGTTGGGACACACAAACTGCCCCAGCTGCAGGTTGTGCATTCACCCTGCTTATGCCATTCCCCTCTGAGAATTTCTATTTTCCTTATAGGATTCATGGTCCTGAATTTTGGAGTTTCCTAAAGATATATTTGTAGGAAAGTGAACTTATAATGCAAAGTCAAATACACATCTATATACTAAATACTGAGCAAATACACATTGTGTATTAAATCCAGCGTATATCAAAATATGCTACAATATTCTATAGTGTGTTTTTATTTTCTAAATGATCTAGCCATATCTTTCCCCTCCAGATTAATCCCTGCCTGTAAAGGAGTCCTCAGAGGAAATCAGCAGGTCATCGTCCAGGGCGAAGGGGTCTGTGTACAGCAGCTCCAGTTCAGGCATGATTGGGGCTTCCATAGCTGAGTCCTGGATCCTGGGGCCTGGAAAGAAGCACAGTGACCCTGGTTAACTGGGAGACAAAAGAGCAACACTACCTACTAAACTGTTCCTGCCTTTATCCTCCCTGTATGCTTAAATAAAACCTGACCATCATCTTTCTATGAGAATAACAATATCCAGAATCCAGCCAAAACCCCTGTATTTTAAGCTAGTCAAGCCACAAGCTGCTTGGGGCAGCCAATTGAATTACATTTCGAACCTTAAAATAGGTCACAATTTATGGGGGAAAGTACCCTAATCCTAATCTGAAACCAGAAACTTCGATGACCTGCTCTCTGTTTCTTAGCAGATGGCCTTATCGGTTTACACAAGAAACATTTTAAAGCATTTCAAAAGTGCAGTGGTACATTCAGTATGAAAACCGATGAGCAAAAACGTAATTCTAGTGAAACACAATGATGAAGTCCTAATGAAAAAATACAACTTTCAGTCAGCATGTAAACCGAGTGAGAATGTTTCTTAAGTCACGTCTTGTAAAAGTTAACTAGTCAAAACATTAATAAATGTGATGTACAACCCTTATCTACAGCATTAACTAGACTAAATGCCATCTTAATGTCTAGTCTAGTCTATAGATTTTAAAATGTGGTAAAGTGGCAGGTTTATTTTGTCTTTAGTGGTTTTCTTTTAATCCACAGCTTAGTTCTGACTGACTTTCTTATAAGATAATTCAGTTTAAGAATTCACAGTTCTCTGATTGGATTGTACTTTTCGTAGAATCATAAATGGTTTATCGTGGTGCCAGAGGATGGAATTCCCCTTGTCTAAAGGCCACTGATAATGTGGTAAAACTAGTTGCCAAAACTATTGCCAAAGTCTGAAAGTCCACCAGGAAACAATCTCAAATTTCCCAGATGATAACCTATGACACTCTGCTATTAATCTGTTGGCACTACCCAAATATTGTTTGATTTTTACCAGTTCAAACAAATACTGCACTTGCATTGTTCATATTGTGTGAAAAACATACATTTAGACACAATGGAAAAGTGAATTGACTCAATAAATTCAATAAATACAAAGGCTAATGATAGTTTGTTTTGTTTTGTCAAAGTTTTCCTTGTAATTTCTGCAGAAGCAAAACTCCAACGTCAAGTACAGAGAATGTGAATGACAAGGAAACCCAGTTTGTATGATAATCCAGAATGCTGTAATCTGTAAAACTGTCTCGGTGACCGAGTTCAGTCAACAGCTTCGAACAATCTTACACATTGTACAGACACAAGTCTCTATTCCTCAAATCGTCAGGCGCTCAGTGCTTAGCCTGTTCAAAAACACTGCTGTTGCATCATCTGACAGCATCTCGCAAACCTCCCTGAAGGGGCCCCATGGTTCTCGGTGTGTTTGTTTTGACACGAACACGTGTGTGCAGTGAAGAGATGGAAAAAGAAAGGAAAAGAAAAAAAGGACAAAGAGAAAAGAAAACATGACAGTGTTAAGTGTACACCGGACATTTATGTTTAATGTGAAGGATAAACAATGACAGACCCCCCTCACACACTAAATTACCAGTGGGGGCATTTTTAATGGCTGTAGCGCCAATGTAGTCCAATGTTCACTGCTAGCTCAGTAACGCGACCCCATCTTTGGCACTGCTCCAGCAACGCTAAAGGTAATAGTTGGCTAACTTAGCTTAGCTAGATTGCTAGAATATTTTTCTACACGCAGTAACCCAAATTGACTCTATTGTTTTTGGTTGTTGGAGCACAAGTTATTTTGTTCATTAAGTCTCATTTGTATTTAAAAATCTAAAAATGTTATATAGGCCTAAATTTAGGTCTAAATTGAGATAAATACAAATATAGGCCTAACAGAGACTACACTGGTTTGTGAAACCAGCATTTTGTAAATGAAATTGTATGATAGATCTCTATCTATCCCTCATCCAGATTTATTTAAAAACAAAAGTTTTCAGCTGCTTCATTTTCTGTTAATATTCTGCTAAAATAAAAAAGAAAAGAATATAATATATTAGAATAAGAAAAGACCAAGAGCACTAAATGTGTGTATAGATTTTATAGTTATTTACAATTATGTTATTCTCCTATTTGTATTATCTCAGGTCATCTTAGTGTTATTACATTTGCTTTCAGTTTTTTTCAGCTGCTTATTTACAATTATTGTATTGTCCTGTTTTTGTCTGCTATGTTAACATGTTTTTATTTATTGTATTTTTTTTACTGTTAACCAATGTGAAAATAAAACTGATTCTGTAAATGCATTTTGAACTTTCATTATGTAATGGGGGTTTCTGGAATATAATGGTAATGAACATTAGTAAAAAAAGGTTATGGAAAAAAAAGATGGGATTTTTTGCCAAGGGCCCCTTCAGACTCTGGAATCCCCTCTGCATCTGTGCCAATTGCCATCGCGTTACTTACATGTGAAACACTGCTATTCCAACAATCTGGGTCTGATAAGATCTTCCCAGTTTGTGCATAATCTGGGCAAGAACAGTTACTCTGCTAAGAACCTCAGAAGGCAGATGGAAGACCCCAAAAGACACTTCTATTGGTTTTTGTAATGCTGTCCCTTCCCCCTTGTTGGCACTTGAGTTGATGTTGTTGCATGGTGGCTGTGAGGATGTAAATACCAGTGCATGACAATAACTCACACCATCATCATAAGATTGCAACTGGGGGAGGGTCACATGCTCTAGCTCAATTGGATAGATTTCAGCACATGTTTACTCCAAGAACTGAATCCATCTGATTAATGAAGGACCCTAGTGTGTCCTAGTGAGACCCACTACCACATTCAACCTCAGCATCACTTCCTCTTTTTCCCTCTTGCATCCGCTTTTCCATGTGCCACTGCTGAGGGACAGTGAAGTCATAGGGTAAAGTTTTCATTTCCTCTTGGGATCTGAATACTTCTATTAAGTACTCTTGTGTGATAGTCTCTGATGTAGACTAAAGACAAAGGGGGAGGTTATCAGGTCAAGTCCAGGTTTTGTTTACATCTATTTGATGTTTAAGGTTGTGGTTTGGGAGCAGCTTATGTGCGCAATAATAAGCTTGTTGTTATCATGCCAACAGTCATTTGTTGTAATATGTCTTTCTCTGCAGCTTTATCGTGCCAGCTCACTCAGTTTATGACCATGTAGCTAGCTGATACAAGAGATTGGTTAGTCCGGTTTAATGTTTTAGCTTGGCTTGTTTGATCTTTGTTTCATCATCAAGCTGTGCCAATGGATGTTAATTTCACTTTCGCTTGCGGGATAAAACGCATCCCACATGGGAGAGAAAAGTATCCGAATAGTGCACAGTGCTGTCAAACATGGAGGTTTCCTTAATGAAATTGGGTTGCCATTAAATACAGCATTCAAACTTTTACAAATACAATCACCTGTCCAGCATGGATACCCATACGCACTTCTGAACACAGCACATTGCGCGCTTACCATTATCTGCGCAAACACGCAGTATGCAGGAGGCGTTTGCAGAAAGAGATATGCCAATTAAATGACAGTGCATTTCAATGTGTTTATGCCTGTCTGGTGCTGATTCAATGGGTTATTTCCTGCGGTGGTGACGTGCATGGCTGCAGCACCCAGAGGCTCTAACTTCATCTAAATCGACCCGTTAACAGCCAGCCAGAACGCAGTGCTAATTGGCCTTTTCAATTAGTAGCTCTTTGCTTTTGATGATCTGACACTCACCTGCCAGCCGCGGGATTTCGGGACAAAGTGGCAGCTGCGCCGAGTTTCAGCGAGTCCGCAGCTGAGACATAAGGCACGCACGGGTTTGTTGTTATATTCGGATTTGTTCTCGACATACTGTAACTTGCTTTTATTGCACAATCACTCGGACCTTTTACAAGTTTTGCTGTAAAAAAATCAACAACGTTGCCCAGCCTGTGCTACAGGTCAAACCACACACCTGCTCTTTGGATATTTGTGTTAGGCTGGTGTAGACAGTGCGGTTCTGTACTGAATGGATCCATCCCTGCTATACTCGTTACAAACCGGTTTCATCTCTCTGCTCCACAAATAGAAATATCCCCAGCACCACCTTTACTTATACAATCCCCTATAGATGAAACCCATTGTGGGCTAGTGAGGTTGACATCTCTATAACAGTGGTTTATAGACTATAGATAGATACACACACACACTCATGTATATATATATATATATATATATATATATATATATATATATATATATATATATATATATATATATATATATATATATATATATATTATACATACACTCACCTAAAGGATTATTAGGAACACAATACTAATACTGTGTTTGACCCCCTTTCGCCTTCAGAACTGCCTTAATTCTACGTGGCATTGATTCAACAAGGTGCTGAAAGCATTCTTTAGAAATGTTGGCCCATATTGATAGGATAGCATCTTGCAGTTGATGGAGATTTGTGGGATGCACATCCAGGGCACGAAGCTCCCGTTCCACCACATCCCAAAGATGCTCTATTGGGTTGAGATCTGGTGACTGTGGGGGCCAGTTTAGTACAGTGAACTCATTGTCATGTTCAAGAAACCAATTTGAAATGATTCGATCTTTGTGACATGGTGCATTATCCTGCTGGAAGTAGCCATCAGAGGACGGGTACATGGTGGTCATAAAGGGATGGACATGGTCAGAAACAATGCTCAGGTAGGCCGTGGCATTTAAACGATGCCCAATTGGCACTAAGGGGCCTAAAGTGTGCCAAGAAAACATCCCCCACACCATTACACCACCACCAGCAGCCTGCACAGTGGTAACAAGGCATGATGGATCCATGTTCTCATTCTGTTTACGCCAAATTCTGACTCTACCATCTGAATGTCTCAACAGAAATCGAGACTCATCAGACCAGGCAACATTTTTCCAGTCTTCAACTGTCCAATTTTGGTGAGCTTGTGCAAATTGTAGCCTCTTTTTCCTATTTGTAGTGGAGATGAGTGGTACCCGGTGGGGTCTTCTGCTGTTGTAGCCCATCCGCCTCAAGGTTGTACGTGTTGTGGCTTCACAAATGCTTTGCTGCATACCTCGGTTGTAACGAGTGGTTATTTCAGTCAAAGTTGCTCTTCTATCAGCTTGAATCAGTCGGCCCATTCTCCTCTGACCTCTAGCATCAACAAGGCATTTTCGCCCACAGGACTGCCGCATACTGGATGTTTTTCCCTTTTCACACCATTCTTTGTAAACCCTAGAAATGGTTGTGCGTGAAAATCCCAGTAACTGAGCAGATTGTGAAATACTCAGAGCGGCCCGTCTGGCACCAACAACCATGCCACGCTCAAAATTGCTTAAATCACCTTCCTTTCCCATTCGGACATTCAGTTTGGAGTTCAGGAGATTGTCTTGACCAGGATCACACCCCTAAATGCATTGAAGCAACTGCCATGTGATTGGTTGGTTAGATAATTGCATTAATGAGAAATTGAACAGGTGTTCCTAATAATCCTTTAGGTGAGTGTATATATATATATATATATATATATACACACACACATGAGTGTGTGTGTGGAGATGCAGGGTTTGGCTATGAGGGAGTTTCCATTTATCTGCGCATAGTGTCCTTGCCTTAAGCAAATGAAAACACACTAATCTGGAATTACCCAGCTGTTCCCCTTTCTAACAAGCACACAACTAAAGTTTTCCCAATTTACAGACTATAAAGATTAAGAAAAAATACGCGACAAACTACCTTTAGGAACAGGGCTGTATTTCGCCCTCTATTTGTGGCGTTAGAATGAAACCCCTTACTTTGTTCATGAAGTTACAAGCATAACCACCAGTCGGAGCGCACAAAACTGTCTCTTTCTCATAAAAACAATGAAATAGATGATGTTTTACCTGCAGCCGAGGCATCCACATGGACTGAGGTCGTGTGTATGGAGGGGATGCTGATCTCTGGCTCTGGAGGCGCAGAGCTGCGGCTCGTCTGTGTGAAAGTCAGCGCTGACGGACTGCAGCCGCTCGACTCGTCTTCCGTTTAATCTGCTTTCACTATCGCGCTGATTTGCCAAACACAGCCGAGGCATTTAATCCGGCCAAACAACTGCCCAAGCGTGCCAGTGCAGTCATGAATACAATGAGAAATGTTACCGGGGCTTTCCTTGAACCCCAGTCTTATGCAAACCAAATACTATAAATACACAGGACAGGTGACTATGCCCAACCCCGTCTGGAAAACACATGTTATGTGTGTATGTGATTCTACGAGAATGAGTGAATGTGTGTGTCAGAGTAAAACACTAGAAATCCACAAACTTCAGCATCTGAAAATCATTTCAAATGCTTCAGATGAGCAGCTCAGTTTTTAATGAAGTGATTGAGCCAAACCCAACACAGAAGATACAAGAGAGAGGTTCTCCAGAGCTTCACCTAGAAATCCCAAATGCAACAGTCGTTGTAAAATAATACTTTTATAATGAATTGGAAACATTTGATTGTGATCAGGAGAGTGGTATTTATCTTTAATGCCAGCTTTTAGAGATCATGTAACAAACTATTTAAACTAAACAAAATGAAACCTGTGTCTAATATTAAGCGTCTGACTTTCGCTCTGGACAGTCTTGGTGTAAAGACGGCGTTGTGTATTGATATATCATGTGGAAGACAATGATTGTTAGGGTTAAAGGAGTCAGACGGGATAGACAATGTACTAACACCTGTGCGGGTTCAGCAAATAAGGCAGTCAACCGGTTTCAAGGTCAATGAGGAGATGTTTACTTTATGCTATAAAACCTACCTCCCTGGGGTATGGGGTGCAGTTCAGAAGGGAAACACACACACACACACACACACACAGACAGACAGACACAGACACACACACGCACAGACACACACACACGCACACACACAGACACACACACGCACAGACACACACACACGCACACACACACACACAGACAGACAGACACAGACACACACACGCACAGACACACACACACGCACACACACAGACACACACACGCACAGACACACACACACGCACACACACACACACAGACAGACACAGACACACACACACACACACGCACACGCACACAGACACACACACAGAGACACACGTCCAGGCACACGCACACAGACACACACACACACACACACACACACGCACACACGCACACGCACACAGACACACACACAGACACACACACAGAGACACACGTCCAGGCACACGCACACACACGCACACACACACACACACGCACACACGCACAGACACACACACACACACACACACACACACAGACACACACACAGAGACACACGTCCAGACACACGCACAGACACAGACACACACACACACACACGCACACGCACACAGACACACACACAGAGACACACGTCCAGGCACACGCACACACACACGCACACACGCACACGCACACAGACACACACACAGACACACACACAGAGACACACGTCCAGGCACACGCACACACACGCACACACACACACACACACGCACACACGCACAGACACACACACAGACACACACACAGAGACACACGTCCAGGCACACGCACACACACGCACACACACACACACACACACACACAGAGACACACGTCCAGACACACGCACAGACACAGACACACGCACGCACGCACGCACGCACACACACATGGCAACGGTTTGGCATTTGTTTGCAGGAATTTATATTGGAAAGTTGATACAATAAAATAATAACCAGAAGCTACAAGCA
This sequence comes from Amia ocellicauda, assembly GCF_036373705.1. NCBI lineage: Eukaryota > Metazoa > Chordata > Actinopteri > Amiiformes > Amiidae > Amia > Amia ocellicauda. Next base: position 6,257,033 of record NC_089866.1, read on the forward strand.
ACTTGAGAGCTTCCATTGTTGTAAATAATAATAATAATAATAATAATAATAATAATAATAATAATAATAATAATAATAATAATAATTATTATTATTATTATTATTATTATTATTATTATTATTATTATATAATGATAGTACAATAATAAAGGCGGTAAATGTTTATGACCCTCTAGATATCACTGGTTTTAATAGTGCCACATCAATAAACTTTCTGCACAGGACATTGAACTGATAACAGTTAAGTAGGCTACTTATCTAAATGGTCAGTTTATACGGCCAATCCAATGGGCAAGGCAGAGAGGATACGAATTGAATTATATACAGAATAACCTATATATTATAATGAATAATTAGATTCATAATATAGAGCTGATTGATTGAAGTTCGGCAATAATAACAAAACAGTCTGCTCAATATTTCAAACAGGAAAAGGTCCTTAGGAGTGTTGCTTCTTATATAAACCAATAGACATGCCAACACACCAAAACATGTTGAAGTGAACCATTACACATGACAGTAAAGCAACTGATCAACCAATACAAATGCCAACCAACCATCAGATGTCTAAAGAATTAACACTTATGTCAGTAAAACAATAGATGGTCAAGTTAACCAATACATGTGCTAGTAAACCAAGACATGTGCATGCCATCAAACCAACACATGCATGTGCCAGAAAACCAATATATAGGCCTATGCCATCAAACCTTAAATACATGTCAAAGTTGTTATTTTTTAATTTCCCTGAATGACACCCCATACTGGGGGAGAGAAACTGAGGAATGTGCAATACACTGGAAAGAAGGCCACAAGGAAAAATGTCTGTCAGCATTTTTCCACCTGTGGTTGACATTTTGAGTAACATTTCAACAAGTGACTTTCTCAATTGATCAACAACTACGATGTGTTTTGAGTATTTAGAAATTGTTGATTTCAGCTGACCTATGAAACATATAGTGGATCTGGACTCTAGGAGTAGGATTGCAATGGTGTCAGCCAATAGGTGGTGCAATATTCCTCACACTGGATAATAAAGGGAATAGTAAGAAAAACAAATAATAAAAATATTAATAAAAAGTAATAGAAATACATTATGATGCTCACCAATATACAAGTTCATACAAGTAAAATTGCAATGGTACTTTGGCCGAAAGTCCAAAAACAAAATATTGTTGATGATTTCAATGATGGGTATGAAAGAATGTTGAATATAACTACCTTCAGAAACCTGCAGATCTGGTTCATTATTTAATCTTAGCACCATCGAGATCTTGCTGAGCACTTGTATTCAGTGACACAAAGAACTGAAGTGTGAAATATTTGAATGCTTAATTACAAACACACATATGCATGTCAGAGAAGGAAATAGTAGCCGATGATAACTTTAGAAAGCAAATTATTATAATCAGACTTTTAAGGTGTTATGGTGAACCATTTTCAAGTTAAAATAATATTATAATAATCTGTAATACAACTGCATTATGACTTTGCATATTTTAAAAAATAATTAAATATAGAAATGTTCACACTTGTAACACTGTAGAAGGCTAGTTTGCACTTGAAATGCAATCTCCCATGCCCCATGAAATATCATGAAATCAGTGTGTTGCCTGATAAACGAGTTACTTTTCTTCTGTAGAGATTATGTTATATCATAAAGGGCATTCTTCACATTTTTACATACGTTGCAAGTCTTGTCTGACTGCATGCATACCGCAGTAACTCAAGACTTGAAAATTATATTGTTATTACTATTTTCAGCTCAGCAAGAATCTCAACTTTTCAAACACACACACACACGCACACACAGACAACACACAGACACACACACACACACACACACAGATACAACACACAGACACACACAGAGACAACACATACACAGAGACAACACACAGACACACGCACACACACAGAAAACACACAGACATAGACACACACACACAGACAGACAATACACACACACACGCATGCACACAGAGAGAGAGAGAGAGAGAGAGAGAGAGAGAGAGAGAGAGAGAGTGAGAGAGAGAGGTACCTAAGAAGGTTTAGTATCAACATATACAGTCAACTAAAGTCAGCCAGGAACTGTCTACTTCAAATTGTTTACTAAATGAACTGCTTTAGACCTTTCAGCGTTTGGGACATTTAGGCTGCAGCTGAAGACACAGTGGACAGCACATGGTAGATAAAAGAGAGATAAATGAAGATGTGCAGAGACAGATGTGCAGAAGCACCAATAAAAACAAGAGCTTACTGGTTGGAGTGGGATTCCCTTTTGTCAAGTTGTTCTGAAGTTTGCTGAGCACCGCGTGAATCTTGCTTTGGCACATATTCCATTTCTCCCACACAGGTAAAGAGATCCTTCTAGCAAGGTCGTCGGCATCTTTCTCCTTCGTGAGGCACAGATAGTAGTCCTTGGAGAGGATGCCAGCCTCCAGCAAGTCAGTGAGCAAACCCTGGATCTCCCCCGAGGACGCATGGCCGAGTGTCCACTTCACACTGCTTAAAACATCGTCAAAGTGAATCATGTCTGAAGTTTATATCTCTGTGAATAGACCTTTAACTGAGGTCGATCCTGCATCTGGACTTCCTTTTCCTCTTTTGATCAGAGGCTTGATTCAACAAGTGGGAATTGCATTTCTGCAAACTGTGTCTGATTGGATAGAAAGGGATCAAAGTGAAAAATATACATTATTTCAGTCACATGGTGCTAAACATGACTGAAATCCACAGACAAGTCCTTTGGCTTGCATGAGGGATACGCAACTGTGCTAACTGCTCTGTGCCTCTACTTCCAATATTTACAATCTTCAGTGTAGGATTTATAATTATAATTATAATTGAGTATGCATACACAAAATATCTTCTTAGAAAAGGGAGTATGCCACAATCATAAATACTTAAGAGTTATAACTGGAATATGGCTGACTAGTCAAAACAAATCCTTTCACTTCTCATTTCATTTTAGGTACTGCTTCATTAAGACTGAAAAAGCCACATATTTGAATTATGCCTTAGAGTAAACTGGATGCATACACAAAAACAAATGAAGGGCAGTTCATGACACAGAGGTGAGTGATAGTGATAATGTACCAGAAGATCCAACTGATGCTGGACAGTGTCTGGTCTAGATGTCAAAAATATTACAATGTTGCAGCAAGATTGTGTAACCCATGCATGACCATACATGTCATGTAGAGTATATTTCTCCCCATCACAATGAAAACTACAATTATACATCTGCCCCATAATCTTGCTCTCGCTGTAGACTGAATAATTCTCCACAGTGGATTCATGTTGACATGAATCACATGCAGCACCTACACATGTTGAGACCGAGATGTTCTTCGGTCCACAGCTTGTTTCTTTGCTCTGCTGCCTTCTTGTAATGACTCTTATTAATGGTCATTAATAAGCGACCTTCATAGCTGACATTCAGACACAATCAACTCACTGTGGGGAAAAATGCTCTGCATTAGATGCCAATACGGCATTGATGCAGCCTCTTGGAAAGCTTAATGCAAAAGTAAAAACAAGTATAACAATACACGTTATATCTGCTGTAAAAAAATAATTATCTACAAAAAAAAAAAAATCAGATTGTGAAAACTACCCCACACGTAGCATGCAAAGTGTTTCCCTAGACTGCTCTTTGATACGCATAAGTGGTTTTCCAGCCCTCAGCTGTTCACAGCACTTGCCATTCATTGAATGTTGCCCAAAAACAGAACCCCCTTTTCAGATAGATTTACAGAAAATTCCCTAAATTACCATGGATATTTACCTTCTTTGCCCACATTTACATACTGCATTCAAATTCCAACGGTTATTTGGGTTTAGTTTTAGCAAGCATCTGTGTGGTACATATTTGAAATGTGTTACAATTTCATGGACCTCATTTTACTACTTGGTACCCAGTCATCAGTGATTGCAGGTTACTATTACAGAGTTAATATGCCACCCTAATCTCTATAAATTTTACACTTCTGAAGGTTTTAAGTCAGGGCTTCATACAACTGATGAATTAAAAGACACAGTTCATTCAAGCCACAGAAAACTTTTAGGGACTTTTTAAGCCCATTGTGAAAGGTGTTGGTTGTGTAAAAATAACTATGACTGTTCTGGCAAGGCATTATGTTTTCCCAAGTCAGACAAGGTGAAAAGACATGGCCAAAGATGATGCAGTTTCCACATAGAGAGAGAATTTCCCTAGAATAAAAAAAAAAAAGAAAGCTGTGCTGGATCAGACCCAAAAACACTGGGAAATTCAGTGATGAAATTACTACTTGCAGAATGCCTTACTCTGTGTAAACTCTGACTGACTATTTGCTGTGTCAGTTATATTTTGCCCTCTCTATAGCTAGCTGTGTGGATTTCTTTCCACAGCTCCAGTGTCCTTCAACACTGTCTCAGAACAGATCAATTGTTGAAAGTCACAGACTTTCATGTTTTGGTAACATTATACTTCCCTGAGTTAAAGCGACATTTTACCCAGTTTTACAGATTGGTTAAGCACCTATTTATGTGATGTGGATCGCCTAAAATTTGAATTGTGTCCCTTACCACAGTTTTCAGCAGTGATTCTTTGACACCACTCAGACTCCCTGCAATCAGGACCGATGGAAAGAAAGATTGTTTAACACATGCAAGGATATGTTTGTCCGTTCTATAAGTTTAGAAAATAAGTTATTAAAACTGTTTCAAATCAACAGATCATTCAAATGTACTTAGTAAATTTTAATACCCATTGACCAATCCCTACAATAATATCTACGCAGATTTTGTAGTTAAAGTGAAATTATAAAAAAAACCTTCCAAAGAAATTACATTGACAAACACTGTTCTCAAGTTCCCCTTTTAAATGCATCAGCTTCCCTGTTTAAGAGCTTTAATGAAAAAACAAAACAAAACACACCACTTTTTTTTTGTAATACTCGTGATAAAAGCAGAATAGAAATCTAATCAGATTTTGTGTGGCTGAGGTAGTGTTGACAAAGGATGATTGTTTTAATGTTTTATTTTTTGTTTCAGTCAGAGATCGTGATTGAATTGGGATGATGCCAATTGATTAACTCTCTATAGTGACTTCCAGCTCCATTGACAACAAAACTCCCTGATTTGTGCAAAATGTGGTAGATTGAGTTGATTTATCAAGGTTTTCTTTCATATAACAAAATCATTGAATATCAAATTGTGATTGTATTATAGTTCAGCTTTATAAAATCAGTGTGTGCTTGTGTTGACTATTAATTATCCTCGTCTAGACACAGAAAATGGGAAGCAACTGAAGTATCTGCAATGTCTGAAACAAACAAACAAGTTTCTCTGTGAATCTTCAGGAAACAGCTTGCTGAGATTCTTGCATCAGTAAGTTACTATAAAGCAAAGCTGAAGATTGCTCCAAAGGTGTTCTGTCATATTTAATCTGCCGTTTGTTCTTATTGTCTGACAGATTTAGCACACATGAAAAAGGAACAAAACAGGGTCCTTTGGTGATTTGCATTTCTTTTTGATGAGGGCAGCACATCAGATACAAACACCCACCTGCACAGCAGCAACACAGCAGTGTGTATATAAGTTTTTCCTTAAAAGGGCATGTTTAATTTATAGAAGAGGATCTACAAAGATGGAAGTTGATTTTGTATGCTTTTAGATTAGATGCAAGTAGAGGATATATTTGATTTCATTGAAATAATATTGATGTGAGGTTATGTGATGATATAACATCACCAACGGTTTCAGCCAAAAGTGATGGGTAAAGTCATTTCCCTATCATTAAGAATCAAAATGTAAAAATCAAACTGAAACTGAATAGATATCAATTTAGCAGAAGTTAAACAGACAATGGGCCAATTTCTGTACCAGTATTAGTAGTAATACTATAATAATAATAATAATAATAATAATAATAATAATAATAATAATAATAATAATAATAACTAATGGTTATTATTATAAAACTTTGGGGACATGTCACATACATATTTCAAGACTACATACAAATGAAATAAAACAATTTCTATCGTTCTGCTGTATTTGTATTTAATCTTCATGTAATTATACTGTGTTTAAAAACAGCTTCATAATCCCACAATGTGCATTTACAAAGTCATCGAGCAGATCTCCGTACTAAACGGTTTTCATGGTTTTTTTTGTGCAGCAGATTTGTCTAATCGGGTACAGGCTACATACATTAAAAACAATATCGAAATTTAAACTGGTCAGCCAACATTACACCTGGAAATGCCATGCAGATTTCAATAGACTTTAATTGCACGAATTAATCATCCAGTTAAGTAATGCACACCGCTGTCTAATTGGAGGAAAAGAAAAACTATTCTTTAACTTCCAGGTCTAATACAGCAACTGGACAGAAATCTGCAATATTGTCCACACCTCTGCCTACATCAGCACAGCGCCTGCGTGGCTCTTCTGCACCCATGTCAGAATGGCACTGTGCGCTATAAAGTTCATTAAATAACGATTAAACACAACCAGAGCAGCAAGAGCACCGGGGGTCCAAACATACATAGTCATTGTAACTGGGCGTTAAACATTGGCATCAGATGCGCGTCGGTGCAGTTTCCACAGTCACTGGTCCAAGGTCGTCCTGAGCAGCTGGTGATGCTGCGGCTGTTTCCTGCTCAGATGCACTTCAGCTCCAACTCGGACCCATTTGAGTGCAACACCGCTGGCTTCATCACTGCGACCACAATGCATGGATGCAGTGTGATTTTAAGGTTCAGATAAAGCATAACGAATCATCTGTCAGTAAACGAAGCGTATCTATTACGGTTTTCCAGCTACAATGAAGCAGGTGAGATGCTCTGATTGAGGAGCTGGAAGATGCCCCTGATGTGTGAAGTGCAAAGATGCGCATTTGTGCTGCCAGCTGATGCATTCTTTGCTAGTTTATTATGAGTATGATTATTATTATTATTATTATCGTGCTTTTTCTTTCTTTCTTGGCGTATTCGTGCAGGCACTGGTCGACGACACGGAGGATGTCTCTCTAGATTTCGGAGCCGAAGAAGAGGAGCTCGCTTTAAGGAAAACCAAAATAAGGTAAATGTTGGCTGTGCTGCAGCCTCGCCCTGTCAGTCCAGCAGTCGTGCAGTTACTCATGCGACTGCAAGAGATACTGCTACTTTGGATTGGGAAGAAACTGGAGCTGCAAATAACCCCTCTGTTATGTATTATTTATATATAATTCAATTAATGTTAGATTAATCATGCTTCATGTTTTCATTAATATATATCATCATATAGGCATATGATTAAATAGATATCTTTTTCAGCAGGTACTCCAGCTGTTTCACTGTGTTCCCCCCTATACAAGGTTCAATTATTTGAAAATATGGAAACTGCCAGTGCTAATAGCTGTCTGTGGGGAAAAATACAATCCTCAGGAAGATGCTAATAAATGAATGATTAAATGTGTAAATAAAAATGTCTGCAGAATAACTAGGATTATTGAAAACAGTAGGCATATTTACTGCTTGTCAATTAAACATGAACACATACTTTTACACTGGTTTTAATAGTTTTGCTTCAATCTTAGTATCCCCCTTCAAACCTCTAGTCAGGCTCACTAGAGCCCCCCTCCCCCACTCACAAAATGCAATACTTTTGGACTGTGGTGCTCAGATGTTGTTTTTTTCAATTTGATTTTCACTTTGCAGACATCCTCTGGCAACGTTTTTCCACCTGTTTTTCCGAATAAGCGCCATTGTTACCTACCTGTTCTGTGACTGGTTCAGCAAGAGCTTCGTGGCCTGTTTCGTGATGATCATTGCCCTGCTGTCCTGTGACTTCTGGTCAGTTAAGGTAAGTGGGGAATCTGTGAAAACTACATGATATGATCAAATGTCAGTATAAAACCTCCCTCCTCCTACAATGGCGTGATACAGAGCATTGAAGATGTACTGAAGCCAGGCACTGGGATTGTGGGAATATAATAGTAATGGCCTGTAAAACTACCAACAAGACACTGCTGAACATTACACACCTCAGAGTTTGACAAAGTTTGACTGTATTACATTCTTTTGCTGGAAACACATCCCTCGATCCCTCAGACTAAACCAGGATTGATTGTATAAAAAGAGACCACTATAATGATAACTATGTGGTTGGCGAGCATCTATAAAAAAGGATTCCAATGCACATGAAGATGAATTCCTTTTGCCAACCAAGTATAGTCTCCCGATCACGCAAAAACAAATGCTTAGTTTTAATATGGTGAAGAGGCAATGCAAAGGTCATGGAGATGTCGTGTTCTGGCTGCAATAAATCTTATCTGAGGAGTGGTTTTCCCTCTTTCTGTAGAACGTAACCGGGAGACTCCTGGTGGGACTGCGATGGTGGAATCAGATTGACGAGGATGGGAAGAGCCACTGGGTGTTCGAAGCAAGAAAGGTGTGGGATGGTTTCCTTACAGGGGGTTTCAATGTCTGAGAGCTTTCTGTGAAAAGCAATTTCACTGATTTCCAGATAACGTAAGCCATTTCATTTGTTCTTATCTATTGCGATGGAGACTTTCATTGCTACACTGTTTAATCTCTGGGATTGCAGTTTGACTGGTAAATATGAAGTGAAATGTACTAGTTGGTTAAGATCATTTTAAAACTAACACGGATGTCAGTACAACCGTGACAAGGCATGTTTCAACAACTCACTCTCATAGGTATAACGATAATGAAAAGCTGCTATATGCCATCAAAGAGAGATTTTGAGAAATAACTTTCCACAGGAAACTAGATTCTAAAACCGTTTTTGGCAGTTTCTGTATCCACAGGGGAGGGTGGTGGTCGTGTTCTTAACAATACAAGGGGTCACGTGGGTGTGTTATTGTGAAATAACATGGGCGTGTGTACAAACGAAGCTACTGGTTTTCCCCGTACAGTCGTCCCCTCAGAACAAGGCCCCCTCCACGGAGGCAGAGGCTCGAATCTTCTGGCTGGGCCTCATCGTCTGTCCGCTCATCTGGACCGGCTTCTTTTTCAGCACGCTCTTCTCCTTGAAGCTGAAATGGCTGGTATGTCCACCCCACGAATTCGAGGTGTAAAAACAGATCGACAAGGTTTCAGAGTTCCTGCATTATTTCTGATTGTTTGTCCGGTTACTCTTATTCTGCACACTATCAGGTCACACTCTCACATCCTGGTTTCTAACTCTAAGAATACAAAATCACTGAGATACAGGGTTTTAGTCAAAGCTGCAGCTCCACTAATTGTTCCTCTCCTTGCAGGCTCTGGTCATTGCGGGGATCTCTCTTCAGGCTGCCAATCTCTACGGCTATATCCGCTGTAAGGTTGGAGGCCAGGAAGGCATTACCACATCAGCTTCCTCCTTTCTAGGGCAGCAGTTTCCCCAGAGGGTAGGCAGAACGGCCAACAGCGACTTAAACAAACAAACACACAACTTCAGTAAGGATCAGCCGCAAATGAACACAAAAATGTAAACTATAAAATCAGCCAGGTCTTGAAGGATTTGATTAATTTGCAAGTTATTTTCAAAACTGGCTGTGTAGGGGTAGGGGTTAAATGGAGGAATGCAGGCCAGAACAGCCTTTAGGGAATATTGCAGCTATTGTGCGATACACCGCATGGAAATTAATCATGCATTGAGTAGGGCATTGCTGAAGTTATGTATTAACAAAAAGAAATCATGCATGCTAAACATGCTTTGATATTGTTTGATTAGAGCATATCAATACAAAGGGTCTTTGTGCTTTATATAAAAGTTTACGGTGACCTTATGAGATAGTAACAGATATTTCTGCCCTGGATAAGGGCGTGTGCTAGTAAATAAATAAATCTCACCTGTCTTTTTGTTTTTCAGCCTGACATCATTTTTGGAGTGCTATGAACAGAAGGTAACGTTTCTGCTTAAGGCTCTGACACAGACAACACTGTTGGAGAGGGTTACATTTTGCCTTTTGTGCAAAAACATGAAAATGTGTAAATAAACATGCCAGTCACTTTGTATACAGTTCCATTCAATTACATCAAGTATTAAAAAAAATAATAATACAGGTACAGATTAAGAAGCTAGCAATTATACACACAACCGGTTTCCAGGTGCTCTGGTGAACAGAAACAACACAACAGACCAATTACATTATTTGGCTGTGTGTGGCACCATTTGCCGTAATGCCCATTTATTCTCAGAAGTCACGTGACTTAGCATAAATGCCAGTATCCAACAAACATCCGGTTTCTGGCAGCGTTATGCATTTACATTCAAATGTTAGTATAAAAAAAAAAAAAGAGCAAGAGCGCAGAGACATTCAATTCTGTTTAGAGTACAGTAAAAGTTAAATAAAATAAACTGCTATTAGACACTGCATAATAGAATACATGTGTATAGCAATTGCTTTTTTGATATTTTCAAAATCAAAAACTGTTAGATTAGCATCTGAATTAGATGTTGGCCGAGTACTTTAATTACATGTTATGTACGATCAGATTCGACATGAAAAGCACTGTGTGTCCCCGTCTGACACCAGGTCTATTGTAAATGTCCTAAATTTCAGTTTCAGTCTGACCTGTTACATAAAGATGCCGGACCTTTCCAAAGATAAACATTTAATAATATCTAGAATGTGGAGAATATAGAACTCGAATTAGACATCACATCATTTTGAAAACGAAGGTCCACGAAACCAAAACAAATAACACTTCAGATGATTAAGACACAAGCACACATTGATACTGCTTTATCTGTGAGTTTATTTGGTTTTTAATCTATATGTACACAAATGCATAATGCTAGGAGTAAAAAAAAAAAAAAAAAAAAAAAAAAAGAAAACATACTAAAAACCTGTTTGGTCTAGCCAGTGGAGTTTATTATAGTGCAAGCAATTCTCAGCACAGTTCCCGAAAACGTTTGTGAGCATAACTGGCTGATGTTTGTAATTCAGTGAAATGGTAAACGTGGTATTAGATTATTTATGAGAACCTCAGGGAGAAAACTGAAAGTGTTCAATGGCTTGTTTTTTGCTTCGCAGACAATCCAGTACTGCAGTTGAACTGGGCCTGCAGGCAGAGTCGTCCAGTCTGTTGCCCGAGTTTTACAGCTGCATACAAGGAATGCAATGCCTACCATAGAGATATTTATTATGTATATTTATTTTTGGTAACTCTATATTTTCTTTGAATATTGCTGCTTTTGAATAGCACTGTTTAATATCGTTTTAATTTGTCAGTCATCGTCATAACAATAAAAACGTTTCCTTTGCATTTACTGTGAGTTTTCACTTTTCAGTCGCTGCTGCTACTGATTTGCTAGAAGACACGTTAAATCCAGTCTGGTGGTTTATTAGTAGTGCATCACCAGGAATGTTAGTCTGTGCTTTCTTCTTGTGGCATATGAGACGAGCAGAACTCCTTGATACCTGTTTGGGAAAGAACATGTCTGTTTAATAATATACCAAGTATAGAGACTTTTACTTCATAGCTTCACATCTAACTATTCTATACAACTATTGTATTGTATCCCGACCCGGGGACACAAATGGAAATTGGGCTTCAAGGCATTCAAAACGGAAAACAGGAGACACTTCTTCACACAGAGAAGCGTCACAATCTGGAATAAACTACCTAGCGATGTGGTTGAAGCTGAAAGTTTGGGAACATTTAAAAATAGTCTGGATAGGATCCTTGGATCACTTAGATATTAATGAACACCAAACGAGCACGATGGGTCGAATGGCCTCCTCTCGTTTGTAAACTTTCTTATGTTCTTATTTCGGACTGCCTCAGAAAAGAAAGATTCAGTTTTCACAAATTGTGTGGTTTTATAGGTTTGTTCTACTTTTAAGAAAAGCAAATAGTGAAGTGAAGTTGCGTCACAGAACTGCAGCTCAAAACAATGTATGTTGTCGTTACAGAGTTCATTTTGTTGTGTTTATTTCCTCTTTAGACTGGCAGAGTGCCTTCTTTTATTTTGATTTAAAAGGAGACCTGAATAGCTTGGGCACAAAGATATACAATCACCCAAAGGATTATTAGGAACACCTGTTCAATTTCTCATTAATGCAATTATCTAACCAACCAATCACATGGCAGTTGCTTCAATGCATTTAGGGGTGTGGTCCTGGTCAAGACAATCTCCTGAACTCCAAACTGAATGTCTGAATGGCAAAGAAAGGTGATTTAAGCAATTTTGAGCGTGGCATGGTTGTTGGTGCCAGACGGGCCGGTCTGAGTATTTCACAATCTGCTCAGTTACTGGGATTTTCACGCACAACCATTTCTAGGGTTTACAAAGAATGGTGTGAAAAGGGAAAAACATCTAGTATGCGGCAGTCCTGTGGGCGAAAATGCCTTGTTGATGCTAGAGGTCAGAGGAGAATGGGCCGACTGATTCAAGCTGATAGAAGAGCAACTTTGACTGAAATAACCACTCGTTACAACCGAGGTATGCAGCAAAGCATTTGTGAAGCCACAACACGTACAATATTGAGGCGGATGGGCTACAACAGCAGAAGACCCCACCGGGTACCACTCATCTCCACTACAAATAGGAAACAGAGGCTACAATTTGCACAAGCTCACCAAAATTGGACAGTTGAAGACTGGAAAAATGTTGCCTGGCCTGATGAGTCTCGATTTCTGTTGAGACATTCAGATGGTAGAGTCAGAATTTGGCGTAAACAGAATGAGGACATGGATCCATCATGCCTTGTTACCACTGTGCAGGCTGGTGGTGGTGGTGTAATGGTGTGGGGGATGTTTTCTTGGCACACTTTAGGCCCCTTAGTGCCAATTGGGCATCATTTAAATGCCACGGCCTACCTGAGCATTGTTTCTGACCATTTCCATCCCTTTATGACCACCATGTACCCATCCTCTGATGGCTACTTCCAGCAGGATAATGCACCATGTCACAAAGGTCGAATCATTTCAAATTGGTTTCTTGAACATGACAATGAGTTCACTGTACTAAACTGGCCCCCACAGTCACCAGATCTCAACCCAATAGAGCATCTTTGGGATGTGGTGGAACGGGAGCTTCGTGCCCTGGATGTGCATCCCACAAATCTCCATCAACTGCAAGATGCTATCCTATCAATATGGGCCAACATTTCTAAAGAATGCTTTCAGCACCTTGTTGAATCAATGCCATGTAGAATTAAGGCAGTTCTGAAGGCGAAAGGGGGTCAAACACAGTATTAGTATGGTGTTCCTAATAATCCTTTAGGTGAGTGTATGTGTATGTGTATATAAAAATATATAAAATAACTATACACCATCAAATATATCCAAGAGATGAACTGACATATTTAGAACACTTTCACAAACACCTTTACAAAAGTTAAGATCAATATATGTCATTATTTTAAAAAGCTCCTACAAGTTAATTAAAATGATGTAATGTTTGATTACATGTAATGAATTCCCAGCAAACCTCTATTGACAGGTAACACGCATTTAGGAGAAGTAATCTTGGCATGGCTCACTTTACCTTACCCGACAGATCATATTTTGTCTTTATGCAATATTTTTTCCACAAAGGTATGGTTTATGCTGCCAGGATCAACAATAAGGCCATGCCAATCCTAATCCTGTTTCCTGACTAACTGGAATACAACACTGCGATAAAAACACTTATTTCTCTAAGCATACTGGGAATTTTCTTCCGTGCCGCACTTTCCTGGCTTTCACTGAAGTATGTTCTCTCCCACAGTCAACAACATAACTCGAACAGGCACACTACAGTGGAAACGGCTTTGAAAGGAAACCAAGTGAAAGAAAGTACCGGGATGCCTTCCCAGCTAAATAATCTGGGCTTTAGAGGAAAAACACAGGTATGAGTGTAACAGGGATCAGGTGGAAAGCGAAATGTATTTATTTATCAGAGAGAAACAAAAAAAGCAGTGTATAGCAGTGGGTTTCCCCCCCGGCACCGGAGAGCCCCTGTCTAACAGGTTTTTGTGGTCACCCCTCTATCACCAATTGATAAACACCTGGATGTATTTCATTCTGAGCAATTAAGCAGACGGTTTGATAAATTCAGTCATTTAGAAACTATTGGAGGAATCATCTGAATAGCTTCAGCCTGTTGAGGCACGAATACGCTTAGTTGAGCTGCTTAATTGATTAATAACACGTGTTCCTATGATTAAGAAATTGGTGATTTAAGATGTCCTATAAGATTAAATGGATTGGGGCTCCCAGGACCAGGGTTGGGGATCACTAGTGTTTTTGAGCATGCATAATACACAAGATTAGTTGACCAATTCTTCCAACAACCCAATCCACCTGAAAGGTAAAAAGTATTTGTGCATTGTGTAGCTACCCTTTGACTTACTGTGAATAATGCTCTTATAGGCCGCAGTTGCTGGAGAATCTGTGACTTCCGCCAAGAAAGACTTTCCCTCATCGCAGCTTTTTCCTTTGAGATCAGAATTGAGAAGTTGGTTTAAAGGAACCAGAAACCATATATTTCTGCTGATGCCTTTATATTAAGATATATTTTCTGAGAAAGTTTGTAAGAGGAACTGGCTTTTGACTATTTACAGGCAGGAACTTAAAAAACAATCCACTCCAGAGGCATTGTAATCTCTCTTTTTAAAACTTTGTGGATCAAATGAAATTTTTATAAAGTACAGCCTCACTAGAAGACGACAAGGCATAAGAGAGATGATATCATGCAAATAACACGTAAACAAAGGCCTGGGTTCCTGTAAATGACAAGGTTCTTGTCCAGTTGAAACAACTCAACCGGGGCTATGAACCAATATCAATTTGAGCCACATTTTCCTTAATAAAGATGTAGAAACATGTCTTTCAATTGCTTTTGTGTTGTTATTTTGTATTTTATGTTGCAGAGCTTTCATCATGGTAGAAAATGTCTCTGATGAAAGAAAGCCGTTCACACCCACCTATCCGAGGGTCTAAGGGCACTCGGCCTAGAAGAGGAATGTTTAAATCCTGACACATCTTCTCTGCGCCTCCGGTAGTAGGAGGGAAGATCTGGGAATTATTCTGTGGGACAAACACAGGAAAGGTGACCGTTAGTCGTTCCATGAAGCGATGCAGCTTTAAAAAAGCAAATGAGAAAGTGTAACAGTATTTCCAGCTACTACAGGTGGTAGTGCAGTGGTAGTGTCTGTCTGTGGAGTTTTAACCTTTTAAAAAGGTGGAAAGCGATGCCATAAATTCCCCAACTTGATTGGTATGGGCTTGGGAAATTTCACTGAACTATGAAAATCTACCCTTCGTAGGTGTAAACAAAAGGATCAACTTCCTGTCTTACCTTACATTTAGGACACACAAAGCCACTCATGTTTTCAACAACTCCAATGATGGGCAGTTTCACCTTCTGGCAGAAATTGATCTCTTTTCTGACATCTTGCAACGATACTTCCTGCAAAGCAAAAAAGGCGATACAGTACACCTACATGAGGCACCGCCATCCACGAACATAAGCATTTTGGGGTGCAAATATGGAGTCCTTATTACACGAAGCAAAGCCACGTGGCACTTTCCCATTGGTCAGTCAGAATCTCTCCGTTACCTGCGGGGTGGTTATAATCACGGTCCCGTCGATGCCGGCACTGCTGAGGTACTGGACCACGGACAGATGCTCATCTGAAGTCCCGGGTGGGGTGTCCACAATGAGGTAATCAACCTCACCCCAGTCCACATCCCTCAGGAACTGCTTGATCATTCCTAGCCAGTAGAAAAAGAAACTAAAATGGTACAACATGCGGCCTTTCAGGGAAGGCACTTAAGTTTTTGTTTTTATGCCAAGTTTATTTTATACCCAATGTGACATTTGTCCCACTTCCCTTCTCCTGATATTACACAATTCTTCTGCAGCGATCTTCTCTCTTCTCAAATTTCAAAAACAGCTTTTCTATGACGTTTGTAATATGACCTTTGCTGGGCATTTAAAGCTTCTCCAAAAAGGTTTAAAGAGCCCCCCACGTTGTGTACTATATCTATAGGTCGAGAGTCAGTTATTTATTGAATATTATTAGTATATACTGTTTGTTTGATTGCTAATTCGTAGTCAGCAACTTGACTGCTGTTCAAGAATATTTCAATTCTTAAATGAATTCACTGCTACTTCCTGTACTATATTTTTTCTTAACTACCTATCTTCTAAATATTGTACTTCCCGTTTGCACTTTTACAGTCATGCAATTTTACCCTAGAAGGATTGTGAAGGTGTGGACCCACGGAGACAAGGCTGTGATTGGCTGACAGACATACACACAGGTAGGTGGGAGGACAACTTCTGCTGTGACTTGAACCTGAAGCATGTGATAAATCAGACACTAGTGTGGGTTAAGACCACCTACAAACACAGCAAAAGAGGATCTGGTACACTGCTGTAAAGAGCACGCCGAAACTACACATGTGCTTCAAAGACATCCTGAAGAATTCTTTTTAACTAAGTCAGTGTTGTTGTTGATCAGCATTGTGCATTTTGAAACCATCAGTTATCTATTAATATCCTGTGACTTTTCTAGAAACGATGCAGTATGACACCCAGTACATTTCAGTGGCAGGGCGCACACGTGTGTCCAAACCCATGTGCTGTTGACGTTTACAGTGTCTCTCAAAAGTATTCACCCCCCTTGGACTTTTCCACATATCACTGTGTTACAACATGAAATCAGACTGGATTTAATCAGGAGTTTCTGCTACTGATCAACACAGACAATGTCCATAATTGTTCTAAATGAATTACAAATACAAAACAGACAAAAAAATTATTGAATGCATAAGTAATCATTTGGTAGAGACACATTTGACAATTTGACAATTACAGCCATTAGTCTATGTGGATCAGTGTCTACCAGCTGTGCACATCTGGACACAGCAGTTTTTGACCATTCTTCTTTACAAAATCGCTCAAGCTCCATCAAGTTGGATGGGGACCTTTGGTGAACAGCAATTTTCAACTCATTCCACATATTCTCACTTGGATTGAGGTCTGGGCTTTGCCTGGGACACTCCAGGACATTGCCCTTATTGTTTTTAAGCCACTCCAGTGTGGAGTTGGCTCTATGTTTTGGACTTCCCAGATACAGGTGTATTTAACCTGAAATCATGTGACACACCTTAATTGCACAGAGGTCGACTCCATTGAACGAATTACGTTGACTGGTTTCACCACAGCTCAATCAGGTGTGTCATAGCAAAGGGGTGATTACCTATGCATTAAAGTATTTCCTGTTTTGTATTTATAATTAATTTAGAAAAATTGGCAGATTATATTTTTCACTTTGACATTATGGACATTTTCTGTGTTGATCAGCGGCACACCAGATTAAATCCATTCTGATTTCATGTTGTAACACGATGAAAGGTGGGAAAGTCAGAGGGGGTGAATATCTTTCAGAGCCACTGTATACCCTTGCCTGTACTCTCAAATAAAACTCACAACTGACAGATCCTCTCATTTTGGATTTTCAATTTATTTTATTTAGTGATTTTTTTTAAAAGATCCAAATACTCAGTTAACAGAGACATGGCAAAAAACTGATCAACTAATATTCTGAATCTTTATTCTGAACTGTGATACTGCACTGCAGTGCCAAAGTGAAAGAGATAACACTATAAACAATTGTATTGCTTTAGTAGGTAACCTGCTCTGTTTAAAAGCCAAACAACGGCCTGAATCTCAAAACTCAAAACTGTATTGTAGCGCCAAAATGACAGACCTTCAAGTGTAGATTGTATTACAGCAGCAGTGTACCTGCATGCAATTAAAACGGACGACTGTTCTTATTTTGGGGCGTACCACCAAATGTTGGAAAATACATGCAAGACAAAATAAACATGGAATAAATACATAATTCTAAACATAACTGTGTTCATCGTGAAAAGTTGATGAAGTTCACAATTACTTTTTTTTTTTTATAGCAGTGTGGGCAGGTGGAAGGGGTTGACATTTGAAACACTTCTACAGTGAGGGAAAAAAAAAAAATGATCCCCTGCTGATTTTGTATGTTTGCCCACTAACAAAGAAATGATCAGTCTATAATTTTAATGGTAGGTGTATTTTAACAGTGAGAGACAGAATAACAACAAAACAATCCAGAAAAACGCATTTCAAAAAAGTTTAATTGATTGATTAACATGTTAATGAAGGAAATAAGTATTTGATGCCCTATCAATCAGCAAGATTTCTGGCTCCCAGATGTCTTTTATACAGGTAATGAGCTGAGATTAGGAGCACTCTCTTAAAGGGAGTGCTCCTAATCTCAGCTCGTTACCTGTATAAAAGACCCAAAACACACAGCCAAGGCAACAAAGGAGTGGCTCAAGAAGAAGCACATTAAGGTCCTGGAGTGGCCTAGCCAGTCTCCAGACCTTAATCCCATAGAAAATCTGTGGAGGGAGCTGAAGGTTCGAGTTGCCAAACGTCAGCCTCGAAACCTTAATGACTTGGAGAGGATCTGCAAAGAGGAGTGGGACAAAATCCCTCCTGAGATGTGTGCAAACCTGGTGGCCAACTACAAGAAACGTCTGACCTCTGTGATTGGCAACAAGGGTTTTGTCACCAAGTACTAAGTTGAAGGGGTCAAATACTTATTTCCCTCATTAACATGCAAATCAATTTATAACTTTCTTGAAATGCGTTTTTCTGGATTTTTTTGTTGTTATTCTGTCTCTCACTGTTAAAATACACCTACCATTAAAATTATATAGACTGATCATTTCTTTGTCAGTGGGCAAACGTACAAAATCAGCAGGGGATCAAATACTTTTTTCCCTCACTGTATTAGCATCTCCTGACAATCACCCCTGAGACACCTCCGTCCTCGCTGTGTGTGATATATAAAATACCAAGAGGAAAGAAAAAAGAGGAAGGAAAAACAAACAAACAAGAAAAACTGTTTCCACTCTGATGTTTAATCCTGCCCAAATGATGTGAAAAGCCTTCAGTGTGGAACTGAAATTGATGACACGGGGGGGGTTCTGCTATTATACACAGAAATATTTTTTAAGAATATGACGACTTTATTCCTAAACAGTGAAGCCCCTGTAATCTTGACGCTAACAGCTCTGCAAGGAGTACCAACCCATCCCATACACCGCTGCCACTGCATAACAGCTACAGGAGTGGCAACGAGTGAAATAAGGATCAGTGATCGCATTGTTATACCCATATATCTCTGAAAGACACCTGCTCAAAAGAGAACACGTTTGCCGTTTGTGATCTCTTTACAGCCCCCTGGAGAGGCTTGGCTTCCATTTCTTTCAGTTAAACAATAAAGTTGAATTTGCGAATTCTGGCTATAGACCCGGGGGTGGATCTCCCCTCTGTCTCTGCTTCAGTAGACCACCACTCACAAACCAGACCGCTATCTGTCCGCGTGGGGCGCACAGTCACAGAGACAGCTGCGCTGACGAGGTGGAAAGCTCTTGGCGAATCTAATGTAAGTAAGGGCAATGTGGTAATTCGTCATACTTTAAATACATGAATTAATACAGAGATTCTAAACTGTAAAAGAAAAAAAAAGACCCCACAAAACCACGAGACTTAATTACAAGTATAACGAGCAGCAGTGGGGGTCATGTGAAAATCCCCTAACTTCTCAGTACTAGTAAACCCCAGCAGTGTGTCAATTGAAACAACCCTGAGTGATTCAGAGAAACGCCACCAGTCAGATGACAAAATATAGACGTACTATAAGTTTTAAACTGTAACGGTGGTGTGCTGGCTGGGAACATCCCCATGGTTCATAGCCACGAGGATACTGAGATGAGATGCCTTTTTGTATGTCACAAAACCACCCCCACACATGCGATTTATTGCACTGTGCTCGTTAAGTGCATCCAGCAAGAGTGAAGATCACAAACAAAGTAAGCCTTCTGAACGCCTGCCAGGTTACCTCCCTCCCCCCCGCAGCTCCCCTGCTATCACCTGTGCTCAGACAGACTTGGCAAAGGAATTGTATTGTAACTCTGGGGCTATTTAAAGAGTGGATTGATTTGTATTATTCTTCTGCTACAACCGGGAGAACTGATGAGACCGAGAGAGGGAGTTACCTTTGCATGGCAACACTGGAAGTAAACAGCTTTATCAAACAATCTGTCTACAGTTATGCTTTCCATTTGTCTGTTTTTAAATGACAGTTTATATATTTATATATCGAAAATAAACCTGCTTGCTGCGGTTGCCTGTTACAAAGGATAGTGAAGGCCCATAGTTGGTTTGTATGTGAAAGGAAGGAAGTGGTTGCTGCACTAATACCAATACTTGCTGCAAAGATTGAATGGTCTAACTTCCCCTCTAACAGGCTTGTTTGTTTTCTTCCCCCCTAGCGTACAAATATTTACGAACATACTACTCGAGCTCAGCTGTACCATTTCATAAGGAACTTTCTGTTAATGCCATTCAGAGGTTCGGGTGACATGGCGCATTTCTCAGAGACATCACAGAGATATAATATACCAACCATTCTTCTTTGGGCCCCTCCAAATGACCGCATCATCGGGGCTGCTGAGCAAAAACCCAATGGACATCACCGCGAGATTGTCCTCGACGTACTGAGGAGGGAAGCAGAAATAGACCCCGTGCAAATAAGTACTCAACCGTCTTCGGTCAAGCTCCTGCCCACGACACACAGCATTTTCAGAGATGGATAGTTATTGTACCTTTCAGTGTATTTTCAAAATGGTATTTTGTATTAGTACGATGGCTCTATATGTGTTCGGTTTGTTTTTTCAACTTGGCAATGTAAACGGCCTTGCCTGAGTTTCTGGACACAACTGGAAGTCCTGTTCCTTCCTTGAAGGGTTTTGTTGTTAATGAGAGGAAGGGAAGGACACTTTTGTATTTACTTTACTATCCACTCTGGAGGTCCAACAGGGGAAGAGGCTGAAGTTTCTTCTTGTGTTTTTTTAGGTTATTAAAAATAAAACATAGTCTTTACATTGTGAATCGTGCGGCCTGCTGTTACACTCACCACAGGAGACCACCCAGAACCACTCTGGTGAACCTGTACAAAGAAAACACTTCGTTATCTAGAAAATATTGACAACAGACGTAAGACTGGCAGCACAAAGCTAATCTCAAGTATGTAATCTTTTGAAGGAGCAGTTTGATCCAGCAGTCTGTAGCATTTTATCATAAAAGTGCATTAACATACTTTACTGAACAGCTAATCAACAAATAAATAATAAAACTGAAGATTCACATTTACTAAGCCAAACACTTGCTCTAATCACAGAAATTCTGGGTTTAAATTCCTGTCTTACCTGTTCCCCTTCAAGCCCCATGATTCTTGGGATGGACGGCCCACAGATGTCAACATCGAGCAAAGCCACCTGTTACCACAGAGAGGAACAGGAAAACCATCAGATACAATTAGAGGGGAGGCTAGAATGACAGAACAGCCCTGACTCCAATGTGAATGTCTCAGCTGTACCAATCTTAACAGCCCTGGCAGCATGGTCTGATTTTCTCTTAGGAGTTGAACAAAGTGGGACGTGCAGATTATTAAACCAAATGCAACTCTTACGAGCAGAAGGAGGTCTTCAAAACCTTAGCCAATTCCTGTGAATACAATTAGCACAGGTTTGCTAGTTGGTATTCATAAAATCCAAGGCCTTCTTTTTTTCCCATAGTTGTGTTCCAGCCCACTGTCATGCTCAATATAACATTGTTTCAAAAAGGAGGCCTGTAATCAGTTCAGTCCACTCTTACTTCCTCAAATAAATAACAGCACCTCCACTATAGTCTGTGGCAGCGCTTGGAAATGTTGTAGTACCTGGAGAGCAACGACAGAGGGCAGCCTTTACTAAAATATTCTCCCTGTGCCATCATTTCAAAGACCAAGTCCCAGGAATCCATCCAAATTGAATACTTTTTTTTTTTTTTTTCTTTCTTGTTTTTAGATGACGCGGAGTGTGGAAAGAGACTGAACATATTCCCATAACCCTTTCTAAACTCTCCAACGATCTTTCAATGTACAACACATAAAAAGTTACACAGGTATTCTTGCAAGACATAGTCATAAGACATGACAGCTCTAAATCTCCCTCTCTGCCGCTTATTGCAGACATTGACCTTTGGAGGAAAATAAAATCACAGTTTATGAAACATATGCAGGGGATCAAGACCTGGGTCATCTGCTAATCATCATCATCATCATCATCATTTTTGGTGGAGCTACTGGATTTCAAAAAGATCAGCAAAAGGATGTTGTTTTTCCCAGCCAGCATTAAAACTTCTCTTTTGTTTTTCTCTGGCAAACTTTTTTTGGCATTGAACAAATATCTTTTTATAAAAGTTATAGTGGCAGAATTACTAACTTCTCTTTTTCCACTTTTCCACTTCAGCTTCCTTTCTGATTAAGAATTGCACAACCTTCCAACAAACTGCTTATTAGGATCCACAAAATGATTCACATATGAACCATGTTTACACAAAGCGAAGCCACATCCTTAACCTTTCCAAGGAATTTTAAGAATTTCCATGTATATTCCCAAGGGAGCTGGGAAGAGACAAATACAAGCTTTTTGTCCCTCATTCAGCTTTGAAAAACATCTATTCTCAAAGCAGGGCCAAGTGTCCTGTACCTCACTAAATAACCAGAAACCGTAAAATCTCTTATTCTTGATGTAAAAAATAGGAACTCCCTTCAGTATGGCACGTATGGACTGAGAACTGCATATAAATACAAAACACACACACACAAACTCAAAATAATTTTGGATCCCCCTCACTATATTTATGTTGCGGCATCTTATTCCAAAGCAATCTGTTTAGGAGAACAAAAATATTCTGTGGTTAGTTCACTAACTGAAACTCTTTGTTCCGTTTCATGTGAAAAGGTTTTGGTAAAAAATAAGAACAAAATACTGAGTAACCCCTAGTAACACTATTATAAGTAATTGATCATCAACCACAATTTAGTATAAGTCGATGTACAAATAAAACAAAAACGAGACTTTTAGAAAGAGAAGTTTGGATGACGCAGGGAGCCACGTTGAGCAATAGAAACTTTTGAAACATGAATATATGGTAAAGAACGCAGCTGCCGCGTGAATCTTGAAATTAATCCAAACGAGAAAATGTAGTCGGATCAGCAAATCAAACTCCATCCCCTCTCGTCTGCCAATAAAGAGCCACCAAGTATTACTCTGCTACATTCCTCTTATAATCAGTTGAGTGGAATCAATTTCAAGAACTTGGATTGTGTGGGACAGTTTTAAAGCAGATTTTCCTCTGATGGAAGATGGGAGTGAGTTCATCCAAAGGGAACAGACTCTCTCTCTTTTAAAAAACAAAACAAAATAAAACTGTGCAATCAGTAGAGGCAGGCTGAAAAGAAAATGTTTGGATGCAAAAGCCTATATATTTATAGGGTCAATCATGTCAATCAATCAATTCAAATAAATTTTTGTTTGATGTAGGGCTCCTTCACAAAGATTTGACAGAGGGCGCTTTCACAGATTTGAAACAAGCAAGAACAGTTACAGTGCAGCCACTGGCTATGTGAGCAGAAGAGTCAATATATAACCATCAGGCACAGAGCAGAGAAAAACAAAAAACAGGAGGAAAATAAATCTTGGGGAATCCAAAGCCCGATGCTTTGCCTCCCCTGCAGGCGGTGAGCTAATGTTGAGAAGAGTCATTCGGAGTGAGCGAGCCTTTCTTGGACGGTTAAAGCAGATGCGTGGGGCAAGAGGAGAAGTTATCGCTCATGTTTTTTGGCTTCCCACGTTTTAGGCGCAGGATCGATCCCTGTAGTCGTGGAACATATTCAGAGCAGTTGAGTACAACAACATTGGCCAGCACAGGCAGAAGGAGTTTGTCTGTGACGAATCGTGCAAAGTACCAAATCCGAGGGGCTCCCTTGTGGTTTGCGGATTATAAAAAAAAAAAAAAAAAAAAAACAGCTTTGAGGGAAAGCAGTTTTCTGGCCTGCTTGGATTCAGGCTGAACCCCTCGCCAACAGTGGAGCCAGAGCTAGCCAAGCCATGCCAGGGATATATAGATCCTGGTGTTTGTTTGCCAAGTGGGCACAGGAATGAAAGCTATCGAAGGAGCTGTGCCCGCCCTCCAGGAGGCAGCAGAGTCGCAGTGAGACCAGCGGGCCGCTGCACAGCACACACACTGACCGGCTCTCACGAAGCTGCGATTGGATTTCTTTTTTTAGCCTACTTTTGTTACAAATCCAGCCTCGGTGATATTCTCCAAACAGTGAAAGCTCATTCTCAGTCACGGTCATGTGTACAGAGAAACTGGTCACGGATGTACTCCTTTCACGGGTTGACAGAATGCAAAGACCAAGGGAGACAGGTCCGGGAGTGGGAACGTAAACCATCAACCTGACATTAAACGTTCAAAGACAAGTCAGGCGCCCCGATCTTATGCGTGCCGATTAACAATAAAGGCAACTCTAGACTTCCCACACACATGAAACACAGAGGATGCATAGCACTAACAATGTGAGAAAGCATTTTAAATCGCAGAAAACCTCAATCCCCTCTGATGCCATGCACTTCCTGATGAGGAAAGCTGAAGCAGTGCTAGTGCTGCTCCCCCCAGTCTCTCCAGGATACTGAAGTTGCGTTTTGTGTTTTCAGCTGCATAGACCCACGCAAACACACAAGGCCACCCTATCCCAGAGAAAAACATCCAAAGAGAAACTGTGCATATTTTACAACGTAGCCTCAGGTTCGAACCCAGAGATGCTGAAAACAGGCCACAAAACTGTTTTTAAACTAAACACAATCAGCACTAAACTAACTTGCCACAATACAACCTCTCCTGTCACAGAGGTTACTTTCCACAAAATAAATGAATACTGTCCAGAAGAGTTGCAACAACAGCAATTAATGCTAAATTAGGCGACTTCATATCAATACCAGCTGCAGTCAGATGTCATTAGTCATGTATCATGTATGTACTTCATTTGAAGTGTGTACCTTGACTTGCAATTGTTTGTTTTCAGGGAATCCACAGGAAAACTCGGATGGATTTGATAAGGAAAGGGCACGCAGTGTGTGTGCAGAGATGACATAATCTTCACTCTTGAGGAGATATGATTGATATAACGTGTGTGTGCTTGATGCATACATAACAAAATGGGATCCACTGCTTTCTCCTCTATTAGCTATGCGAATACAGAAGAAAAAAGAGAGAAATGGAGATTCTTCATTCACAGCTGTCACACCGCGCGCTGTAAACCCGGGCAATCAGACTTTTGATCGTTACCTAGATTCCCAAATCAACTGTCAGGCGGCTCCTCGCACACTTCTGACAAGCCCGCAGGATAAGCCGTAGCGCTGACAGAGACACTAACTTTCTTTGAAGAGAATTAGCAGCTCCTTGCGGGAGGATACACAAGGCATCGGTATTGATTTTTTGTCACTTGCCGAGCAGCTGGCAGCGCGTCACGGAGAGACGCCGGTTAGTTAGGAGTGCGTCTCACAGCTTGTTACCCCCTGAATTTGACAGGCCCACTTTTGAGATCTACCCATTTCAGGTAATTGAGCACGATGCCTTGAATGTGAAACAAAATACATATAGAGTAATTGTTGTCTGGTTACTTTTATTGACAGATGCAATCTCCCTTAATTCATAATAAATAAATAAATAAATACAGATGCTGTAGTCAGAGTTTCAATCAATTCCTTTTTTCTTCTCTCAATTCCAGTTTCACTACTCACTACTGCTTTTATATCAATTCCCAAATTTCAATTCTGCTTGCAAATCTCAATTTCAAGAAAAAGAATTGCAATTAGATCTGGAACCTAAAATCTATTTGTAGGTATAATTGTTCTTTTTAACGAATAAGAACAAATACAAATAAAAAAACAAACAGGAAATGACAGCAGGCCTGATTCCGGGGAATGAGGACAATCATGTCTAAATGCAAGAAGTCACGGTGCTGTTGGGAGCACAGCTTTCCTGAAAAGGTTAAGCATTGAATAGATAAGTCATACAGATGTGAAGTTTTACAGCTGGTTTTCTTTTTAACATCTCAAACTCCGGCACGGCTTCATCCCTAGAGGGGTGAAGTAACTTTTGGGCAGGGTGGTTCTGGTGAGACACACAAGGTCAGGCTTTGGCGTTTCATGCACTGACTTTAGATGATGGTGTTCAGTATTTTTAAATATCGTTTCAACATCAAAACTTCACGCCCTGGTATTTTTCCATTCTCCTTCATGACAGGATTGAATGGGGATTGGAACTGTGCTTATTTTGTAACACTGGTAATGGCAAAATACTAAAGCAATATTTGTTTTTGTTTTTGCAATAGATGTATAAAAAAGAACTGTTTAGAAAAAGCTTGGGAACTTGAACCAATTCTCTGTGATTGGTCATACAATGCAACCCCCACGTAAGCTGCATATAAAACCACAGTCACGTTGTTATGTATTTATTTGCTTATTATGTTGTTTACAATGTTTTCTGTTTTTTTTTGCATGTGTGCGTCCGAGTGATATAAATTAGCTGTTTAGATACATGCCTGCAGGAACAGCATAAAAAATAAAAATAAACTAATGGGGAGAGAAAAAAAAAAAAAAACAAGGCTGAGACACAGGGATACTACCAACATACTACCCTATCCGTGTATATAAAATTGCTCAGTGACAACCATGGTGGGATAGTAAGACTGTGATGGGGTCGGGGAACCTTCGAAATAAATGCCAATGAAGGGTTAAACTGTAGAACCTCTGGAACAGACTTTGTAGTTAAAATGTTTACAGACTGAACGCATGAATACCGTGAGTACAGTTATGAAGGGTTCTTCCCATTACACCAAGAATGCATCATGTGAATTCAGCTTGAAACAAGGAGCCCTCTGCCACGAACACCGTAACAAATGCACAGGAATTAGTTCAGCTTACGTATTGGTCAGCCGTTAAATTGATAGCCCCCGCAAAAAATGTACTCAAAATCAATTACTAGAATCATTTTATTGTTGTCTCATGTAATTTATTGTGAATATAAACCGATCAGCCATAACATTATGACCACTGACAGGTGAAGTGAATAACACTGATAATCTCGTTATCATGGCACCTGTCAGTGGGTGGGATATATTAGTTAACAAGTGAACACTTTGTCCTCAAAGGTGATGTGTTAGAAGCAGGAAAAATGGGCAAGCGTAAGGATCTGAGCGACTTTGACAAGGGCCACATTGTGATGGCTAGACGACTGGGTCAGAGCATCTCCAAAACTGCAGCTCTTGTGGGGTGTTCCCGGCGACAGGGACATGGGCAACCAAGGCTCACTGATGCATGTGGGGAGCGAAGGCTGGCCTGTGTGGTCCGATCCAACAGACGGGCTACTGTAGCTCAAAATTCTGAAAAAGTGAATGCTGGTTCTGATAGAAAGGTGTCAGAACACACAGTGCATCGCAGTTTGTTGCGTATGGGGCTGCGTAGCTGCAGACCAGTCAGGGTGCCCATGCTGACCCCTGTCCACTGCCAAAATACAATGGGCACGTGAGCATCAGAACTGGACCACGGAGCAATGGAAGAAGGTGGCCTAGTCTGATGAATCACGAGTTGAAGGTGTTGACTTGGCCTCCAAATTCCCCAGATCTCAATCCAATCGAGCATCTGTGGGATGTGCTGGACAAACAAGTCCAATCCATGGATGCCCCACCTTGCAACTTACAGGACTTAAAGTATCTGCTGCTAACGTCTTGGTGCCAGATACCACAGCACACCTTCAGAGGTCTAGTGGAGTCCACTAGACGGGTCAGGGCTGTTTTGGCGGCAATATACACAATATTAAGCAGGTGGTCATAATGTTATGGCTGATCGGTGTATACCTCAATTGTATTCAGTATTTCCATTTCCTTTGCATAGTCGATTAAGACCAGAGTTCTGCTATATTTTGCGGAGGAGCAATGAAAAAAACTAAACATTTAATGAACTCTGAAACAGCGTGTAGTAAAAATACCACATCAAGTTCCTGATCAGTAATACTTCTTAACTCCCCACTTCTAGCATTGACATCTCTAGAGGGCAGTGTAACACAGGTCTGCAGGAGACTACATGAGGTGGACAGTCCATAGAGCCGACCAGAGAAACAATAATGGAAATCAGACTAACTGCTATCCAAGGCTGTTCCTTTTCAACACCTTTATCTGCAGGAACTGTGAGAATGAAAAACAGGACATTCACACTCAGCCTCACTTTCCCTTTCCACAGCCCTTCCGCTATGAAGTGATTTAGGGACTTCACAAACAAAACTCTCTGGGTATGCTTCTGCAACGTGGGAATAAAGAGCTAATCGGGAGTGTGTGGCCGGAGGGTGAGACGTTCTGCAATTGACAGTAGACGATTTGAGATTGATCAAGAACAGGCAATGCCAAAACAAATCAATAAAAAGCACACAAAAGCAGTGGTTTAGGTTTTAAAGTATGGCACAATCATGATTTACACAACAAAGGACATTCAGAGATGGTTATACAGAAAATCCCTTACTAGTATTAGTAATAGTCCTAGATGATCCAGGAATGTATAGCTTATGAAGTAGTGCTGACATCTTATACATAACTATAACTATCACCACTATAACTGGTACAAAGGTAGAGCGACTGGGACTGAAAGTAACAAAAATGGTAGTTTGTACTTTCCAAAACTCACTGTGTGTGTGTGTGTGTGTGTGTGGACTGTATTAATGTGAACTGAAACACTCAAACAAACAGTGGCGTTCAATCCCCTGAAGACACATGCTTTATGTAAATGCAGCTGTCTTATTAAATCACTTAAGGCAGCTGATTCAATATCATCAGAAACCATTCAGAGAATTAGGTGGCTGAAGCAAAGCCAGGAAAATTTCAAGCGGCACAAAAACCAAAAGATGATAAGCAGCTCAGAGCTCGCCACATAACAGCCTTTGAACTCTTCCATCCATTATTCGAGCCGTGGCAGCACATTAATCACACCGGACCAGAGAGATGCGGGGCTGTTGTCACCAGGAATTTGCAAGCCCCTGACCGTTATATACCCGAGAGGAGTAGAATAAGTATATAACTAGATGCAAAATAGCATGCGGTTTTGAAACGGAAGGCTGAAGTTTTGAGTCAATCAAGAAAATGAAGATGATTTATATGAACAATTGCAAATGTTGAAGCCACTACCGTCAGCTGCTCAGGGGTTGACTAGTGTGTCATTCAATTTATTTTGATGTAAAACAGCCAGCACATTATTCAAGCTATGTTTTTCAGTCCAGTTAAACAAAAATAAGCTGAATCACCCCCACCCCCACCCCCCTTACAAAACAAAAGTAATTTTTTAGCTGGATTTCCCATTTAAAAAAAATAGACATTGGTACCAAGTTGCAATATTATAATCAGGGTCTGTTTGAGAAAGAGACCAGATATACAGAACTTTCCCAAAATTGAGATTTCTGTATTTTCAATCAGCTCTGAAAGACTCAATTGGCAAGTCAACCAAGAAATGATCCCATGAACAGTAGACAGCAAAGGGAAATCAGACTTTCACTTGGATTTCCTGTTTCTAGGCAGTGTCTTCAAGATCGTAGAAGTCTAGAGAATATAACATGCCAGTTAGTCACAGGGTCATATGAGGATCCTGCAGTTTTGTAGGCTGGAGTTTTTACAAAGAAAAGGGGTAGCTAACACGTTTTAATTTTACCTTATGAATATGATCAAATGTGTTGACTGAAATACATCACATTAGGATTTCTGAGGGACAACTGACTGTAGTAAAATAGGTGATTCCTTAGAATGTATTTAATATTACAATATTGTAGATTTTTGTATTACTGATTTTTCTCCGCAAACCGTTTCCAAGAGCAGAAGAGAGAAATGTTATCAGGTGGAGATCACTTTCGGCAGTTTCATGGCCAACACAGATTGAAGAGAATGACACGGCGAAGCAAAATGCTTATTAAATAAAAAGGGATGAGAACATTCGCACGGATAAACAACCCTGAAGTGCGAACCCAAATCTCAAGACTCATTATTTTTCCTGTCATAACCTGCAGAGCGCAGTGGAGATGCCTGATCTTTGAGTTAAATGGTTTTGCGATTCAAATTGTTGGTGGGATTAAAGATTATTCCAGCCCATGGGAGCCTTCAGGAGGCAAATATTGTTTTCTGCCTCCAAACAGTCGATATTGTCACAGTAGCAGTACTCCAGGAAAAAATCCAATCAATAAAACATTCATCTTGGTAGCTCTTAATAACAAAGGAAAACAATGCAAATCTTTAAAACCAAACAGCATGAAGCATACAGAATTCCTCAGAGCAAAGAGCCTCTGTTTAAGTCTATTTCCTTTAACGTTGTCTCTCGCAGAGTTATAAATTAACTCCATTGCAAGGAAAGCCATTTCAAATGTAATGATTGCTTCGAAGTCGAAACAAATGTGCCGTTTGAATTACTTCTAGGCTCCCGGCATGGGCCACCATTCCGGAGAAAAGCACCGTCTGTAACGCCCTTTAAAATGTGATCGCAGATCGATTGGCATATGCGGCACACTTGTCAACTAAATGACTTTATTTTATGGAAGTAAAATTAGTATAGTCAGATCTTATTTCTAAAGCATCTAAAGGAGATGGCAAGATTATTATTTTTTTCGGCTATCAAATGCAAATAATACTAAAGTCCACATATTGTATTCATCCATTCAAAACTGTATAAATTCACCATGTTCTTGTATAACTATTGCTAATAATGTTAGAAATACTGAAAACAACCCAATTTGATGACACGTTCAGAATGAAGTTAGTTTAGCATTAATATAATGTGACAGTACTTTGCTGTGCTTGACTTTTTTTCCTGTTGAGGCTGTGGAGAGCTCCATCATCTCAAACAGGTGTGTTGTATTCCTGACAAATGAACCTATGTCAACAAAATATTCATTTAACAGCTGCCTTCTCATATTTTATTTTAAACGACAACTAGAATAGCAATTTCCAGCAGGCTGCTAAGCTCAGCCTCATTTCTTCACTTATACAAAAAATAAAATTTAAAAAAACGCTTACAGTGGAAAAATACTCAATAAGATTAAAACGAATGAATGGATAAATAAATAAACACACACATAAATAAATACAAAATCAAACAAACAGATTACGAAGCATCTTTCGCAGCCTGCGCTCTTGAATGTGTAATCTCCGTCCCAGAATGCTCCTGTGGAGGCGTCTCCTGTCTAAAGTCCATGTTTCAATATTAGCATAGGTCTGCGACATCATCCATCTCTTCTATGCTGATGGAATAATTCTGCCACCGGTAAAAGGTCAGAGAAATGAAGGGACTGCATCAGAGGCAGCGATCTGAACTTATTGCACCTTGCTGCAAGTCTTGCAAGCATCAGCACGCAGTCAAGGGAACTATAGGCAGTCTAGAGCCAGATCCAGTAATTGCTGTAATAGAGTCGACTCCTCAAGCTTAACCCAATTATCATCCCAAACTGAAGGAACTTGTAAATGCCTGGGGCTGGGATAAAAGACTAGCAAACAAGTTAATAGTAACCATATAGATTGGGAGTTTCTACCATGAACACAGTCAGAAACTGCTACAAATTCACCGTCTGTCATCAGCAAACAAAATTAAATAAACAAAAAATAATATTAATTAACTGCAAAACTGAATTTACTAAGAATCCGACTACTATAGAAGTAAGAGTATAGTTATGCAACTCTATCCATTAGGTGCCAAGTTTGTGTTATACTAATTAACATATTGGGTAGATTAATGCTGCACCACACACGTTGTGCATATAAATGAAACCGGTTATATTCAAAATCAGGCATAAAGATCTTTGAAGATGTTTAGGTCTTCCACATTTAACCCAGCTGCCCGTGGCCACTGGGTGTATA
The DNA here is from genome assembly GCF_036373705.1 of Amia ocellicauda. Lineage (NCBI taxonomy): Eukaryota > Metazoa > Chordata > Actinopteri > Amiiformes > Amiidae > Amia > Amia ocellicauda. Next base: position 6,288,828 of record NC_089866.1, read on the forward strand.
GTAAAGCACACAGTATTACCTCTGTGGATCCATCGCTTGCTAAGCCATGAGCCAGGTGTGCACTGAACGTGCTCTTGCCCACCCCTCCTTTTCCCGAGAGGACAAGGATCTTGTGTTTGACCGTGGCCATCTTCAGCTTGATTTCTTCAATTGCTACAATAAAAATAACAAAAACAAACAAACAATGTCTACATTTACACGGCTGGTTAAGAAAGGAAAAAACACAGAGGATCAGAATCCCTCGTGGTCCACTTGGCTGACACGGTACGTTGTTGTGCGCCAAGAATGGATTGAGACAACAGGAAGTTCTGGTATGGGTCCAAGTTGTGGGAATACTGGGATATTGATTGTAGGCTGAGGGAATGCCAAAGCAAAAACTTCAGCAGACTCTCCAAAGCACCATGGTTGCCTTTCTGGGAGGTCAGCTGGGATCACTGCATCCCTGAATTGACATGACCACCATCCCCAGGGAAGGAGGCAGTCTGCCCAGACAGCGAGGTTTGAGCGCATACTTGTTTATATGCAACAACTCATTTGTTCTCCTTACTTTTACCATGTGAATAGAATTAGGGTGTCACATAAGCCAAGACATCCTCTTGCAAACTGTCACTCTCTGAGCACTATAAAACACTGTCCAACTACACACATCTATAATCCCATTACAGTAGAGCCAGTACTGATTCACGATCATGCAATACCAGCAGCTGAGAACGGCACATACCGGGATCAGGGGCTTTGGGCATTCCTGAGGCACATATCGTCTGATTAGGGCACCCCTGACAAGCAGAGGTCTTCCCTGCCTGGGTACTGGTTGTGCCAGGGCAATCTGCATTTGAAAAACAAACAAAAAATATACACGTTTTTAATCCGTTATATATGCAAGTTAAAGATTACATATATTACTTTGCACAAACATATACATACTGAATTCATAATACTGAGATTGTCTACATTCTAGAACCAATTTCAAAATCCCACCTCAACACTTTCCCTCCTTGCAACAGTGCTGAACCACAAAACTACTAACTGCTGAGCTGCGTTTTATGAGTTTGTCTGGTGTTACATAAATATCGTCAGCAGCCCACGAATAATGAAGCTGATTATGCCCTTACTGGTACTTCAACAAGGGGCTAATTAGTCTGATTGTTAGTGAAGTGGGAACAAGGGATTTAACAATTGTCATTTAAATGAATACTAGATAGGTACATGGGGGTTGTCTCTGTATGTACACGTGTTTTAAACTGCCATTGCAATCTGAGCTATATGCATCATACAGTAATAGATTAAAAGCATGGTCTGATTGTGACATCGCTTCCACCAGGCTGAAGGGTGTTTTTACGTTATTTTAATGAGCAATAGTACAACATGTTGTCCAACACAAGTTCGCGGTGTCTCTTGCTCGCTGACATTTGTTCTGCTTGTACAGCTGCATTGGCTGAAAAATAATTATCGCCTTTTCTACACTTCACTGGCATTTGTACTTTAAATCTGTATATTTCTGTGACCACTCGATATCTGAAAGCATGTATGAATTATACTTCCAGAACAAACACTCACGCTGCGGCGCGTCACTCGGCACATCCGCCATGCTTCACTTCCGTCTGCACTTCCTGTTATGGTGCAGAAAACAACCGTCCCCCCGGATCATGAAACAAAGGTTCCGCCTTGATTTTAAATCCCAGTGTCACGATTGAACAGCACTTACAAATGAAATGTCCGTTATTAATTTATTTGTATTTTCACATTTATTTTTTGCCCCCAACACATTTTATGAATATGTATCTATATAAATTAAATAAGGAGTTAATGCAGGGAAAACTTTCCTAACCACCATAGATGTTGCGCATCTCTATTCTGACATGTGATTCTTGCAGTGCCAAGAGACTCGTGGAGCCTTAAATTAGTAGCACTCAGGCTGATGATTATGTTTTAGGTTTACACAATTGATACAATATGATACATGTTGATACAATAATTGATAACATTATCACACTAACTAAATACTAGCCCAAATTATGGCCAGGTTTTGAGTATTCATGGAAAGCTAATGCAAAATATAGGAATTATTAATAGATTTCAAGCGTTTATCATTTTTCTTACTATATTGTGCTATCCAGGTGCAGTTACAATGGGAATACAATGACAATGCTTAAGGTTGGGAGTAGCCCGGTAAGTTCAATCATTACATTAATTAAAATAAGTAAATGAATAAATACCTATAAATGTAAATTTTCCTCTTTAACAGCTTAGCAACTGTACCGCATTTCTCTGCAGGTCTTGACTGTTCTCTACTGCAGCCCCCTATTACAGTGAGGGAAAAAGTATTTGATCCCCTGCTGATTTTGTACGTTTGCCCACTGACAAAGAAATGATCAGTCTATACAATTTTAATGGTAGGTGTATTTTAACAGTGAGAGACAGAATAACAACAAAAAAATCCAGAAAAACGCATTTCAAGAAAGTTATAAATTGATTTGCATGTTAATGAGGGAAATAAGTATTTGACCCCTTCAACTTAGTACTTGGTGACAAAACCCTTGTTGCCAATCACAGAGGTCAGACGTTTCTTGTAGTTGGCCACCAGGTTTGCACACATCTCAGGAGGGATTTTGTCCCACTCCTCTTTGCAGATCCTCTCCAAGTCATTAAGGTTTCGAGGCTGACGTTTGGCAACTCGAACCTTCAGCTCCCTCCACAGATTTTCTATGGGATTAAGGTCTGGAGACTGGCTAGGCCACTCCAGGACCTTAATGTGCTTCTTCTTGAGCCACTCCTTTGTTGCCTTGGCTGTGTGTTTTGGGTCATTGTCATGCTGGAATACCCATCCATGACCCATTTTCAATGCCCTGGCTGAGGGAAGGAGGTTCTCACCCAAGATTTGACGGTACATGGCCCCATCCATCGTCCCTTTGATGTGGTGCAGTTGTCCTGTCCCCTTAGCAGAAAAACACCCCCAAAGCATAATGTTTCCACCTCCATGTTTGACGGTGGGGATGGTGTTCTTGGGGTCATTCCTCCTCCTCCAAACACGGCGAGTTGAGTTGATGCCATAGAGCTCGATTTTGGTCTCATCTGACCACAACACTTTCACCCAGTTCTCCTCTGAATCATTCAGATGTTGGCAAACTTCAGACGGGCCTGTACATGTGCTTTCTTGAGCAGGGGGACCTTGCGGGCGCTGCAGGATTTCAGTCCTTCATGGCGTAGTGTGTTACCAATTGTTTTCTTGGTGACTATGGTCCCAGCTGCCTTGAGATCATTAACAAGATCCTCCCGTGTAGTTCTGGGCTGATTCCTCACCATTCTCATGATCATTGAAACTCCACGAGGTGAGATCTTGCATGGAGCCCCAGACCGAGTTATTTTGTGTTTCTTCCATTTGCGAATAATCGCACCAACTGTTGTCACCTTCTCACCAAACTGCTTGGCGATGGTCTTGTAGCCCATTCCAGCCTTGTGTAGGTCTACAATCTTGTCCCTGACATCCTTGGACAGCTCTTTGGTCTTGGCCATGGTGGAGAGTTTGGAATCTGATTGATTGATTGCTTCTGTGGACAGGTGTCTTTTATACAGGTAACGAGCTGAGATTAGGAGCTCTCCCTTTAAGAGAGTGCTCCTAATCTCAGCTCGTTACCTGTATAAAAGACACCTGGGAGCCAGAAATGTTGCTGATTGATAGGGGATCAAATACTTATTTCCCTCATTAACATGCAAATCAATTTATAACTTTTTTGAAATGCGTTTTTCTGGATTTTTTTGTTGTTATTCTGTCTCTCACTGTTAAAATACACCTACCATTAAAATTATAGACTGATCATTTCTTTGTCAGTGGGCAAATGTACAAAATCAGCAGGGGATCAAATACTTTTTTCCCTCACTGTAATATTAAAAGAGATAGCTGCATTTTCAGTCATTGCCTGGTTGGGTCTCAGTAAAATGTAAATTCCATCCTACTCTGAGAAAGATTAAATATGTGCACTAGTTTCTGACCTTTGAATTGATGAAATCCCACAAAATAAATAAACAAATTATGAATTATAAATATGAAAATGTATGAAAGAGTGAGCCTGACCTATAGATTCATCACTGCCTACAGGACTGTTTTTTTTAATTGATGTGATGCAGAATTTTTTATTTTATTTACATTTTAATTACATTATTATTTATCAAATCAGTATGATAAGAACTGCATAATACAATGCTGTTCTCATTTCTAGAAGCATGGAACATATTTTGTTATGCACTGAAAATCCATTAATGCATATCTGATAAGGCCACATAAAAGTTGGCACAAATTGTACAGTGTTTATAAATGCACATTCCTTAAGTTTCTTATGCGCCATGGTTTTCTCAAACGGGAATAAAGAGGCAGTTCATAATCATGTTTCATTTTGTGTCACCTTTTCTAAATAGGAGGTTACCGTGATTCAATCTTGCCAGGAGCCGATAAGAAAACTCTTAGATAAAGTAATGAAGCAACTCGAATAAGTAACCTGAGTACAGATTGGTACAGATTGTGTTACTGGGCTGTGCTTGTCTGAAACTGGATTTCATAGTATTACTGCAATACTATGGGGGGTGATCTTTAATTCTATTCTCCTCAATGTCTTGAAGGTTTTCTTAAGAGTCCTGCAAAGCAGTTAATAGAAGCTGGATATTTAATTTTGTGTAATTAAGAACAATGTAAATGTATTCATGAAGGACAGGACCATAAGGTCTAGGTCAGGGGCATCCAAGTTTTTTCAATAGTGGGCCACATGATCTGGAATCTGTATCTGTCTGGGCCGCATTAATTAGTCAGTGAATCAGTGAACAGCTGACAATTATGTAAATAATTACCTTCAGTTTTAATTACAATTACTAATTGATCCAAGCCTGCAAGCATGAAACTTGGCAGCAGTCAGTTACACAACGGTAACGATTGGCAAGTTGTTAGGCCCCACTGGCCTACTAGTTCATGTGTGCTAGCTAATTAGGTTAAAAAAATATATGCTAAAAATCTCAGGCAGGCCGCACTCTGGGGTCAGGTGGGCAGCTTTTGGCCCGCAGGCTACATGTTGGATGTTTATGTTCTAGGTGGAAACGTGGTGCACCTGCAGTAGAAATATATCCATTTCTAATTGAGTCTCTAGAGAAACATTAACTACATATTTTTCATTCCTCAGAAATGTTTATTGTAAAAATAAAACTCAACGACAACAACCACAACAAAATAGATCATTTAAATATTTGTTTGTTTTGCAGAATAAACCAAAAAGTTCATTTTAATAAGTAAATAAATGTATAGCTGAGCATAGGCGGGGGTTCGGGTTGCCATGTCATGGTTGTAGAGATTTATTATTGGTGTATTAAGTGGCCTGCCTTTCTCTTAAATTAAATGTACAAAAGTACTTAGTGTGAAAGGCTGAGATAGAGTTAAAGGCTTGCAGGCTACTGTTAGCCAAAATAAAGACAGGGAAAAAAAAGTGATAATATTACACATAAATACATATACATATTCTTCTGCTAAAAGCTCTGAGAATCGGTTTAAGGAAAATACTTTTCTCAGAATTGATATTTTTAAATTGTCAGCAGACGTCTCAGCCTGAGATGTACTCCAATCTGTCACCTGAGGTCAGCCTGTCATCATTAAAAAAGTGCTGCTGTTCTTAACATTAAAGACTACGTTGTTACTTTTTATCCCCAGATACTCTCTCTGTCTCCACAATAGAGGGCAGTGTTCTGTTGCTGTACTCCCTGAGCAAGGACATAGCATTACATTTAAACCAACTGAGGTGGCGGATTTACTATCAGTATTAGAAGCCCTGTCCTTTTAAACATCAACTCTGGAAGAGAGGGTTTGCCAGTTAAAATACTGCATTCAGATTATCTTTCGAGTCATAGATGGGATATAAATTGTATTTACCTTCCAAAAGATACTCTTTCATCACCTCTATATCTCCATAATAGTACACAATAGAGAAGCTTTATATATATAAGGATGGATTTTAATAAAGATTAGTCCATAGCTGTACAATATAACATATTTATGCTTTGTAAATAATACAAATCATTGCAGTGTACCAGGGTGTCTCCAGAAATATAATACGTGTACAGACTCAGAGTAATTCTCTACAAGGAATGTTAATATTTTAACATCCTGGACTCTTGGATACCTTGGTTTCGAATGAAAGAAAGAGTGGAAATTACTTGTTGAATTTAGTTTACAGTGTGTTCAAATAATAACACACCCTTTCCTCTAGTACAGATTCCAGAAGCCAAAATGCATTGTATACTTTATTGTTTGCCCCACTTTTCACTGATGAGAACCAAAGTTCTTCTGAGGTGATTAATGACTGCTTCATAAGGAGGCCTGGTGCTGAATGTAAGGTCCCTCGGTTTTTTTTTTTTAGCTCTAAACACAGATGTTCTTAATTGTATTATTCCCTTTCGGTGCTACTGTTGTTATAACTGACATCAATAGGTTTGCTCACACCGGTACATGAGCTGCAATGCTTTTTAATTACTATTTCCAGTCACCAGAGGACTGTGCCACTGGGAAAGCACAATAAAGTATTAACATTTTGCTTCAGATCTCCCCATTACTTAACACTTTTAGATTGTTCACTTAGTTTGTTTGATTCCCATTTAAAAAAAAACATTGTCTGATATTCCTTTCTGCATCTTGGACTTTTACAGTAAACCATAATATTGACTATACATTTCTTTATTTCAGTTGTTTTAGCCAGTGCTTTTAAACTTTCTAAAACATGCCTCGATCTTAGTCGAGTGGGAGCAGCGTGTCTGCAGGTGAAGCAAGGCAACAAATCACCAGAACAAACAAATAAATAAATAATTGTAGGACTTGTTCCATTTTAACAGCTTGTCTTTTTCTGCTCGGTGCATCCCCGGTGTATCCAGTGAGAGTGTTGTGCATGAAAAGAGAATGAAATATGAGAAACGCGTTGTGTGCCCCACCTTGTACAAACTTACATTCAGGCACTGTGAGTCAAACTCTGCAGAGTATTGGTTGTGGCACACTTTAGATTTCAACAAGAATACTTACTTAAACAGATGTTCTTTGGGTGGATGTTAGACATTCAAACTGCGAAAGAGGGTCAGCATGTGGGGGTGGGGGTGGGGTGGTGGTGGTAGCGGTACATTGGTTTATTTGCAGAAAGTGGAGTTTAAGAGCATGATCTCATTATTAAATTGAACAACCCAAATACAGGCAGAAGAAAGGCATATGCAGGACCCTATTATGAAGAAACAAATACATTGATTTACACTGAAACTGAGGCATTTAATTAAAATGAATTTCCCCTGTGAACTTTGCTGTTTTAATACATCAAATCTTAATTACACATATTCCTTTTGAGTCAGCTTCCACTAAACACTAGCATTTTAGTATTGTTTTTATTTTTAGTAACTCACTTTGGAAAATCTATCCGTGTAGCCACGGGCAGGATCTGAACAATGGTAGCTACTGCAGCCTGTTTGCATTACCCTCTGCCCTGCTGGCTAGCTTGCGCCCTTACGTGCTGCAGAAACAAAAGGGCTATGTTGTGTCAGTTCCAATTGGGAAGCAATTCCGTGAACAGTGGGATCGCGGCCAATTGTTGTTTTAGCAACGTACTGTACCTCAGTCATGGTTTAAGATTATTCATACTGTACCACAGTTCACCCGCTCCCTGAAACACACACACAAAGGTGAGAGACCTCAACCCAGGGGGGGCAGCACGGCTCCCAAACAGAGCCTTGCAAACTTCAAATAGCCAAGAGTGAGTTTTGAGGTAAATGTCAGGCTGTTGCTAGGAAAACGTTTCCAAGCCATTGGGCTCAGACAGCCCCCGTCACCGCTGTGTGGTTCAGTCCTGCGCTTATTCCAAAAGCCCAAAGGGGATAGAAAGGAGAGAGAGGGAGAGGGAGAGGGTGTGTGTGTGTGTGTGTGTTTGAGGGGGGCTTGAATAGACCTTTTAATTTGCGATTTTGGAACATAGCAGGTGAATGTGACACCTGTTGTTATCTGGCAATACTGTTCATTAGACCTGAGGCCAACTGCTGCTTGGCTTTTACCACACCCTCAACTTGTGTTTTGTGAATCTCTTTCCTTGGCCTGTCTCCAAACCACTGACTTCAGGTATGCTGTCTCTCTTATATGGTTCTGAAAAGAGACAAAACAGCCAGCACTCTCTTTAAAGAAGCATGGCCAGTTTCCTTGCTCGCTCTGCCCCCTCATTATTTGTAAGTTGCTACTTCACCGAGATAAGCTCTCTGATGGGCATTGATCTGGAGAGTGTAATCTGATGGCACTTCAAATTTAAATTCCTCATGCAAGATCCACCACCTCTGTCTTTTTTATAGTATGGGGAACTTTCCCACACCGTGGGTGAGTCCTGGGCAAACTTTTCGAAGGACGACATCCTCCTGTCTCTCAGCCAGAGTGCTGGACGCGGTGGAGAGAGTGGGGGATGAGACATCGAAGGGGAATGCTTAGCCAAGATGACCGAGTGACTGCCACCCACCTCGGACGCCACACGGCACCATTAAAACTTCACAGGCTAACAGGTTTCACACAGCAGCAGCAGCCTGCTTTACATCCTCGATCTTTCACTGCCCTGGGGATGCTGCTCTTGTTGTGCAGGGCAATGGGATTTTAATTCTTTTTCCCTGGTTATTTGGAGCAGGAGCGGCGGAAACAAAACGAGTCACGGTTTACATCGGAAAGGAAAGGGTCAATCCATGCTGCGTTGTCTGCCATTTTTGAGAGAGCATGGTAAAATCTTCCCCTCCCTGCCCCACTGTCTAGTTGTCTATTACGATTGAGGTGTTGTATTAGGTTGGTGCTTAATTCCCAAACAATGAGACGTCATCAAGAGGCTTAATTCAGCATGCATGCACACACAGTCATATCAAATGTACCTCTAGGGATTGCAGGGCTGCACTTCATTAGTTTTATGGTGTTATCTCACTTATCTGCAGCGGAAAGCACGGATTTCATATCTACACTGTAACATTTATGGTAGTTTCTCCCCCCCCCCCATATGAAATGTAGGCTAATTGTGTTAACTGTTGTCACAAGACCAACAAAGTACTGTAGCTTTTGGTTTTTGTTCTGTACACCAAGACCTTGCACTAGCCCCAGCCCTGACCCTTTTGGAAATTATTCCAATATGAGTTTGCCACATGGCAGTGAAAACAAATGGGCTCCCTGGTAAAGGTTGAGTTTGAGAGGGTTTATATTCCTCTTTTCTGAGTTAGGAGAATCCAAAGTGACACATGAAAGCATCGGGGATTACTGATGTTGGTTGTGTGTTGCATTAAAACATAATTTTCAGAAGGTTTTAACATTCACTTCAAGTCAATTACGGTAATTATCATAATAGGAAATATTGACCTTCATTGAATTATGGATGACCTAAGGAGGCTTCCCATGGAGCTGTGATAAGTCTTTCTAGTGAAATGGAAAGTCTATCATCTATGCACAAATTATGTTTCGACCAAAATCCTCAAATTGAATCAGAATAGGTTTTGTTTTCTTTCAATCCGAAGGCTGTACATTTAAAGCGAGAGAGATCTAGTCGATCATTTCTGTTGTGTTGGAAGAGAGAAGAAGGACATTCAAATAAAAAGGATGGAATAAATGTGTAACAATGTATTATAGAGGTCTAATATACAAGTACACTAGTGAAGGTGCTATGTGTCGGATTAAAAACATGGTTAATTGAAAGCTCTAGAACCCATCTTTAGAATGCCCAGAAAACAAAGTTTACAAGAATTTCAGATAATTGATTACAATCACTCAGTTCCCTCCCCCCGTCTCATCCTTCAAACAATAGTGCTGGAACTGGTTTTGCAGATATAGTATATATCCTTCCTCTGATATTTATCGGCTGGATGCCTCTTTCCTGGTCATTTTGAACATTTCATTTGCATAGCTAAGTTACCCCTGAGTGAGAGACAGTAGGAGGGGGTGTAAACGCGAAGAGTTCAAAAACCGCACAGGCTTCATGAAACCGAACCGCTGCGGCCCGTTGTCCTCCCACCAGCTGCACGAGGAGTGATTCACCGAGACTGGTGTCAAACTGAAGCGGTTTTATATAAAGGAAGAGATAGGTCTTTTTTTAGCTTGGGAATTTTATTGACAGTTTCATTGCTTAAAAGTTTTTAAACTGAGCTGCCTCGGTCCCAGAGACACCAAAATTGCAGTCTCACAGCAGGTCTGCCATTATTTTCAGACACCTTACAACAGCACAAAAACTTTATTTCTTTATTTCCTTGCTTGTAACAGCAGGGACATTTTGTCCAAATTTACAATCACCGTAAGACTGGACTGACTGTATTGTGTTCCCTTTGTGTTCATTGTGTTCAAAGAGGAAGTACTATGCTTAAAAATTGTGATGCTCCAGTGTGAAATCACCCCTGTTTTTTTTAACCCTGCAACAAACAGATTCTGATCAGGAACCTGCAAAAATGTATCATCTTAAGCCTCAATTACTAAACAAATAAATATATTGTGGCACAAAATAGATCAGTGATAGTATGTTGTGTTCTTTCATGCATTAAAAACCCTTATCATATTCCTTTGTATGTTGAATAATAATAGAATGCATAATTCAACAGTTACCACGTGGAATCAAAGTATGTGAAAAATGTCAGCGCTGGCACAAAGAAAGTCAGGTGGCAGAATAAAGGTTAATGGTAAAGAGGTGGAGAAACAAAACAAATCTGAACCTTCAAAGAAGGGTGTGAGAGGTTCCTACAGTTTAGTTTAGCTTCACACAATTCTTGCCTTTGCAGACTAGACCCCATTTGGCGTTCATATTTTGCACATGCTGTAAGTCTTGGCCGAGTTTTCTTTGACCCCTTTTGAAAGTGGGCAGAGTTAGTAAGAGGAGGTCATTTTTGGAAGCAAGTTTTTAATTTTATGTTGAGCTTTAAAGGAATTAAAATATAAAAAATCTACTCCTAATAGCTAGAATTCTCTGTTTAAGAACGAATTTAACGCTTTGCATTCTTCAGCTACCCAGTTAGTGACATCACTCACACGTCAGCCCATGGTAACTGGGACAAACGGTGAGCTGGGCTCTACAGGCACTTTCTGTGAGTGGTGCGTTTTGACACAGTAACATTGCTACTGTTGCCCCGAAGAGAATTCTTCAAATTCTGAACATTCAGAGTCTTTGGAAAATAATTTCTTCTCTCGATGAACACGTGTTATATAACATTCCCAGATGGCCGTGTCTCCCGAGTAGCACACTGCACAGGTCTGCCACTGCATTCAGCTGCCTGCTTTCGCTGTGTTGCTTAAATAATTCAGCAGCACTTTACTATTCAAAATTTGCAAATGTGTAGAGACTTTGGCATGCTGTTCTCACGGTTTAAAAGGTACGGTTTAAGAGGACACAGAAAATGGAGAGCAGATCATAAAATTAAATAAGATCTGGAACACTTTGCATCAAAAAGACTCCACAAGGGTTTCTGATGGGTGAAAGGTATCGATATGGAATTTCAGACCGGGCAGTGGAATAAAGAACTGCCTCATTTTGGTCAATGTGAAGGATTACAATGGATGTGGAGGATTAAAGATTGTAATTGTCATTTACAGTGAGGGAAAAAAGTATTTGATCCCCTGCTGATTTTGTACGTTTGCCCACTGACAAAGAAATGATCAGTCTATAATTTTAATGGTAGGTGTATTTTAACAGTGAGAGACAGAATAACAACAAAAAAATCCAGAAAAACGCATTTCAAAAAAGTTATAAATTGATTTGCATGTTAATGAGGGAAATAAGTATTTGACCCCTTCAACTTAGTACTTGGTGACAAAACCCTTGTTGCCAATCACAGAGGTCAGACGTTTCTTGTAGTTGGCCACCAGGTTTGCACACATCTCAGGAGGGATTTTGTCCCACTCCTCTTTGCAGATCCTCTCCAAGTCATTAAGGTTTTGAGGCTGACGTTTGGCAACTCGAACCTTCAGCTCCCTCCACAGATTTTCTATGGGATTAAGGTCTGGAGACTGGCTAGGCCACTCCAGGACCTTAATGTGCTTCTTCTTGAGCCACTCCTTTGTTGCCTTGGCTGTGTGTTTTGGGTCATTGTCATGCTGGAATACCCATCCACGACCCATTTTCAATGTCCTGGCTGAGGGAAGGAGGTTCTCACCCAAGATTTGATGGTACATGGCCCCGTCCATCGTCCCTTTGATGCGGTGCAGTTGTCCTGTCCCCTTAGCAGAAAAACACCCCCAAAGCATAATGTTTCCACCTCCATGTTTGATGGTGGGGATGGTGTTCTTGGGGTCATTCCTCCTCCTCCAAACACGGTGAGTTGAGTTGATGCCATAGAGCTCGATTTTGGTCTCATCTGACCACAACACTTTCACCCAGTTCTCCTCTGAATCATTCAGATGTTGGCAAACTTCAGACGGGCCTGTACATGTGCTTTCTTGAGCAGGGGGACCTTGCGGGCGCTGCAGGATTTCAGTCCTTCACGGCGTAGTGTGTTACCAGTTGTTTTCTTGGTGACTATGGTCCCAGCAGATCATTAACAAGATCCTCCCGTGTAGTTCTGGGCTGATTCCTCACCGTTCTCATGATCATTGAAACTCCACAAGGTGAGATCTTGCATGGAGCCCCAGACCGAGGGAGACTGACAGTTATTTTGTGTTTCTTCCATTTGCGAATAATCGCACCAACTGTTGTCACCTTCTCACCAAACTGCTTGGCGATGGTCTTTTAGCCCATTCCAGCCTTGTGTAGGTCTACAATCTTGTCCCTGACATCCTTGGACAGCTCTTTGGTCTGGTCATGGTGGTGAGTTTGGAATCTGATTGATTGATTGCTTCTGTGGACAGGTGTCTTTTATACAGGTAACGAGCTGAGATTAGGAGCACTCCCTTTAAGAGAGTGCTTCTAATCTCAGCTCGTTACCCGTATAAAAGACACCTGGGAGCCAGAAATCTTGCTGATTGATAGGGGATCAAATACTTATTTCACTCATTAACATGCAAATCAATTTATGCAACATGCAAAATGCGTTTTTCTGGATTTTTTTGTTGTTATTCTGTCTCTCACTGTTAAAATACACCTACCATTAAAATTATAGACTGATCATTTCTTTGTCAGTGGGCAAACGTACAAAATCAGCAGGGGATCAAATACTTTTTTCCCTCACTGTATGTTGTGGCCCTTGGTTCTCTGCAGTCGCTGATACAGTGGCAGCTTTTCATGAAGGTCCACTGCCTCTTCATCGACAGGGTAAAAGTGCATGGGGATATGGAAAGTGTTCCCCAGGACTCCCAACCTGGCTGGTTACACACAAACACACATTTTCATTAATTCAGTAAAAAATAGAAAAGCTCAGGGATCACCTCTCATCCTTTGCTGTCTAACTGAGCTTTATTTTCAGTGTGTATCAATATGTACATAAGAACATAAGAAAGTTTACAAACAAGAGGAGGCCATTCGACCCATTATGCTCATTTGGTGTCCATTAATAACTAAGTGATCCAAGGATCCTATCCAGTCTATTTTTAAACGTTTCCAAATTGTCTCTTCAGTCACATCGCCGGGGAGTTTGTTCAGATTGTGATGCCTCTCTGTGTGAAGAAGTGTCTCCTGTTTTTTGTCTTGAATGCCTTGAAGCCCAATTTCCATTTGTGTCCCCGGGTGCGTGTGTCCCTGCTGATCTGGAAAAGCTACTCTGGTTTGATGTGGTCGAAGCCTTTCATGATTTTGAAGACTTGAATCAAGTCCCCATGTAGTCTCCTTAGTTCCAGGTTGAAAAGATTCAGTTCCCTCAGACTCTTCCCTTCAAATGTTATCTGATCACCTGAAAAATATTAGTTTTATTCCATGATTGCTTCTATTCCATAACTATTCTGCTACCTAACTAACTCTACTGAATAAAGAAATTGCATTTGTATGTTATGAACATTATGATCTACTTCAGATTGTAGAAGGAAGAAGACACCAACCAAACAATTTTTGGTCTATAAGTACAGTATTTTCTTTGTTGTATTCATAAGTGCAGATGTATCTGTAGAGCTATGAAGAGAGAGATATGTAAATGAACTGCTGTAAAGTGTGTCCAGAACTCTTTCCCCTTCCAGGCTTGATGGAGACTTTAAAATATGTTAAAACTTTTGAATACTTCATAGTGACAGGAAATCCAAGGCTACATACTTTAGCACATGAATATAAGTATGGCTTTCTGACTGTTTTGTATTAAAGAGCACTTATAGAGGTGTGTGACCATGTCCTGGCTGCAGGTGCATTCAGTGTCTGTCTAAACTATAAACTGTTGCTATGGGATCCCAATATGAACTTTTAAAAACAAATATGGACATTATATAATGAAATAATTGGATTGGTAATTTTCGTATACTCACAATCGCTGTCTGTGTATCATAATTCAATTTTTCTGGAGCTGGATGACAGCCTTCTCATGCACCAGTATGTGATACATTTCTGCTGTCATATGGAAGGAAATTGAATTTGATTCCAGGAAAAATGCCCAAATCTTCAAACATGGAATTATATCAAGGGATATGCTTCCCCATAGATCTCTGTAGCGTCTTTGGTGAGAGTCTCAGAACCTTTCTGGGCCTTCAGCTGGGTTCCTCTGTTATCAGGCAGAGCAGCTGGGCTTTCTCGATAACGCACTCTTATGCCGATCTTACGGTGCATTGTTGAGGGTTGTTTATTTTAATTCGTGAGGACTTTTGCTTTTGCTTTTTGCTTTCTGTGGTCTGTTTCTCTTCACCAACAGTGAGGTAGCGCCGCTGTCAGAAAGGTGCCCAACAGACACAGGAGAAGAACGAACGGCTGCAGGACAATGGTTAATTGACTTCCCAATACATAGACGGCTTTAATGCGAATGATTTTGCTCTACTGATTCAATCAATCCATGACTCCAAAATGTATAGAAAAAACATCCTTTTGTATGAATGCCTCCCATTATGACACAGACAATCATGACATTGCTGCTTTGTAATTAGAAGCACCGCATGACTATTCCCATGGTATGCTTGCATTTTGCATACTAAATAATACAGATATTTCTCATATGATTTGAATTTCTCTGCTGATTCACTGCTTTGATGTCCTCTGAGTGCTCGTTCAGCTGGACCTTTGATCTTGACCGACCAAAAAAATAATTCTTCAACGAAACTAATCAGAATTTAGAAATCTACCCCCCCGAATTCCCTATTAGTACAAAATAAAGTTTGTACCAGATAAAAAAATAAAAGAATCTGTAAATATTTCCTCTACTGCAAACCCTGCCCTCTCTACCTCAGCTGACCCTGTGTTTGCCACATGCCTGTAGTGCCACATCTCTGTCGGTCTCTTTAAATAACCACATATAAACTTCGATAAAATATCCGTACAGTTAGGTCATTTGAATGACCCTATATGGGGTGGGTGAGGGCTGTCTGCTGCCTTTCACCCCTCCCCACCTTTTTAATTACATTTATTGTCCATCTGTCATGTTTAAGTCATGTTTGTCTTAATCGTGACATGTTAACAGGGCAACACAGTGCACTTGATTGGCCGGGGTCAAGGGTCAAAATCCTCTGTGTAATTGCCTCTCACTGTGGTGTTGATTCAGTGCTATAGAACTATTGTTTGTGTGGTGTGTTCAATCTGTGACAGGTTGTAGAGTGTGTGTGTGTTGGGGGGTGGGCATTGAGACAGGAGGTGAATTTAAGAGGAGACTTGACCTAAAGCTTCTCACAAAACGTCGGTGTGTCTGTACATCATCTTTAAGTGGAATTGATCTCAAAGTGAAAGGTTGTTTTCAGCACCTGGTAGCTAGAGTTAACCCCAGTGTAACAATGATCTACTGTACTGTCTATTTTATACCATTCAAGAAAAAAGAAAAGAAAAAGAGCTTTTCATAGGGTCTAATTTTCACAAACATGATGCTATACAAGACAAATTATATATATCCAAGCAATACCTACCCCATACTCAAGCATTTTATAAACTTTTGTAAGGATTTCATTTACACCCAATTACCATAACTGCCACCTGCAGATGTATTTATTTATTTTATTATAAATGTAATCCCAGGACATCAGAACTCATAGTGATTCTCACAATCCTACACTACAATTGTATTCTCCTTGTATATCACAATTGTATAACTCCTTTAGCTCTCAGAAATCAAAAGCCGGACCAAATCAAACCTGTGACCTGCCTGCAGATTTCAAAATCCCATTGCAGTTTATTTTATCGTCACATTCTACTACATATGAACCAAGTTGTAACAGGGATCAGGTTAGTGTTTTGTGATTCGCAGGTAGGTCATAATTCCGGTCAGGGTCAAGACTGTTCTGTTACGCTCCATTTCTCTCTAATGTCAGTTATGTGAGGTACACTTCACATGTCTAATCTGATTTGATCTGATTTATTGGACAGGGTAGGCTAATTAAGGTTCTCTTTAATTACATTTGATATGTGCATCTGAACTGACCAAAAATTGCGAATAAAAAAAGATCAGTGAGTTATACAAAAAAAACAGGTTAGTTACTCAGGAAATGTAAGGGTCTAATGTTCACGTAATCACTTTTTATGCTTCAAATTTCTTCTTCTTTTTTTCTTTTAGTTTTGAAATGCCTGTGGGGAAAACATGGCTTCCATCTCTTCCTTTGTAGCTGTGTTGCTGTAAACAGGTTTGATGTACAGCTACAGAGCAGCTTGTGTTTCAACCATTTGCACATGATTCTGCTAGTAAGTAAGAATATTCTGATTCAGTCTTGGCCATGTATTAATGCACCGAACCGAAATCTAATGCTATTTGAAAGTAATAAAATCAAGACTTGTATTTTGAAAATATGAATAATATTAAGAAGATGGAGAATCTTGGTTGTGTTTCACCTCAATTTGGTTTTATAATCCCCAGCTGGTAATTGGAGTGGGCTGCACAATGCCTTACAGTATTTCACTGAAGTGCTAAAGGATTATCTAATCTTACTTCCTTTAGGTTTTCATTATACAAGCGCTCGGCGACCTTACCACACACACACACACAGTCCCACACACCAATAACTTGCGAGATAAGCATCAGGGATCTCTGGCCCCTCTCCAGAATGACCAGCAGGGAAACACCCTCCTGGGATGAACAATACGAGACTGACTAATACGAGCTCTGTGAGGTAAAACAGGGACACAGCGATTCTCGATTCACTCTACAGGCTCCATGGCTATTTGCTTCAGCGATATGTCTGACTGCTTTCACTGTGTGTGGTAGTGTATATATTACTAACCCCCTTCCCCGCAAAGAAAAAAAGCAGAATATCACAGCTGCACCATTCAACAAGAATTCCATTCATCTTGCAAACCTGAATTGCATTAGTAGTATATATAGTAGTAGCAGCCTTTGAATGGATGACCCTTTACTATTGACAATGACGAGTAAATATTTATTAAAGGGAAAACCCAACCCATATCTTATCCTCTTCATTTTCTTTTAATCATCACAGAATCTTACCTTAAAGAAACAGAACTGTAGATAAATGAATGCAAACTGCAAGGGGAATATGTCAAAGTGACAGTGTGTAGAGAGATGATTTAATAGATCTTTAGTAGTTCTGCACATGTCCTAAGAGACCCCCGGAGAGTCGCACTGGCAACAATCAAGGAGTCATGGATATTTATGCGTTTGTTTGTATGCATGCATTTATATATTCGTTTATTTATATAAAAAGAATATCAGATGTGTACTTTATTTCCTGTTATTTTACAATCACACAGAGCTTCAAATTGGGCAGGAAGTATGGTAGAAGATGATACTTCATGAAGTCTATTTTAAGGGCTTAAATTGGATTACTCCTTCCTAACGTGAGTAAAAAAAGAAAGTAAAAAAAAAAAGTGGAGGGTCTACTGTCCCACTGAACAAACTCTGTTGTAACTCCACCCTGCGCTTTTCCCTTTTGGCTGCTTTCCCGCAGAATAAACATACGAAGAACAAAGCTTTCAACACAAAGACAATCGTGACGTATAACATCCACAGAAATGTGCCAGCAGGGATGAATAAAGTTGTCAGGTCATTCATAATGAAAGAACTGATACCTGAATGTCTTTTTATTTATTTTCTGGTAATATTAACAAAGCACAGATTGGATCAATAACACATCCACATTAAGAGAGGGTCTGTGAGAAAAAAGAAAGACAGGAAAGTGTGTTAAATAACAACAGTATTGGCTCAGATATACTCATAAAAACATGCTGTATACTTTCAGAATGTATCAAATGCACAAATGAAAGTATTTTAAAGAATGTTTGTTGTCTTTCTGGATTCTGTGTCTGATTAAAACATGATATAATGTAATTACCAGCTGCTAATAATCTTAATATAATGATCATGTAAATAAGCTTCACCACACATGTATGGTGGTGACTGAAGCACATATTGGCTTATAGTCTCTATGGAGCGGAATTCATAGAAAGGCAAGTGTTTGTTATATGAGAGGAGTGAAAAAGGAAACACAAAACTAAAGGCACAGTAAGCAGACGGATTTGAATATTTCAACAATTCAAAAAACAAGACAGAGAATTTTAAAATGCGGAAGTGTGTTCACAAAGAGAAATCAGATCACATCAAATCAGATCTCTTTGTAAAGTTATTCAATTTGTGTGACATTGCAGTTCTACATAGCTAACTAGCTATTTTGTCAATTATCAGACATGTTTTTTTTCTTTCCACCAGCAACTAAACAAACCTGTTTTATTGAATTTGAGTATTTGCATGTTATAGTAGGCACTGCTGAACTGGCAGTCTCACAAATAAACAACAAAAAAGACTGGATTCTAGAAAGAACATTTTAGATTAATCAATTTTAATTATGTAAATACATTATATATGGGGCATTTTTCAAAAATCTAAATGAAACAAATTATATCCAATACGATTTTATGGTGCTTGCAAAATAAAACATATCTGTAAACACAGGGCCAAAATGATTTTTCAATGTGTCATACTAGAAATGTGTACATCTTTATGTTAATTGCATGTGCTGTTATACTTCAATCATTAGTTATTTTGTGCTACTGCATCAGACAGTAACAAATCCTGCTTCTATCTGTTGCTGAGTCGTTTTCTTTATAAAGTTACCTGTATAAAGTCTGAAAAAATAAATGCACCTTATAAAAACCTTGCAGTGTATCTTACTTTTGCTAAATTCCATGACAGATAAACAAACCAATGCATTTTTATTATTTAACAGTGCACTCATTAGTTTTTAATGAAGTATCATTTACATTTGAATGCTGTCATTAGCCATGCTGAGCACAAACAGAACCCCTCTCTGCCTCGCCTCAGATAATAAAAGCATCAAAGGCACACCTTTCAGTACACAGATGCGCTCCCATGCAGCCACACCTTGCACCTAGAAATGCCGAAGGGCAGAACCTGTTCTCAGACTGCCAGGCAGGTTTTCCATATAATTGCTCGTTGTTTGATGGAGTTTATATTTGAAGTGCAGCCGGACGCAGGGGAATTGCAGAGGTACTGAGCATTAGGCGGGAAACTTTATTGACCCCCTGAATAGTAATGGGCTGACCAATAATAATAATAATAATAATAATAATAATAATAATAATAATAATAATAATAATAATAATAATGTGTAATGGTTGACCTGTGATTAGCAGTTTGTTTTTGTTTTCTTTAACCAGCGAGGGAATTCCAGACATTCTTCAGTCTTTTCTATATGATTGCATCAGAGTCATAATCAGCGATAATGACTATGGATAGAGGGATCCGAGATGAGGATCACATACCAGAGCTACAACACTGAGGGTGGTTAGGAGGAGAACAGTGTTTTCCTCAGTGCCAGTAGTTCCGCCCACTAGGTCTTCAACAGATGAGCCTCTTAAAAAAATGAAAGAAACCAGCTGCAGCTGCAACATCACAAAAAGATATTAATCCAATTTTTGAGAAGCAAAGAAGCCTTAGATTTGTGAAGATTTACAGGACTTCAGATCACCGACAGACTTAAAAATGATGCACATAATGCTCATGGATATTAATAATGCTCACATATTTCAGCTGCAATCTAATGCCTATTATTAACAAAATGTCTTTGCAATATTAAACAATGCATGATGATGAAACAAACCTTAGACAAAACACATTACGAAAGCAGATAATTCGCTTGCAATAGTATCTCTATATTTGGCAACTGGAGTATTTTAAAAGGAGGATAAATACCCCCACTGTGCACACCTCCAGCACCTTAGTCAACCACCCAACATATTTCCCTCTCTTTCTCTCTCTTTTGTTCCCATACACGCAGAACAGATTTTTAAACTCACACCCACTCCCCGAAGCAAAGCACCGCATTGTTAAAACAAATGTCATTCAATACAATAAAACACATTCAGCCATTTCAAAGAAACAGCCATGGAAGACAGAAAAGCGTGCATGGTTTAAATCACAGTACCATTGCCACAATAGGGAAGGACGTTTCGCAAGGAAGACTGAGCTGAAATATGCATCATAAAGTGGAACATGTGTCTGGTGATATTTCCCTCCAGCTCAGCGAAGATAATACAAGAGATTTCTGTACAGAAACACTAACAAATTCCTACAGTGTACCAACTTTGTGATGGCAATAGTTTTTAAACTCATCCTTCAACTCTGTGTGGTTTAACCAGATGCTTAGAAAAAGTTATAGTACCTTGGCTATCTTTACTGACTATATCAATTGAAGCGACTTCATTAATCTGGCAAAGGTTTACTGCAAAATGTGGACATCAAATGACCCCTGGATCAAATATTTCAAGTTTAAAACATAATAGAGCAAATACAGTTTGTGTGAAGGTTGCTTCGGTATTGTATTTCCATGCAAGTACAAGTACAATTGTGTGCCAAACATATTTTGAGTAGAAATACCTAACAAAGTGTATAGAAAAACATAATAAAGCTGTAAAGTGTACGAGTACAGTTAAAAGGCTTGTCTCATCCATGGATTGTTTGGTGATACCTTTAAAAGACAACTACATATTCAAACTGAGTGTAAAGTTTTATATTTACAATACAACTACACAATGTTTTCAAAATATCTCTAGGACATTTTGCAATGCTCTCTCGATATGAGTCTCAAATTACTATTTCACGAGCTCAGCAAACAAGAAAGTCTGGACAACAGGTTCTAGTCAAAATAAAGTCAGTTTCAGCTGTTTAAAAAAAGAAAATCACAAACTCAGGAAACAATGTGGGGAAAAGAGCTAAAAAAAAGTTGAACAATCATACTGGAATAGAAGACAGGAAATGAACACTGTCTCAGATGAGACTGCAGATGTTATAACAGGGAGGGGTGATATCATAGTTCGTCTGAGGAAACAGATAAAAGAGAAGGACAAAACTGAAATAAATCTGAATGAAATACAGGCACAAAAGGACTTAGGTTTACAGGTTAAAATAATATACAAAAAATATACAGAGCAAGTGAGAAATCATAGTTGGTCTTTCTGTTCTGTATGTCGATGAATAACTATAGGAGGGAAAATATGACACCAGATAAAATGCCACAACGAAAACTCCCAAGAAAGCAGCTCAGCGTTTGTGATGACAGGAAGAGACTGAACTGGTCAGCAGCAGCAATGAAAGCCTTTTTAAACCCTGCTGTTTGGGGCACCACAGCATGATTAACAGTTTCCTTTGTGAGTAAATCTCCAGCAATTCCCTTCCTGTTGTTGGCCTCTCTCAATGTGGCCAGGAACAGGATAACACTTTGTTCCTTTTACTCTGCGCCCATTTTCACACACTGCCATGGAGAGAAGATAGTGCCCAGAACCTTATGATTGTTACAGAAATATATATTTAATGAGTCATATAAGCTATCCCACCCATAGCACTTTTCATCTGCTACCCATTTCTAGGATGTTATGATATATATATATATATATATATATATATATATATATATATATATATATATATATATATATATATATATATATATATATATCAATGTGGGGAGAGATTGAAATCATGGAAACTCATAAGTCATTCACCACTTCTTCTTTTTTTCTAGATATGAGGAGTACTATTTCATGAACAGTATGAGCCATGACAAAGCTGTGATGATCATGGCTGAGTCACTCAGAATCGGAGTATTTGTAGCTGGCGTGCTATATTTAGGACAGTACTTCACTGAGCTGAGTTGAAGCATGTTGTTGGGCATCTGCTGATTATTAAGACTCAGCTGCACCACTGAATCGATATATCGTTATCGTCTTGATAGCGAGGTAAACAGGACAGTCTCTAACCCTAGTCTCTATTCAGCAAAACATGAGGTACCAGCATACTGCTGTCTAATCGCATCCTCTGTAGTAGTAGTAGTAGTGTCCAGAGCGTTTTTACGCACTGCTGAGTTGGGTTCATTAAAGTCCTTTTTTTCTCCTTCTTTTTCTTACAAGCAATATCAAACAAACACATCCCTATATCAGATTTAAATCGTGCTTGTGCAAAGAAGCAGCGGGGGGATCTCACTTTCAAAACTACCAGATGTTAGCCTGGAGTTTAGACAGCTGTTTTCTCAATCAAGTCCTATCCTTGGGCTTGGTTTTAAACAGTACAGCGCATTATGAATGACACCTTTTTCGCTAGTAGTATAGAAAAGGGGGCACAGTCGTAGTAGGAAACCTTTTTTTCTTGTTCTTCCTTTTTTCCTCTAGCAAAACAACAATCTTAAATTGCAAACCACACCCCACCGTCACAGGAGTGGGAGGAGAGCAGCGCCAGCCCGGCTATACTTACCCCGCCGCTACTCCGGCGCAATCACGTTTACTTACATCACTGGGGAACCACATCTGGCTCTAAAGTTTGAACTGCTCTTCTTCTTTCAGCGCTACTTTTCTCTGTCGGTGAGTATTTTTGAGCCCATGGATTGATCAAAGACTCGGTTTTGCAAAGGTTACAGAGATGTGTATGTCTTCAAATTGTGTTTATTTCCGTTTATTTGTTAAAACATCTACTTTACACACAAACACGAATGCACGTGTAGCTCAGCGCGCTTCTGAGATGAATAGATAATAGGGATTGTGTTAAGGAAGTATTTTAATGAATGTATTAACTTTAATTTCAACCACATTTGCCTTATGGTACTTAAAGGGGCGTTGCCCTCCGTGTGTTAGTCTGCATGTATGAATATGGAAGTTATGGCACTGCTGTGATAGTGGACTTTACCTTGTATTGTAATGAAACAGTGTACTAATACGTATTATTATTTGATATTGAGGACATTATATCCATTTTTCTTATTGATGTAGGATTTTTCGGCATTACTTTTTCTGATGCAAGTGTGGACATGACAGCGTGGACAGTCTGCTGTGCGTTTTTGCGCACTAATCAAGGCTATTGATTGGTTTTTGCTATTGCTGTTCTGGTTGTATGGGTTTGGGAAGAGTTCAGGGAGGTCTGGGGGTTGAAGTTAGCAACTTTTCTTTTTCTCATCCCTCTCTTACGACGCCGCCTGGTGTCACAAAGTGGCGAGGTTGTTAGAAAAAAAAAGTAAAAGTAGGAGGGTACTTTACATCAGTGGAAGAATAATAGAAATCCTACCTCTCCACGTAGGCGTTAAAGTCACCAAGAATGACAGGAACTTAGCATCTTATTTAGCTAGTTATTTTAGCATTATGTATGTATGTATGTATTGTGTTTAAAATTTAGCTTTTAGGTACAGTTTAAGATGTTGGGATGGATATAGCCTAGCATGCCTGGGAAATAGACTGTTTTAAGCTGTTAGTCATTCCAAAATACTATATAAAATCTCGTTGTCATATGTAGGTTGACTTTTACATCTGCTTTGCATGTTTTTTTTTTTTTTTTTTTTGCTGGGGAGGGCAGGCAATGGGGGCAGGGAGGAGCAGGGATAGGCATGCAAAACGGCAGTGGATATTGAAGTGTTCATGGGCTTGCCTTGATACACCATTGTCATTGCGTCCCTGTCCCTTAATCAATGACATTTGTGTCTAATATCAATGCCACTTTTCACAGCAGAATATATGCCTTGTTATTAGAAATCACACCATAGTGGTATTTCTAATTCAGTTTAAATCCACAATTCCTGCGCATTTTTATACCATTGTCTTGTTCAAAAGTACATCTTTCAACATTTCAGTGGCATTCAGGTCAGGTGACTGGGAAGGGCAATGCTTTAGTTTCAACACCGGTTATTCATATTTCTGTTTTAGATTATGGTAAATATCAAAACCACCTCTTGCTTATATCCACCGCATGAGGTTGAGGCATGGCCTGATTCTGCACAAATGTCCCTTCTGCTTTTTCACTGGCTGTTTGCTTTGGTTACTGACAGAACAACACCCATCCCTGGTTACCACATGCATGTTTTACAGAAGCACTACACATTCTGTCAACCCCTCCCATGTCCTTCTGCTCACATTGCCTCTGGGATCTAAAAAGTTCACACATTGTTTGAAGTGGCCATAAAACTGTTGTCCACTGCTGGTTTAAACATACGGTCCATTGTCTGTTCGTCTGTCTGTCCAGGCAGCTGATCTCTCTGAGATTTCTCATGGCTTTTTCTGTGGGGGTTGAAATGATTAGTTTTCTATCTGAAATGAGGCACAGTAGTTATATGGAACTGTCCAAGATGAAATGACAGTAACAATCACAGGATCCGCAGCTTTATTTTCTTTTAAATTTCATTAGTGTGGGATATTAAAAACAAAATGTATTTTTCCACATATTTATGTATTTGGTAGTGCAATATTGTGTACTGTGTAATGTTTTTCTGTGCTTGGTTAATTTGTTTCTGCTCTGGCACATTCCTCTGTGGTGCACAGGAAAGCTTTGGGGGCAGGGGCTGTGTTGTGCTTTCATGACTCTTAACAGACCTCGGCACAGTGGATTTCCGCAGTTCTGTCAAGTCTGAAGTTACTACAAAAACAGACTGGTTAGGGGGTGAAAGTTTGAAGCAGTTCTTGCTCTACTGACTTAGAAAAACACGTCTTTCCCTCCTTTTTTCCCCTCCTTCCACTTGAAGTAAGATTTAGTGCAATTCACAAAAGAATTGATTGATTCATGTCCTTGCAAAGTTTGCACGTTAATATAGCGTGTCGTTGACTGGCAACTTTCCCAGATGTGCTTTTCCTTGATGAGTATTTTTCAGTGTGGCTTTAAGATCAGATGGCAGTTAAGGTGTCACTAAATAAACCTAGGAATTTTTACACTGCTAACAAAGGGTGAGATTTACTAAGATTACTGTATATGTACATAAATCTAATTTATTTACAGTAAGTCATAAATCTTAGTCTTAATCTTATATAGCAAAGAAAAAGTTAAAAAAATGAATTATGTAGGTGTAACTAGAAGGTTTATTTGCAGAAATTTCTTATTCTCCAGGCGTTAAGAATATGCAAGAATACTCAGTTCTGTTAGGATAAACAATTTTGCTTTTGGTGAAACATTTTGACAGACGTTATTGTTTCCAGTTACACTTTTTAAAATGTTTAGTTGAACCGTCCGAGTAAAGAACGGACCATGATGCTTATCTGTCCATTGAAAACATGCTGTTTACTGCAATTTTTGAGATGACATTGTACATTTGCGCTTGGGCAATTTGATGGAATCGATGCTGTGAAAGTTTGGAAGAGGCCAGTCTCTCTTTGGATCTGGAAAAGCTGACGAATCTGTGATGATAAAACTTGATGGAAAAACATAGCATTCGTCTCTCTGACTCATCTGTTTAACCTCTTGGTTCAGGTCAGTGGTGTTTTATGCGTTGCTGGTGTAAAACGGCAAAGGTACAGTTTCTCCACTCATGTGCGCAGGGTTATGAATGTGAGTGGTGCTGTCCTGTTAGCCCTTTTTGTAATATAATGAAGCTAAATTGTATGAAAGCCGTAGTGCTCAACTCCTAACAGAACTATGACAAAGGCTTACAACAGTAATAACACCCACAAGAAAAATAAATGTATAATTAAGATAACGATAAGAATCCATGGTTAGTGTATTAGAGAGGCACAAAGGAATATCAGACTTCCTTCCTTGGCTTCCCCATCTTAGCCATGTTTGTTTTTGCCTTTTAAACTAAGAATGTGAGGCACATCTGGCTTTAATAAAGGCAGAGTAGAGGTCACGGGCGTATGTGTGTGTGTGTGTCTCAGAGTTTGGGATAATCTGCAGACTGCACTGATCAAACTGCACTGATATTGGGAGGGTTATCTCTGTCCACGGAGAAAGAGTCCAGAGTCTTCACTGTTACTAGAGTAAGTGGCTGGAGATGAGGTTCCCCCATTCAGAGGATCTGCCAGGACGTTTGGCCATGTGGAGCGGGATGGGGAGAGGCCTACCCTCACAGCGGCTCTGTTTCCATCACACAGTGACGGGGGAGGGGAGGGTCAGAACCTGTGTGGAGACTAATAACCGGCACATATGGCTCGTGCATCCGCCGCACTGCAAACAGAAGCAGTTGGTGCTTGAAAGCCATAGGCTTTTTACTAATGTGGTATTTGCATGAGGAGGCAAAACAAACATATTATCTTGATAGCTTATAACAATGGGAGAGGGAGCAAAAAGTTCTGCCTGGGAATGTTTTTTTTTAAATAAACAAAATGAATGACTGAATTTACCTCCTGACTCTATTATACATTTAGTTTTAGTTTTTTTTGCCTTTTTACTGGACAAATTTGAAAAACAATTAAGTCAATGGAAGAACCATTTTAAAAAGTGTGCAAAATAATTAGTTTGTGTAAAAACACTGATCAAAGTATGTGTTTGTGTTACTAGTGTGTGTTTGAGAAATTCCAAATGAAAGAGTGGAAAAACGCCCAGTAATATTTAATGGATTAGGCCTAAACGGTTTGCTTTTGTTACATGTGGGATTCATTATTTACATCAAGAAGCCTTCACCTGAAGAATTCTTTGTAAAAACAACACTTGAACACCTGAGAATGGAGGTTTTCTGTCAGACGTTTTGAGCCTTGAACTTTTTAGCAGTTGGTGGCAGATGTCTGGTAGATGAAAGCCAACAAAAGAACCCAAATAGTTCCTAAAACACTTTAAACACAGCTGGATTTAAAGGATTATTTTTCTTTGCTGAAGCGGTAGGGGGAGGGCGATACAGAAATGTGACTTAGTAATAGACAGCCCTGGAAATTCAAATAATAATGCTATTGAAAAGCACATGACTACTAGTTAAGAGGACAAATACGGGCCAGGGGAAGGCCAAGACGGTGATACCTCAAACAGGAAAACGGATTAATGGAGAGCTGACTAATGGGAGACAATATTGTACACAATGAGGCCCAGCCAATTTTCCACAACTTTGGCAGACCAGATCTACCCAAATCAAAGGTTAATGAAGTGTGCATATCACAATGCAATGTCATCATCTGAGCCATGCAAGAGATGCAGCCACTTTTTCCCGCCTGCTGGAGCAAGATAGTGGCTGTGTATGGGTGTGGCACTATCCAGCAGAACCACGTGCGACGTCTGTGCCAGCGACGGATATGGGTCACTGGTGGTCTGTGAAGGAAGTGTAACTACGGCACAGAACTTTCCAGACTCATCAGACAGGACCTTTGTCACAATCTGCCCAAAGATTGGTCTCAAATCCTCCTGCGAGATTGTTTCAATATCATTTGTACAGTACGCCACACAATCATTATTCAGCTGCTCCTATTCTTTGGTCTTATTTACATTTTATTTGAAGGACTCAAAAACCCAGCCCTCCCCTGGGCGGTGCCTCTCACTTCACAAAATATTCCTGCTGCAGGCCTTTGTCGAGTTCATTGTATTATAAAACAGAACTGGATACGGGCCAGAGAAGGGTTTTTCTATTTTTTCCCCCCTCTAAAAATAAGAAGTGGATGTGCAATATTTGGCAGAATTATCCAGTTTTGTTGGATGGGGGCATTGTCTGATCTGTGGAATAAACAGAGTACTTAAAATGGAGCCAGAATTTGGTCTACTGATTTTATTTAAAAATGTTAAATGCTCAGTTTCACATACATGCTTTATTTAGGACAGAGCCAGAATTGTACTTCTGCAATGAAAATATGTAAATTGTCGTGAATGTTTAGGGCAGCCGAGCCCACAGTTTCTCAAAGTGATGAATGGCTTCTTTCAAGTCCAGTGTTACTGTGTGGCATATACATAGCTTTGTCAACACAGGAAATGGTATGAAAAAAAATCTCGCACTGATAAAAGGAACCAATGGTCTGGCCCAGAGAAAGTGTCACCTAACTCCACCAGGTTTCTGAAAGATCAGGCAGTAGCGCCCATAGTGTTTGGACTTCATTGTTACTGTAGATCTGTTCAAGATATTCTGCAGCTTATGGGATATTTTTTGCATTTAAGCTTTCTAAACTGAGTGATTAATTATCTAAATAATTGGAGTCTTCTAAACTGAACTTCTCTGTCTTACAGGCACATCATAGCTATTTTACATAACCTCGATCCACTTTGATTGTGATCTTGTTGCTTGACTAATTTAGTCAACACATCAGAGGCCTAGAGACTGGAGTTATTTTCTGTCATACGATATCTTCACGTAATGTATTCCTTTATATATCGACTACAGTTCAGTTTCAGCAATACCACCCCACAGCTCCCAGTGATATAATCCTTTAGCTGGAGTCTTTAATGGAAATAAATAGAAGTATCCTTTCTGTGAGCCGTCTTGTGCGTATTTGGGCTTTGAAGATGATGAGAAAACAAAAAGCTCCTTTAAATAAGTTATATGCCTCTCCTGCCTATACTCAATATGAAAAGAGCAGTAAATCAAGAAGTACAGTAGGAATCCCGTGAAATCTGTAACTGAAGTTACTGTGGAATTGTCCATTAGCAATTTGGCATCGGCCTTCTAAGTATTGTAGTGTTTGGATTGCCATTGTGTTGTTGAATGTGTGTTATAAAGAAATAAATTCAAATACATTAATAATGCTGTTGGGAAACAAAACACAAAAAAATGGATACATTCCATATTGGGATTTATGCTCTTGTTGAATGATTTTCCCAGCTGTTGTAGTCATTCCTTGCGGTTTCTATGGATGATATTTGTATCCTATCTGATGCCTGCAAATTACATTTACGTGTTGCTCAGGCTGTTGAAATGATCTCACAAAGTCAACCTATTTGTAATGATGATGTACCTCAGGTAACCTGCTACTTTGTTGTGATATGTTATTTATGCATGATAGGAGGTCCATCTTTTCCTATATATTGTTTTCACAGTCCTGTATCCATAGACTGTCATTCTCTAGTCAAGGATTTATTCCAGTTTTCCCCTGTTGTATGTCTATATTTGGGGGGAGGGGGCTTTGCTGCTCAGGGCTCTGAATTCATGTTTCGTTTGTCGCTGTTTGGCTCCTGTACGTCACGGCTATTCGAACTGGGTGACTGTATTATTGTTATTCCAGCGATCGTGATTACACCTTCAGACAGAGCACAAGCTGCTTCAGTGTGATAGCTTAAACAGACTGCTGTTTTGGGTGCCGTACAAATGTACCAGTCCATAAAAAAACAACTTGAATAAAATCTAGTAGTACAAGAGACATTTCCCTTTCAGTGAAGCTTATGGATCAAACGCTGTCTTCGGTAATAATGCATTCTTCTGTCATATTTTCTTACCCAAAACCATCTCTTCCAAAATATTGGCGTTTGTGTTCCGCGCTGCTAGTCGCGGTGCAGATTGTCATCACAGAGCTGTCTGAGACGTGCAGATGTGTTTCACAGATGAGAAGCATAAGGGAAAGCGGTTATCTGGTCTCCTTGACCAAGCGAACTAGCTCAATATCTGTCTGCAGGGGAGCCAAAGAGACAATTGTAGTTTTTACTGCAGGTTTAATTGGGCCGCACACACAGGCCTGGTTTCCTGTTTGACATTTAAAAGCAGAGTTGTTATTCAATTCAGGGATAAATCAATTTCTGCTCCCTCCCGCACCCAGATTTTCCACTGTCTGAATAACCAATTTAGCCCGTGAGTCCCAATTTAACAGTTTTCTTTTTTGATTCATATCTGTTCCTAAAGACAACTTTTTTTTTTCTGAGGGATGTTTACATGTTTGTGGGCAGAGGTTAGAGGTGCGAGTTTTGTTTATGAGTTTCCAAGTAAATATGGCTACATGTGGCCATCATGTAAATTCCTGAAGGTGGGGTAGTGGATCTCCCCGGTGGAAAATCAACGAAGTTTTCCAGCTCCCAAGACCTCCTCCTTGGTTTTCCCTTTCCTGTCTCCTCCCCCCTTGAATGTCTTTCAAATGGCATTCCTTCGCAGACATTCACAGACAGTTACTCTGGGGGAAATCTTGGGCCTGTGCCTTCTACCTTAGAGATTTCCCAAGGATCTGACAGTTTAATGCTGCGGAAGGATTGAGCTCAGATATAGACAGACATATGTAGAGTGACAGAAAAGTCCTACGATTTTAGAAGGATTGCTCTAGGCTGAATGTAAATGTAGGCGATGCGTTGAATGATGAACGTCACGGTGAATTGGCTGTTCTCATTTCAACATCTAATTCAGATTTACAGCAATCGGTTCTAGGTGCAAACAAGCAAACAAACAAACAAGGAAACTAGATCATTCATTTGCATTTGAGTGGTGTGCTAAGATAAAGGTTTAGCCAAGCGGTTGACTTTCTGAGCCACCCTATCAAAAGACCCCTCTGAATTTTTACAGGGACGGGGGATATTTCTTGTCTTGGTAGTATCCTGAACCAGGTGTGTTTGTCTCATTTTGTGACACAAATGTAAGAGAAAGCCTAGGTAACATTATCACAAAAACATTAACCACCACACAACTGTAGTCACACTATATAACACTGTTATTCTGTGATTCATTTAATCATTTTTATTGAAATATACTTAAACATATTAAAACGTTTGCTTGACACTGATTCAGACTAGCGAACGCAGTAAAGATCCCACTTAACGAATTTAACTGATTACCACATATACGTTTTCGGTGAATCACGTTGCTTTTGTACTTTTAGTTACAGCTTGATTGAGAGTTAGAGGGGGAATCCGTTTCAGTGCGTAAGTAAGGAGCTGAAATGGGGTAAAACTTAAAAACAATAATGCATTTACAACGTGAAGCCTCGTTTATTTAAAGCGTGTGGGGAGATTTCTATAAATGGTCACGTTAAAAACCGTGGAAGGAACAGAACGCAGTTATATTGAGTTTTTCCACATTTTGATCATTTGTTCCACAGTTTTCAGCCATGGCTGGTTGGGAGATCTGGAGGTCTGCTGGAGACTGTGGCTTTTGTTTTATGAAAAGTGACATTAAAAATGAAATCCCAGTCAGCATTTTCCACCCTATCAAGAGGATTGGGCACAGGCTGTTTGGCACTCAGAGGGCCTGGAAGGCAGAGAGAAAACAGCCTTAAAGAGCTGACTGCAATTAATTTGCAATGCGATTTCAATGTAGTGTTTTATAGATGCTAGAAATTCACGGGCTTTGAGGGGAGGTTGACTGTTATTATTAACCCACAGGATTTTACATACCCTTTTCAGCGTACAGTATACATACACAAGTCTCCAAGACAAATGCTGAAATGTTTTTATGTTCCATCACTTATCAACTTTAACGGGCCCTCCAACCTCTAAGCCCCATTATAAGGCAGCGCTGATCCCTGTAATAACTTTAATCAGAACAACTGGAAAGCAGATGTTGAGGGAAGGAACACTAACAGGTAGCAGTGGTGAAATGAATGAGTGGACGAGAGCTATTTGTCTTGAATTGCTATGTTGAGTTTTGGATTTCTCAGTGTTTCGATGGCATGACTTGGCATCTCCAGTGAGAATAAAGGCTCTCAGGGTTTTAAATTGTGACTTGTCTAGCGGTGTGATGTATTAGAGTATGAAAAGCAAGTGTGATGAGGGAGGCAAATTTTTCCTGACTGGATGTCATCTTTTTGTGCTCTAAAAACCCACTGCTGGTGGGAGCTTATGATTTTGATGTCTTATTGCCTACGGGGTGACTTGCCGAAGGTTCTCGTACCTGGTGAAAATGGCACCACAAGTTACACAACTCAACTCATGACTGGACCGACGTGCCTTTTTTTGTTTTTGAATTGGCGTATGTTTATCTCTGTTTGTGTTACAGACACTTCAGAGTTAAGAGGGTGTCTCATGTTGTGTCATGTGCAGTTTTTATACATGGCGATTTAGGAAAATTTGTCAGCTTAGAGAGGTTTAAACTGCTTCTGTATGGTACGGGCTGCAGAAGATTTCATGCTCCTAACAAGGCATAGCGTAGCTACTACAATGGGACTGTTTTACCATAAAACCCTTCAGGCGGCAGCTGATGATAATCTTTCACGGTTGCCAGTACGCAAATACTTCAGTGGGAGTCCTGTCATATGTATATATTTTTGCATGGTGTCATCATAAGAAGTTCAGCAGGTAAATTTGATCTTGCTACACGTTTCAACACGCTGCCTTCATGTATGACATTTCCCTTGTTCCTCCAAGCATTAACCGTCAGAGCATTCTCTGCATCTTCATAGCAATATTGCATTTTTATCCAGATTTTAAGATGTTATTGCTTTATTCCAGGTTTGCCTGCAGGTCACTAGTAGAGTTTCCCATCAGATCACTTTGTTTCCAGCTTAGTTCAGCTATTCACACACCCACTTTCTTCTTTTACTTTCACAAATGCAATAATAGGCTTAGCAAGCCATTATTTCAAACTGTGAACACAAGTGTCCTTCTAGACTACAGTGAGATTTTTATTTGAATATGAATGAAAACTCCCAGCCTCTATCCTGTGAACATCAATATAAGCAGTTTTCTAGGTTTGATATAACAGAAGTATACCATCCAGCCCAGGAAAAGTATAGGCTGTATGTTTCTTCTGGTTGATTCTTGCATATTGCTCATAGGATAATCAACAGAATGAGTGCAAAAGCTTTTGACACTAGTTGATATAAAGTTATAATGTCTACAAGGTAAATGTGTTCTATATCTGTTCATTCTTAGTGGTTCTGATGTATTTTGTAATAGGCACAGGACAGTTATACATTAGTTGGTGTGAACGTTGGGCTGCTGTACTGGTTTTATTTTCTGCATTTCCTGAGGGACAATGGTAATACTGATGTTGTGGTACATTGCACTTTAAATCTAAGGTGCCTTTATTCTTTAGACATGCAACAAAATTGTACTAACCCCTCACACACAGAGCCAGTGGCCACCCTGAAAAAGATTGGTTTGCTAGTAATTAGTTCAGCCAGTAAATTGCTACTAGCTTTATAGTTTTATAAGAAGTCCTGAAGCCCACATGAAAACAATCGGAGTGGCTATGCATTTGTTTCTGTACAAGGAAATGTGTGTAAGCAAATAAACTTCATATATAAAAGCTCCCGAACTCCTCTGGCCTCTCCCTCCCTCTTTCCTCTGCTGTCCACGGGGTCTCGTTTCACTTCGACACTCCCTCTCTCCCCCACCCCCTCTCCTTTCCTCTTACATGTAAATGAAAACCAGGTGGTGAATGAGAACCCACTGCATAGAATTGAGTAGAAGACTGACTTCAAAAATGCAGAACTGTGAAGCGAATGTTTAGATTTAGAAAGAAATGACCCGGGCCTAACATAATACAAACATGAGTGTGCAACTCCTCTAAAAGCAGGTCTTTGTGGGAGTGGTTTTCGGGTTAGTTATTTCTCTGCTGGTCTTTGAAAGTGGCTTCAGACTGTCTGAAAATGACAGGAAACAAAGAAATCTCCCTCGTACAGATGCCGATATCCAAACAGTGTGTGTGTCTTTTGGAAGGGTGTTGGTCTGTTTTGATATTAAACAATGGGGTGTTAATTCACGAGGTGGGAGTTGTGGTAGTTGATTAAGAGTGATATCGGGGGAGTGCGTCGAGTGATGTCCAGTCCTTAATCCGTGTGATCGGGGGGGTTTGGCTGAAGTTGTAGGCCAGATGAGAAATGTTCTTTTGCACTATTACTGTCCTCCCAGGAATGGAGTCGGCAGCCTGAGGGTTTCCAAGAGGCCATGCTGGAAAAAAAGTGTTTCCTGTCAGCAGGGGTGGTTTCATTCTTGCACGGCTTCGCACAGTCGAGGAATCTTAAACCTTGGCAGCCCACTTGTTTCAGTGGAGGATATGAGTGTTGAAAATACATGAGTTTGAGCGTGGCAGTAGGCCTTTATTTAATTTATTTATTTGTTTCACAGCTGTTATTTTCAGCTTCAGAAATACGCACGTGACTGTAACTATAGTGCTAAGAGACTGATAAATACCTTGAAAAGTAATAGGATGTTAGCACAAGGTTTTGCACGATTTCTACAAACAAAAATAATGTTGATTCTGTAGATTGAGCCTGCCACTTTACCAGTTCATCCCAAAAACAATTAACGTTGTCTTTCGTAAAAAACGATGGATGTGCAGACTTTTACACTTGATCCAACGTTACTTTATCCTGCATTTTGTTCTCTTTAAAAGTCCTGTGATTAAGTTACTGACCTGAAGCTAAACAGGTGGGTGTGGAGAGAAGTGCCGAGAGAAATCAACTTTAACCTCCTCTGATAGTGACAGGCAGTAGCTGAGCCATTACAGACAAAGACTGTCCATAAGCCTTAATGCACCATTCATAGTGCTGTGAATCAACAGGGCTTTAATATCATGCCGTGATGAAAGTGCTCAGCTTGAGTTGTGTGTCTATAGAGATCAAAGAGGGTCTGATTGACTTACACGCACAAGAAGTGTTGAATTGGAAACACGTTGAAGGGAACTGCAACTAAAGTGTATTGCACGTACGTGGCATTCCTACTAATGCTGGCAAAACCCATTTCTTTTAATGCCTAGTTCACAGTTGTATATATTTTGTTTCAAAGTGCTGCTTTATTTTAAGATAATCAGCTACAATTTCAAACGGTTTTAAAAGAGTAAAACAAGAGTGATAAAATAGTGCAGTCGTTTTTATTGCACATTCAATTTAAAAATAATTGATGCAGTAAAATTCCTCAGCCACTGTATATAATCCGAGGTTTAGATTAATTACTGCGCCTTGGATTCCCTCTACTATGTGCGCAGACGAAGACAGCTGAAGATAGATAAGACACTTTCCCTTCAAACACATTTACTTGAACTCCCCCTCTCTGTCTGTGTCAGTTCTTGGCTCTTGATGTGCGGAGACACCCCCCCGTCCTAGACTGGGGGCTTCTACTTGGTTCACCACATGCCAACTATTTACTTTTTATTTAACTAAACTGAAAGAATGTTGAGTGTGTCTTTTTGGGGGGTGTTTTTTGTAATCGTCAAACAGTGATATTGTGCATCCTCCTCTAATCATTCAAAGCTCAGAGGCTTTGGGGAAAAGGAGGAATGTTTTCATTCAAAGCTGATGCACTTCATTATTAAAAGTACCAAATAAAGTTCCATGGATGAAGTCTGGAAATGAATAAGTATAAATGTATTTTAGTTTTCCCATATACTGCCGAGATACATCCGTTATTGTTTGTGTAGTTCCGTAGCTCTGGGCTAACATTAATTTTAAGGTGAAGAGGTAGGATGTCTAAAATATGCAGCCTTTGTTATGTGACACAGAAGACAGGTGGAAGGTAAAGATCCCTCTCCGTACAATCTCTAGTGGAGGGAATCCTGACAGCTCTGTGGTGTCTTGTGAAGGAGCAGGATTTTTCTTTTTCTTTCGCAGGCGTACGGGTGGGGTTTCTCCGACTCGGAGATAAACAAGGAAAAAGAAGAATTATTAATTTTGCCACAGAGCCACTCCCAGCATTAAAAGAGTTCACATAGAGGAATGCAGTGTGTTGCTCAATGTGTGCAAATGTGTCTGCGTCTGGATTGGTCAGGATGCTAAACTCCTTAACGCACGTCTTTTCATTACTTGCAGCAAAACAGAAAGAAGTTACCACTTTTTATTGTATGGGATTCATATATCCTGCTTGGTTTTGCCGTTTCAAATGTGATCTGTCACTTGACATTTGTAACCATTTTCCTATTTTTTTTTCTTTATTTTGTATAGATTCTGCTCTTGCTTTGATTTCATCCATCCACTTCACAATGTTGGTAATATTAGCATTTATTATCCTGTTCCACGTCATCTCCGCAATCCTACTCTTCATCTCCACAATACATAATGTGAGTAACCTACCCTTATTATGTATTATGGTTGTGTGTTTTTATTTAGCATTTTAGGTGTATAGAGAAAGGTAACTGAATTGAATACTTCAGTAGCATAGCAGTACCTCATTCAAGAACTACTGGTTCGCAGTAGTACACTTGATAAAAGCTGCCAAATATATCTGGGAAGCACGAAAAGAGGAATAAAACATCTTACCCAATGAAAACATTAGAAACGGCCGAACCCCATTCTTTCAACCCTACTTGAGCATTTAATGTTTCGCCACTTACTTACTCCAGCTACGGCGATGTGATCATTACAAAACAGAAGTACAAGGTTAAGTGAGTTAAGAGAGTCAATAAGTGTGTGCTAGGCAGAAAACGCAAGAAAGTTCATGACTCATATCCCTATTGCAGTTCTCTCCGGAAAAGCCAAAACTAGCTCTCAGGGGCTTTCCTGATAGGTTCTCAATGATGTAACTGCTCCCATCCATTTCTGTAGGCATGGTGGACAGGCACCAACTACATCACTGACCTATGGAAGACCTGCAATGAAACGTGTGTACCGATTCCAGACAGCAGCTCAACCAGTGCAGGTAACCAAGTGGTTCTTCTACAATGCTTTTATATCTTGTATAACCTATGGTACCCAACTGTGGTGTTAAGGTTTGGGAACTAAAGTTGATCACCAGATGCTGGGCATTAGAGCTTTAGTTAGCCCTTACACACTGAAAGGCTTAGTTATTCTTCACAACAAATGTATGGTTAAGACTACCACCAAAAATCACCAGCCACAGCCGCAAGTGCCAACTACTGAACTAGAGTTTAGCAAAATGTCAAGATCCAACTCATTTCTTTGAAAGAGTACAATCCCCGCTCTCTCTCTCTCCAGGCTACCTCCAGGCCGTGCAGGCAACCATGATATTGGCCACCATCCTCTGCTGCGTGGGCTTCTTTGTGTTCATCCTCCAGCTCTTCCGCCTGAAGCAAGGGGAAAGATTCGTGTTCACAGCCGTCATCCAACTGTTGTCTTGTAAGTTTCACACCCTTGCCGGGGGAATTAATGTTCCTTACATCATGGAAGACCTCAACTCTCCTCCGATAGCTGGAATGCATTCATGGAACACAAGATGGAAACCAAATGAATTAATCTGTCCTTGTCTCTCCTCTCCAGCTCTTTGCGTAATGATTGCAGCTTCGATTTACACCGCCGAGCACAAGAGCTTTCATCCAGGGAGTTTGAAAGACGGCGACTTTGGGTCCTCCTTCGTTCTAGCTTGGATTGCGTTTCCCCTGACCCTGCTCAGCGGCTTGATGTATCTAGTTCTGAGGAAGCGCAAATGAAGGACGGTGACCCCTGTTCCGCAAGAATAACCAACTGCCACCCGCAAGTCAAAGGAATACATTTTGTATATAATTCTTTTTTAAATGTATAGTGAAAATACAATGACAAAATATTACTAAGATTGCAACAATATATTAACAGTAGCATACTGGAAACCTATATAAAACTAGGAATTGTATTATATAGAAGTTTAACCCTTTTGTACCATTTTAAAATATATAAACTTTAACCCTATTCTTGGTGAAGCCATATATGCTGTGATTAAAAGGCTTAATAGCTGGAGTACTGATCGGATGTGCAGACTTGAAAACTAAAATAACTGCAAGACATCCACAAAACGTTTTGGTATTAGACTTGCCCTCAAGACATCCATTTATTGCTTTAACCACTAGACAGCTATAAAGTTGAGAAGCCTTCCATTTAACATTTCCAAGTTGTGAAATTGCTTTTTGGTTACACTGTCACCACCCTATTTTACGATTATCCTTTGACATGTGAAATCGGGCAGCGTTAGTACAATTGGGAAATGTTGCATTTTGGTTTAAGAGTTTCACTGACCTAAGCTTTATTAGAAGCCAGATCAAAGTACAATATGATGCAGCCACATCTGCAGGGCACTACGTTTTACTTGAAAATGAACATTAAATTATTTCATTGCAAAATTAAAAAGTGGAAAACTTCATACATAGGCGTTTTCAGTCAACCCACTAAGGCCGGCCGTGAACACTATTTTGTACACCTATGCGAAGCCAAAAAGAAATTCAACGAGGTATCTTAGATGGATTGTCATTAAGCTCCAAACTGAAGCCTACTGGAGCCAGAACACATCTAAAAGGAGAGCCCTGTGTTCTTGTTAAACGCGCTTCATTCGTGTGAATATTTTTCACCTAATGTATTACTCTACACAGTGAGTTTTTCATCTTTTTTTTTTTTTTTTTTTTTTTTTTTTTTTTAAGAACTTTTATGTTCAGTGTGCAGAATTTTGATCCAGAGATCTGTGTTCAGTTTAAAACAAATTACATTTTTTTTTTTTTTTAAATGAAGTTATACATTAGTATAAGGGTAATTTGAAGTAGATAGTTGGGAATCAGATTGGATTTCTTTTGTGTGTGTAGGTCCATCTATATAAATGGTTTTAGTCCTTAGGAAGGTAAAAACCACAATTTTGAATTGAAGATGCCAAAGTAACTGAAGCTGTATTTATTTTATAGATAGGCTTTTTTGCATTAATTTAGATTTTTTTTCTTCACAAAGTGTTATTACAATTTGCTTGATTTTTCTTTTTACCTTAATGTATACAAATTAAAATGTTTTGTGTTGGTAAATACTGAAGGGCTTTTAAAAACACCGTGGCAGCTTTTCATGCTTTGGGTCTTAAACGGATATAGATCTGCATTTTTCCAGTGTTTCCAGCAGAGCTTGACACCGAATCCTGCCAAGGGTTCGACATGTATGTGGATCCAATGAAATGTATTTTTACATTAAAAAACAACTTTGAAATCTTATGCAGGTCATCTTTCTTGGAAATCAAATGATTCTGTCGTCAGGGTGACTGACTGATTGTCAATCGTACAGTTAAGCAAGACATCCTCTTTTCTGTGATCAGATCTTAATGTCGAACGCTGAAAAGCACCAGGGGAAAGTGCTCTACAACAATGGCCCACATATCAGTTGGGTACCATAGGTCATCACAATAGTCAGGGGGAATTTACACACAAATAAACTACAATGACTTTTACTTCTACATTTGAACACTTTCAAACAGGCTAAACCACAGAAATCATTGCCAATGGTTAGGGTTTTTGGCTTGACAAATATTATAGCTACACATCCATTTACCCATTCTACTTAAGTCTTTTTGACAGGTTTACATACGAATGTATTTTTTAGATTTGCACTTCAAATGCAAAATATTCATCGCACAAAAAATAAAAACACGCATGACTACATACACGTTTGCTATGAAGCATACTAAAAAAAAAAAAAAATTCACTTACCAGATCTTTCCACCAGGGTACATTTCCGACCATCATCTTGTCCCCTGCAGAAGGTTAAGGTCTCTGCACCATCAGGTAGGTGGTCTTGTGCATCCTTCTTGGATCCAATATCTAGCACTGATGAATACTTTATTTCACCCCAAAAAGTGGAGAAAAACCATTCCTTTTCAATTGCCGTAGAGATGCCAAATCTTCACAGGTCATTTTGACTTTCATCAGGATATACTTTTATCTCAGATACTTTAGTCTCTCCACCCACAGAGCAAATGGATACGGGGTTGAATCTCATGGACCACCCATTGGATCAGGTGGTAGAGTATGTGGTTACATTGTCTTGACTTCCACAACAAAGGTCTTGTGGACCAACCAGCTACATAGGTCTTCTTCTAGAGAATGGATACAGCTCAGAAATGCCAATGAACTGACACCAGGTCTCTGCCGTCGACCAATTCCAGTCTAGAATCAGAGTTGATGCCAAATGACAGCAGCCAAAAAGGTACATAAATTATACCCATTCATCACAAAAGCCACAAGGAGGATCCCAATAAATAAAAGTAACAGCAGCCCACAGAGGAGGATAAACTAACTTCTACAGTTTCCGCTCAAAGAGCACTATGAACAGATCAGGTCAGTCTGCAAATCAAAATAAACACATTTTGCATCTCATTTGAGCAGCGTAACCGTTGCTAAGCAAAATACACATGTAACAAACTTTTAATGATTTTGCGTTACAGTAGAACAAACTTCAATATAAAAGGATACTTTTAAACTTACTAGAAAGAACAAAACAGACTGGAAGGGTCAAAGGTGATTGGGAAAATAAGACTGCTCACACTTAATTGAAATGTAAACGCCTAGCTGTATAATTGGGTACTGAATCACACAGTGGGGAAAAACTGTATACAGTACTCCATCTTTTTAATAGGTTTCAGCAAAATACAGAATTAACCATTTAGGAGTCTGCCACCAAGTGAAGAATTTATCTTCAGAAGTTTGGCTCAGGCCAACAACAAGGAACTAAAGAGTTTTTCATTTTGTCGCTATTCATGAACAATCTACATGTAAATCAGTTTAAATAACAAAACATCTGAAGTAAAAGTAGTAAGAAAAACATGTATAAATAAGCTTACAAAAAGTACACCCTTCACAATTCTATAGCTCCTCTAGGAAGAAGGGTTTTGAAGAGAGAGAACCTCAAAAGTTTGAATGTTTACCATATAAAACCAATATTCACAATTACAGAACACAATTGTAACGGACGCAAATTATGACCGTGTTCATGGCTCATGAGCACTGACCGACTGGATTTCACTGTAGGGTCCGTATCGCCCATAAATGTCCTTTCCTACAATTGCAAAACAGTATCTCCTTCCCGAGGCAAACTGCGTGAGCTTACAAGCCATCGGCAGCGGAAGGGCTGCAATGATGCCGATGTTCTTCCACTTCGACACGCAGCCATTGAAGTTCTCGTACAGCACGTACAGATAATAGCTGTGCATCGGCGCGGCGTTGGGGTCCATCTGCGCCACATTCCACAGGATGCCAATTCCTTTGGGGTTTTTGATTCTAGCCACTTTGAGCTCCAGCTTCTGAGGCAGATTAGTGGTGGCAGCTATAGGTGGGAGATTAGGTGGAAATGAAGTCGCAGGAAGAGGGGGAAATTTAGGATCCTGCAAAATAAAATGCATATCAAACCAAAGAAAATGCATTAATTAATTAATAAGGGCAAGAACATTGAGGTCAAAGACTGTCCATTACCTGACCAGGAATTATGTGAGTTACTGTGGAATCTGCAGCATTTACTTCAACGTTACATGGAGGCGTGGGCTGTGGACTTTCTGCTGATCAAGAGGCACGCAACATGTCAATAAGAAATGCTATGATAAAGCACCACCCCATAAAAAATAAATTAAACAAAACTGGTTATTTCATCGTGTTGCACAGAGGACATGAATACTCACCCTTGGGAGCACTGCAGATGGCATCTTTAACAGGCTGATGTATTGACTGGACAGTCTTGGTACAAGAGGATGCAGTATTTTCTGGGCATACAGCATTCTACAAAATATCCAGAAGACCCAAGTGTCTTTCATTCAAAAATGTAGCTTCACAAAAAGCTTAATCAAGTGACGTAATAACACATGAACAAGGTCAAGGTGCAGTGATCATTACCTGAGCTGGTATCGGTTGTGCCACATTGCGTTCCACACCAAAACCACATGGCGCTTCTGGCAGACTTT
Organism: Amia ocellicauda; assembly: GCF_036373705.1. Lineage (NCBI taxonomy): Eukaryota > Metazoa > Chordata > Actinopteri > Amiiformes > Amiidae > Amia > Amia ocellicauda. The sequence goes on from NC_089866.1 coordinate 6,330,456, forward strand.
TACCTGCTGAAAAATGTAGGATCTATTTTAGATTGATTAAGACTTAAGTGTTATTTTAATTTTAGTGGTCTCTGTGAACTACAGGTGGGAATTTACAGAAATTGGGTTTTGTTAACAATTCAGAAACCTCTAATATGAAGTATAATGGGATTTCAGTATACTTAAAGTTGTGTGTGGGGTGACAGTGGAATTTAAATATAAAATATAAAACCGTAAGACATTACACTGAGAAGATTTACAAGGAACTGCTTCAGGAGCGAAGTCTGTGGGAACAGGCGCTTCGGGCTCTTGTCTGTCCACAGAATTCTGAAAAACAAACGCACAAAACAGGCCTGGGTAAAAATAGAAAAACTAATATATAATTCATTAAGGAGACTTATGCCTGACGAGTTTTCCCTTTTGATTGTCAACAAGCGAATGTGGACAACACAGCAAATCGATGCAGCTTTGGAACAAATGCCCTCAGGTGTTGAGGCAAGGACAAATATGTAGTGTGTATTCCAAGTATTTCCACATGGCACTCAAAAGCCAGAGCTACACCTGGACATATTAGCCTGCCAGTTATACTTTTGAACAGATTTCTCCATGAAATTCAAGCACCTTCGGTTATCATCCACAAAAAAAAAAAAAATCATAGTTTTCCCCCCACTCACAGACCTAATTTCCCACTGAAGGTCAGATACTTTACCGTAAGTATTAACTGCACTGTATATTGGATTTATGTACATTGTTCTTGAGGTATTTATTTAGTATGGATTTATCCCACCCATATAAATACACTGCAACAAAACTGCCAACACAGGGATACTATAGTGAAGTGTACCTGACTTCGGACCTGGGGCTTCTCAGTCACTTCCGGGATACTTGCTGGCACTGGTTCTGGTGGTGTACTGCCAACTGGTAAATGGGTTTATAAGAGGACAGTTAAAATCCAAAATATGTACACCTATAAATTCTATAGAAATAGATCTTCACTGCAACACATCAGCAACTATAACCAAATATTTATGCAGTATTACAAAGACCATTAATTGGATTTAAAATGAATGACTTGTAATTTTTACTGTTGATAAAATATTATACAGGGACAATGTTCATTTAATGTATACAATTTACACAATCCAGTTTTAATACGAGTAGATAAAAATACAACTGAAGGCCTAAATCTGCACATTGCTAATGACAATTGTACTAGGTCAAATCTGAACAGCCAAAATAAATTAATTTTAAAGTTAAAGGAAAATTTGTATGGTTAAAGTACCTGCTGCTTCAGTTTCCGAAGTGAGATCAACAACGCCAAGGTTTCTCAAAACTGAAACCTTAGGACAAACAGAAAATAAATAGTGTCAAATGTAAAAATACTAAACTGGAAACATTCCACACACACACAGTTTATCAAAGTTAATTTAATATTCAGTACTTAAAAATATGAGTAAAACAAACAAAAGCACTAAAAAGCCATCTATAAAAGATTACCAAATAAAACATTCTAATACGTTTTGGAAGGGAAGGGAACTATGAATATAAAATGAATACCCGATTCGGCACAACACTCCCAGCGTTCCTTTTACTTGGCATGAGAACGCCACAAAACACCACCTCGTTTTCCTTTTCTGCAAATCACAAATGAAAAGTCAATGCATTAAAACATACACTTATAAAAGTTATAACGAATGAGTTTCCTCATACTTCAGACATTGCACTGGTGAAACCAATGCCAATGCAGCTTTTAGGAGCAGTTTGATGGTCACATCCCCCAGGTGCAAGAGGCAGAAACCATGTAATCCAATTACGTAGAGTAAAACTAAGCTTTTTAGACAATTAAAATCACAGACGTCTGCCAACAAGTGGGTCCTGTAGTCTTATAAACAAGGCCCATAAGCAAGTACCCACTACAGGTCAATCTAAAATTAAGGTTTTTTAAAAAAAAAAAAAAAAAAAAAAAGGGGAATGGTAGCCTTTCCTATCTGGGACGATGTTACCAACTGTCTGCAGTGCTTTATCTTGTGGTTTCTCAAAGCTTAATATCTCCTGGTCATTAGATTCAGAACACTTTCATTTTCTAAAAGGTCCGTACGTTTCAGGTGCTTTGAAGTCCTTTTTGACCCAATCTGTCAGATTTGGACTATGACAAATGAGGTCTTCGCTGGGTGTCACTGATGCACAAGAAAACGGCCGATTGCAGATAAAACCATTGGCAAACAACGTCCTTTTCCAAGGCAAAACTGAATTCAAATGCAGGTGAGCATTTGGAGTCTCCTGCACATGGCACAGTAGTCCTTGGTTGAATTAAGTACAAGTTTAAGTATTAAGTTGGGAGAGCTTGGTTTGATCTCGGCCTCTTTTCTCCCTGAAGCTCTGGAGTTCTGAAATTGGTTTTAACTCGTGGTAAATGTTGCATTTGACCTTGCGTCTAAAATGAGAATGCCTCCTTTCGTCCGTCGAAATGTTTTCCAGCATTACTTGCATTAAGCAATGTCCCAGACGTTTCCCAGAAAAGCAAAGCAACGAAACTGCATTAGTAGAGAATACCTCGGGAGAAGCATGCTCTTGATCCTCTGGGTTTTGTAGAGGAGAAATGGCTGAAAGTTCAGGGGGTTTAGCCGAGCCAGGAAATTTAATGTGAGAAAGGGCTCTCCTGTACTTTTATCCATTGCGAAAGGAGCATATGGGCCATTGTCGGATAACCACTTCCTAGTTTTTAATATTTCTGAAGGATGGGCTTAAAAAATACAAGGTCTGGCTCAGCTATATGATCCACTTGAAGTTTCAGATACTGGAAGAAAGCCAGGGAACACCTCCGCAGTCACGTGCAATTTCTACAGGACTTCTGTGGGAGCACTGGGAACATTTGCTTCTAAACCCCGTCCTGCTGATGACTTGTAAAGACTCACATTTAACGATTTATGTATAGAAAAAATTAAACTCAGAGAAGCAGGATTATGGGGTGTTAAGCTCAGGGGACACCCTTCTACATGTTGCTGGAAAAATGCAGAAAGGGCGTTTTGTTGTACCATAGTTGTGGATTGTACATTATCAAACAATTTTTGATTTTGTGGAAGCAAAATTATGTCAGAATTATTTAACCAATCAAAGTTGTGAGAAATGTCCTGCTCTCCCCACCAACCCACAAGATTAATAGAAAGTAGAAACTGAATAAGCTGAAATCAGTGTGGGACACTGTCAATGTGATTTGTTTCCAGGGTAGATATAGGCATTTGTATTTATGACTAGTGGAGGCCAGTCAATAACAATGAAAAAGTCTCGTCATTTTAAAATCGACACAGTGAATGGTTTGCAGAATTGGTTTGACAGGAACTAATTTACTGGAATGACCTGAAGCAATCCATCCATCCATCCATTTTTGAAACCGCTCATCCCGGTGAGGGTCGCGGGGAAGCCGGTGCCGATCCCGGCAGGCATAGGGCGCATGGCAGGAATACACCCAGGACGGGACGCCAGTCCATCACTGGGCAACACACACAGACGCACACTAAAAACACCCCACGGGGAAAACATGCAAACTCCACACAGACAGGCCCACAAGCCGGGACTCAAACCTGGGACCCTGGAGCTGCGAGGCAGCAGCATTAACCATCACAGCACCGTGCCGCCCTGACCTGACGCAATATCATTCCCAATTTATTTTGGGATATTTTATTATTTTGAACCGACAATCATTGAGCAAATCTGTTTTTACTATTGATCGTGAAGCTGGGATTTGTATTGGCACGGTCATTTTAACGTGCATTTCGATTGTATTTTAAATCTACGGAAAGTAGACTATAGTTTAATCGTATGATGAAAAGTATTTGTACAGTTTATTTGGCATTTGTGAGAAGTAGTGAAATGTTGTAATAGACATCTCCCCATTTCCAGTTAGGTTCATTAACACATTTGTACAATAATTAGAAGATAAATCGGTCACTAATAATAGAATGTTAATCGGAAGCCAATTACGTCTACATTCTCTACCAAATGTGCAATGATGACCCCTGAAAGTAGAAGCAACATGTTCCCAGTCTACATTTTCTAGCAAAATGTAGACTGCTATCCCCTCAGCTTTAAATGTAAACTTTCTGGATGAAACCATGAAGATGTAATCACTACCTGGCATCAACACATGCACAGCTTAACCTCTTTGGCTGAAGTAAAGAAAAAAAAAAAAAAAAAAAAGTATGTTCAGTAGTATCTATATCTATACGCATGGATCTTCAGGTATACAACTGTACATTTTTGGAGCAGATTAAAATGCACTCAAATGGTCTAAAGCCCCCCCTCCACACTTACCTGAATGTCTGGGGTCTGCTACACACCGACTACGCAATATGGGCTCGCAAGATGAATCACGGTTTGCTGTAGCTGCCGATGTGCTAAACGACCGCAAAAGGAAAAAGGGGGGGGTTAGGGTGTGTGTAAATTATATAAAAATGATTCTGTATACTTCCACACCATTAAAATCAAGATTCAAAACAATAAATATGCAATATTTTTGACCTGCTATGTAACTGGAGTGATTGTTAAAATAACAATGCATTAGGGGGCTTCATCCATCAACAGGGCACAAATGAAATGTAAATATCTCATCGCACAAAACCGAAGTATAGACAATTCTATGTATCCATGGAAACTAACCTTGCAAAGTGTTGCGGTTCATCCTATTAAACCAACAATCCTACATTATGTAAAGCAACTTCAGCAAGTTCTTCCAAAATGTTTTACTACACTTGACAGGGGTTGATGTACCAAGAGGTAACTTCATAGAATTCATAAAAATCCCTACTCGAAGATGAATCTTCTCCAACAGGTAACCACAGTACACAGTAAACAGGATGAATAGGACTATGAAATGGGGCAGAATAATTATTTGAAATAATTGTGCAGTATAGTTTCATTTTATATTCAAGAGTATATAAAAGCTCAGCGGCTACCGATTCCTTAGCTTGGTTCTGCACTCCTGGGAGACTATGGTTTCTGAGGATTGTAGATGTACAAATGTAGGTGCCTTTTAGGTAGTACGCGTCATTTAATAAAGGCTACAATAGGGAAACAGAACCACAGCACCTTGAATGAAGGATATTTAAATGGGTAGGTAGGCAAGTCAAAGCTGCCAAATAAAAATGCACATTTCACTTTACATTGACTTAATATTCACAATTGCATAATGATCACGAACACACACAAACTCATCCCTCAAGGATGCAGTATTTAGTCCACTTTACAGCAGAAAATAGATGTGGGATGTTGCAATAGCCAGATGTCTGCATTTACAGGATTTCTGGCAGGCAAAGGTAAGATTTCAGGTTTTCTGAAGTTAGATACTCATGTCAACCTCATGTATACACAAGGTGTGCCAAATATTGAAGGCCATAAATTAGTCATTTAAAATACTAACCCACTTAAACATTTACGTTTTGCCTTCTGGTTATTAAATTCTAAAGTTATGCAATACCCAGAGTGCTGGTTACATCTTCTCTATTGACCGAGCCAGACTCAAAACACTAGATGGCACTATGGTCCATTTGTACTTCCCCCCTCCATCCTCTGTCCACAAAACATATCCGGACACTGGAGATGCACGAACAGTCAGGTGCGTTCCATTAACTCCTCACGCATTCCATCTAGCCACTTCTAGAATTCGAACCTGAAAGGAGGAAGAATACATTAAAAAAGCAGTTCGGAAAATACCTAGACATTGCAGCAACGTTCTGAGCTTCCGAAGTTCTCGTGTCGCTCGCCGGGGACTGCATGGACAGAACGATGTCCGTGGTCAATCCCGAGGAGTCCAGGACACAGGGCGGAGACGCTGCGGTGTCACGCGGTTTAGGTGTGGCAGGATTGGAAGGATCAGGTACAACCTATAAATAGAAGTAAAAGACAACTCCTTGAGATCTCAATCCTAAATTTTAGGAATCGAGCCTCGCTGCCCTTTAAAAAGCTTTTGCGTTTGCCTACAGAGATGTAGAACACTCTCAGCGTTTTAAAACCGAATACAAGCTAAACTTTAGACGTTATTTTGGAACCGCACTCCATCCCATTTTAGGATCTCGGGACATGCCCTCAGTATCTTTCATGGGAATGTATTAATGCATTATAAATACATTTTGAATATGCACTACTTTACATATGCTTTGCAACCGAAGTTTCAAAAGCAACAAATCTTCCAATAACCAGTTTAAAGTACCTTGTCAAGAACTGGGGGATCTTTGGAGGCCTCAGGTCTGACCCTTGTCACTGAAGACAGAACAACTTGAATCCTCCGCTTAAGTTTGTTAATTTGTGCCTGAAATAAATTTAATAAAATTGCACACTCATTTTCAATTAATGAATTCACAGATTTGTAGTATACAGTACACATTTGCTGTAAATGTGTGGAAGACAAGATTAAACTATTAAAAGATGCACCTCTGCTTCGAATTATTTTGGTTCCTATTGCCGTAAAGATCAAACTTGAGATGCATCTTGGCCAGCTAGGAAGAGCCTTGCCAAGTGATAAGATGAACAATAATACCAGTCAAAACGAGCAGGCTGAAGGCTCTTTACATGCTTGAATGGAAGGAATTCTAGCAGAGCTTTGCGTTCAAACATCCATTGCTAAACGCATCTACTACAGTGCACATCTTGAAAAATGAAATTAAAACCTCACTGCTTACTTGCATGTTGTTGACCATAATTTCATGTTTGTGACTGCAGTTTACTCTCTGGATTCGTTCCAACAATTCCTGCATCTTATTCTCAGACTGTTTCACCATAGCAAGGGTTTCCTGCTTAATCAGTTCCTGGATCTGAGGAGAGGAGGTGGATATTTGCATTTTTTAAAATGTATATACACAGACACACAAAATGGGATTTAACTGAAGCCCAAAAAAGTTTAAAGACTTCCCAGCTCACCTGAATGGAGATTCTTTGATCCAGTGTACTCTCTTTATTCTCAGCTTGAGAAGTTCTGGGTCGCTTGCATGACGTACTTTCTGAATGACATCTTTTCCTTTTAGTCATTACTTGGGGGAGAAAAGAAAAACGAGTGCTATTAAAAACACAAGATGGAAAGTTTGCTACACACACAAGGGAAAAAAACAGAAATGTACTGGACTTTAAAAGGTTAAATTCTTACCCTATTTGGAAAAAAAAATACTAGCAACTGAGGTGTCAAGCCTAATTCAACTCCGACCAGATCAGACGCGTCAGTTTAGGCGGCATCTCATCAGCAACACACTTGACTGTAAAGCTTAACAACTTCAAATATTCTCTGATGTGACCTTTGGAGAACAGTTGACCTTTAAGGTATCAGAAAAACAATGCGGCCCGTCAAATTTATACATTTACGGTAGGCTTAACCCCCATGGGTTGTATCCTAGATTGACCTCCGCTCTCATTTATGTGGTTTTCCTTTATAAAAATCAGTAAAGGTACTTACCAGCATCATCCTTGCTGTGCGTATCTGTATTGCAGTCCACAGAAAAAGCAGTGTGTGTGGAGCCGTTCATGGTCCTTCTGTTGTTCATCATCACTTTCCCCAGGTGGCTACTGGCTGCAATTCTCTCCAGTATCGGTACCACATTCTCCATTTCTGATGTGCTTACAAAATTATAATTGAAGTCAGCTTCTTTGGTAAACGCCTGAGCCTTGTGGTCAGATTTACAACTTTCCAAAGTGTTGGTTGACCAGACATGCACTTGGGAATCTAAATGATGCCCTAAAAACTGGGATGAACATGCAGTTTTAGCTTTGAAAGACACATCCATCCCAGTAGATGTCATTGCAGATCTAGACCCCACATCTGCAGTTTGCTCCAGGGCAGATTTATTGCAATTAGAATGGCAAAATACGTCTGTAAACGTGTGCATGTGTTTTTGATTGCTACTGATGACTATACTCTCGTTTTCAGGTTTTATATTTGGATTAGTTGGCTTTCCGAGAACATCAAGTTGTCCCCGACTAGACGCAGGCATGGTCTTCCGTGCTCTGCAAATCTTTCTCGGGCCTTCAGAGCCGTCCATGTCTGAAAGTGCAATAAAGGGGAATTGAGCTTGCTTACCTGCATGAACTTCCATCAAAATCTAGTCATGTGAAGGCCCTTTCTAGCGCAGGTTTTTGTTTCAACCAGATCCTACGAAAAGAAAACGCACATGGTCCATGAGGGGTTACCTGGACCGAATATCAAGCTTCATTCGGACCTGGGTGAAACAAGACCGCGAACTGATGGAGGAAACCAATACAGTCACCTCGTGTGAAATATCGTCTGCATTTTGTTTGCAAAAACACGTTGAAAACAAGATGCATACACAACTACGGTTTACATACAAGTTTACCTCAACACTTATGCACCGGATATACACATCCTTTCAAAATAAACCTAGGCTAATGCGGATTTCTGCAGTCCCGATAATTTAGTTATTACATCCTCGCTGCGAGAATGAAAAACAAAAGGCCGCTGAATAAAACGGTGGCCGACGTTAAACTGCAAGGTTTGTCCCAGCTCCCTTCCCGTACAAAACGCCAGTCAAGCCGAGCGTACGTTCTGTATACGATCATTTAAAGCGAGCGTGCTCTGCCGCTGGATCACGTGTGGTTTATGATCGTAGCCATGTTTTAACCTGCATGCATATTAAAATGCATCCCTTAGAGCATATTAAATGGTCCCAATAATAATGCAAAGTATAACCCGTTTAAAATAAGCACATATGGACAAGTTTTCTGCTTGCACCTGCCTACAACCCTGTTCCTTCTCTGTTGCTTATAGGTATTAATTTACTTCTAAACCCAGTGCTTTTCACTTTCAAAATGACTTATTTTAGTTAAAGTCTCCCTTTATTATCTCACGTTAAGCACACGCTACCAAAACATGACAACTTACCTGAAACGTCTTGTTATTCCGTGCTTTCTATCCAACTCGCACCCGAGCCTTTTCTTTATTTAGGAACCCTAAACAAATCAAGTAAAACGTACGTAAAGCTTTATAGGCAACTACAAAGCAGTCTTGCACATCATAACACCGGGCTTCAGTTACAACTCACACCTGGCAGGTATCATTAGACACTGAATCCACAGCACCTGCCTGCGTTGGCCGAGAGTGCGGCTCAATTAATGAATTTGCTCCCTCAATCGTACAGAAATAGTTCCTAATCAATACACCCACCCACACGGGTACTATTAGGATTTGATTTACAAACTGATTGGACCCATGTAACTGCATTAAGATGGTTAATAAATAATCAAGCAGAACAGAATAGAATACAACACCCAGAGCTGTGTTTGTGCATACACAATTAAACATTGCACCTATGATAAAACTTCAGTTTGACTGGAATGAGACTGAAAGGGATTTTATTATTTTATTTGTCAGTCAGTCTATCCAACTCCAAAAAAAGTAGAAAAAAAAGTATTTGATTCTACATAGTTTTCCGAACATAAACAGTATGTACTACAGTTGGTTATCAAGCAAATATGGGCTTTATGATACCTGAATGGATCAATTCATGGCTGCTGGCAGACAGATCATTTTATGTTGTCTTGGACAGATATAGCAATGGCCCGTACACATTAAGGTATCTGCATCTTGCTGACATCTAACAAAACTCTGGGCCAATGCCTAATCATTCACTTAAGACTCATTTCTGAGCCCCTGGCACTTTTGAAGTGGTGTATCAAATTGTGCCAAAAATGCGATCAGTCTGGGTTATTTTTAAGTGCCAGCTGTGAAATGCAGCTCTTTCAAAGTCACTTGAACACGGTTTCCATTCACTTATTGACAATGCTCATCGTATATGATCAAAGGTGCATTGTTGTTGGTCATTTAAAGCAGGTGAGATGATAATCGCAACTCGATCAGTTGTCAAACAACAACAAGCACAATCGACGTGCCTAGTCACATGTATATACTATTTGAATGAACCAGACCAAATTAAAATGATATTATTCTCTGTCTTCTCTTACCTCTGTTTCTGATTTTGGCTTCATCTTGTCTCCCAAGCACAGTGTACAGATAATCACATGCAATCCACTTGCTTCTCCCGTTTAACACTATAACATACTTAGATCACTTTCGAGGCCTGTTTGTCTGAGCGGTGATTTCTTTTCTTTCGCTTCAGCGGTCGTGGTGGAAGAGTCCTGGAGATGGAGTTTTGCTCAAAAGCAGCCGAGTCAAGATCAAAAAGGCGGCAAACTCCAGTAAAAAGCTTTTTATCTCCTCCTAAAACTCCAATATCCAATATATCCTTGAAGCTTCTTCTCCATAATGGCGCTTTCATCTTCTAATCATTGAAATGGGCAAATTGCTAAACTGCAGGCCGTGAAGTTCATCAACGCTTGCCTTCAGTTTGTTTAGTCTTTAACATTGTGCCAAGTTCTGTGCTCAGAAGTGTCTTCAGAAGTGACCAGCTGAAGTTGTAGATTGGCCTGACCTTGAGCTGTCTAGAGCAGAGAAGTATTTCTATGGTAACTCTGATAAGAAGAGGCCTAAAACTGGGGAGTTTTTCTTTAAAAAAAAGAGGAATGTTATCCATCTTTAGCATTATAATGTCACCCCAAAGTAGGATATTTTTTGAATCAAGAACAGTGTGTGATAGTATTTTTTATCAACTACAAAAGGTTCATGAATCTTTGAGTAGTATAGTTCATTATCAATTTTGAAGACCACATATTTTAATTTTTACCACACACACACACACACATATATTATATACTGTATATATATATATATATATATATAGTTTTAACTGGTTTAGTTATAGACATGGATTTTGTTTAATTAATTATGTGTTCTAACTTTAGATATTTGAAACAGTATTTATGTAATGAGCAAAACTGAGGTGAGCCATGAACTGTCAGAGAGACCTATTGTGTTCTCCAGTTGCCTGTTGGATAACATTTGCCATCATACTGAATTAATTATGCATTGATCTGAAATTGAAATGGCTGAAAATAAATATATAATAGTACCATGTACTCTATAGATCAAAAAGTGTGACATTAAATAATCCAGCCTTTCTAACTTAATAATGTATGAGGGGTTTACATAATGTAGGTTCTGTGGAGAGAGTACTTCCATGCACAGTACAGGAGGAGAGAGATGCCTAAATATAGGATTGGTGTACAATTGTAGCACATTTAAATAGAAGGGATTCAATTTAATTTATTTTTCAAGTGGAACAGAGTGTTGCGTTAAAAAAAAACTTACTGTAGTACAGTCCATAAGTACTTCTAGGATATTCATTTATGCAAATTGTTTCATGATTTTAGATTTGCCAAACAATTAGGTTTATTGTTTTAGTTCTTATTGTGTGTGTGTGTGTGTGTGTGTGTGTGTGTGTGTTCTGTAACAGATTACTTTCTCTGTAAGATCTGTCATATCTTGGGTTCTTTAGCTAAACGCATTTCAAAAACATTAACTTGTTTACCTGTAGTAAATGTTGTCGATATATTAATACCTGGATGTGTGCAGAAACAGTTGTTGATTGTAAAATGCTGGAAACAAAGATTGCTGTATAATGACTAATACAGTATTGTGCTTCTGTTTGTATGTGGGATGGTCTGATACATTTATTTTCTTTGAATGCATCCCTTTCGTTCTTTAAAACATCTAACATTTTAGCATCATTTCTTGTTATTGTTTCATTGAAGTCAGCATTAGTCAGCTTAGTTGAATAAACCTCACCGATCTGCCTCATTATGTGGTTGCCTATGATGAATGATACCAGCTTTGCAGGTTGGCAGTGCATTCCTGGAGTGACTTTTGTTTGACTTGTTTAGGGGCATGCCAGGCATGTTTAAAAGCATGTGGGTGGAATGGGTTACTGGAATAATACAGTTCTGATTGATACTGCTGATGTCGTTGCCTTGCATACATACATGCAGCCGGACTACAGACTCATAAATGTGTAAACGTCCTTGAAAATGAAATAAAAAAGGTATGGTTGTTATATCAAAAAATGCAATTTTTATTTGCAGTGCCTTTTTTTCCCTGCTCTCAACGTGGGATGTATTTTGACACCTCCATTTAACTTGTGCTTGGGAGACAGTATTATATAATGACTCACTGTCTTTTTTTATTCATCTCAGAAGAAAAAAACCCAGTGTCAGGATTTTGTTTTTGAACACACACACGCACACAGGCACACACAATAAAAATATGGATGTACAAAACACCCACTGAACCAACAAACAGAAATGTCAGGGGTAAGAATATTCCAGTTTACCCCATCCTTAAGACATAATATATACATTTAACACTTGGACGGTAGCAATACATTATTAATCTTCGGAAAAGCAGAATTCTTTGTGTTTGTAAAAAATAATGCTCCCATTTCTCTTACAAATGAAATGAAAAGCCTTACACATACCCCAAATACGTGGTAGCCTATATAGTTAATTATGTATTAATTCTGTGACTCCTATGGTTTCTTTTTCCTCCTGGTGTTGGTGTAGGTTACAGTGCCGCCTAGTGGTTGAAGTCGTGGGTTCAGAGCCAACCCCTCACTGCCTGTAGTAACACTGGGTTGGAGTGATTGCTGCACAATTGCCTGTACTGAAATAAGTGTATATTACAGTGTTACAGAAAATGAGGCGACTGGAACCAACTGTTATTGTGTAGCAGTTTCCACAGCATGGCTTAAACCCAAACTTTAACAAACCCTCAATGGAACTGAACAATGGATTCCATTCTGGGTAACTCACAGGAAAAAGCAAAGGCGTGTAATAAATGACACGCTTTTATTTTGTGACTTAGTCGATTGTTTTGGGTGGTTTGAACAGGTGTAAGGCTTTAGACATCAATGCAAGGTACAGGACTTCCTTCGGGTTGGGTGAAGGAAAGCTGTAGGGAGTTTCAGTACAAACAGTGTTGGCCTCCTTCCACTAATACCTCAAATCCTATGTAAATTGCAAAGCACTTTCTTCCTTCCCTGTTGCTATTGCTCTTGCTTGGATTTGTCGAAGCGAGGAGTTATTGGACAAATACTAAATATTCAGCCGAGTCCTTGGGGGCGACAGAGATGTGCTTTACAAATGCATTTTAAAAGTGACTTTTAACTGCACCGTCTGAAAGGAAGGGCTGGCGTCGAGTTGGGCTTGTTTTGCTGCAGTCGGTTTGATGTTCTCTGATGTGATTGGTTCACCAGTGGGGAGACTGCAGAGAGAGACGTCAGCCCCCATCAGGTATTCGAGTTCCTCAGGACGCTGGTGAAAGCTAATAGAGTATGCACTCCGTCTGCCTTCCCATAATTAAGAACAGTTATTTGCAAGTGAGGCATGCCGAACAAGCCTGGTGTGTTTATTTGCTGTGTGCCGGGTGAACAGAGGATGAAGTCGAGGGATGTCGTTTCGAAGGGCTGATATCTGATGTCTCTCCACAAGCCCCATAAGGAGACGTGACCCTGTACTTTTAAACTGTTTGGGATTTCTTGTTTCTCTTTGAAGAATCAGTTTTGGTACTTGAAGGCTTGTTTATTTTGTTTTTTATTTGACCTTGCATCTCTATAATAACACTTTCCTAATATTTTACTCTTTTGTTTTATTTCATACTTCTAAGACTTTCATGCTGAGGTCTACGTCTTCAAAATGACAGCAAATGGTGAATCAATTTTTTGGTGTGTTCTTTTTTAGTACTGAATTGGTATACTCCTACAGCATTTATGGGCTATTGTAAACTCTAAAAAACAAAAAAGCAAGCCTTCTTTGTAGTAAAAGCTTTCTTTATTTTTTTTGGAAGACCAGATGCCAAACTTCAAACATTGCAAATATGTAATACTTATGTGTGGACTCTCAAGACTCTTGGTCATCATACAGTAGAAGCGAAGCTATTTTAAGACTTAAGAATACATGTATTAATGTTTAATTTCAAACGACCTGGCCTCAGGAAAAGACCAAAGTCAAACTGTGAAGACTTTCCTGCTGGAGACGGCAGCACCATGCAGTGAGAGTTTCAGACAGATTCCCTGACTTCAGTGTGATATTGAAATTAGTGTTCAAATTAGGCACATGTCACTCCATTAGGATGTAATGCTTGCCTCCTAGTAGGTTCTTTATCCTTCTGTTTGCTTTGCTGCAACATTTCCAATCAAGATTGAAGCTCAACTAATGTCAAACTATAGCATCTGGACACCTAAATTGCCAGTCAGACTGAACGGATTTCAACTCAGATGCTTTCAGTCCAATCAAAGCTACCTGCTTGTCTCCAAAGAAACAGTGTGATGTATGTTCGTGCATCTGGGCATTTATTAATGATGATGATTATTATTATTATTATTATTATTTATAAAACACAGCAACAACACCACCTGGGAGCAAACTGCCAGTGTATGTAATTAAATTTGTTGTTTTAAGTGGGGGTTTCTTGTTACGTCTGATGTCAGTGTTCCTGTGGGTATTTGGTCTGAAAGATGGCCTTTTGCCCTGTTTTGGGGCTTGGTCGTCACTTATTTCTTGGAGACGAGGGTTTTATTTCCAAGTTCGTGAACTTGCAAACCTCAGTCAACACAGTCTCATTAGCAGACAAATTAGTGGCATTGCATTGGTTCTTGGAAATTCACTCAGATACCAATGCGTGCTCTCAGACCTGGATGTGGCTGTTAACCTGTGTGTCTTCATCTTATCAGCTCTAATTACACCTACTAACATAGTCTTATAATCTCATTTAGAGCTGTCAGATGCGCTCCCTCTTGCATCTCTCGTTAAGCCCTAATGTTATCCTTGTTTATGCAGATACATTTTAGTTTTGTTTTCTTTAAATATTTAAAATACCTTAATATGATCATTAAGGGGTAACAACTCTATGCATCTTTAGAAATGTGCAGCAGCAACAACAACAACAACGATAATAGCAAAACAAAGAATAAATGCACCATCCAAACTCTGGTTTAATATGAGATATTAGATAATGTTGTGCCAACCATATAAGTAACCAGATATGGCAACAAATGTATTAACAAAATCAATTATTTGTTCCTCCAAAATACTCAGGACAGACATTTGTTTGAAGGATGTTGGAAAATATGCAAATATGTTTAAGAAATTCAGCTTTGTAAGCTATTAATAAGAGTTAGGGTGAGAAACCCAGTGTCCTGGCCAAACTCCAAATCAGACTTTCTCAGTGTGGTCTACCTTCAGGTCCTCCCATAGTTAACAATCTAATTCATGTTTTGCTTCTCCGCCTTAATCTGTTCTATAGTTTTGGGATAAAATAAATCAGCCTGCATTGAAGTGGATTGGAATCCTCTGGGAAGAAAATAATAAATTCAAGATTAAATATTTTGTTTTAGATCGTACCTCTATCTCACTTGCTTGATCTGACTGCACAGACCACAAACAATGGGATGTTTTTACCCGAGTAACTCTACAAAGTTGTTTGAAATTATACAGTTTGTTATCCTATCTCTTCAACATGTTGCTAAAAGGAAAGCAAAACAAACAACAACACAAAAAATCACTGGGAATGACAGGAGGAATAAAATTACTCACAAAGGGCATTGGTTCCTAGGCTGCTAAGGTTCTTGTATGCTACAACAGCCTTCCCAAATATTGAATGGTGAAAAAACAACAACAATGTGGCAAAGAGAATAAAGAAAACATGTAATTAAGGTGTCAAAGCCAAGTGCAGTTTTTATTTCGTGACACTAAAAAACTTAATGAATTCTTATTTTAATTGAAATCTTTTCTCCTCCTCACATTTTTTTTAAAGCTAATAAGAAGTTTGTCTCAGTGTGTGTTATTTTTTTTTCATTTCAAAGGCAATGGTATCATCACTTCTTCCTGGGGATGGTAATTTATTCAAATCATGATGGTAATAAAACAAAACCACATCGAGTGTAAAAGCCTATTTTTATCCCGGCTAATCTTTTGTTCAGACAGTTTTTTTGTTTCTTTTTTTATAAGGCTCTGGTATAATTTAAGTAAAATAAGTGGTTTAATTGCCTTTTCTCTTAAATTTAGCATGGGATAATTAAAGGCATTTATGCACATCAAATGCAGTTTACATAATTAGATGCAAGTTCCTGCTAAGCACCCATTTCTAGATTGCTGGCATTAGAAATGTTCATTATATTTCTTCTCGTATTGTTGCTGTTGTCAAGACCATTTTGGTTCTCTAGAGGTCCCACAATTCAATTACCGTCCAGTACAACGTTGATTAAAATATATCTACTTGACATCCTTTACACCATTCTAGAGTCCCATATTGTATTTCTGTGACATTTCTCTGATTATCATGTAATCTGTTTTTTAAGAAGATATACAGCCAATTTCTTCCTGTTAACAACACACTGCATCACTTCTACTGGGGAGGAAATTGCTCACTAAATACATTCGCACCAGTGGTCATCTGAATGCATCAGCTGTTGTTTTTCAGCACTTCCATGTTTATGTAGCTGTCTTGGGTAATATTAAAATATATGTGTCTCTGCTTTGTAAGTGTTATTCTTGTTTAATGTGACTGGAATAGCAGAATTAGTGATATAAGTGTCCCCAATATGTCTTTTGTGTTTATAACATCTAATAAATGCAGTGGCTTTTTAGGCTCCCCAAGCAAAAATTAATAAGTAGGTTAGATGTAATGGAATACATTTCATATTAAATCATGAACCAATCTTTTATTTAAAGTTCCTCATGCATGGTTGTAGTTTAACTGTGATTACATGAATTCTGTTTCAGTTTAATTTAACCTAATTTAACCTACATTAATAGACACTAGACATATACAAACAATGCAGTTCTTATTATAATATAATGTTATATATATTATATAGTATAGTAAACCCCATACTAACTATATATGTTAGTATGGGGTTTTTATCCAGTCCTACATGAAAAGGCAGATAAGATTTCCATTAATATATAAATGCTGTTAGGAATACAGACTTTTTGGTGTGCTTTGTATTCCTGATAGTATATGATGATGCTGGGAGTTATTTATATCAATATGCAAAGAAAAGACTTTGACTTAAGGAGGATTCCAATAATTTCTCATGTTATAGTGTAAGTGAAGCTGCTTGATCTTTGTGCCGATAACAGGACATAGATCAGGGTACATTTCCCTTAAAGCGCTATAAAACTTGCTCCTTGCTCAAAATAGAAAGGAAATAATTAGTCTAAACATTTCCCTCTATGCATTGTTTGAGAATTATTATTTTTCTAACCAAATGAGTTAGATGTATGACAGTCAGCGAGAGAGGGGGAAGGGGTACACGACATGCTTATTATTCAAACAACCGTGGCTGAAATTAAAATGTTACACTCCATGGAATAGATTCGGAAGGCACGATCTGTGTTGGACATGCTCAGTTTATTGCCTTGTGTACCAATATAAAGGTCACGAATGTCCACAGCATGTCCTCGGTGCTTGCACTACAGTTAATTAGTAAGTAGATTATGCCTCCACATTGCAGCTTTCCTGCACGATGACCAGTATTTTCTGAAAGTATCCACAGAGAGAGCGAGATGGCATGAGGCCAGCTATCCTTATTTCTTACCACCACAATCCCTTCCCAGGCTCAAGCTGGCTGTCAGCCACTTGGAGGAGGTTTCAGATGTTCAATGTACTGCGTTACATCAACACAACACAGACGCCGAACAGTGAGCTGTGTTCCATTTCAGGATCTTGTAGTAGATTCATAAACAGGAACAAAGGAAGGAATATATTTAGATCTGAATATGCAAAAACACTCCGACAATTATGGTTCTGTGCATCTGCCAGTTGTGAACGAAGACCCTTTTAAACCCGTCTTTGCTTCCCTGAAGTTGCACAGACTTAACCCTACTAGAGTCGTACACTAGAACTTAAATCAGACTGTCATTACCTTGCTTTACAACACTGTTTCCTAAACCTGGACTTTAAATATTATCCTTGCTGAGGCAGTGGCAGAGATCTGTGAAACACACTGTATAGATATTTGAACACTACGCTGTGCATCAAATTTAAAAGGCGGCAGTGTCAGGAAATGCATCTAATGTTAGGCTTGAATGTGCTCTTTTCTGATTTCTAAGGGCTTTTTGTTGCAGCTTTTCACAGACTGATTTTCTATATGAAGGTTGGCGTTTTTCCACCCATGTGGGTTAAGCACATCCTACCATTAGTTTATATGAAGATGTATAGCTGTAAGAAAAGGTGTTGACATCTGCCATCGCTCCCCTATTAATACTCCTGAGTTCCATATTGGTAATGCAGTTGCACAATTCAGACTATGAAACTATATAATCTCACATTGCATGCACAGACTGTACTTGCGAGTCAATGACTGCTCTATTACAAAATAAGGAATCGATTTCTACATTTAATAACTTTCCAGCTTAGAGTTATGATTTGTTTTGACATATTACATTTACATGATTTCAACATCTTTTCTTTATACCTGATTTTTTTTCTTTACTTTCTGGGATGCTGAAGTATTGCTTCATATCAAGTCACACAGTCTAGTTCTTGAGAAAAGTCTCGGAGGGAGTATGTTTTGGGTACAAACAGTTTTATAACAAGCTAAGCTTTTTTAGTTATACTGTAAATAAGCATTGATTAAATCAAAAAGTATGAAAGCCTCATCATCACTCACACTTCATAATGTCTGAAAATTACTTGAGACCAATTCCAAAATAAAAAAAGGCTTTTAAATCCATGATTATCTCACCTGTTCTCACAAAAATCTTCTTAAATTAGCTCCAAACATCTTTTGACTACTAAATGCTTTTCCTTTTTTGACAGTTTTCTGAGTTTTATAAATTCAATACAACCAATCGGCATCTTTGGCTATAGCCTCATAGATTGTTGTTAAGGCCCATTGACTGTTGTTAACTTCAGTCCTTATAAATGACAAAGCAGATCAATCACCTAACAATCTCCATTTATAGTGGTCATATCTTATGTCAGACTCTGGAAATCACAACCCCCAAAACTCCTTCTTGAACAAAATGCATGAAATAATTTGAGATGGATTATTGTACTTTATAAATCTGAGATGAAAGCCTTCAAAACAGTTCAGAAAGATATGATGATGGGTATCTTGTAATAGAAACAACAGTTAAGTATCCTATTTAAGTTATCTTTTCGATTTCCAATTGTGAAGTATCATTAGAAATCTCAGCCATACCATCAAGAGACCCAAATAAGTGACACATCCACAAACTCTTCAGAACCCTGGGGAGTGAAGCCACTAACATTTTCATACAGACAATGATCGTTACTACACAAGAAGAGTTTTAAACATTTGAAAAACAAAATATTAAATATTAAAGCACTTACCAAAGTCCTGACCTGCTGAATAAACCCAGTCTTTTCAAGATTATTATCAGTTTGTCTTGGAGAACAATTTCCTATCTTGTCTCGGAAACTATCAGATTTTTATTTTTTATTTTTTAAAGACAACACAAACAAGGATTTTAGGCAACTTTCATATGCAAACAAAAATATTTCACCTAGAGCCCAATAAGTGAACAGTATGTGTCAGTAATTGACTTGATGTGTTAGTGAATTTGTAAAGACCTGTAATCCATAGAATCAATGATGCAGGCAATAGCCATAATTACACTACCAAGAACCATCTCAGGTTAATCGGTTCTACTCAACAATGAAGGTGTAATGATAATATTTAAGACACAGAATGGTTTATTACTAAGGTTAAGGTTGTGACTTTAGATATTTTCAGGAATGCTTAGATCTAAGGCACAGAAATCTAGTAAATTGGAAAAATGTGGTCATAATAAACATCTAAATACAAGTGGTACAGTAAAACCCCTTTGGCAAGAAACTAAAAAAAAACTCTTGACATAATTAGATAAATTGGGGAAAAGTATTATTAGGGAAATCAAACTTGATTACAATCTGACATATATATATATATATATATATATATATATATATATATATATATATATATATATATATATATATATATATATATATATCATTGGAGGAGCACACATATTTACCATTAAATGATTAAATGATCACCGACTCACTAATGTGTGGCACATTTATTTTAATGGAATTACTGAGTTATAGATTCAATTCACCATCCATAGTTCCAATGTACCACAACGGAGTAATGCAATCTGAGGCATTTAAACAGGTTTAACGGAATGTGCCTTACAATCCACCATTACTCATCTTAAAACTGAATGATTGTGATACATTTGAAATTATTCACTTCGAACAACGGCAGCACTAGTATGATATGAGGAACTGCGCATTTTCGGAGTGATTTGTTCGCCAGGGCGGAGGTGCTGAATGGACAGCGGCACTGATAATGTGTGTAGACTTATTGTCTGTATATTTGTGAATTTAAGTAAAGCAGTGTAGTACTTAAGACTAGGGTGGAAAGTACAATGTCTACTCATCAGCTCACCTTGTTTAACTTCCTAGACCTCGTTATTAATGTAAAGCATTAGATCCCACGGCGATCGACATCAGCCCCTTCAACAAGTGGCATTTGAAGTCGCTCCTCTTTAATGCATACAGGTCGTATAGCAGATTACTTACACTGAACAGTCGCACAACTGAAAGCTTAGACATTTCACCCTGATTTCTGTCCTGTAGCATACATATGAACATGCATTTAGGATAGATAGATGTGTGTGTGTGTGTGTGTGTGTGTGTACTCCTATACCTATATCTACATCTATAATTGAAAACGTGTCCCCTTGAAGCAGAGCAACATGCTCTAAGCCATGCTGTTCATGCATCGCTTCATAGTTTCTGAGCTAGCGTGCTGCCAAATGAGGAAAGTTAATTTCCAATCGGGCGGCCATCTGTGGCCTCACCAATCTAGGATATAAATCAGGAGTGAGAAGTCAATCCATTTCATTATTTTACAGGAGACAAGTTTGGGAGCACTACTTTTGTTTGCAAATAGAACTATCGGCTTGCATTGATTCTTTTTATGTTATAATTGTTTTCAAATATTAAACCGTGCAGAGATAGTTTGACTTCTAATATATCTATATTAGTTGCTTCACAAATATGCTATTCATTCAGTAACATAACTGGCATGTTTAGCTGCCTGTGCCTTTAAGGGAGTCACAACGCTGTGTATGGGATCCTGGTGGTAAAATCATGTCTGTGTTGGCATGTTCGTTGCAAACATCAGATACACATTTATTCAGCATTTATTCAGGGGGTTTGTCTGATACACTTCTGGCGATCAAAACCCGAGTCATTGCATGTGACGGGGACGGTGCCACGGTCTCCTGTGATCAAAAGAACCTACATAAAGTCTTCTTTCCACGGCCTTTAAGATATCTGCATCATAAAGTCAACCATTTTCAGATGTGGAAAGAGGGACCTGCATCACGCCACTAACTCGGCTTCGCGGTGCCTGTTGTCGCACACAGAGGATAGATAACCTCTTCACTGGGGTTTGAGGCTGAGGCTGCAGACAAAGATTCGCCATGGGGGTGGGGGGTGGGGGATTTCAACCCACAGGACCCACGTCACTGAAGAGAAGTTCAAACCCTGAGCTCAAAACGATTAAGATCAGCGATTGACTCAAGTGAACAATTCCCACGGAACCGATTCTCAGTTCCCCCTCTCCTCTACACACTGTGCTCAGATACACCTTGCTTTTATTTCCGATTTCTTTCCAACAAATCCCATGATATGCTGTTGCACTTACGGTTTGAACAATGCCAGTGATACCATTAGACTGACCTATGCATGCATTTGGTAGGGATATAAGGTCCTATTTCAACAATGCCATCGGATTGATTCCTGCTGGAAATATGGAATATGGAGACTGTGCTTATGTATTGAACTAACTGCATTTAATTGCCCACGTCATTGCATCCGCACCGTGCTGTTATTAAGTTGTTTTTTTCACATTGGAGCCGAAGTTGACTGCGTTGCACGACTTCCCATTCTTCTTTGCCCATGAGGTGCCTTGCTCTGGACCAGGCTGTAATTCTCCTCTTCACCTTAAGGATGTGTTATTGACTGAAGCCCTCAGTTCCTAAGAAACTGCGAGGAATGCAGAGTAGAGAGAGAGAGAGAGAGAGAGAGAGAGCGTGTGTGTGAGAGAGAGAGAGTGAGAGAAAGAGAGAGACGGGAGCTGTCCGATACTCCTGCCGCAGAATTACATTTTTAAATATCTAGCGGATTCATTCACATTGTAATTGTCCTGCCTTTTGCCACAGAGTGGGGGACCTCGCCAATGCAGGCAGAAGGAATGAGCGTGGAAAACCTGAACCCATAAAGACTGGTGGATTTATACGAAACAGGGGTTGTTTTTTTTTGGGGGGGGGGAAGAAGTTGAAGGGATTCTTCTTTGGAAATCATTATTGAGATCTACCACAGGGTTGTTTCATGGAAGAACCGGTTGCAATGTCATCTCAGATTACTCTCTTGAAGCTATGTGGAGAAGAGATGCTGTAAGTATATCAATTCAATTTCATGTGATAATCTTGACTTGGTCTACCCAGTCGGAGCTATACCATTTTCTCTCAATTGTACCCGTATAGTCATCAAAGTACTCTACAAGGCGTATGTTTCTGTCCTTTATCTGTTAGTATTATGTAAATGTTGGTATGCAGCCGTTTTTATTTTCCCAGTAAAGGATTTCCATATTTCTGCCCAATATTCAAGCTCTGGCTTGTAGTGTAGTCTGTTCTCTGTGGCTTTACCGTGGGAAGACAGGATGCGTTTTTAAACATCCTCTTTTTTTTAAGAAAATGCAGCATTTCTGTATTCGATTCCACTTGAAGCAAAGCATGAATATTATTGTCGCCTTTTGAATCACAGCTGGTGAAGAGAAATAGGGATGCATTTATGATTTATTCTGTAAAAATTAAGCGGCTTCTTCTCTCTTTTTTTTTACCTGCAAGAAAACTCGTGTCCTGATCATGTGCGCAGCTTTGTATTCATCCACTCTGTCTTGCAAGTCGCCTGTCTTTGCGGTTGCAGTAAATAATGCAAAGGGATCTTCTTTATGCGAGAATCATGTATGGGAATTTAAAGCATATAACCAGACAAGGAGAACAACCAGAATGATGGATTTGCATTTGCATGATAGATTTTTGGGGGATTTGTAATTCACTGCGGATTTTTTTTTTCTGTCTCTTTGTAGATCAACTTTGCATACTTTCCTACTGGGTTAGTTGCTGGCGTAGGGGGATCTGTTGGGAAATGCACGCCGGGATCCAGGTTTTCTGCCTTGAGAGTTGTATGGAGGAAAATCTTACTCTGCGGTGCCAGGATTCACGACATGCCAAACCTTCCAACATGCAAATCTGCAACTACGTTTTGTGACATTGAAGGTATGTCCTGGGGAGAAAGGGGGAAAAAAACTACAGGAACTATTGATGTTCATGTATGGAGAGAGGGAAGTATTGGTTAGACCGCTAAGGGGCGCTCTTGTATCATTATTATCGTCTCCAAGTAAATGAGAAATCAAAATGAATTCACATCTAAATTTCCTTTCATGCTTAGAATACAGTCACGTTGTTGGTACGCAGTTTTTGCCGGGTTTCTTCCCCGCCTAATAGAACAAATGCCTTTATTTGTATATATCGACTGAAAATAGTGTATTATCCAGTCTACTTATTATGCAGTGGTTGTAATTGCGTAACAAAAAATCCCTTTGCTTTTCAATAAACAGCGCTGAGATAAAATACATGCACATATACCCAAGGACAACACAAAGCAAAAACAGTTATGTTAACCAAATATTAAAATAGAATTGACAAAAAAACAGTAAACCACAAGTTGTAGTGTAAAACTGTACTTGGTGATTTACAGTGAAAACAAAATTGTAACCCAATTTATATTGTTTCTATATAACAAAGGTACATGCATAGAAAGTCAAATTGTGACGGTTATAAGATCTAATTCGGTTATATACATAGCGCATCACATATTATTATAGTAGCTGTATTAATTATAGACCGTTCAATTCCATTACATAACAAGCCGGTGACAGTGTACTTCTGCAATGGCATGTGAAACTACACGACAGAAACGAGCAAGCTTGTCTGTGGGATGATGGTCAGGTTTTTCAGTTGGGATGTGCATTTGCACCCGCAGAAAGTGCTCTGTTTATTGTCCGTTATGAACATTTCTAAGCAGATGGCAAGGTTTTTATGAAGCAGCTGGGACGGAGTTGTGGAGAGAGACCGCCCCAGAGAAAATTGATGTTTTACAGAAAGAGATTGAAAGAATTTAGAATAGAGAGAAATAGGTAGAGATCTGAAAATATCCTTTCATTAGTAATTGGAAGGGGTAGGCTGTGTTATGCAAACCTGGGGCCTTAATACTTACATACATACATACATACATACATACATACATACATACATACATGGCACAACCTCATTATCAGATTTAAAGTAAAACATGCCAACAAATCGATTGAATGGTGCTATGGTGGATTTGTATGGCCTAGTAAATAATACATAGTCCTTATGTTTGCTGTGAGGCTTGACTGGAGATGTCTTGAATGCACAGTAAAATGTATCACCACCACAATAACGTCATTTATGTCCACCAGCCTCAACTACACAACACCAGTTCTGAATTCATTCACAAAACATGGAGACAGACCATCCTTTTAGTAACAGTGGAAACAGTTTTTTCTGGAAAAGAAACTTGGTGAGATGGGAGTATTTTAAATGGATCTGTCTTCACCAGTTATTTATTTTTGATTTTGCATTGTTTCAGCCTATCCCCCAATAACAATTTGTCTTAGGAAAGTTTTGAACCAAAGACAGTTGTATATGTTTCACAAGTCTTGTATAGAATTATTATGATTTTTTTAATGTCTTGATTATTCCTGTCTATGATGATACTTAGTTTCAAGATAGGTTGGCTTTGCATTTTATTAAAGACTATTATTAGGTCAGTTGACAGATTAGGTGCTAACTGTGTATTTAGCCTATATATGTAGCTGGGGAATGTTTCAATCTATTCTTAATATATGCAAAGAAAAAAAAATCAAGCACCAAATCCATTTTGCAGTCTTACTGACCTAATGTAAATTTATTTAAAGGATCATGGTTGATGCAGTCATTTTAGGGGCATTTTGTTTGGTATTGATATTTCACCCAGTTTTATTGTACTGAAACACTTCTCTTGGTTAAATCACTGAAGCAGGACATTTCATACATACAAAAAGAGGAAGGTTTCTTGTGAATTGTTCTTTCATGTATTCTTTGTCTCTTTTAGTATTGTTTTTCTCTGTTTATATGACAAGAATGCCTACCATTAAACCATATACTATTCATAATAATATACATACTACCCACTCTACCCTGACAACATTTTAAGTATTCTTAACACATGTTCATTCAGCATCTGCATCATAGGAGGGCTTTGCTGGATGGCTGTGTGATAAATAAAATCTGTTTGGCATTTGTACTCCCTGAGTTTACACTTTTTCTTTTTCTTTTTTTTGGGTCTCTCCCTATCACGCTAGGAAAATAAGGCACTTGTTTCAAATTGTAGTGTTTTGAGTGATGGTAATTACAGGTCAGTAACTGGAATAAATTATAACTCTGGAGAGCAAATAATTAAATTATAATGTATTTGAGGAACTGCTTGTTTATTTTCGAAGTGAAGCTCTCAAACCAGACACTGGCTCTGCCGAATGCAGCTGCGATAAATGTGTTCAAGCCCAGGTTTTCAAGCTGATGTGATTCAGTTGAGTCGATCTGGCTGTGCTGAAGAGTCGTCTGATTGCTCTTAGAAACGGTTCCTTATCTCCTGCTGCATCTCCGATAGTTTTTTCGAGATGCACATCCGAGTTCCCGTCGTGGTGTTTGGCAATGCCAAGACCTGAGCTGTTCTATTGACAATCAAATGCAAGTTGGATGGTCTTTGGTGAGAGTGTAATCCTGTAGGTTAATCCTTTAAAATAATGATAATAATCATAATTTTACAATCTCTTTAAACTAGTTATAATAAATATATCTTTTCCAAAAATTGGTTAAAAAACACACAAAGAAAGCAAGAAAAACTTGTGAAACACAAGAACGACCTGCTTGCACCTGCTTGCTAGTTTGATACTGTCCTCTGCAGACAACTCACCTGTCTGAATTAGTTTTGTTCCTTGCAGGGATATGCCCTGTCTATGTCAGGATATGGAAATATATATTGAAGTTTGTGTGTGTGAGGCAATTTATGTCTGCAGTGTAAAACTACATGCGTTGCGTTGTATTTAAGAGTGCATTGACCCACTTGTGTGTTTGTGCTGATGTGTCCACAGGGGATGAAGTCGACCAACATGGGGAACTTGGGGTTGCTACTCCTGATGCTACCAGCTCTTCTGTCTCACGTTGGCTACGTCCATGGACTGGAGAAGGTCCCCATCCTGAACATTGCTGTCCTCTTGGGGCGGACCCGCTACATCTCTGACAGAGATATCCGGGCTCTGTGGAACAAGGATGACCCCATTGATGTCAACGTGGTGACACTTTTGGTGAATGAGACTGACCCCAAGAGTATCATAAATCATGTTTGTGACCTCATGTCTGGGACCAAGATCCATGGGGTGGTTTTCGGAGATGGCACAGACCAGGAGGCAATTGCACAGATTTTGGATTTTATTTCTTCCCAGACTTTCATACCCATCTTGGGCATCCATGGTGGATCGTCCATGATCATGGCAGACAAGGTAAGAATCTAAATCAATTTTACACTGGCTAACAGTAAGGAACTATACAGAAAACCATTCAAACTTTTGACAGGTAAGTAATGTGTGCAAAATTAAATAAATATATATACCAAGCCCTTAATATTTGGATTTTAAGACCCTTTAAACAAATCACAATCTTTTATAAGAACCTTATGTTGAAACTCGAGCAACCATCAGTCTTACCATCTCCATACAAGAGCATCTATTTGTTTATAGTCACAAAACAATGTTTACTAAAAAGACATGAAACCATTTTAAAGTAAAGCTATGTATTGATTTGATGTGGTCTTCAATAATGTATGTTTATTCAGTGATATTCTGCATGGAACAACAGGAGGAAAAAAAGCTTTCCATACATTAAAGGGTCTCATTGATGGAATGGATGGCAATGTCAGTTCTTGAAGCGAATTCTTTGATGGAAGATCTTTGACATGTTACCTTCAAAACTGACAAATGGCAGCACAGTGTGTCAGTAAAATACTTCAAATTTGGCTGTAAAAGTGTCAGTGATTTTTTAAAATAAAGTCAAACGAATAAATAAAACAGAAAAAAGAGTATGTCGCAAAATAAGGTCATGCAAAAGCATCAGAAAAGCACACAAAGCACATACCTCTGTCGGGTTCTGTGTGGCTGTAAGCTTCACTGATGGATTCTGGATAAATGGATACCATGTCTGATAACTCACTGTGGCAGCAAGACATCCCTGGTGTGTGTGGGCTGCTCAGAGCCAATATTCCCGTCTGCTGACCTTTGCCCTCTTCACTTATTCAGGTATTCACAGCTTAGCCATCCATAAAATGTAAAGGATTGTGACAACAAACTAGATCCATCACAATGTTACCATTTATGGAAAACCCTGCACCTAAAGGACATTTTTCTCTTTTTCTCAAAATCACATGCTTTCTACTGTGGCAAAATAAAGACACCTTTTATATTTACATCTGATAAACTGAGAGTTTACAGAGCTGATTTGAACAGATGTGTTAATTCCATGGATTCTTTTGGACGATTTTCTATACATTTTTTCTTTTACATACCATTGAAAAAGATGGAGGGGATTCCTCATTCAGATGACTCTGATAGGATTGAATTTGGTTGAATAGACAGTGAGCACCATTCTGCGAGAGTATTAGCTGATTGCCGCTAATTGAAGTCTTGACTGACAGGACGGTGTTTTGAATCAGCGCTCACAGTGCATTTAGCATTGAGAAAAGCCTTTTATGGCGGAGGAGCACAACATTATTATCATATTTCTTAGCAGACACCATTATGCAGGGCAACTTACAATTGTTACAATATATCAGATTATTGTCACATACAATTACCCATTTATACAGCTGAGTTTTTAGTGGACCAAACATACCTTGCTCAAGGGTACAACAGCAGTGTCCCCCACCTGCAATTGAACACACAACCTCCAGAGTCCTAAATGCTTCTCCACACTGAGGAGAACACCATGAGAAGAATGTGGGCAGACACAAAGAGTAGCGTTGTGTAAAAACATGTATTTATAAGTCTGGTCTTAAAGGAAATAGAATGGAATAGAATAGATAGAAAATACACCTGAGAGGAGAGGAAAAAGTTCAGAATAAGTCTTTAGAGAGGGTGGGAAATATTATAAACTAACTGAACAATCACAGCATGCTACAGGGACTGGATTCCATCTTTCTGAAGCTGGGAGCTCCACTTGCTAAATCTGGCATAACCTTGACCTCACAGCCCACTGAGCAGCGACTGTCACTCTGAGTAGGCAGGGGTTCACAGAAACACAGGGGTCTTTCCTCCTCCACTACATCAGCAGGATTAGGCAGGAGATCATAATAATTACAAGCATTTTGTGGAAATGTGCAACACCTAATTATGCAATGAAAATAATGCATTTTGGTTGCCCCCTACGACACACTTTTGTCCCCTATTATATTGTTGTTTTAGTCTCGTATAACAAGTTTTGGTCGGGTGTGACATTTTTTGTTCCTGTTTAATCCTGTAGCCATTTGTTGGCTCCAGTGTGAGACTTTGTGGCTATCCTACTTTGCCTGTCTTTTCCATATGGGGCTCACATTTGCCTATTAAATGGCCAATGATGAAAAAATGTCTAAATTACAATTTCCATTGTATGATCACTTATTATGATTATTGATAGTAATTATTATTATCATCCACATCAGTTTTAGGTCCTTGCCCATCTCTAAAGTGTTATTGTCTAAATTTGTTTCTGTTTTCATGGGTTGTATACAGCGTTTTAAATCTGCTTCTATTGGACTTAATGTGATCTTGAAAATGTAAGTAGATTACATCTACATTACATGTAAGTAGATTATATAAAGCTATACGAGCTTCAAGTTTTGCTTGAGTGAAGTTGGAGAAACGCTGGTTGATTCATGTATTGAACGTCTTAGATGTATGGTGGGAAGAATGACAACTGCTTAGACTAATCTTAAAACTATGCTGCATACTAGAATACATAATAATACATATTTGATAATAATTTCATAATAATTGTTCAAACAATAACATTATATAATTCACCTTTGATAAAGAGGCCAGCTAGTACTTCTACCACTAACAAAATTAAACAATAACACATTCCGATGATAAGAAAGGAAATAAAAAAACATAATTAATAAGACCATGTCATATAATTTTTGCACAATCACCACATGGTGAAATTCATCACATGGTTATGAGTTAAAAATAAATACATCAAATCACCATCTTGAAATTTTCTCTAGGTTGAATCAGTTCTTAACAAACTGAACAAATACATCGATAAATAAGTCCTGTATAGTTCAATGAACAATATTAATTAACTAAATTAATCACCTAATAACATTATTTTAAATGAAGGCTATGAATACATTCAACGACCACTGTATTATTTTGGAACAATAGTTTGTATATATATTAATTGAACTATAAAGAAACCATGAAAAATAGGAGCCTGCTGGTTATTAAAATAAAACGCTTCCTTAGAGATCTACATTAAAAACTGTTTGGCAGTTATTCTGGTGAATAACATTGTATGTCAAAACATAATCACAGCTGAGATTTCATTCTATAGGATGTGGTTTAAGTCTGGTAGTAATACTCACAAAGGGCACTGTGTTAATTAAAAAAGGCATCCATGTTGTTCCTGCGATTTTAAGTTTGAGGTTAACAAATCTTAACAAAACTCAATTTCATGATGATGGATGTGTGTTTTGGTTGTAGGCCCCCTGAAATAGATAATGGGCCAGAGATTCACCTTGTGGGCGAAATACAAGGAGGAATCTGTCTTTACTTTCATTAATGCCTGATGTCTGTCTAGGTGGTATTAATCTTTGATCATTAGACTTACTTGTTCTTGTCCCAGGGGGCTCTTATTAATGGTGAATATCATATAAACGTTTTCCCAGTTACATAGAAAGTTCACAGTAAGGAGGCAAACCT
This sequence comes from Amia ocellicauda, assembly GCF_036373705.1. Taxonomy (NCBI): domain Eukaryota; kingdom Metazoa; phylum Chordata; class Actinopteri; order Amiiformes; family Amiidae; genus Amia; species Amia ocellicauda. The sequence goes on from NC_089866.1 coordinate 6,360,482, forward strand.
GAAGTAAGATGCCCATTTTTTTTACAAGAAAGGTATTACACTTATTGTAAATAAACTTGCACAGAAGAATCTTACAAATGTGAACTATTAAGTTAGGTATATCAAATAATTTGCTCTGTGGTTGACTCTTATAATTACCAGCAAGCCCCAAGTCCTTCAGAATTAAACTTCTTACTTTTCCAAATCATTATAATCCATGAGAAATATGAAATTCATTTTTCAAAAGATAACAGCAGTGTATAAGGGCTATTATGTGGGTGTTATCAAAAGCAAAATGTACTGAATTTGGCCTGGATAAGGGCATCTGCTAAGAAATAAATAATAATAAACCTTGAAGAATTGAGTTATATGGCTTGATCATGTAACTGGCATTTTTATGATTTCAGTATGTTATATAAATTGTTCTGAGAATCATTGCTCTTTTACTCTTTACTCTTGTTCAAAAGTGTGTGTTTCCACTAGTAAACTGAAACATTTAAATTATTTATTTACACATTCTAAGAAATAATAGTGAATAAGACGTATTGGTAATATAGGGATATGCGACTAAATAAATGTCCACAGCTGCTGCCACTTAATCAATGCACCAATGCATTAAAATAATGACTAATTGAGATGATTACAGGAATCGGAAGATTATTAATCAATAAGTGATTGAATTAAGCAAACTACAACACCCCCTTGTGGTGGGAGGACTGAAGCGCAGCCTAAGAAAGTTAGTCGCGTAAAATGCAGGGCTGGAGAGAATGGCAGGGGTTCAGGTAAGTGATTTCACCAATGCCATGTACCGTAGTTTCCCTCGTAATCTTCAAGGCAACATTCTTGTATAGTGACATTGATTGGTCTCATTTTCATGAAATGTCAAACATTTTCATGGCCAAGGTGCCTGTTCTGTTCTTTTCTACGTATCCCAGGCACTTGGAAGCCTTGATTTATTAGCACTAACAATCTAACAATCTCTGATCTGTAGTGCACAATAGTTTTACATTAAGACAAAACTTTCTAGGAAAATGTGGTGGTGAAACAATATGAGAACAACTCCACAATAATGTAGGATACCCGCATGGATAACTCAAGACTCTTCAGTATATTTTCTCTATGCGTGGCTTCTTTTAATGAATACCATATATTTTAAAAATAAAATATTTTGTGACCTCCGGGACTTGAACCCTGTGTTTGTTAGCAGCCTTGAAAAGCAGGCATTTCCCAGATTAAGGTTTGTCACTATGTACATCCGTCTCGAGAAATAATAATAATAATACAAAATGTCCATTAAAACAACAAGTCCCTCTGAAATGTCACTGCATCTCTTTTTCATCTCTCACGCCCACACACAATATCCCAGGATGTCTGTGGTTGATGCATGTGTACAGGTTATTCCAGGGGAAGATTTATTGTAGGTTGCCCTCATTAGAACACACTGAGCTTTATTGCCTTTTGTGAATCTAGCGCACTTCATCTTGTGTGTCCCAAGAGTCAACAACATCCTGTAATGTAACCATACATCTTAGAGGACCTGGCAAAACAGAGGGTCCTGAGAAATGGTAATTACTGACGGCAATGAAACTAGGAAATAATTGATCCAAATGGACACAAACTTATACTAAAAATGAGGGAGGGGGCTGGTGATCAATCATAAATAAATCCTTTGCTTTGGATACACAAAGAGACGCATTGCTCTCTTCGGGGCCTCAATTTCATTTAGCTTCCTTGCTCGTTAAAACATGCAAAGCACTCAAATAATCTGTACTGTCTGTATCTGGGGAATGTCCTGGTGTATGTATCGCACTAATATAGTGCACTTTTGGTAAAAAATTGGTCTCGCGGCTTTCAAATGGAATCACTTTAATGCTACAGATTGGAAAAAAAATTGTTTGGCTCCCTTGAGAGGTTCTTTAAACCCGGGCAAGAGCGCTGGTGAGCTCAGAAATTGTGCATTGTTATTTAAAAGTGGCTAATGAAGGACCTCTCCTATTCTCAGCATCAATCCTGCCTTTTGGAGACATATTACACCACAGTGTTCATTTTTTCACTGATGAATAGCAAAGCAAAGCGTATGTGGAATTGGACAACCAAGCAGTCCTGTCACACACTCCTAAATCAGCCATTAACTCCTGCGACATGCGCATCCCCTTTAATCAGGGCATTTTGCTGCACAGTAGGGTTTGGCAAAGGGCTGTGATTTATTTTCCCTCGCAGCCGAACTGACTTTGAGAACGGCAAATCTGATATGTGTATTCGAGGGCTGATTATATGTCTTTTTTTTCACTACCCTTGTGCCAGATTTCATTGTTTACAACTGGAAATCACTACACTTCAAGCAGAACCTCACTGTCAAAATGCTATGTCAACAGACTGGCGATAAATAACACCTTTGGGTTTTCCCTTGAGGTGCATTGTAACAGTAGCCCTTGTACACAACAAACCCAGCAAACAAGCAGAACTTCACAGTCCCTCCAGATGACCTTGTTTGATGAAATCCAATGGGACATTTGCAGATTTCGAGATGAACATGCAACTCTCATTTTGACTTTCAAGGTCCTCCTAGATTTTGAGTTGGATTCCTTCGCTGTGCCCTGTTGGTATTGCTTTCTGTGGAGCAACATGTGATACACAGATATAGCTGTCTTATGGTGGCTTTGCAGTTTTCCATTACTAAGCTTTGGGGTGTTCAAATTTGTTTTACAGAAGCAGACGTTACTGAACACAGTGCTCAGTGTAGACTTCCTCTTGACTCATAAAACTGTGCTGTAGGACACAAGAGGAACCCTTGGGAAAAGAAAGCTTTGAGAAGATCCTGGTGTTGTCAATATGTCTGCTTACTCGATACATATTTCTCTCATTCCCTGGACTTAATGTTTCCCAGCGTCCCATTGTTTATCCATTCTCCCATAATGCAATGTTTGTTTTTGTGTTTGAGTCTCTTTCTGGTTTGTTTCATACTGAGATCAACATCATTTATCCCATAGCAGTTGCAGAGCATTTAAAATACGATTAGGGAGGTCAAAGATCTTAATTTTATTATATTATACTACCGCTTTATTAGATTATCCAAGCTTGTAATTGGGTTGAATTTCTGTGCAAACGCGTAGCTTTTCCAAAATGGGCTATTGAACCTATGTTGACTCTATGCTTTATTTCCACCCTGTAGTTTAAACTGTTGAATTTCACAAAGGTCATGTTAAGTAAGAGAATTATACAGTTAGTTTAATGAGTTTACCAACTCACTGTTTCTTATGGAGGACCTGAATTAACTGCTATGTGTGTCCTTCCTCTGACAACTCAGAAGATGTTTGGTTTCAAATGACTCTGCAGATAACAATGAATGAATAGATTTCCACAAAATAGTTTTGCCAGATCTAGAGGAATTCACCAAAAATGCAGCTAAATTAATGCCTTCTTTGGTCCGAAGCTGTTTTCTATCTGTTTTATTTTTTGCCCTGCTATTCTTCACAATGTGGATTAGTCATCGGTTTCCATTTACATAATAACCTCAGATATTAGTAATACGCTTTGCCAGATGCGTGCTATTGTTATAAAGCTTGCAATAAAAACAAAACTCCTGTGATGTAGAGCAAATTGAATCTTTGTAGTGGGTCACTTGTTTTGGGAACAGAAAGGATGGCATTCTCTTACAGTGATGTGATTTTATTTTACAGCCATGTCTAATACAAAAGTATTGCTAATAACAAGTCAGAAGGTGTCTATTTATCTGCATGCTTTTCTATGTCAACCCTTTGTGATTTTAAGCATGTACGTCAACTGCAGAGCTCAGCAGTAGAGCGCGATACTGTCTTCATTTGTCCTCAGATGTTGTAAGCAGACATAAGGATTGAAATATGGATATCTTCACTAAAACATAACTACAGTTGCCATGCAAATAAAAGCTAACACCATGTATGGCTGCAAGGACAAGGATTCATCTTTGTGCTGAAGAAGAAGAACAAAAAAAAATGAATACAAGGATTTCCGCTTTGAGCTGCTTTTTAGCACGGATCATTAAAATCACCTAGCTAAAACTGTCAGGTCGTGTTGTTTGCAGTAAGGGTTCAGTGTTCGGTGGATAACTAAGGATTTATGACAAGATTTTCTCACTGTTTCACGAAGGCAGGTTTGACATTTTGATTGTGACCTGTTTTTTTCAAAACTGCGTGGGTGCCATGCAGATATGACTCATTTATTGTTAACTCATGGGTTGCAACTGCTTATCCGTGCACTTAACGGGGCCTCGTTGTCCAGCTCCAGAAGAGTTAAATTTGGACATGTGGCTTTGTTCAGCAAGTGTAATAAAGACATTTTTTTTCCAAGATGCAGAGTGCAGCAGTGCAGACCCTGAGGAAAAAAAAACCTCAGAGCGTACCACGGTATTTGATGTAACATGATAACGTTCTCTCGCATGCATTTCTGCCCCTCTGGTTGCAAAGTCTTCAAATGAAATGAGTTCAGTAATGATGCAGTTCTTGCCACACATTCATAGGACCTGTAAATGATTTTGGGGATTAAAAAAACAGACAAACAAAAACACAAACTGTATGTTTCAGTTAGTTATTACACTTACCTATTTTAAGGGAAATATTTGACATCCATACAAAACATGCTAAGGGCAATATGACTCTACTCTTCCTATTAGCTTGTTAATTTTCTGAAAGCAGGCTATTTCAAGTATGTAAAGCTTTTTAATTAGTATTCTTAAACATAGTTTTAACTGTGAAATGTCTCTGGTCCCTTAGAGTAAGCAGCACAATTGCACACTGTGATATATACACTGTTTCTGTGTGACCATTCTGTCTTAACTTAGTTTATAACCGTACTTCAATCAGAGAGGGCTTAATCTGTCAATAAAGTGTAAACTAAATATTACACTACACTCTACTTACTCAAACGTTAATTGTGGAGCACCGTTCAGGCACTGACATGTTGCACCCCCGGGCTCTCTGACTGCTCTACTCTACAACCTTTCCTTCCTTCTCCTTCATACCCAGTGGATTTTCTTGTATATAAAAGCACTGGTAACTGAAATCTTATCCGGGATCACTGCACTTCTGTATGAGATTTCAAACTGCAGCGTATAATTAACTCAGAGCTGCCTGGATGGGGACTGAAGACGGCCTTCTGAGAAGATTGATCCTTCGACTAAAGTTGAGATGGTTTGCGATCAAAGGAGAGACATTTCTAGTCATCCTTTGGGAAGTTAGATTATTGCCATTTATTTAAAGGTTCTGGTCAAACTGTCTTTTTCAGATGTATATTGGGAATGATGCAAATATTGGATCTGTGGGCTGGAAATGAAATGTATCTTCACTTGTTATCTCATTAGCTTCAGTATTTGGGTTTCATCCACAATGAAATCTGATCTCTGTGAATGAAAGATGATTTCATTCCTGTGCACAACAGCCTTTTCACTAACAATATTGAACGTCTGCTATATGTTTCAGTTGTGGTTTGTAATTATTATTACTTATTTTTTTAACAGGAAATTGCAAATGAACCTCCTCAGTCTTTATTTTAAATTGACCTGGATCTTTATTCACTTTTCATTTGGTTGTAATTTATAGTAAAAAAAAAATGCTAATGCAACAGGAATGCTGCCATGAGCCTTTTCAAATAAATTAGTTGATTGCCTTCCTGAAATTACACACTTACCTGAGTCAGCACAGAGGCCATCTCGCACTAATAGAAGAAGTTCAGTAAAAGGACCAGAGAGGGACTGACGACTGAATCCTTGTGCTGATAAACTGATATCTTAGGATCTCAATACCATTGTATATTAAGGATTAGAAACACCCCCATTATTCTGAATTATATTTTTCATTGGAATATTTAAAGGCATCTCCAAGATCATTCCACTCGTTGTACATCTCCTTTGCAGGTTATATATATATTTATATATTTATGTATGTATATATAGAATGTGATATATATATATATATATATACACCACATTAGAACATTGTAAAAATAATGCACTAGCTACAAATTAAGTTTCTATGGAGTCCCCAGATGTATTTGCTCTAATCTTTTAAGGAATTAAGTGATCAGATGTACTTGTCAGAGTATATTTTGGCTTCGTGCTTAATTGACCAAAAAAACTTGCTTTATAACATCCTTCAGGGCATATTGATAGTCTTAGTTGGGGATAATATTGTAGAAAAATATAAATAAAAGAGAGAAAAGAAAAAGTGAACATTAATATTACAGAATAAACACAAGATTATTTAAGGAAGTCTGTAAAACACCTCTGCGTGTTCGTAGCTCAGTATCTTTTGCACCCTCTCTGACACTCTTGAACTCTGCTAGTTCTCTCTGCTAGTGACACTAGTTTGTGTGGGATTTCATTCTGTACACTTTTCTCCTAAACAATTGCAGACATGATCAGTGAGTTTTAAATAATCCGGAAATGCAGTCCGCGTCAGGGCCATGGTGTGCCTGAATTCCTGCAATAAGAGACGTAGCTTTTAGCTTTAAATCTCATGGTGAAGATTTGTTTCGTGTGTTCTTCCTCAAATATTTAAATTATTGTTCCCTATAATGTTCAATACAGAAACTTGCAGTTCCCCATGATTTAATTTTCCAGTTGTTAGCTTTCTTTCCAGCTAAAAGAACTTCAGATTATACATATATACATATATATATATATATATATATATATACATATTTTCATCAAAGTAAAAATTATAATAAATGCTTTTTGATATTTACTCAGTGTGATCCCTCATCTGGAACATGTTATCATGCCTGTCCTCGCTAGACAATGGCCAGAACAAAATCCCCCACCCAGTCCTGTAAAGACCGGAAGATAGAAAAAAAATTATTTATATTTTTCTTCTTCACAAATTTGAATTAGACCGCTGAAGCATAGAATAACTGCAGAATTGCATTGCAAGCAACTTCCATGCTACCGTGTTTATTAGGGTAAAAAAAAAAAATCTGTTATGGCGTAGCTTCAAGTATATGTTGTCCTAAGCAATTTGGGGAGCTTCTGATTTTGGTATACAATAGGATTTTTCAAGAGGAAAAGGAGGTGTGGCTATTTTTGAAATGTTGTACCCTGTTCGGGTTAAGAACAATTATTTTACTTTTCAAGTCGAGATCTTCATCCACCAGTGGTTTGACAATATATGGGAATACATCATGTGTATGTAGATACACCACAGCCATATAGAAATATGTTCCTGGTATCCTGTCTGACCAGAAGTGACTGCTGCCTTGTTGTATTCTTCCATCCATTTAGAAAGCACATTATCCCAATAAATATGCTCTTCATACCTCTGGCTTTACATTGAAATCACCTCTACGACTGATATTTACTGCAGCTCGTCACAACTACAGAGTGCATAAAATAGTTTGCTTTTCTGCTGGTTCCTCCATCCCATTTAATTTTATGCTATATGAAAATAGTCCTTCTTCTAAGCACCTACGTTGAATCACAACCAATTATGCAGTATTGCAGTGGATGTACAGGGAAGGAAATTAGATTGGAATAACTTGCCTTTATTGCAAGAATCCCATATGGATGGTATTGAAGTGAGCTACGGCACAGGAGACGGTCACAGATGACGTGTATTAAATATTTCTCCCTGTTGCACAATATACCTTCATTAGATTCTCATTTTCTATAGTGTATGGATCGCTGGCGTGATATGATAAAAATGCTTATTGTTCTCAAAAGCAAGATTTTAATACAAATTCAGTCATGCACTCTGCATAACATACAAAACAAGTTAATATATACGGTACTGTGCAAAAGTTCTAGGCAGGTGTGAAAAAATGCTGTAAAGAAAGAATGCTTTCAAAATAGACGTTAATAGATTATATTTATCAATTAACTAAAAGTGAGTGAATAGAAGAAAAATCTAAATCAAATCCATATTTGGTGTGACCACCCTATGCGTTCAAAACAGCATAAATTCTTCTAGGTACACTTGTACGAAGTCAGGGATTTTATAGGCATATAGTCAGGTGCATGATTAAACAATTATACCAAACAGGTGCTAATGATCATCAATTCAAGTAGGTTCATGTAGGTTGAAACACAATCATTAACTGAAACAGAAAGAGCTGAGTAGGAGGAATAAAACTGGATGAGGAACAGCCAAACTCAGCTAACAAGGTGAGGTTGCTGAAGACAGTTTACTGTCAAAAGTCATACACCATGGCAAGACTGAGCACAGCATCAAGACACAAGGTAGTTATACTGCAGCAGCAAGGTCTCTCCCAGGCAGACATTTCAAGGCAGACAGGGGTTTCCAGATGTGCTGTCCAAGCTCTTTTGAAGAAGCACAAAGAAATGGGCAACATTGAGGACCGTAGACGCAGTGATCAGCCAAGGAAACTTACTGCAGCAGATGAAAGACACATCATGCTTACTTCCCTTCACAATCAGAAGATGTCCAGCAGTGCCATCCGCTCAGAATTGGCAGAAAACAGTGGGACCCTGGTACACCCATCTACTGTCCGGAGAAGTCTGGTCAGAAGTGGCCTTCATGGAAGACCAAAAAGCCATACCTCCGATGTGGAAACAAGGCCAAGCGACTCAACTATGCTTGTATACACAGGAACTGGGGTGCAGAAAAATGGCAGCAGGTGCTCTGGACTGACGAGTCAAAATTTGAAATATTTGGCTGTAGCAGAAGGCAGTTTGGTCGCCGAAGGGCTGGAGAGTGGTACACGAATGAGTGTCTGCAGGCAACAGTGAAGCATGGTGGAGGTTCCTTGCAAGTCTGGGGCAGCATTTCTGCAAATGGAGTTGGGGATTTGGTCAGAATGAATGGTCTCCTCAATGCTGAGAAGTACAGGCAGATACTTATCCATCATGCAATACCATCAGGGAGGCATCCGATTGGCCCCAAATTTATTCTGCAGCATGACAACGACCCCAAACATACAGTGAAAGTCATTAAGAACTATCTTCAGTGTAAAGAAGAACAAGGAGTCCTGGAAGTGATGGTATGGCCCCTGATCTCAACATCATCGAGTCTGTCTGGGATTACATGAAGAGAGGGAAGCAACTGAGGCTGCCTAAATCCACAGAAGAACTGTGGTTAGTTCTCCAAGATGTTTGGGCCAACCTACCTGCTGAGTTCCTTCAAAAACTGTGTGCAAGTGTACCTAGAATAATTGATGCTGTTTTAAAGGCAAAGGGTGGTCACACCAAATATTGATTTGATGTAGATTTTTCTTCTGTTCACTCACTTTGCATTTAGTTAATTGATAAATATAATCTATTAACATGTCTATTTTTGAAAGCATTCTTACTTTACAGCATTTTATCACACCTGCCTAAAACTTTTGCACAGTACTGTACATAACATTTTACCAAAGTATGATTAGTAGAATAAACACGAGGATATAGAATGTACCACTAATAAGCTTCATCTTCCATCTTCCAAAACAATCAAATCCTCCTTGAGAAGAAATTAACATTACTTAAATTTACTCTAATTAAAAAAATATGTTTTTTCATTTGATCTATTTGTAGACCACACCATAGTTTTTTCCACTCTCTGTACAGTGATATTGTAAGGCAGTCCAGGTTCTTTGGATTTGTGATTCTTCAGGCAGTGTCACACAGTTCTAAATTAACGATTTCCACCTCTGTCTTTTCGATAGACACCTGCATAAAGTGTAAACTACTTTTTGTTCTACTTCCTATATGTTCTTTTTCCTGGGGACGCTTTATAAAAATAGGTCTAAAAGGTAGAGAAGATGAATGACAAAACGGCTGCATTTTTCAGGGTCGGCTGTGACAAATGAGGCACCAGAGTTTAGCACTCGGGAGAGTTTCCCAGTTAGGTCAGGTATCTCAGGAGGGAAGAGGAAAGCTATTGTTATTGTCTGCTCCTCTAAAACTGGTGCAGGCCACTGTCATAAACCCAGACCTATATACATTTTCAAAGTAGGGCTACTGAATATGTCAAATACCCACCTAATTCAGTCAACCTGTACAAGTCAGTCACAAAAGGATCATACCTATTTATTTCTAGCTTCTCAATAACATATCTTTGTAATAATTTTATACATAGAGTTTGGGTAAGAGATGAGAACGAGAGGTGGAGATTCTTGGTGATTAGCAAAGATCAAAATTTAATTAATTGCATAATATGTTAGATTAATTTATATTACATGAAATGATAACTATAGTCCTAAAAAGATATTCATAAACATTTTTACATCTGTCTGATTTTGAAAATTGTAATGTCATCACAATGTCACAGTTTTTGTCTTCGGACAAGATTGATGCCAGCTTTTCTGAGAAAAATAATGAAGAAATGTAGTGTAACAAGCTAAAATTACATTTTTTTGAGTTTGTACATGTGACTATGACGTATATAAGTCCATCCATCCATCTTCGAAACCGCTTATCCTGGTGAGGGTCGCGGGGAAGCCAGAGCCGATCCCGGCAGGCATAGGGCAGGAACACACCATGGGACACCAGTCCATCGCTGATGACGTATAAGTAAGAATGTATGTAAAAAAACATACATATAGGACTCTTCCTATATCGGAAAAAAATTGAAAATTTATTAAATTATGGTGGATGTCAAAAACCGATGTGCTTTTTAGTATTTCACGATGTGATGTATCATAGCTTCCTGCAGAGTGAAGAAATTACAAAATCACTGGATTTGTCTTCACTGTGGCAACTCGAGTCAGTATTTACAAGTCAACCTGAGTGTTTGCATTCCATTCTATTACTCCCTGATAGTAATTATCCACAGACAACATGAAGTGTTGCTGTGTCCATGGTTGTGTGAAAAACAGTGAAGACTATTATTTTCTCCTTTCCAAGAGGAGATTGATGCACAGTGGATTATTATTATTATTATTATTATTATTATTATTATTATTATTATTATTATGGTAACAGATGGTAACACATGTATTTTACAAGGTATTGCACTCCTGCTTCCCTTGTTCTCTTGTTTATATTTTATGGTGGTGTTTTCAGATTACACCATATTCACGACGGGAATTTGTTTTTCGGTTATTTTTCTAGTGGAGAAATTGAGAGTAATATAGAATAAACAACACATTTCTTTTAAATTATAAACAAATTCATTTATACATAGGTCATTTTCAGTTGCCTACAGCAGTGAATGTTTTAATGTCAGTTTGAACAAAACTTGATAAGCAATTATATCGTTAGCAATAATATCTCTTTATTTTTTGTAGTTGGCACAGTGATGACAGCAGATCGTGGATTTTTTTTCCAAAGTGGGATAGTTTACTTGCACAGTTTACTCTCCACTGCTCATCTCCTCCTGTTTTTGGAAAGAAGAAGAGTAATTCAGTTTTTGTTTTTCCCGCACCTGTGGACATGGGAACACTTCATGTTGTCTATGGAAACTATAATTACTATCAAGGTGTAAGAGCGTGAAATGCTATTACTTGTGTTGGCCTGATAATAATGATTCGAGTTGGTGTGGGGAAGACAAACCTGATGTTCTTGCAGTTTACCTCTTGTTGTATCTAAGTTATGACACAACACTTCCTGAAATACTGAAAGAGCATACATGCTAGCTATTGACATTCGCCATGATTTAGTAAGTTTTAAAGTTCTACAAATACCTTATATGATAAAATCATACAGAATAGTGCGATTCATCTTACTTATATACTATACAACAAGTTAAAATGCATTTCTCTTTAGTCTATGCTTATTTTGATATCATTAACTGTATTCTAAGAATAGATGACACAAGACAACATATAAAAAACATTGATTTGCTGGAGATGACGGATGGAGATGAGTTATTCTAGCCCTGTGATCACGCTTTGGCTTGAACTTCGATCTCATTACTGCATTTGATAGAACTGGAGATGAGATACATTCTGTGAGAATGAATAGGGATTTTTCCTGTTCTGGGGGTTTGCAAATGTACAGCCATAGACTATGAGTCACTCCTTTGTGTTTCCATGTAGGCACGGTAGAGCAAAAGGCAACTGAAATGGACACAGAAATCTGTCTGTCTCTGTTAAGGTTGAAGGGGACTGCTAAAAGGCAGAATTACAAACCTAGCTTTGCATTTTAATTAGTAATTTGTTTGTTTGTTTATTCTTCACTCTGCGGGATAGGATTTTCATGCAACGTCAGTTCAACTTTGCACTTGGTTTGTCTTTTAGATGCCCTCAAGGCAAAGGCAAAGGGCTTAAATTAACCCTTCACAGTGGACAAAGCTCACTATTTGCAGCAGGGTACATGTATTTGGTTAAAGCTTCTGCCTGCTTTTCTAGATGAGGAGATGCCCAGAGACAGGTGGAGGTGAGGTGGAAGGATCCACCAGGAAGACAGTGGAAAGGAGAATAGTGGGGATGTGGGTTTAACTGGAAACCAGGCAGAAGGCAAATGAATAATACCAGCTGGTTAAACCCAAACAAAATGATAACATACACCTGAATTGATATACTTCAGCCTCTCTTCTACACATAGCCCCAAGATAGTAAACTGAGATGACTCTGTAACCATGTCTTCTATTAAACATCCCAGTGGTAGAGTAACAACACATGTAATAACCAACTGAGTCTAGAGAGTTCTGTTATTGCTTGACCTTTAAGTGTATTAAACCCCAATAGATGCATTTAGATGGCAAATGGAGTTTATTTGGCCAAGACTGGTTGACTAAGGGGACGAAGACTAAGGCCATCAGAACCTCCCCACTAGGTGGAATGAGCCATGGAGCTGCTGTTGGGGCAGGGTTTGGGCTGGAGGAGGGATGCAAAATGATGAATGCTGGGAAAGTGCGTTTGTTACCAGATACTTATGCTTGGCAAGGTGGAAGTCAAGTGTGAGACTTGGGCGGTCTTCCTCCTGACAGTTTAAAACCCAATTTAAATCCCCACCAGTTTAAACCTTGGAAAACCTTCTGAACTCTTGAATAATGCGATGACTGGTTCAAACAGGTTCACGACTGGAGAAATGTTAATTATACTCCATAGCTCGGCATATTTGTTGGCTCTGCTATGTGGGCTAAAATGCTGCTTTTGAGATTTATTAAAGAAATGCCTGATTAAGGGAGCACTTTATGTCTCAGGACTTGAGTTGCTTAAGCAAGGAGAGTATTATTTGTGTGACAAGCAGAAGTCCCTGGTAACACTGCAAGCATTAGAGTGGTATTATAGGTTTTGATCTTGGGGCTCTGGTATCGACGATTTTATTGAAAAAATAAATCTTCCTCCAGTGTTTACTGTGATGTGCAGTTACCCAGATTTAGAGATAACAGAAAACCTGTCTTCTCTGAATGCATTCGCCAAGAAGAAAAGGAAAAAGAAAGATTAAAGTCTGAACTTCAAAGCACTACTGACCCAACAATATGGTACCTCTCCTACAGCTCCCCCTTCAGCAAAACAAACAATTAAATATGAATTGCATTGATTAGAATATTTAAATGATTTATATAAATATTCAGTACATGCTTGCAGCTTGCGGGTGGGGGGGGTGGGGGAGGGGGAGAGGGCTGATTTAAAGGCAGATCTTTTTTTTTTGGTGGGGGGGTGGTTGGGAATAATTTAATTCTTTTCACGTTTTAGTTTTTTTAAACAAATCACACAGTGCTATTCAGTGTAGATATGTTCTCTATGTGTGGTGTATCAAACCAAAGAAGAAAATGCTTTGGTGTCTTGTGGTAGATAGAAGCCATGTTAGCAGAAATCCTATCGTATAAAAGCATCTAGTTAAGACTTATAATGATCATTTCCATAAATCCAGTCCCTATTCTTGGTAGAAGTGGTATCATGCATCAATATGGAAGTTATTAGCATATTCTATAAATGGGTTTTCAGATTTTTTTGTAGTAGTATCTCTTTTTAATAATGACATTTCCTTTTATATGTTTCCTGTCCCGAGAGTGCCGAGAAAATTGCATAAATCCATCAGGGACAATATCATCTGGTTACACCAACCTGAGTATTTTTACCTTTTTCATTTTTCAGTGTAAATGTGCTGTTCAATCTTTCTAGGTCTGCTGTGCTTTAGACTTTCCACAGACTGGTCATTCTTGGTCATGCAAGGAATACGTCTATATTTCCTCGCTTTTGTCTCCTATATGCTTTTCATTACTCCTGCTCAAAGCCAACTATATCCTGTGTGCTCAGCTCTGGCTAATTCTAGAATTCTAATTCCAATTGTAGATTCTAGAATTCTATAAGCACGGGGCTGCCCTTTCAGAATTAAAATGAACCTAAACTTAGTGCACCATTGTTTTACAAACCTCTTAATGTGTGTGACGAGGTGAGGTGGGTACTATTGCAAGGCGAGTGGAGCCTTACACAAATAAATAACTGATTGTAGTCGTCGCTACACCACCTAGTGGATTTAGGGCACTAGAACCCAGAAAGGAACCTCTGCTTCTTTTAATTGCTCTTCCACACCTCTGGTTCGAATATCCCTAGTTGCACCTTTTGAACCAGGACAACCTTACAACACCATGCACAGGACAGGCACCAATTTAAAAGCAATAAACAATTTATTAATACAAAGGGATCAAACACTAAAATAATAAAACAGGAGAGTCCTGGGGGACTAGAGTCTATGCTGATGCCAAGCACCCAGCAGTCCTGTTGAAGGTTAGCGAGTCCTCCTTGACTTCCAAAGGGGAGAGGACAGAACCCAGGATGACTATGTGGGAAAATAAAACAAGTGCCCTGCGCGTTCACTGTGCCAAAACACTTGGGAATTATTGACAAGATTATACTTGGATAAAAGAGTCCCGTTGAGAAAGGGGTAAGCAGGTTCATCAATCTGAGAAGGAAAACCTACCATTGCTGTGATTCTTGGACAAACTCAACAGTGTTGCTCGTGGGAGTGTTAGAAATCTAGCTGAAAAGAGGAATAAAGATGGTAAATACCTGACAGAACAATGAAGTCGTCACTGTCGTTAAAACCGTTCATCCGAGTTGTGTGCCACCTATGGAGAGCACAGAATGTTTCATTCCTGGATGGCACTGTGATCTTAAATCTTTAATTTTCCCATAACAGAGGAAATGAGAATACGTGTGGCAAGTCTGTCTGCCTCCTTTGAGAGGCTGTCGGCGCTGGGGGCCATGTGCTCGGGCAAGGAGGTGAGGCACTGATGAAGTGCCTGCCACCACTCAAGTTTGGAGGCCTAATCCAATTACTGAAAGTAAGGATTAATTAGATTAGTGAGAGCAGGCTTCTCAGTGGCCTTTTGGTGTTGAGTCACCGCTTTTCTGGGCATTTTTATTTTTATTCAGAGGTCAGTGGTTCAGATCCATCTGATGTTGGGTTGAGAGCAGTGGATAAGGAATCATAGATAGATGGGATTGCCTTGGTACTGTCACCCCTCTGAGATCAGAAAAGAAATTGGCATGGTCTATATTTAGACACTCCCTGAACTGAATATCACTCTTCTCAGGGCAGGAGCAAGTTTATTAGAGGCTGTGGAGAACGAAGCACTTTGTAAAATAATGGATTACAAGACACCAATTGGTTCAGCTCTTACTTTCGTATTGCTAATCAAATTGGAATATTTTACCATTTATTATATTATGTAAACTGCTTTGGACAGTTTTAATGTGTGCTCTGCTCTCTCTCTCTCTCTCTGAATTTTAAGCATGCCAACTAAATGTAATCCATCTACCCACAGTTAAAAACAATACAGTAATCTTATTTAATCTAGCCTCTGTCTGTGAAATGTCCATCCCTTTTTGTTTCATCTTAATGCCAAATCTTTGACCCATGGGCATTGATTCCAATCCTGGCACTTCTACAGATGAGTGATTCCTCGTGCTTGAACCTCAGATGCCAAGCAAACTGAAAGATTTGGGTTTAGAGCTGTAAGAAAAGACCATTCCGTCCAAGTCAAATCACTAATCTAGACAATGCACCTGATGATTGCTAATCTTCTGGTGATGCCCACTTTGCTGCAAGTCACAGTTAATCCTCCCGGAGCTGTGTGGGTAGGCTGGTGTATAAATAAAGCGGATGAGGTTTAATAATAGCAAGATACCAGTGTGGAGTGCATACTGACAGAGTGAGGAGTGGGAAACCACCCCCAATGAAACACTTGGGTTAGGAACATACAGTGATTCATCTTCCGCCGGTTAACGCTTTATCTCCAAGAAAGCCGGAGGCACATCGCCTTGTAGATTTACACACAATTACTGTTGAGGCTGTCTTGTCATAACACAATTACATTTTACATTCTTGACTCTGACGATGGCCCGAAGACACACAAATAAAAGGGCTAAGGCAGAATAACACCTGTGCCGATTGACATTATGTACACTCTGGATCCCATTGGGCCTCTGAGCAACTTGGGCTGCTGGGCCTATTTGGCATGAAATTAACATTAAAGAAAAAACTCTTTATAAAGATCATTCAACTGTGAGGGGATACTTTGGTGACTGCTTTTATGCCTCTCCTGGTCGTACCCTTGAATTTCATACTACCTGAGGCAGCTGGATGAGGAAGTTGAAGATAAAATCAAGGTTTCTGCTTCACATCAAAATGAGTCTCTGTGTAGAATAACAGCAGTGACCTAGTGGCCTACAAACACATGGCTCTCAAACTGATTTTATTAAACTTAATTTGACTTTTATCTTGTGAGACTCGGCAACTAGGGAGATAATTGATCCTATAAAGAGATCTGTCCGACAGATTTTCATTTTCTTTTACAACTGTATCAATGTTGTTTGTTGTTCCTTTTAATCTTCAAGCCCTGGGCAATATCTTTTGATTGTTCCAAATTTGGCAGCTATGATCAAAATAAACCCTCTATAAATAAAATCACGATGTTCATTGTTTTAAACCGTTCTTCCTCCAGAGGGTAGAAACCCAGTAACAACAAATTCTCATGTACCTTTAATTTATCAAGCAACTCCCTAAACAAGACTTCAGATCCCACCGTTGACTTCACGAGACCCTCTGCCCCAGAGCCGATAAATCACAGTGTTTAAATTCTGCTCGTAGTCATCGGATTCGTGTGATCTGTCTCTTAGCTAATGGCTGCACAAACTGGCACACCAAGATAGCCCATTCATTTTGTTAAAACAATAAGCGGGCGTGGGGTTATTGATCGCACAAGCCGTTTTGTTCCCAGCTAACCCAGATTACTTGCTTTCTCCCATATATCTTCATAACATCAATTATATGCACAGTACGGGGCCTAGATTAATTATCTGAAGAGCACCGCCTTCTTTGATTCCCACTGTGATCCTCCCAAAGGCGAGATTTATTGACCCTCTTATTAACTTCACATAATACTGTAAACACACAGTGGAGATGGATTGTGGTTTTAGTGCTCGCTGCCATTTACAGCAAAAGCATGAAGTGAAAAAAACTATCAAAATGGGTGCCGCTGGAAACTATGCTACTTTACTTGTTTGATTTCCTGAGGAAGGTTGTGCCTGTGAATCTGCAGCATTTACGCAATGTTTTCTTTCCCTCTCCACTCATAGTTTGAGACTCCTGAGGGATGGATGGGCTCACGACTATCTGCAGCTCCTGTTTCTCTTGTTTTATTTTATCCGCAGAGAATTGTAGATGCTCACT
Source organism: Amia ocellicauda (assembly GCF_036373705.1). Classification (NCBI taxonomy): domain Eukaryota; kingdom Metazoa; phylum Chordata; class Actinopteri; order Amiiformes; family Amiidae; genus Amia; species Amia ocellicauda. Next base: position 6,377,991 of record NC_089866.1, read on the forward strand.
AGGATAATGTAGCAGCGGAGATGCAATTTATATTTTGTTGCACTTTTTATTCTCCCATAATGCATTATTTTTTCTATCTCCGGGCAAAATACCATTAAAGGATGCAACAACCGTGATGGCTGTGTCTGGGAAGAAAAAAGAAAAGAGGAAAGTGACGTGTTTCAACGGGTCAGTCTATTCTCAGCCGGGTGAATGTGACTCGACATGGCAGCCCAATGAACTGTGATCTCCCCCCATACTGTCTGAACTCACAGTTCTCCAGGTTAAAATAAATAAGTATACATGCTTTATTTGGGAGTGTTTTTTATCAGTTCGAAGCATCCATTGGAGTCTGATTCCATACTTTGCTGTAGGATTCTTCTCGAAAATAAATGTACGTATGTATTTATTTATTTAGTTATGAATACATTTGACCTGAGGCTGCCACAGGCTGTTTTCTCTGTTAAAAGATAAAGTATAGTATTAAAATTTTATATAAACACTTAAAGTATAATAATAACTTGTTAATTTATTGAGAACAGAATAGGATGCTATATATGTATAAGATGTGCTCATTCTACACCTGACATTTGAGATATTGTAGGACTCTTGCTACAAATATGGTTCTTGGGAGTTTTATTCTGCAGATACTAGTCACTCTGAAAATGCTGCCTCAGGATACAATACACTGCCAATGTTCTAGCAATTAAACTATAAGCAAGCTGTCCTGGCCTTGACACTCAGCAGAAGGTGTATTTACCATAAACCTCTGTGCTAGGTGATTCATTCATGACTTTGGACACCCTACCATAAAAAATAATAAGCTTAATGATGGTCATTACTTCATTTAATTTCCCCCCTGCTTCTCTATTCAGTTAGTTAGGATACGTCTACTTCAGAATATAGTCGGACGCAGAGAGTCATCATCTTTGCAGCGTTGACTCTTGAAGGTTAATGCCCCTTCTGCAGGATGTGGTGACCAAGCCTTTATGCATTCTTTAGACATCTTTCAGGCTGCGGCATTAACACAGTTACAATATGCTCCTTTTATCACCTCAGTCTCTCCACCAGCTTTATTAGGCTGAAGATCATCACGTATAGCACCTCCACAACTGAGTCTATGAGGCCATAAATAGTGAAGGCTTTCCCTCATATTGCAAACTCATCATTAACAAATTAAGAATGAAAACCTTTAGAACCAGTCTAGTGGAGAACAAGAATGCCGGGCCATGAAAACGGTCATGACTGAGTTAAACTATACTTTGTTCTTAGAGGTCAAGAGGTTTAATAGAAGATGAAAGAATATGACTCTGTCACATGTGTATATAATTCAAATATATGTGGAGACTTATGACAGCAGCTAAAGGTCAGCGGCGAGAAAGAAAACACAGCATCGCCGGGCGAGCGCTCTGCATTTTGATGAAACATTACATTAGGATTAGGAATGCTAGCTGTACAAAAGTCAAATGTGTTTCATTCTACTTCACTTAGAAACAAGATTCAGGGGCTCTTCAGCTTCACAGTCAAACGGTTTGATCCCAGGTTTTATTTTTCTAATGAATGTCTTGAGCTAATTCCCCTTCTGTGATTTGCTAGCAGTTGGCCTCCTTCTTGGACAGCTGCTGTGGACTCTACTCCGTGATACCCTGTTATGTGGCTAGTGAGCAGCAATTTCCTTTTCTCCATGGTGTGAAGTGGCCATCAAAATTGCCAGGATCTTGAAACAGAGTGAATTTATTTTCATTTTCAGGGTCATTTCACTACGGCGTCCTGGTGACCTTGTGGAGTACCGTGTCCATTAGTTCCAGAGGAGGAATGTTGACAGCCCATGCATTTCTCTGGTACATTTGTAAAATTTGTTATTAGGGCTTCGAAGACGGTATTTTTATTCTTGCCTCCAAGGCTTCAAGCAAAGACTTGGATCTTTTTTTCATTTTTTCTTGAATTAATTGAGCCACTTCACTTGCCAACTTGAATCATCCAAGGTCTTTTATCTCAGAAGGAGTTTCATCAGTCTTCATATTTTAACCCCTTGTGGTAGCCAATTTCCAGCGCTTTAATAAAGGAAAAACGAGAACAAAAAAGCATAGCCATAGCGCATCAATGTTGTGCTAAAATAATCATACAGGATCCTATGTAGATTCCAAGCCTCCTCTGCATAATAAAGACATTCTTTTGTGTTCCAGGTACTATACATGATGTATCGGGAAGCTATTGTATTTCCAAATGGTCCCCATGGGAGTTCACAGACGAGCTGGTGATACATCCTTCCTTCAGAGGGCTTTTCACATGTAGCTCAGATTCCTGGAACCTGGACAATAAGCCACTGTACTTAAATAAATAAATAGTACTTATCTGTCATTTTGTTCCCGTTCAATGGCACCAAGCCAAGACACTAATGGAGCAGATTCCCCTGCAAAAATGGCTAGCTAGCCCTAGAATGATCCATTACAGTTTTGCCAAGAACTTGAAATAGCTTGTATCTGTACCGAGATTTATTTTAGATTCATTTAATTTAGTTAGCAGCACCAGAAACTGCTATTGAAAGATAAATTGGGTCACTTTACTCAAAAGACTTTGTAAGGTCATGATCCCATGTTACATAAATAATTTTCTGAAGATTCATTTTAATTTTATTTCTTTACAGTAATTATAAGGTTAATTATTTTATAATTATAAAGTTAATCTTATGTTAGCTACAGGCTACGGAACAAATGCAGTGCTATTATGTGATTAAAGGGGAGTGGCTGGTACTGGAATCTCAAATTGACTTATTTTTTGCTTCAAAGTTTGCAGACGATTCTTTTAGCTGGATCTCTAAACAAGATATTTGCTCTTAAAGTCTCTTTACAATAAAGCATAATGTGAGTAATGACAGCTCACAATCTCCCTAGTACCCCATTAAAGTATCTATACAGTTATATGTCCTGACCTCGGCTGGGAGGCTGTGATTAAATCAAAACTTTGACCCCCCCCCCTCTATTAGAAAACGACAAAATTGTCTTCTAATTGTAAATCCAACCGCTATAAAGTACATTTTTGTAGTTTGCTAGGTCAAAGTTTTGATTGAATCTGGCCCCTGGTCTACCAGCCTCATATAGAGAATACTTGAAATGCATACAAAACACATTTGTATATCAATGCAATGGAGGGAACTTTACCAGTTGTAGATTTGATCACTGCAATGGCTACATTAAGGTAAAAACATAACTTTCAAAAACAGGGTTTTATACACCTGTACTGACTCGTTCCTTCCATCATTTGCATCATTTAAAGCATCTAATCATTGTGAGTATAGAAGGTTTTGTACATCCCAAGCAAAGGCTGATTGAAGGTGAGCAGATTTCAGTGCTTAAGAACCAGGGGAGATTCAAATCTGTTCTCATTATAGCTGGGTATTTGGATGCCTGCCATGGCATAGTTCAGCGCACACCGTAGGACTGTCGTTGTGTATGTAGCGTGCACACTTTGCATTTTCAGAGCACCTGTGTGGCTTGCTGTCCCTGGAGTCTGAATGGACCCATTTGGGGCTGACCCAGTTAGGAAACTCTTAAGGCCAACTAGACCATCTATAAATTCTACACAGCTATTTGAAACATTTAAAAGTCATTTAACCACTGAAGGGGAATTCAAAACTGCATGTTAGAGTCACGATTATATACACAAACTAGAATAAATGAAAAATGATTGAATTAAAGAAAATTACATTCCCCAATACCCTACTCAGAGTCCACAACATCTAATATAGTGTAGAAAACCTAATTTGGGTATTTTGCTTAATTTTAATGAGTTGTCACTATAATTTTAACCCTGCCACTCATAGTTTGTCTGCTGCTCATTTTGACAAGCCACTTGCTCTGTGGTTTCGGTTGACGTGAAAAACACTGCTGGTAAATTACAGGTAAATTGAGGAATGTATTCAATTAATAATAATCAACCAAGTAAAGAGAACAGGCTAATGGGAAAGACATCTGGTATCAAGTGATTATAATTTTTAAGCTCTATTTCTCCCCTGAACTACCATATGCTTTACCAAATGTATTAAGCTGTGTTTAGTCAAACAAAAATAGACTTTTAGTCTGAAATAAAGTGTGTTAAAAACTATGTGTAATGTGTGTCCTGGTGTTCAGGGTTCTTGAAATGGTTTATGTTTATGTATTTTTTATGAAGAAGGTTCTCATCTGTGGAATCATCCTTCCTGACTCTCAAAGCAAAGCCCACATGTAGCATAGTAATAATAGCAATAAAACAACAAAAACAATTCCAAGCCACCATTGTAAAGTTGCGGAAATGTTTTATTAGTATTCAAGTACTTGGTTCCATATAGGCAGTTAAAAAACTGTATTTATTATTTATCTCTGTGTTATTCTCTGTACAGACTTCAGCCTCCCAAGTTTGATGAATTTAAAATATTTAAAACTCAATAGGCATTTCTGCATTTTCAGCTTGCTACTGACTTCTGACAGTCTGTTTTGTTTGCCGACACTTTGTGATAAAAGGAAGTTTCCTATGGCACTTAATAAAAGAAGCAAAACCAAATACAAATAAACAAACACAAATCCTTTTTGCAGTCCCAAGACACACAAACCATGAACCTGCAGCGCTGTTGGAAGACAGCAGCTGCAGAAGTTATTTTCCTCTCGAATTTGGAATCCAGTGGGTTCCATATTTCTTGGCTTGTTCGCACCTGGGATCTCCTGTTCCTTTCCCAGCTTCGCCCAAAGCGGTCATGGTTTTGAAGAGATGAGCAATCAAACATTACAGTCACCAAAATAATAAGTTTCTAACTCTATCAAGAGTGATAAATCTTCGGTTACAGTATGTGCTGGACAGCAATATGTTGTACCACTTTTAATAAACAACTATATTCTATACAGTTAATTTCCACATACATCTATATTCACACACAATATACCTTATCTCAAAGTTTTGTAATGATTGTGTCTTTGAGTACATTCTCCTGATTGAAATTGGAAATAAATGCCTTTCAAACAATTAAAAAAATATTATTTGGATCTTAGGGCTTTGTAAACATAGGCATTGTAAACACAATTTGTATCAAGTGAAGTATCAATCTAAGATCAAGGAACAGTTTATTCAACAACATGGTATTTGGCACAAAATAAAAAAGTTATATTTCTAAATTTGGGAATAGTTTGCAGTCAGCACTTCTTAAAGCGCTCCATAATGACACTAATACCAAATCAACATCCAGTTATGTTATCAGAAGCCAGTCATTTTGCTCGTTTAGAGAGCAAAATGCAAACACACAAACACCAACAGAGAGACAGATGTGGAGCTGTAACCCAAAATCAAAACAATCATTTCCCTACTGCTTCAGGATTTGTTCATAGTTTACTTAATATCCTAGATATCCCACCATGGATCTGCTGACAATGAATGATAACTAAAAAGATTTGGAAATATAAAACAGAATATTTACCTGACTGAGTCACAAAGATGGTTAAAGCATGGTATGAATAATACCACCAGCCATGTGCTATCCTATACAAATCATGGCCACTTCATGTATCAAAGGATTATAGAGATTGAAGATTGAAGATTCAACAGTTGAAGAGATTAGTTTGATAATGATGATGCGAATCTCTCGGTGTAAATGTTAATGTTTTTCATTCTAACCTGTGTGAGAACAACAAATCACAAGGTGAACACTGTTATGGAGGATTATGGGTAGCAGCGCATGAGCCAACACTTTCTTAATAGCAAAGCCAGGAAAGGAAAGAAAAAGAAGAAGCAACAGATAAACCCTTTCATTGTATTTTAATGAACCGCTCACTGAGCTACATATGGTCAAGAGAGTAATGTCTTCGTAGCGGTGATTTATGGCTCTTGTCTGTAACTTACATCATTATATAAGGAGGAGATTGAGGGCGTCTTCGTGTACCGCAAGCCAAGGGTCCTGGAATCTCAATGCCTGGAAATTGCAATTTGCATTGTTATTGGGGAGGTGCGTGGCTATGGCTGCAAATTACACTGGCCGACAGGACTGATTCATTGCTCCTGCTGTTTTTATGCTAATGCTCTGGCAAGTGTAAAATGAAGGCCCCAGCAGGGGGTACGCTGCCCCAGAAATAAAGTAACAGCTGTGGAGAGCTGAAGGGGAGCGTTGCAAAAGTTATGCAAAGTGACGGTGGCACCGTGCTGCACAAGTTTCAGCGCACCTTTCTGATCCATATGCTTCGAGTCGGCCAGTGCGACTCGCCGCTTCACAGATCCGAGGTGCTAATTAGTCTGTTTTGCTGGGCCACTAAGTGTCAGCTGATGTTCAGATCTGTTGTTGCAAACAGATGAGGGACATATCATTTTATTGGGCTTGGTGTATTAACTCATAACTCCATAATTTGATCACTCAGATCAAGAGATGTGTTTAATTTAAAATCCATTAACTGAGATCAAATATGGACCATCAGGCATCTAATTTGTGGAAGTAATTTCCTTGAAGCATTAGGGTGGGTGTCTTTGCTGTATCTTTTTAAGTCACACCTGGATACTTATCTTACATGTAATAGGATCTGTACAAACACTAATTATGATTCTGTAGCTCGCAAAGAATGCTTTCTTGTCTTGTATGTATGTATTATTTATGTATTCCCTTTTATTTTAGTTTTTGAGATTGAGCCTAGATTGAGCCCAGTCTTAAGTTACCACACAGGGTTAGGGTTTGTGTTGGCATTGTGAAAAGTTGGGAGTAACTTTTAGAGAGGGAAATTGTAGTGTCCTGGAAATCGAGTGAATGGTTTTTCCAAGCATGGGAGAACAGTACATAACTCCCTGGTGAAGAATGTGTTACCAACTCATTCAGGACCATAGACAGCGCCAATCCCTCTAGCCTTGAAATCACTTGAAAACACTTTCTATTGTTTCTAGGATGTGCAGTTTATCTGCATTGATCTGTTTCTGTCTTTTTTGCATTCGAAATCCAGTCAAGTTGCTGTACCTTTTGTAGCCCTTGTAATGCTTTAAACAACCTGTCACATCCGCTGTTCTTGAAGCCGGCAAACTTGGCTGTGTGCTGCTCGGCTGACCAGAATGAGTTGTGTACAGTGTGGTGCAGTGCAGTGTTCTGCAGTCCTACCTATTTATCTGTTCTCAGCCTTTGTTTGAAAACACAGGGCACACTCCCCTGCATTGACGAAGCCTGGCTCTCTCTCGGTTCAGGCAGCTTCTTCAGGACCGAGACTGCACAGCCAACGCTTTTTGATTTGCCTGCTGGTTGTTAATGTTAAAGAGTAACCTTGACAATCTGTTTGTCAAGTGTCTGATTTATTGTAGGTTTTTGACTGATAGGTCTCATCTGCAGCACTGCACATGGAGATAGCCAGTCTGAGCAGGGTTTTAGCTATTATCAACACAGCTGGATATAGCGCTTTCTTTGTCATCACGTTTGCTGGCTTCCCCTGGGCTCTTGGCAAACACAGGAATGAAAACTGTTTTGCTGACTTGCCTTTTTTGCGATGCCTATGTACTAAAAAATTTACACCAAACATCCTCTGTTTTAAGAGATGGTTGGGAAATAATTTGCCATGTGCGTGCATTTCTCTCCAGAGTGTGGAATCACAAGGTTTCATGGCATTCACATCAGGTGTGAGGTGCCCACTAGAGCAGTTGTGAGTGGCATTTCACATGCATGACATACAAAACATACAAAACAGACAAATAATTGACTCCTGGTTGCGTGCTACATGCTTCTGAAAGCAATCAGAAAATTACAAACCTTTTCAGTCTTTGAAGGTCAGGTTCCGCTATAAATATTTCAGGTACTTCTAAAGGGGTGTTTTTTATTGCCCTTGTTTACTGTTAATGAGAAACTAAACTGAAAATATATTAGTTAAGTGTTGCAACTGAAAATAACAAAATGTTACGAGTTTGTTTAATGTGTGAAAGATTTTTTTTTCTTCAGGCACATATTAAGATAAAAACAGAGAAACACAATTTTTTGTAATGTAATGAAAAGAAGTGGACTATTTAGTTTGGACTTTCCATTTATATAAATAACTAAAATAATAAAAATATGTATGTATAAGGAGAGATAGACCGATAGATTAGACACAGAGATTAAATTAATATTAAAATGATGAAATTTTAAGAAAACAGAAATTGGGGAAAATTAAGTTATACAATAAGTAAAAAGCTGCAGTTAAGGTGGGTTCAGTTAAAACTTAACTCATATACATATTAATATACGTATTATATACATATTAACACTTCAATTAGCCTCCAATTCTACCCTACCCTACAGTCGGAGCATGGTAAAGTGAAGATTTGCAGTCATTAAAACACAGATGGTTTATGACATCATAGCATGCCTGCTTTGGTTACCATTTCTCTTGTAAATCACATGCTGGAAAGATCTCCAAATTGACTGAGAGGTTTTATCAAGCCAATAATTATTCCAAAGAAACAAACTGGGCTGTTTTCAGTTCACTTTCAGCTGAGCCCCATCAGAAGAGATGGCTGTGTGGGAGAGATTAGTGATGTTTAAAGTATTTAGACAGCAAGCCGACTTCATTCAGTTCTGTCTTGATACATCTATGGAAAAAAATGCCCCAGAGCTCTCTTCTGCAATCTACAGGTGCCTTAAAATGATTTCAGAATTAAGCAGCATGGTTTATTTATTTTAAATTATTTTTTAATCAGTAAACCTGTTGTTTTATATATAACAAAGACACTCATGTATTTGGTATTCTCTGTGCCCTAATTCCAGCATGCTCGGTGGACTGAGACGAGCTCTGGGTTCTATCCAGTGCTAATGATCTCCCAGTAGGTCAAGAGAAACTTTCCACAAGTCGGAGAAGCTGCAGACCAAAAAGAACTGAAGGTACTCAGGGGAATTTCCAATGCCTTCATTAATTCCGCAGTCTGATTTTAGAATAACGAGCTTAATTACATACCCAAGAGCTGTTTCATAGGGGTTGCACTTCAAACATAAATGGAAGTTTTGAATCCCTCACGCATGATGGACGGCTTTTGTACTTTATTATATAAAATCAGACAGGTACATCTTGGGGGCATTAGCGTTGGTAGAGAGCACTTAACACCAGGAAAGGTTTAAGGGATTTTGTCATTATCAATTAAAGAAAGTGAGACAAATCTCAATTTATTTATTTATTTCTAATCTTCGGTTACAGTGGAGGTGCTGCAGGTAAGAGAATGTAGCCCGTCTGGACTAAAATTAGATAATTATCTCCTCGGTAAGTTAATAATGCAACAAATCAGGGTTAAAACGATCATTCTTTTTAGTTTCGAGCAAAGTGCTAGGCCCATAGTGGGTATCTTTATCAAAGTATATGTTGCTTATACACTCATTTAATATGGTTTTGTGTAGCACATGAAAAATACAAGTCTCTTGAGAGAAATAATAATGAGTTTGAAGCAACCAACACAGTTTATTTTTATTTTTTAAAATAACCTTATATAGCTTGTAAGCCCATGGTACTCATATATAATGGTCTGCAAACAATCACCTTTCTAATCTTCAAACTAATATGGGTCCCAGCTAGACACATGAGGGTTACCAGATGTTAAATTTTGACCAGGACCTTCTAAGAGAGTTCAGATTTTACTAGATCTAATTGTAAATATTTAAAGGTGCACATTTACCAAGAGACAGTGGAAATGAATTAGAAATTAATTGGACATATTTTAAATATGACACAATCTGGATTTTATATGGATAGAAAACAAATTGGGGGACAGTTTGGAATGGGAATAAAAAATAAAAATACTTGTCCTGAAAGATTCCTCCACTCTCTGTTAAAATGTTTTTAATGGATAGGAATATAAGTTGTTAAAGCCTGGTGTGACTCAGACTGTCCTTTGAAACTAAATGCCATTTGCTCTCCCTAATAGTTAAGGGGATATTGAATGTTGAGAGAATAGTGGTGCCTGTTTTTAACTGTGCACCCAAGGGCAAGGATTCACTTTTAGCTCAGTGTGAGGAAGACGTCCTGCTGGATTGCTAGGACTGTTTCATTTCAGCGAATGTTCTTGATGGAGGTCATTCAGTCTAGTCCTGTGCAACTTCCCAATTGGCAAGATCAAAGAATGTGACTTTGTACATAGAGTTCAGACACCCAATGCACCCTGGGTAATCCATACTTTGATTACAGATGGTGGCCTCGTCGTTACAATATTGCAAACATCAGGTCCAGACTTTGAACTGGGTGTTCGAAGCGGCTCTCGCAGTGATGGGTGGACTGTTGTGTGATCTGAACCTGGAAAGTGTTCGGTCTTACTCCACAGAATTAACATCCAGGTTAATCTAAAGTGATTCTCTCGACTGTCAAGGTACAATACATCTGTTCGGTATTTCATTAATTAAATTCCGTGTACAGAGAATTGTACATGTAATAAATACCTGAACAGGTGCTGTAAATTAACCCTGTGTCATTAAGCAAGTGGTTCATATAATATATGGTGCACATGAACCATAACATTTTATTTTTCATCCCCAGGACTGTGAAAGATGACAATTTACTAGGAGCTAGGCATGATGGGAAAGGATGAGAAGTATAATCTGAGAGAAATGAAAAACATAATAGTTTAGACGGATCTTGTCCTTGTATAACATGAATGCCAGACATTTAAGAATTCAGTGTAAAATAGAATTGTAATACAGACAATAATTTACTAAGCCTCAGACTGTGGCTGTATAGGATTATTTGTTCCACCTTGTCTCTGCTGCGATGTGTTATCTCTGTCAAGAATTTCCTAAGCTTTGGGGCGGGTCTGTGGTCTTCTTGTGTAGGACATGTAGGACATCTTCATATTGAATCTGTTTTATTGTGACTTGTATTTGCTAAGACATCCATCCATGTTCCCCCTCACTGCTGTCCCACTCGGCACTGCTGGGGTTATTAGGGAGGTCCATAGACACAGCAAGCTTTAGGATACCAGCACAGCCCAAATGACTGAGCTCATCTCTCAATGCAGTGACGGCGTCTCTGTGACAAGCTGCTGGCTCTCAGACCATCTCCATTGCGGGAGTCTGACCACCAGAGGGCCACACACATCCCTCATGACGAAACGGCTCTGCACCCTGGCTGTGTGCCACCGTGGTGGGAGAAACAAACTGCATCGCTTGCTGAATGCAGATGTGTCATGCTGCCGCAACAGCCCACTAATCTAAGCAACCTTGTTAAACCTCAAACTCACCACGCTGCCGTGTTTTCTCCTTATTTGGCTGCAAAGCAGGAGCGTAGGATTCAGGCTGCGTATTTAAAATAAGGACATCTTCGTGCTGACACTCACAGTTTGATCTAAATATGGAATGTAATCATTTATATGGATGTATATGTTGATATATATTCATTTTTTCATTTCTTCCTTTTAAAGGCAGCATCCAGGAAACTGCCATTCTGCACAACAGCTCAGTTGTGCACAGATGTTGAATGTGAGTTTGCTGTCGGATCCCAGGCGTTGTGTTTGCACTTAGTAATGACCTCCTGCTGTAATTACTCTGGAAACACTGTGGCCAGTCCTGCTCATGAGCTACTCATTGATGCTCTTGCTAATGAAAGTCATATCACATTATTTCTGATTAGTGCTCTAGTTGTGACAGCACTAGCCTTTAGCGTACAGCAGATGTCCAAGCGGAAAGTTTGGCTTGTTAATTTTGCTTTTTGCTAAATCTCCCTATTTATGTAACAGATATTTGATTGGAGTTTTTCACATTGGGAAGAAGTTCTGTCACCATTTTTTGGAAAACAATCAAAATCCGATCAGTGCTTTGTTTATGTAGTCCTTCTACCTATAAGAAAAATTAACCCAGCATTCGATGTCAAGGATTCCCTTTGGTTTAGCATAGAAAACTGTTTCCTTATGCCGCGCTATATAGTATAACTGAATTTGGTTTGCTCTAGGCTAAACTATTTTTACCCTTCCATGAAAATTCATTCGCAATGAGAACCATGTCTTGGTATACACATATCTCAGGCTGGAGAAGAAAAAAGTTATCCTAGGTGTCAGGCTTTATCTCAACTGTACTCAATCAGATGAGCACAGTACCCCTAATTGTGTCTGCATTTTAGGAGAGATGATAAGATCGCTCTGCCATTGAAGGCGGTTTATCATGTCGGTAGGCATTTTCATATGTTCGATGCTTTTGCTTTATTTAAAGAAAGGGAGATTTTTACACATAGAGGGAAATACTATTTCCTTTCAACCTAACTAGACATGCAAGATGCAGATGCCTTTTCTCCCTAATAGGCAATTATTAATTATTTCCAGTTTACCCTGATGCCATTGATGCCTTTTATATTGACTGATGCAGGCAGTATAATTCTTTAAGTTTGTGCTCCACTTTTAAATAGGCCAGTTTAAGTCAACACCTGCAATAGAAAGCCATCGATGCAGAGCTCTGCTGCTGCTTTGACTGTCCTCTCGGGAGGCCCTGTGATCACACTTGCTCCGGTGGTGTTTGTTACTTCCGCTATGCATTTGCTTTCATTAAGTACACGTTTGTGTAAAGGGTGACTCAATTCATCATTAAGCGACGATGTTGGATGCTGTCGTTGGTCCAGCTGCAATTTGTGTCCCTTAATTAGTAGTAATTGAAGATTTCTCCATAGACAAATCTTTACACAGCTGATTAGTGTTATTGCTTGCTGAGATGCAAAGAGAAAGTAGAAAATCCAATGAGTTTTGTATGCGTGCTGTAATTTGACAGAATGGTTCTTAGGATAAAAACATTGGTTTGATTGCAATAAATATTGAATTTTATAAAGCACATTTATTGTATACATTTCCATTTTCACTATGAAATTAATTATATTCTGTCCTTGTACTGCTTTAAAAACCATTTCTGAATTCAGAGGACAGCTACAGAACTGGCCCCATGATATTCTAGGAGAAAATGGCAGGAATGCACCCAGAATCCAAACTCTTAATATAATGGGACTGAACATATGCATTTTTGTAGGTGAGACACATCGGTTGCAGCCTAGGTCTTTGCAGACTTGCTTCCCCAAAGTGTTAAAGCATAAGTGTCTTTGTCTCAAAGCATTTGCAGGGCTGGATTGGTGCACATTAATCGAACATTTGAAAGTCTTCCACCGCTCTGCTCATAGCTGTGTTTGGAGTAAAGTCAAAGTGCATTAAATCAGACACATTTTCCTTAGATTCTATAAATGTACTTTAATGAGCATACCCCCTGTTCCCACCCCAGAGAGACTTTGGATTCATTTGAATTAGCCTGTTGCAGCTAACAACCATGAAATCAGATTTGGTCACCCAGCCGATCTGTGGACAGAACGGAAAGATTGCACATAAATATTTAAAGCAACTATAGGTGTGTGTGTGTGCGTGTGTGTGTGTGTGTGTATCTATATATATATATATATTTTATATAGTTTCTTTATTTTATATATAGGGATGAGATGATTCGTGAATCGATGAATCGTGATACTTCTCAGTATGTGACAAACACACCATTCTTGTAACGTGCTTCATGATATGTTAAGCATTAGTTCACTAAAAGATGTTTAAAACAGCCAATCATGAGAAATATTTTCAGTTTGATGTATTTTGAAAAATGACTCGGCTATCTTTCGACGTAGGCCACTTTTTTGTGAATATTTAAAAAACGTATTGAATAGATATTACAGCTTACTGCCATACAAATATTTGGTACTTAATCAATCAATTTTTATTTGGTGTAGCTCTCTGTTCAAGGCTGCCACTAGGGATGGGACTGGCACACAAGAGGTTTTCACTTATTTCGATCTATAGCTATCATCTCTTCTAGAAGCATGGTCTCCCTTATCCAATTACTGACCAAGCCCAGTGTAGCTCAGCTGGAGAGATCTGACAACACCAGCCCACAGGGTCACGTGGCTGCCAGCCATTAATTATTTCTGATTAAAACCTGGCAGTGAAATTGCAAGTTTTCAGAATTTTGAATTAACTAAATACAATTGATATAGATCATACATTTTATGACGGCATATCGGTTACTGCAAGGCTTAATTTATGTTCTGGCCACAGATTCCTGTAACGGGGAGCTGCAGGGATATTGCTTCTCCTGTAATAATTACTGCCGCACTGTGGGGAATGTTAGGGTCCTGATTAAATGTGAATGACAGGGGAGAGCAATTCATTAATCTTGTACAGTACCTGCAGTGTGTGTAGTAAAACAGACTATGTGTTGTTGGTGGAAACACTTTCTTTGTGTTTCTGTTCGGTATTTGCTTATTTGGTATTCTGGAAAGGCACAGGATGGGGGCGTTTGCAGGAAAGTGTCTGATAACCATTTCATGTTGCTCACGACGGAGAGAGAGACAAGAAGGAGCAACTCATTAGCAGTAGGGTTTTAGAAATTAGAGAGACTCTGAGATGAGGAAGGCAAGGGGAACAAATGCAGGCTTTAGTTCAATCAGGCATGCAATGAAAGCAACCTTGAGGAAGAAAAGTATCCCAGGGTCTGAGGAGGCAGAGACCGCTGGCTTACAGAGTGGCTGTCATCTCACTCCTCTGGATTACAGCAGAGGCATTAGGAACGTCTAATTTTCATTGTTTCACCCCCCGCCTGTAAAGAAGAACCACCCCCTCCCCTCCGTCCACTAAGACAGACTTTTCAAAGAGAATTTGACATGAACTACCATACTTCCATTACAAGGTGAAGCTAGAATCAAGCGGTATATTATTATGTAATGTAGCACATACCTGTATCCAAAGGGGATTTTCACATTCTACCATGCAATGTGATACATATCAACAACATGACGAGGTTAACAGCATGACCAACTTGTTTTTAAATTAGATAGAAGAGTAGAATGGTCTCTGAAAATAAGGTAAGCAGATGCATCTTAAGGCGGTGCCCAAAGGTGGGACGGAAAGAAGAAGCGTTGGCTCGAAGGAACTAATTTACCTGTTTTTGCAACTAATGTATTTGTGTGTGCATACGCGTCCCTCAATTTGCATGTATGTTTACCAGCATACATATCTGTACCTGTCTACCTTCCTTCAGGGATCAAGATGTCTCAGCAGATTTCCTCCTTCCAGGTGCCAAAATCATCTTTCATCTGATCTGAGCTCTTCTTCAAAAAAGACAAATTTTGTTTTCTGATTTCCGAGGGGAAGTGGTTTCATACGTCAGCAGTTCATTCTAGCAGCTCGCTTTCTTCCTTGTTTTTTCATTGTATGTTTTATTTTGTTGAACCTCGAAGGTGTAAAGCCTGATCCAAGCTGGAGCTCTCCCAGCACTATAGTATTGTGCCGGCTGTGAAGGATCCAGGCTGCCAGACCCTAATCACATATCCAGACAACATGGACGTAGGCCAAAGTAGGCCTTTTAAAAAAGGTTAAAATTAGGGCATACCTCCTTCTTTGTGTAAAATACCTTATAAATAGGAAAAGACATAACAATTACATTCCATGAGATCAGGTTGATCGTAATTGTCATCTCTTATGGATTAAACATACATTTAAAATAACCCTCATCCTTCAATGACTGATTTCATAGCCCTAGAGGATTGAATTGAATTAATTAATTAATTAATTGATTGATTGATTTATGTGTGTGTGCAGAGAGCATTATGTCAGCCTAGACAGCAGGGGACCAGTGGATGAATGGAAATAAGATTTTACTTTTCCTCCTTATTTTTTTTTTAAGAAATCAGAAGCTGTCAGAGATACATGGTTTACCACGGGCATGCAAAGAAGCTTAATGGAAATTTGTGAAGGGGAACAGGCTTAGTGTTTAAAACAGAAAGCCTAAGAAAAACAATATTCCAGAGTTAAGGCTCCGAGTGCCACGGTTCCAATTGGCCGCTTTCCTCTGTCGCAGGGGAACGCTGTTTTCAATCCCAGCTCTTAAACTTTTGCCTGTGAATTCAGAAAGGTGTGACGCAAGATGCCAAGGTTAACACAAGACTGGCTTCTCGTGGTCCATATAAATCAGGACCGTCGATGTCTTGGAGGGGGAAGAAGGAGTGTGGGCAAAATTTCCTCAGTTTAATTTGTGTATAAAAGCACCCAAAAAGCAGGAAGTGCATTTTGATTTCCTGTGATTGTAGTTCTATTGTTATTGACATATTATTTACAGTATACTTGCCCTTTAGCTAAGTTTGAATGAGTCTCCTAGTGGTTATATTTTACACTTATTGCGGGAATGTTTATTCAAGACACGGGGTCATTAAGACTTTTTATGGCTGCCATTATGTGCATTGATTATACTGGCACTTTTCAGTATACATTCAGTTCCACACTCAGAACACTACAGCCTCCCATTTGTGGCTTGTTCTGTTGTATTCACAGCATCATTGTCTTTGTGTTTCTCTGTTGCTGTTCTTTTCTTCATTATCTGAGAGTGCCAGAACAGCACCCCTGCATTTTCATCTCATAGTTTCTGCTGAGGTTGCAGAAACAGGAGGTTTGTGGAAGGTGCAATTGAACTTTCCTTTATTAGTGAGCGCAGGCAACCATGCGGCCTTGAATGAACTGCCAAAAAAGCAGCTTACGAAAATGTACCATCAATGGGTGCGTTGAAAGGTGGAAGCAATATATTTTAATGGGATCCACGCTCCTCAGATAAAGAGATGATCTTCAACACAGTCAGGAGTTGATGAAAGATTTTGACTCCCAGTTGCAACATTAAAGAACACAATAAAATCATCTGGTGCATTTATTTCTCTAAGGATGGTTAAGTATGCCATTACTACGGTCTACGTTCTGCATGCAGACATAAAAATGTGTAAATGATCTTTTCAGTTTCTAATATCATTTTTGCAAGTTCAGGGAGAGCAAAACGATTAATATATTTTGTAGATTTTGTTGTTCTTTACATCATTATGATATTTAATATACAACATTGTTACCCTGAGCTCAGTTGGAAATTCAAGTGGCATTTATTTCCTACTCTATGGATTTATGGATTCTCCCAGTCAAATTAAATAAATATGCTGGCAGTTTTCACTAGTTGTTTTTCTAGTTTTGTAAAATGGACTTACAATATATTTGACTGGCAATCATATACTGTACAATCAATTTCACCCAGCATTCATTTATTTTCATCACACTCATTATTGTAGTATCTCGGCCAACACTAATTGAATAACTGCTCCCTCATGACAGATAATATATTACAAATAGCGTGTAAGTTAGGTGCAGCCATATGGACAAAATGGTATCATCAGATGCACTAAATTAAAATAACCTCTGAGGATCACAGTTTTTGCTATCTGTGGATGTGGCATTTAAAACTTTTAATTAACTGAGCCTAACAAAATGCACATTTGCTGACAATAAAAATATAATGACTAATAATAACAAATTAGGTTGGTGTGTTCAAAACGACTAATTATCCTTCTTAGAAAATGACAATTCCTCTGTAAAAATCCCAGTGAAGCAAAAGAAAAAGAAAACACAGAAGCTGTAGGTCTGGGCCTGTTCGAAATGTCATGCCAATCTAATCAAACTGCAGAATAATTTAAAGTGAAAAGCAAAGGCCTGTGTCTGTATCGTGACCACTTCTTCCAAGATGGTCTTTACTGCGTTCCTTTTTTTTTTTTTCTCTCGCGTGTGACCAGAGATGATCACATATGTTTGGCAGCACAAAATTCTCCCAAGGGAAGAATTGCCACTACCACTAGCAGGGTAAATACAGTTGTCACACAGCTGATTTGCTGTTCTGGGATTATGACATAATTTCCAAATATGTTTACAAAATTCTTCAACATGTGCCTTTGGACCTCCTGGAGCAGGTGCCCACTGTCCTGCATCCAACCAGGCTTTCCAGTTAAAGGGTCAAAATGACTGTTTTTTGTGTGTTTTTAAAGCTACATTCTGTACATTCTTATTTGCTGATTTGGCATATATGAAGAAAAGCAAGCAGTTTAAATGAATATGACCAATAACAAACTTCCACTAGTGTTAGGCTATGATTGTAGAATAGGCCGATGATCTTATCCTGTAATTGAGACTGATAAAGAGATTTATTAAATTCCGACAGCATCAATTAATCCAGATTGGTCTTCTGATGGTGTTCAATTCATCTATGATTATTTAAGTGTTACCTTAACACAAATGACTTTTGAGGATTATCCACAGCTGAAATACTTTCTCGATGCGCATGAGGTCTTAAAATGCGGCTTAAAAATGAAGACAAGAGAGGCAGGGAATACAATCTGATAGGGGCAGTGTTGTGGATATGATAAATGTTGTTGAAAAGGTAAAAGCCTTCACAATAAAAGCACTTCATAATAGTTAGAAAACGCATTCTGTGTGTGTGTGTGTGTGTGTGTTTGAAGATGTGCATTGAATTATAATTGTGATTATTATCATTAGTAACAGTAGTAGTAATAATATTATTTTTGGTGGAGGTTAGGATTCCAGATATTCCCAACATAGTGTTCAAGATCTGGATGCAAAGTACACCTCCTGCTGACCTTCAAAGACCGTTTCTCCCACTACAGTATTAGCCAGGTTGGTTTCAAATAAGATTACAAGTGGTGACATGGGAGCACCAACCCTCCCAGTAAGTGACGAGAGTGACGGAGGATTACAGGTGCTGGGACAAAGACGCAGGGGGATTACACGCGCTGTGTTGTGACGAAGCCAGGGGGAAGATTGAAAGATTGCAAAAATGCAGTGGTTTAAAAGGACATTAATGTGTATAATGTGTCTGCTAAGAAATGTAATCGTAATAAGGCATTTAAAGACCATAATTCTTCTCCAGTGAAGATGCAGTGTCATAAATGCTATAAATTAGGATTTGGCAATATCCCAACTGCCTGTATATTGTTGCCTTCCCCTGTCACATCCCGCGATCTCTCATGTAAACTTAAGTTGTGTTAAGCAAACAAAAACAAGATAGCCAACTCATCTGTGGTTGGTGCAATATTGACTTAAAACCCTGTTGATTTCCAATACTCCTGTAATGGGTCATTCTCATTTATGTTGACTTGATATCCTCTTTTAAAGCTTCCTATCGAGATGGTTTTGGTTGAGCTGTTTTGCAGGGGAGTACGGGATATGACAACTTTTGCTTGTGTAAAAATAGTCCACCTCAACCCCCTCACAACTCCCATCACCCCTAGCAGCAGCTTTGTTTATCTCTCCGCAAATCAATATTTGTTTCCGTGGGGTTTATTGAGTTGCACCATTGTTTTCCCATCTCAATATGCTGCGCTGATTTGTTTTGATCAGAAGGATCATGCCTGAACGCAGTGGTTTTGGGATAACCGAGTCATGCCAGGGAGCATGCGAAGCATAGGGCTCTCCTTCTGCCTTATAGTAATGAGTACAAGGTTATCTGAGTGGAGGTAAGCCATGTCCAATTGCTGTTATGACATATGCTTGGTTGGTTGACATTTGTTGACGTCAATGGTGGAAATTGTTAGTTGCCTCTAGGCTGCATAGACCAAAAAAGTGAAAGTTCCCTATATAAATCTGCCTCTATCTTTTATTTGCAAATTAGACCACCCATTCCCCCTTCTCCTTTATCTACTTTTAGAGTTGTGAGTTCGAAACAAAAGCTATAATTGCAGCTGTGTCATCCAGGCTTAATAGGTAAAACGAATGGTAGCTCCAGGACAAGTCAAGCACGTAATTTCATTAAAAAAATAATATTAAACATAAAATTGTTAATATTACTTCAAGGAATCTCAGTCCCAAATAACTAGTGGATTATGCTATAACTATTCGATCACTTTAGAACAGTGGAGCCCAAACACTGTCCTGGAGAGCCCCTATCTTGTAAGTCAGTCAGTCCAGTCAGTCACCCTCAATCACAAATTTTGACAGACTGGGACCATGTGTAAGTCACTGATCAATTAAGCAATTAGCTTGTTCAATTAAGGGAATTCTGGTCATTGAGGGCTGAAAAGGGTAGTTCATTTTCTTTATACCAAATCTCTACATAACTTCATTTCACAAATCACCTGCTTAATTGATCACAGTGAAATGGTTCCAGGTGTTATGAAATTGATCATTAAAGGTCACCTATAAATCCTGTTGGATAGGGGCCCTCGAGCATTGGGTTTGGGCAGCATGGCTTTAGACCATATCCTTTCTTTCAAAGCAAGAATTTCATGGAAAAAGTGTGACAGCTAATTTTTAATCCCCCTAAATACTGCACAACGGCCAGCTATGCAACTCCCTGAGGCATTATTACATCACTAAAATTACCTTAATACAAAACATAAACCGGAAGTTATCATAGTGTCCAAAAATACAAGCACAATAAAGGCTGTACACAAATAAAGTCCACAAAAGTGACCTGGGGCATGAGCAGTGCGCAGACTTTGGCTCTTGGTTGTCTGTTCAACTCTGACTGCCAGCTTCATTTAATGTCAGTTTTAATTACTGCTAGGGAACATGTTTTGCAAAATTAAAAAGGACTTTAAATATTTAATCTGGCGTATCCTGAACACATGGTTGAGCTTTTGTACATTAGCTTTCCCTTGCTCTTCTACAAACTTGAGATAAACTCACATCTCCCATTTTAATCTACCCTAATACCCCTCCTTATATGGCATTTACAGAAAAACTAGAGGCCGGGGATCCATTGTAAAACATGAAGTGAAGTGTTCAGCACAAATCGCGACCTCTGATGTTGTTATCGGTGACCTATGAACTTTGAACCACACTACCGTTTCAGAGGGGGATTTTGTAACTTGGAAAATGTAAGAGTAGGTCAACTATTTGTCAAGTATTCCCATGGTCTTTTTCATCCTTTTGATGTTGTGAGCAAAAAAAATAAGGAATAAAATCATATATAATTTAGTCTGCTGTGCTGCATTGGATTCATATTAAATTAAAAGGAGAACCACAAATAATTTACCCAATTTTAATTTCTCATAAAAGTATCTGTTAAGTTATTTATTAGTATGGCAGCATTCATAGTAGGATACATTTGGCCAGGGTGTTAAAAAGGGAGAAGTTGCAAAATACGTAGGGTTATTCTTCCGTTTGCTGCTTTCAAAAGATTTGAAGATTTTTCCAATATCTCTCTGACAATTTCAGCCTTTACAACAAGCATTGGTAAAACATTTGAATGTGTATCTATAGGTATTATTGTTACTAATAATGGCTTGCTTGTGTATTGGCATCTCATACAAACAGCACAACTTGTTCAATGACAAAATGACCAAAAAGCACGCCACCAATTACTCCCGATGTTATAATCATAGTGACACCAGCAACTGTTTCATGAGACAATCCCTTTGTGTTTAAGAGCACAATGTCTGTGACGGCGGAGTTCTGTTGTGCTAAAAATAAACATTGATTTGTACACGCTGAGCAAAACAGTATCCAGGTTTAGAATATTTAATTCAATAAATTGTTTAATGCAAAGCAAATGCATCTGTCAAGCTGTTCTTTGTGTAATTTCTGTCAGGAGAAATATAATAATGATAACCCTAGACACTGCAATGAAAAAATCTGCCAGCAACACTCCACAATTGAAGTCCAAAGCTATATTTAGGTCTACTCTCTCTCACACACACACCATTGTGAGAAATTGTGCCACAACATCATAATTTAAGTCACTACTCCCAATCTCTCCCTAACCAACTAGGAATCGTTTCTTTGATTTGCTCCTCTTCGGTGTCCTTAACAGAAAATGGGAACTGTGCTTGACCTTGTTTGACAGCTCAGAGCTGGGGAAGTGATTGATTGGTGATGATTTTTCCATACTTTTCTAGCATCACGGAAGGGTTGTCACTTGATTAAAGCAGTAAATTACACACTGACAAATAAAATTATTTATTGAGTCCAAGGGCTGGCTCTCCACACAGGCTTTTTCATATGAAAACTACTCCCTGGATGATTTCTAATGCTTTTGGCATCAGAATTGTTTACCCTTTTAAACTTGGGGGCCAATTAAATAAAAAATGTTGGCATGCTCTAAGGCCAGAATCTGCGATAGAATCGCAGGTCTGCATACCTTGGGACCACGACAGGCTGTATTAAATTTAAAATATCTCAAGCAGCAAATGGGGAGGAGACACGCTTTGCTGGTGTGGCTTCTGAAACGTACAGGCAGTGAGAGAGCCAATCACATCAGCTGTTATTCAAGCTGAAACAGAAGGTGGAAGTCACAGATGTAAATAACATTTACTAACTACAGGCATTAGGCTGAAAGCAGTTTTATGTATAAACAAATTTAAGTAGAGTAGTACAAGCAGAGTATATTTAAATATTTATAAGTAGAAGAAAAAGCATCTAATGTTAAATAAAGCTGTCACTGTGCTTGTATAGTTAAGTGTATTTGTGTTGGAATCTTTTGCATACCACGTACACATGAATAAATATAATGGTCTAATTGTGATGTCACATTTGTGGCACCAAAGTCAGTTTTATTATTTAAAAAGTCAAGGGACACAGCACACCTTTTCTATTACGTAACATTTTCTGTTAAATTAAATCTATTGTATTTTGTTTGGAAACGTGGTTATTGATCATATGATAAGAACCTTCTTTTTTAAACATCATAATAATATTTAATACATAGCAGTCCCTACACACCTCTTACCACTCCCACGAAAGAGTAACTGAAAGATATGTAAAGAAACACATTTTAAGTAAATAATACAAAGAACAAAAGCAAGAGTAGAATAAATGAGTCAAACACATTGTAAATAATAATAAATTGACACATTGATGGAAAAACATTCTTATAAAATGCCATGCAATATTAATATTTTGTCTCTCTGTGTACAAATGATACATTTGGTTGTATGTAGTGTAGTGAATGCCTTTTCAGTTACTGTATGCATTCTGTATTTTCACTGTACACACAAAGGTGTGTGATTTACGTGTAACACTCAGATTTATTTTACATTTCCTGAATTTGCTTTTTTACACATTGGCTTAACCACGAGAGGCTTTTAGACAACTTCGAAAATATCTAAAACAAGAGGAGCTGGAAGCACATTCGCAGGTTGTTTTCTCGCAAGTATTTTTTCGATTTAATACCCTAGAATGTGACCACTCCCTGGGCATTGTTGTACGAAACAAAATCTGTGAGAAGGTCGTTTGGCACTGCAAATCATTTTAGAATTGATACCACGAAAGATTAGCAGCATGAAATCCATTTGCAAAAATGCCACTAATGCTTCTGCGAGCGATTCGCAGCGTGAACAGTTCTTATTTAATCAGGCCCTTGGTCAAAGTTTTAAAATGAGAAAGTTGAAAACTGGTGAAAATTGTTATACAGTAAAATGTAACCTTCTCGCACCTGTTAGGACTTAATCATAAAAGGACAATTCCAACAAGTAACTTTTAGTAGGGATTTAATCAGAACTTTGACCAAGCAGTTCTGATTACAAATTACAAATCATTCACTGATTTAATTTTCATGTTTTTTTCTTTTTCTTATAAAAAAAACCCATCAAGTACTGGGTCATAATTTTAAACTGGCCTTTTGACACTTATAGCCTAAGAAAGCAATGCTGGATTGAAGACTTTTTGTAGAAGAACCAATTTCATATCTCCTGTTCGTCCTATTGGCTGATTTTGAATTGCCACTCTATAATCCTATCTTACCCAGAGAGTTGGCGACCCCACAATCCAAAGAGTGTTCCAAACATAGCTGACCAATTGCCCCCTAGCAGCTCAGACTCTTAACAATCCTCAGCTCAATAGAGACCTACATATTATACTGACTCTCCTTTTGACCTGTCCTATCTTTCATTCTAGTCAGGTGAGCCCCAGAAGGGCAGAAGGGATTTTAAACAGTTATAGAGAGATGTGAGTCCAAAGATATGGAATCTTTTTTATTTTTTTTTACATGGAATTAGTAAGAGTATAAATTATTTCCATCTCTAAATCTTTCTGTTCCTGTGAGATAACAGTCTTGTAGACAGTACAGAATTCCTTGTATAGGTTAGACACTGTGGAACGAGCCAAACTTTTCTGACATATTTAAAATATTTTTCTAAATTTTTAAACAGTTTATATACTTCTCCTACACGGCCAAATAAACCTGGAATTAGGAAAGTTATTTCAATCTTGGTGTAACTTAAGCATCTGATACCAAACATTACATTTATCTGTTCCTCTTGCCTTTTTATTTGCTACTGGTGATTAAACTGGTGATTAGTGTTTCTATTCTATATAGTATCTAGGCTGTGCAATTTTTTCGTTCCTCTACTTAGCTTATATCCATTTTGTGAGTTAAACTACAGAGAAGGTTAAAAGCGACAGTGAGTATTTTAATTCCTCACAGTGAGGTTGTTAGTGGAGTTCCACAGGGATCAGTACTAGGGTCTTTGCTTTTTCTAATCTATATTAATGATCTGGACTCTGGGATAGCTAGCAAACTTGTCAAATTTACAGATGATGCTAAAATAGGGGGCTCAGCAGATACAATTTCGGCAGCACAGGCTATTCAAAGGGACTTAGATAATATTCAGTTGTGGGCCGACACCTGGCAGATGAAATTCAATGTGGACAAGTGCAAGGTATTACATTACATAAATCTAGGAGTCTACGTGGACTCCTCACTTTCTCTATCCAAACAATATGGTGAAGCAATAAAAAAGGCAAATGCACTAGTTAGAGCTCATCTGGATACTGTGGACAGTTCTGGGCTCCACACTTCAAGAAAGATATCGCTGCTCTAGAGGCAGTTCAGAGGAGAGCAACCAGACTTATTCCAGGTCTGAAGGGAATGTCCTACTGAGAGACTGAGGAACTGAACCTTTTCACCCTGGAACAGAGGAGACTACGTGGGGACTTGATCCAAGTCTTCAAAATCATGAAAGGTATCGACCACATCAAACCAGAGGAGCTTTTCCAGATCAGCAGGGACACACGCACCCGGGGACACAAATGGAAATTGGGCTTCAAGGCATTCAAGACAGAAAACAGGAGACACTTCTTCACACAGAGAAGCATCACAATCTGAACAAACTCCCCAGTGATGTGGCTGAAGAGACAATTTGGGAACATTCAAAAACAGACTGGATAGGATCCTTGGATCACTTAGTTATTAATGGACACCAAACGAGCACGATGGGGCGAATGGCCTCCTCTCGATTGGACACTTTCTTATGTTCTTAATTTGTTCAGTAAAATGAGAATCATTTGATGCCAATTGTGTAACTTTCCATATTCCATATTCTACTTTTTTTATTCAGGCCTAGGTGACCCAGCATTTTGGACTACTAGATTTGGTAGCATCCACATTGACCACTGGCCTTGTGGTTGCATCATGTCGTATTTATGTGTTGTGCTTAATTTAAGTCTTTCAGTGTCAGGTTAAGTTCAACAGAGCTGACTTGTCAATGACACAAAGTGCTTGACGCAAACTTCCCAAGGGTAACATTTGTCTGGTGAACTATGACAAGCCCCGATTACTCTTTAGTGTTTTCTGGCAGCCAATCAAAATTAAATACTTATCAGTGAAAAGCTGAATACCCTTCACTGAACAAAATGTAATTTAATCATTCCAGCTTTGTATTTACAACATGGCAGTTTTCGCAGCGATTCCCCATGGGGCTCTGTGACACAAGAACAACATTTTTTTTTTTAAGTTTTTTAGGCTTTTTTTTCTTTCATTAGCTGCCTTTATATATTAAGTTTTTGTCTGTGACAGTGAAACGAGATTAGTGGACTGACCACATAATTTTATGTTATGCTGAGATTTTGCTTGTGTCAAATTAATTATGTCGGTCCTAATTAAAGTTATTTGATTAAAGTGTTTGAGTGCTTTCACATAATTCATCTCCCTTTACGCTTTTCAAAAAGCTGACAATGTACTTTATAATTAAAGTTTAAATGCAATTTAGTTAAAAAAAATATTAAAAATAATATTACATAACTGAGACATTTGTATTATGTATTTGTATTACTGAATGGTGTTTGACAGTGTATGAGCTTTTTTCAGGTATCTAATCTGTAGTCAGCTGACGACTGTCAAGGAGCCATTAAAATGATTGTAAATGATCATATAGCACTCACGTAAACTATGCCTGTGGGACACTTACTCTACATTTATCTTGGGAAGACTTCCCACGCCCGTCGTGGTGTCCAGATATGCTGAGAACGAGGAGTCATTGGTCAGACCTATGACAAGTATTTTGAAGCCTTTGGTAACATTTGCCCCCATTTGTGGAGTCATCCTGTCTTATTTTAAAGCACAGAAAGCCAATCTTGACTTTAATCAAAGAACTGAAGTCTAAAATAGGTGGAATTTGATGTTCTTGTTGGTAGTTTTTCATGATTAAGGGCCGGATTTAATAAAAACATGGACTCACCCACTAATTGCAAACTACACACTTTTATGAGTAGAAGAATGTAACATCTTAGAAAAGAACCGTGTAGGTTTGTGGGTCAACTTTTTTGTTTAAGCCCAGCCTAAATCCGGAAAATTCAATAGCTTCGTCTGCCATTAGTAATATATTTTATTTTTTATTTAATAGATAGATTTCTATCTCCTGCTTCCCTCTGAAATTCGAACTTTCTGGTGTTTTGAAATGTAGAAAAGCCTGTTTGTTGTATCGTATGACTCCCGACAGTTTAGTTGACCACCTCATTTGCCCAACAGAAAGACATCTTCTGCATTTAAACCTGTTGGAAATATAACACCATTCTGCTCTTAAATGCACCCCTGCCTAATCAACCGTACCCATATTTTCTGATTTGATAAGTGGGGAGTTAAGAGGAACACTCGGTTTATCATCCGTGTTACACCAGAAACACAGAAGAGCCATTTTCGATTAGGATGAGTAACATGTCATATCTTAAATAAGGACAGTCTTACGGTGAGTGCAGAATGTGATATAATCCAATCTGATTATACTGGAGAACAGCCCAATTATCACTGTGACACACACTGTACATGAATTCAAAGTCCATTTCACCACTCATGAGGGCATAGCTGCAGTGAAAGTGGGTCTGGTTCTTCCTCCTCTCTCTCTCACATTCTCTGAGGCTCATAAAATATTGAGTGAACTGTCACAAAAATGATCATAAATGGTGCAATTCTCAGAATCAAGACAACCTGAGCGATGGCGCTATTTATCGAGAAGCCATCAAGCACGTTAATATGCAATCTCGCCACCCCCCTGCCTGCCGACCTCTGTAGAGAAAGGAGAAAATACATAGCTTGGCTGTTGAGTGTAAACATATTTGTTGTTGATATAATGAACTGTGAAAAAGTATGGAAATTGCTGATCATGTTGAATAAGAACGGACCTCTGTACTCTGTAGGCACTCTAAGCAAACCATGTCGCACATAATGAATGTGCTGAACAAGAAATGCATGTCTTGTGCCTTCCAAATCCTGACTTAAATTAGTCATACAGGCAGTACCTTAACAATAACAGTCTATAGTTTGTTTTTTTCAAAATAAATTAAGAATCAACTTCTAAAACTAGCTTATGGCCTTTGCGAATTCTAGTGAACCTTAGAATCATGAAAGTTTTGTGACACTTTACCGCGCCCTCTTTTTTCTTGATGTCTGAACAACAGAATCGATTCATTCTGCACTTTGCCTTTCTCATCAAGCACAGACAGGCTCATAGGCACGTTGTGAGTGTGGATATAGCATTGGCAAATGCGAGAAGAGCTCTCGTTTGGATCTGGTTTATTAATCCTCTGAGAAGATGAGGATAATTAACATACTGGGAGGGATGAATAAATGTGAGTTACTTTGGAGCCATCACAAGATCTATGTCCAGCTGACTCTTCAGTCCACGAACTCGGATGCTGGAGAATGCATTCAGGGATTAATTTGGTCTATTTAAAAAAAGGAAATGTCTTAGCAGAAGTGGTGTGCAGAGGCAAAATATTATGTGAACTTTATAAGAAAATATGTGGAAAAACGGAACACAGTCTTGCTAATATAACAGTACCATTCCCATTATAGATGGGATCATCGGGCCACTACTTAATGCTTTGAAATTTGGAGAACTATTATGAGATAACAGTCTCCTGCCTGTCAAGACCAAGAAGAGGGGTTTGGATTATAATATTATTTAACAGATGTAGATTTGCTATGTTGATGATAGAAGACTGATGCATTTTTAAGTGATTTGCAATAAGAAAGCTAACATTTTGATAAAGGAGTACACAATATAAGAATTCCTATTCGGAAAGTGAATTGCCTGGCTAGTTACTCCTGTGAATATGGTATATTGTTTTCATAGAATACATCCATAAACTGTTAGGATTTATGTGTTCATATAACACTGTAGTCAGGGTACTGTTATACATAATGTAGTATACGAACTGTTCATTACCAGACTTGATATCTGGTGTCTGGTGACAAAAAACACATTGTGAGTGAAAGCATCAGTTGTTTTATGTTCCTCTTTTTCACGTCTCCGGTGTCTGTTATATAAAAACATCGATTGCTGTACCGGAGATGCTAAGTTACTTAGAATTCTACTTACAGGGAAGTCTGCTTCTCAGAGATGGAAATAAATTTTGGCGTACGTGGTCTGTTTGAGTGGGCAACGCTCCAGGTTTTCTGCTGTCCTGTGTACTTGCCCTGCTTCACTCTTTAATTTTCATTTTATTATGTCTTAAATGCATTTTACTGAGGTAATATGGTCCAGTTTAATGTGTTTAGTTGTACTGTGCCTTGCTGGGTGAAGGCATAATATAATTACAATACTTACCGTATATCCGGAACACCTTAACATCGATGAGATTGAAGAAAGTCATCGAGCAGCAGTGCATGTCCTGTATTTTAGTGATGCATAATTACTACATTAACACCTTATTAGTATTGTGCCTAAAACAAGCACCTGTATTAGCACCTTAATTTCTACTTTTAGATTTGTCTATATCACCTGCTTTGCCTTGAATGATCTAATGATGTAATTAATTCTGGGATTAAAGCGAAACTTTGACCAACTTTGACTAATTGCAAATTAATCTTTTAGTTAATGGCAGTTTTTTTTTTTTTTTTTTTTTTTTAGTACAGAAGAAAGAATCCTGTGACAAAAACAAATGCTGCTACTGAGCCCTGAACATGTAACTCGTAAAAAAGAAAAAGAGTGAAAACCTGCAGTCTAGCAACAATACATCTCTGCGCTGTCACTGACCTATATATTGCGGAGTGCGGTTCAGCCCACTTGTGTAGAGAATCTTACCAAAAAATGAACTAACTAGAATGTGACATATTTGGCATTTACACAAAGAAGGCCAAGCAAACTGCAAATAAGCCCCATAAGCATGCGATCCTGAAGAACGGCCAAGCTTTGTCATGTGAAATAAAACCTCTTAGTTCAACTTAGTTTAAAGTATATGAGCCAAATGAAACTACTGATGTATTGAAACAAAAATAGATTAATACAGATTACCTTTTGCTAGCAGTAAAAAAACTGTACCTCATTTT
The DNA here is from genome assembly GCF_036373705.1 of Amia ocellicauda. NCBI lineage: Eukaryota > Metazoa > Chordata > Actinopteri > Amiiformes > Amiidae > Amia > Amia ocellicauda. The sequence continues at coordinate 6,407,278 of NC_089866.1, forward strand.
AAGAGAAAGTCTTTAGTTCTAGTTCCATAAACAACATCAAGATAGGGGTCATAATCAAAAGCTTCTCCTTACTAGCACTATCAACAAGAACATGGTCTTCAGACTCACACGGACGTCTGATTATTATTGTGTTTTTTAACAATTATGCACCATTTGACAACTATACACTCTTTTTCCATCTCTCTGGATGGAATAATTGCTGCAGGTTTTACCTTTGCCTTTTAAGAACAGAAAAAAGCCTCTAATTACCTGAATCATTTGTTGATTTCAAGAGCCATAAATAGGAAGTTTCATTGAAATGATGACACATGTGATATTGTCTCACTATTAGCAATTAGTCAGGCCATCAATAGGGCCATAGACATGTAATGTATATTTAACATCTGACCAGCATTAAGAGTCTGCACTTATGGTGTTCTGCTACAGAAACACTATAAATGCATTTTGTTAAGTGCGTTTCGCCTTGAAGCATCCACGCAGAAGAGCTTTTCAGCAGTGCTTTAAACAAACAATTTCATCCTAAAGGGGGCATTCACCTCCTAGGTTCACAGATGTATTCATTTTTTATTGTTTATATGTAGAACATATGACATATGTTGGTGTACATTTTGGCAAGCCTACAAGGTTGCATGAGCTTGAGGTTTTTGTGTGCTTTCTCGTCCTGCACTGTATTTGCACGACATCTAAAGTACGGGATGAGTCTGTTACAAAACAATGCTGACTTCAATCCGGCAAAATTATTTTAGGCCGGAGTACGACCCCCTGCAGAGTTACCTCGGCGAAAGCAATGTCAATGAACAGAGACTGTGGAGAGGACTGAACAGAAAAGCTGGTGTTGGCAATACAGATACGCAGTCATGCACACAGAGAAAGAGAGAGGGAGAGAGAGAGAGAGAGAGAGGGAGGGAAGGAGGGAGGGAGAGAAGTCACTGCTCATACAATAATCAGTTCTCCTTGTAGGTTTCAGCACAGGGGGGTGTCTCATTTGGCCAGTGTACGCTGCTGCCATCTTCCATTTTGAACTTTTACTTCTCTTTAACATTTATCTGAATAATCTGAATGAAAAAGAAGGAGATCACACAGTAGTATGGATGTGGATGGTAGCTCTTCATAACTTGATGTTTTATGAATACAATACAGTCTAGAAACCTTCAGATTGACGTTTGAGCTGCAGCTGTATGTTTTAAGAGTAATATTTTACCTTACCAGATCAATACACATGTATGTATGTATGTATGCATGTACAAAATTATTCAAACCCTGATAAAGATGAAGAGAAAACACATATGTATTCATGTATGCATTTATTTATTTACTACAGAGAAATTACATCCAATTTCCTCAACAAAAAAATTAAAATAAAAAATAAAAAGCCCCTATGTGTTGGAGCTGCCCGTTTGGAGTTCTCATTGCCTCCCTTCTGTTTCAAAACCATCCTTCCCAATTGTGTGCTACAACAAAACCAATCTGTCCATCTTTAGCTCCAGTCATGCTTGGCAAACGGCTTGATCTCCTTGAGAAGGAGAGCGTTTTCCCCTTGCGGGGGAATGAGAGCCACATCGCAGCTGCTTCTCCGTTCCCAGTGCCAGCTGCCCAGAGTCCTGTGACTGTAACCAGTTCACAGTGGCAGCTCTGCACCGTAGCATACCGGAGCCGGCCGTGTACAATCAGGCTGTGGACTGGGGGCATGCATCTAAAAAACACACAAACAAACAAAGACAACACGACCAAAGGAAAGGGTTTCTCCGCAGCAAAAGTGCATCCAATAAACACGAACGCCTGACGTAAAGCTGATTTCCCCAAAGATGAGCCGAGCGAGCAGTGTGTGAGCGAGCGCAGTGATGAGTCTTGGCAGTCGTGGCAGCTCTGCGTGACAACCAGAAGTTCATTTCAGATCCACTTCCCTCTGCTCACCAGAATGTCCTATTAAATGTCAATGGCAGCCCTAAAACATTTCGATACCCTTTGAATTGAAGCCGAGAGAGCGGGGCATTGGAGTTATAGATATTCAAATGCAATAGATATATTTGTACATGTCTCTGTGTTTCAGTTTACAAGTTAATGAACATGCCTTATTGTGTGCTGATGTGTATAATCTGTTAGCATGATCATAAGGTCACAAAATTAACTAGGAACGATAGCATCACAAAAAAATGACCAATTGTCTTTAAGGAAACTATTTGTTTTGTTTTTCATTTTCATTATACCCCAGCTACAGTTTTATTAATGCTTGAGAGCATGTTTGTATATCAGATACAGATAAAGTGCTTTCTTTGTACTCTATGAACAATAGTAGGACATTATTTTATATGTATAACAAACCATTCTAATTGTAATTAAGCCACGGGCAAATGCATTTTAAACCAGAATATATTAAACAACTTGACCTGATATATTGTTCTATGTGGAAATTGGAGAGCTTGCTAAATGCTTTAATAATACTTCAGGGAATGGTTTCATTAATCAGAAATAAAATAATTGTACTCTTTAACTCGATATTTTGTATTTGGGTATGAGTAAAGATGCAATAATTACAAAAGCAAACACAATGAGCGATTGCATAACAACCCACAAGCAGCTGAGGAAGCAATGGATTAGAGAAAATGTGATTTTGTGAGAATATGTGGTTTTGTTTTTCTAGACACAGTAATTGCAGTGCATTGTGGAGTAATCATATTGCTGCATAAGGAATTGCTCTTTTAAATATATTTTTGGGACAAAACATCTCTTTTGACTCATAGCCGGTTGCCTTTCTTTATTGCATTTTTTCTGTACATGCAAACAATGGCTGAACATGTAAAATATCTGCACTACTAAAGAGACAACACCCTTCACCATTTTCAGGTTGAAAACTCCAGTTCGGTAGGTTATTCAGTTAAACAGGGGCGCCCTGCCAAGTATCTATTATAGTACATTATAGTACATTACTATCTGTAAACAGCAGGAACTAAATTCCATTTATGCAAATTGGTTGATGTAATATCTTCCCAAACAGAGGTCAGAGCAATGATGTATTCTGATAAACTAATGCAATAATTATAAAAAATACCAAAACTGCTTAATGACATTTAAAAACACTTTGTTATTATGTCACTATACATTTCTACATTGTGAGATTCTTGTTTCTCACATGGAAATGTGGATGTCAAGTATTATTCACTTTTAGCAATATAGATCAAAAGTATTTCAAAATCAGCCCTAGACTAATTTACAGTGCATTTTTTGTTCCTTTCAAAATGTTATTTATATACTTACAAACTGTGTGATTGAGATTGTGATTGTGTGTGTGTGTGTCCGTGCGTGTGTGTGTGTGTGTGTGTGTGTGTGTCGGCCTCTGTATAGTAGAAACATTTCTCCTTTTTCTCAGAACCAGACTTCTTTCAAAACATGTGAAAACGCTTGATATGGGTGTCTTTAAGATTTAATTACCTCGAGTCTGCTCCAGCTGAGCTCATTTTTTAAATTAATGTTAATTACGTTCAATCAAATATCAATTAAAAGAAGACCTATTATTTAAAATGTTTGGGACAAGTTGCCTGAAGAGGTTAATTGGTTTTAAATGTAAATATTGATGAAACCCTGAGATTAAAATATTGTACCTGAAGAACTGTTACATTATTTTCATTAGAGGCAATTCCATTTAATATGTAAGACAAGCAACTAGTGATAATTACTAAATATATGAAAGATAATTGATCGAAGTTGTATGGTTTTACTGTCATAAATGTAGAACCATTTGCTCAGTTAAATGTTGCATTTAAAAGTTGAACATTCAAAGACTTATATCCACCATTAGAAAATAATAATAATACAAAATATCACTCAATTCTGTTTGTCTGAATCCTCATTCAATGATTTTGAAGAGGATGATGATTACTTTTGCAGTGTAAACAAGAAATATGAAGCGAAAGTGACAGTCATCCTGTCAACTGTATTAGCATAACTCAGGAGGCAAATGTTGTTTGTTGTTGTTATTTTTATTATTATTATTATTAAAAATGGAAGTACCACTCTTGATGAGAGCTAAGAGGACTATATAATCTCATGTTAACGAGTCCCCTGACAGCACACACAGGTGAAATAATCACAATTTAATCAAAGTTGGAGGACATTTAGATATAACCAGTGGGGAACATTATAGAAGTTAATGAGAAGACAATGTTCTCATTAACAGATTGGGGAATCATTTAGCTCACTAACATATGGTAAAAGGATAAGTCGATCACTGCCGCTAATGTAGCCCTGATATTTTATTAAACACCTTCCTAAAAAATAAATGATAGACTGCACGAGTCGTCTGGGGCATCTTGTAATGAATGGGCCGAGCAGCTTACAGTACGGGGTTCAAATTAAACTCAGTGAACATCAGCGACACTTCCCAGCTCATGCAGAATGATGGAGATTTTAGACCGCCCTGCTCTGATTGGTCAAAGATGTTTCAGAAAAATGCTTCATTAAGTTTCCTTCACTACCTTCACTCACAGGACAGGCTTTCAAGTTCCTGATCCTAAGTTGTGCTACTATCTTATTTCCTCCCATCCAATTTTCTAGTCGCTGTACAAACACCTTTATGAAACGCGACGCTAATCTGTTGTCCATCTTAATTAGGCTGCTTTCACTTAGACTGTACTTACCAGGTGTGCTCTCGTGATCCCATAAGTCCAACATGGTCTTCTCATTAACTGTAAAGTGCCATTCAGCTATTCATTTGCGATCCTTAATTCCTTAACAGCTTGATCCTTAATTCAAGTGCAATCATGCACTTAGCTTTGATTCGGCGCTGTACTGAACTTTGCCGCACGCCCAGACAGAGCTTTCACAGAAACACAAGATGAATAAATCCATGCACTTAGATTCTTTTAAAGTATATTTTAAAAAATGAATACGATCTCTGCAGTAGTTTCGGCAATATTACGGTCGTTCATTACAGTATAATCACAATGAAGATTAAGTTTGCAAAGCAACACTATACAATCAGTTCAGAGTGCCAGACAGAGTGTTTTGGTGTCTTGACTTCTATATATATACTTCTTGGAAAGAGCAGGTCAGAAGAAAATATCAAAACCAAGCAGTAATGTTTGTAAAATCTGATTTAAGTCACTGCATGACACCAACGTGAGCCGTCATGTCCTAATGAAACTGCAATGTAATAAGAATGTAAATTACTCATCTCTCCCACTATCTTGACTATAAAGTACTGCATGACGAAGCGCTGGCTGATAAGATTTCCATAATTTAACAGCTGTTACCACTTCCTCCTGTAATATAAATATATAATGTTTGCTCTAAGTATGCTTAATATAACCAGCAAATATAGAGCTTGCATGTATTACCGAGAACGTAAGCATTTGCATACTGATAAAAAAAACTACTTATTTTTCCAAGCCTCTGGATTCTGTGGAATACTTTATTTCACGCTGCAACCAGCTGAACCCAATTAATATTTTATAATTGCATTCATTACATATTACATTTAATCAAAAGTTTAAGCCATTTGTTGCAGGTATTGCACTGACTGAGTATGATTTATCTATGAAGCTCTGTGCCTTAAAGCGCTCATAGAGGTATGAGCTCATGCACACATATTATCCAGATATTGCAGGTTCCACCATAAGGAAACTAGATTCAAGACATGAAATAACATTTCAATGTTTCAATTATATATTCTTCCTTACCGATGCCAGATACTGTAACATTTCTTGTGTGTGAAACTGGTATAAATGTATTTGTTTGAGTCTGTAATCTAACACAGAGTCATGATCGTTGCCCCAGGCATTTCAGGGCCTTGAGAAAGCATGGCAAATGTAAGACTTTGAAGAAACAATGACAGTATTGTTGGCATATGCTGATCATGGGAAAATAAATTGGAATCGGCAGGGATGTGGTTGACAAGCCACATAATACAGGGGCTTTGAATGGATCCCTACATAACACTGAGTAAACAACAATCCATGTTTGATATTAATTAAAACCCTTCTTCAAACGTGTCAGGCAAAGCTAGAGAGATTATTTGGCAATTTTCTATGTGGTTCCTAGACGGTTGATTTTAAATCATTTAAATATTTATACACCGATCAGCCATAACATTATGACCACCTGCCAAATATTGTGTAGGTCCCCCTTTTGCTGCCAAAACAGCCCTGACCCGTCGAGGCGTGGACTCCACTAGACCTCTGAAGGTGTGCTGTGGTATCTGGCACCAAGACGTTAGCAGCAGATCCTTTAAGTCCTGTAAGTTGCGAGGTGGGACCTCCATGGATCTGACTTGTTTGTCCAGCACATCCCACAGATGCTCGATTGGCCTGGGGAATTTGGAGGCCAAGTCAACATCTTGAACTCGTGATTCATCAGACCAGGCCATTGCGCTGTGGTCCAGTTCTGATGCTCACGTGCCCATTGTAGGCGCTTACAGCAGTGGACAGGGGTCAGCATGGGCACCCTGACTAGTCTGCGGCTACGCAGTCCCATACGCAACAAACTGCGATGCACTGTGTGTTCTGACACCTTTCTATCAGAACCAGCATTCACTTTTTCAGCAATTTGAGCTACAGTAGCTCGTCTGTTGGATCTGACCACACGGGGCAGCCTTCGCTCCCCACGTACATCAGTGAGCCTTGGCCGCCCATGACCCTGTCGCTGGTTCACCACTTTTCCTTCCTTGGACCACTTTTGATAGGTACTGACCACTGCAGACTGGGAACACCCCACAAGAGCTGCAGTTTTGGAGATGCTCTGACCCAGTCGTCTAGCCATCACAATTTGGCCTTTGTCAGAGTCACTCAGATCCTTACGCTTGCCCATTTTTCCTGCTTCTAACACATCAACTTTGAGGACAAAATGTTCACTTGCTGCCTAATATATCCCACCCACTGACAGGTGCCATGATAACGAGATTATCAGTGTTATTCACTTCACCTGTCAGTGGTCATAATGTTATGGCTGATTGGTGTAATATCTATATTCTTGGACCTTTTCCTTTTACCCAAACCTAATAATTAGTCAGTTGTTGGTGTTGCATTCCTGATGCCTTCCTCCCCATAGTGCCATTTCTTCTGTTTTGGAAGATATTAGCTGAATGAATAAAGAAATAGAGTCCAAAAGAAAGGGAGGGAGATCCCCAAGTGATGACAAGGACAATGATCTGGTTTGATAAATCAACATGGGTTTTGGTTGCCAGATGTAGGTTTTCATGAGCTCCTTATTTAGGTCTTTAGACTCTACTGTAGTCATTAGAATGATATCTGACTGGGGAGGTGGAGGAGGCGTTCAACGGGAGAGCAGTCTTTGTGCGTGTGTAGCGTAGGCTCGCAGTGTGGTCAGATTGTGTACTGCAGAGTATGACTACCATCTGATCACAGGGGCTGATTTCAGATAGTTATATAACGTGGGATGGTTCTCCGCGGATCGGAGAGATGTGATTCATTGACTTTCACATTCGGAGGCCTGTGTTTAAATCCAGCCCTGACTCAAAATGACTAATCATCGTTCTAACAACTACCCAGGCCTCATCTGAAATCAATTTGGGTATCCAGAGTCATCCCCAATAGATGTTATTTTTCCTCTGTTGTTAGACACAGAAACAATGTGAAAGGAAACTACAGGCTGGGTAAATCCCCCGCAGGAGAAATATGTGTTCACCTTTACAGCCTTATTAGGAAATCTTTTGTTCTATATGTTGCTGGATTTTTCTCCAAATTATTTTATTTTTGTAGTTGTTGTTGCTGGTGGTGCTTTTGTTTGTGTTTTTTTTTTTTTTTTGGTTGAGCAAAGCAGCTCATTTGTTTTGTTTTAAAAATAAACAAAAAGGTGGTGATAATTGTAATTACACTGTCTATTAACATGTAATCACAAGACTATTACATGGCAGCTGAGGACAGCCTTGTAAGCACTCATTGTAATGCCTTCACTTCATCAAGAATTATATAGAGGAAATATTATTATTAATAAGAATAATATTATTAAATTTATTTGTTAAATATTATGGTATTATATGTGTTATTCTAGATATACTCTTGTTTCATCTTTAACATGCCTTTGTATGCAGATATCTGGTCTATCTTCTATTTTGTTGATATTTTTTATGGTCGCATTTGCTCATTTTCTTGTTTCACTTGATTCTTCAGGACCAGAAGTCCACCTTCTTCCAGTTCGGGGCTTCCATTCAACAAGAAGCCCTCCTGATGCTCAATATAATGGAGGAATACGACTGGCATGTCTTCTCCATAGTGACTAGCAAATTCCCGGGCTACCAGGATTTCATCAGCATCCTCAAGAGCACGGTGGACAACAGCTTCGTGGGATGGGATTTACAGAACATGATCACGCTGGATGCGGTCGCTGGGGACACCAGGACCCAGATCCAGCTGAAGAAGATCCAGTCCTCTGTGATCTTGCTGTATTGTTCCAAAGACGAGGCCGCGTACATTCTGGAAGAGGCGCGCTCTTTGGGTTTGACAGGGTATGGCTTCAACTGGATCGTTCCCAGCCTGACCACTGGGAACACCGAAATCACCCCTGGCGAGTTCCCGTCTGGAATGATCTCGGTGTCCTACGACGAGTGGGACTACCCTCTGGAGGCCCGGGTGCGAGACGGCCTTGGGATTATAACCACAGCGGCGGTCTCCATGCTGGAAGAGTTTGGTGACATACCGGAGGCAAAGACCAGCTGCTTTGGGCAAATGGAGAAAACAAAACTGCCTCCCAGTGCATTACACAAGTGAGTTTAACTTTGAATATATAGTAAATATAATATATATATATATATATATATATATATATATATATAAAGTAGACAGGGAGAGTCATATCTATCTATTTATCTATTAATCGATCTATTTATGTAAGTCTGTCTGTCTGTATGTCTCCTCTTCCATCAGTCTACCTGGCTATCATTCTCATTGTATATGTCTAAGCTATTCATGTTTATATAGCGTATTATGGTTTTCTATTATATTCCTGTGCAAATCTGTGGTTGACAAGACAGCTTGAAACATTGACATAAGCCATCCGAAGCTGAAAGAAACTAGGAGGCTGCTGCCATTTAAATGGTGACAAATCTGAGCTGATTACCCATAGGGGGATAAGGATTATTGAATTAGGTACACACCAAGAACCATTTGTGAGGGATTTTAAGCACACTCTCGATCCAACAAGTACCATAGATGAATGATCGTGGAAACAGACTTCCCATTCTTGACTTTCTCCCGGGACCGAAGTGCTGTATCGTCAGACTAATGAGCTCAACTTTGTAACATCTTGCAAAAACAACAGGGAGCTTCTTGGAGGACACTTGGAACATTCATAAGATTTAAAGAGCTTTCGCACAGTTCTATCCTTGTGTGTTTTATTCTTCGGTGTAGTTTTTAGAAGTCTTAATTAATTTCTGAGGAAGCTGATATAGGTCTGCTGTCCATCTAACTATCCATGGTTATCCACCTGAAAAAAATAATAAAAACAGACAAGATCCATTTACCATGACAAAGGGCGTGCAGTTTTAATGGACGTCTGTGTCTAGTAATGTACATGTTTCCTGGCAAAACCTTGGCTGAAGATCAGAGCGTCATCCAGATGGCATTCCTTCAGCACAGAATGGCCCATTCTGACACATTCCCTCAAATTATCGCTTGTTTAATTGGGCAAACATCTTGTTTACAAACGAGGCCCTTGAAAACTTATGATTGTCTACCACTTCCACAATTATTTGGAAAACCCTAGTATATTTTATGAATCAGGTTCCATCATGTCAATTACAAATCGACAACATGAATCCAAACAACATTAACATGGCCGTGAATGTTAGATTCATATACAGAAAGGACATCTGATGAACCATTAATTTAAGTTCATAAAGTCATTCTAGTTATAATTTTTCTTTCAGCACAAAAACATTTTGATATATGAAAATATGTATGAGCTCAATTCAATTAGGCTTGCATTTTTCAACTGATGCATAAAGTGCCTGGTTTTTAATGAAACTATGTTCAAGCTATCGTTCCTCTATTCTACAATGTTATATTAACTTAAAAATGACATATATAATGTCTTTTAAGTTAACAAGACAAAATAATACTCTCAAACCACCATTTATTTTTTTTTATTTTTTTTGCTTTTCATAAAAATCTGTGCTCAACAGTATTTGGATCACTAAAACTTAGTGCCAGTTATATTTATTATCCTATACAAAAAAGTATGCCAGGGGTTCGTACAAAAATATAACTCCATACATCAATATGTAGGTTTGTGACAGATTTATGATGCATATCTCTAGAAATCTTTCAAAAGCAGTTCCCCACCTTCTTTATCCTTCATAAATCTGCAAAAAATACTATAAATACCTGTCAATAGGGATACAAGAACTTCACTACAGATGTTCCCCGCCTGTGAATTATACAGTAAGCATTATGAATAGGGTATATTTCAAATCAAATAGCTAAAAACCTCTCTTGAAGGAAAAACAAAAGTCAGCCTTTTTCCTTTCATGCAGTAATTAATAAATAGGGTCATTAAATACATGATTAAAAAATAAATTGACAAAAAGTCAGCATCACAGCAAGATCTCTGTTTGTAATACAGAGGTAATATTTCAATGGCTCGGACTGAAACCACGGAATGAATCATCCATCCAGGTCGCCACGTTGTTTGAAGGAAGATGATCCTCTGCAGAATGTAGTGAGACACATCGTATGCTTTTCATTGTGTCTTATTAGTGTGGAAAGTGATGCGTTCAGATGAAAAATTGCCTACTTTGCTGAAAGTCTAAGATTACAAAGAACAACTTGCTCAGTGTCACATGAGCGGCTAGCAGGAACACCGTTTACCACTCATGTATAAAATACCACATAATAAAGGGTGTTTGGATGGTAAATCTTGTAAACAGTGTATTCTAAGTTAGGTCTAGTACACACATGCAGTGTGCTATGTGGTGCTGTATTATATGCCAGAAAATTTGTTTATTTCATTTTTAGTGAGAATTTTATGATTGGATTGGATACAAAATTGTGAAAGTGTAGCCATGAACCATGAAATAGCTTAATAACCTACACAGGTTTTCTGTCATGGAAGCATTTGAACTGAATATTTCACCAGTGAAGGTTTGAGCTAAAATACCCATTATTGATGTTTTCCTACATACGGAAATCAATAAAATTGATTGATTTAAAACTTTGTGTCACACAAAATTATAATTGTCCATCGATTATTTTAAGGCAGTTTGAAACTGTATCTGGAAAACCACATTTTTTGGTTTCATGGCCTTTTACACAAATATAGACTTCAGCAATCTCCCCCCACCTTGATTTCCAACCCTTGTGGTCCCAATGATAGTTGTTCAAAAACAGCTTATATATTTGATCTTAATACAGTTCCCTTTACTAAACTTAATGAGATTCAATAAACTTCTCAGAAGGATTTTTGTTTTACAACAGTTTGATATTTTTTATCATAGTGGTAAATTATAAGTTTTATATATTTATACTTCAATCTCAGGTATTAAAGGCTACAGTGCTAAACTTCATTAAATTGCTTTGAAGGATATATTTAAAAAATAAATAAACAAACAAAAAGACTACCTTAATCTCACATATAGTCTCCATAGTCAATATTCCATTGGCATCAGGACACAATATGTATTACTCTCATGCCGAAAGGAAAGGCATATCTGATTTATTCAGAACATTTTGTGTTTTTAGACAATCACAGCTGAACAAAAAGAAAGATTTCAATTGTTGTTTTTATTGTAAATGTTTTGATTGTTCCAGGAGGCAATAATTACAGCTATTGTCAGCACAGCAACCGATCTTCAGGTTGCAATCAATCTGTTTGAGCAATAATCCCTGTCTTTGCTTTTAATAAGAATTTGCTAATTCTGTTTTTAACTGCTGACTATGTCCCATTGTGAAGACAATTTTAAATTACTATTATGCCCAGAGCAACATTTAAATGGTGCTATCTATAACTCCTTTGATGGCTCTCCAAATATCTGAATAAAAAGGAACCAAAGTTTTGCCCTGTAATTTAATTCTGTGTGCAGGAGAATTAATGATGCATCTGTGAGCTTCACAGAAAACAGGAAATCTGTTGATAGAAAAGCAGTGGGTCTATACAATTTTAATAGAAAGTCAAAAATGGAAAAAAGCCAAGATGGACATTTTTGTAGAGGTGGCAGATTTTCTAAGAATGTTTTACTAATGCTGTTGCAAGTGCTGATTTTGCAGAAAACACATTTTCATAGCATCCATAAGGTAAATAGATATTACAGAAATTATGGGATGCTTTGTTAGATCTATAAAACACAGCAGTTTTACAATGTAAACATTTTAAAATGTTATTCTTTTATTGATTAAAGTAATTGCTTATTACAAAGTAGTGACTCAGTAACAGCAGTAGTTCAAATAACAGCCTTGGACAAGAAGCTTCTTACTATATATGTCTTAAAGTTAGGAAAACTTTTGAAAATACTAATTGCATCAAGAAAAGATCTCAATGCAAATCTTGCAGTTTCTGGCTCAAAACCTTAGTCATTAGGGACAGCAGGCCCAGGACACCTTGCTTGTCATCTTTACAAGGCATTTACAGAAGCTGTGGGTTTCTGAAACAGTTAAACAGACTAAACAAATAACTACTCAAGCACATGTAATACTATATGACACTGAAGTACCTAACAAATAGAATGAAGCTTTGAGATACAGGGCTTGAAAAACACGATAACAAACAAGAAAGCGATGAAAAAACAGTGGGGTGCTGAGAGAATAACATCTCTACTACTCCTTGGTCATTTTTGTCATCATAATGATCACACGCCTGCGTTTTTTAAAAATTGAACATCTAAGAGCACAGATGCTGCAGAAAATTGTGAGCTCACTGTATGAGGAGTTAATTATAACATTAACCAACATTTTGTGCCTGGCAGGATGTGATTTTCAAATACTAGTACACTTAAATGTAATCCCCCTGAAAATCAATGTAACTCCTGCTGGAAAGTCTAGAATACATTGTCTCATTACTTTTACTTTTTTTTTTCTTAATAACACACCTTGTAATGTTCACGTAAAACATTGTTAAATTAAAAGTAATAACTTAGCTATTATATGATAACATGTATTGAGTTCAAATGTTAGGACAGTTTCTAACTGAGTTGATTAGCTTATTATAATTTAAGCATTGACAATTGCAATTGATATACCATTTAACTTGTCAAATATATGTTTTCCATTGATTTCATTTTTCATTTCTGACCCTTTGTAGCACAGGATTATAGACAGATGATGAAGAGTCCTTAATTAAAACTTCAATCACAAAACAAATGTGAGATTTTCCTTATTGAATTCTTTTGTAATACATGTTTTGCTTCATTACATTAATGTCTAGGAAACAAATGAAAACAGATTAATTGACCTGAATTACATCCCCAGCAGAAACAAAATCCTGTTCATTACTATATCGCTCCCCATGCTCTCCACTTCTCTGATCTGAGATTTTTTTATGCCATACTGCCCTAATTGTTACTGTTGCTGAGGTTCTATTGCCCCAGATTATGTTGAATTCTCCGAAGTAGACAACACTGGGACATGGACTCAATCTGCCAACTTTGACTCTCTTCATTTTTGGAAGCAGCAGCATATTCCCGAAGCCCTGGGGTAAAACGCCATGAACTACACCGACACAACATCACGATAGTCTCTAAGTGGTTAAAACCGAGGCGAATCCTCTTTGTGGCATTGTTGGTGATAAAAAAACGAGCGTGCAGCGTGCAACATGGTTTGTTTAATGATGTGAATCACATGACAGCACACAGATGTAGGGAATGTAGATGGAAACTAATCAAGCTAGGCCCGCCTTCTAAAGGAATCCAGTCAAAATGGCTTGTGAGAGGCGAGCAGAAAATCTTCTAAACTGCAATTATACAGTTACACAGCCCTGTGAGCACAAACAGCCAATGGCTGCTAATATTGCCCTGCCTCTTGTTGGTTGAACTCTTGTAATTAAAGCATTTATTCATTTAGCTAATCTTCAACCATAGATCAGCAATATTTATAAAGATAACTCCATTATGAAGAAAAACTATTTATACGTCAAATCCAGTTATGTAACACAGTCGTTGACATAAGTATCAATACAATGGTCTTACATTACTCAATATACTAGGTTTAAACTTGAGTGGATATTAAGCATTTATATTTAATATTACATGTAGATAACACACACATTTTCTATGTTATATAGTTTCCAGTACATAATTCCTAATAATTTTACTCCTTACTCCATATGCTGTTCAGCATAAACTCTTAGTAACAGACGAGTGGGTTAGTTAGTGTATTTCATTGCTCTTGTACAGATATTCTAAACAAACATATACAGACAGATGTTCAAAAGGGGCAAACTAATAACTTTGTCATTTGTAAAGCCTCATGTATTAAAACTAAATCACTGCATTTACTTTCAGAGGTGCAATTAGTGGATACATGATATACCCTTCAAAAGAACAGTAAGTGTCCAGAATAATGTTTTAGAAATTACATTGCAACCATCTTCTTATGTTCCCTTATAAACGCTGTTTATCTTTACAAAGTGAGCATTATGTGAGCAGTACCAAGTTAGTGTATTTTATTGCTGTCTGTAAATCATCCTAATTGATTCTTTAATGATGAATGCATTGTATGTATTGTTTGCGCAATGCAATCTCATTAAAGTTTCGCCTCGTTGCAACATAGTTCTTAATTAAAGGCCATTCTATCTTATTTAATGGACATAAAGGTCAATAAATTACAGGGTGACCCTCCAGACAGACTCGCATTACATAATTCCCCCCACCCCCATGGCCTTCCAGGAAACCAATGTGATCTGCCATTCTCCTAAAAGCACCAGGCGTTTTTTGTTTTTAATGTACAGAAAATACTGCTGCACGTAATACTTAAAGCAATAGATTATTACACTTTGAAAACATATTTGCGTTTAATGTCATTGCTGTCTTTTATCTCAACATGTCTTGTTGAAAGCAGAATCCTGTTCTTATTGTTTTGAGAGTAGTCCCTCAGTCATGTGTAGCACAGCACAGCAAGTACAGAAGTGTAGTGAAAGGAAGTTAGATTAGCCTACAAAGAATGAGGAACTTAAAGAGCAAAACCATCATTCAGATTGAATATTCTGATCTCTAATTAGGGTCGGGTCACTGCCAAAGTCGATAACTCCTCTTCAATAATTTAAAAATATATATTAATTCAAATTTAGTTCATTTCTAATTTGACATTATACCCAGTGGCCATCTTTCTGTTTGGGAGACATATTGTGTCCCATGTACTAAACTGAAACGCAGTCGAGCGCACCGGTTCGAGTCTTTTCATTAATTCATTCATCTGCAAGATACACCCTTTATCCTACTGACTTTCAAACATCTGCACAACCCAATACTGATTTATCCTCTACAGGAAACAGAGATCATAAAACAATACATGCCTCTGCTACAGCCAGCCAGACAGCCAGCCTCAAATCCATTTTGCATACTGGAAGGAGAGAGACTAGCAGCTCAACACAATACCAACCCCTTTCAGGTTTTTGGGCCGAGAGAATTTCAAACCCTCTGACATTTTGGTACAAAAGGCTTTCACGACAATCTGTGTGGACTGTTGAATATGATAAGTAATGTAGGCTTGCACAGGTCAAGTCCTCCGCTTGTGCGATTGGAGAAGCTGTTGGCAACACCGTCACTCTCTTCTGTTAAAACTTGGACAGAAGCCTAAATTGAGCTAAACAGAGCGTGATCTCTGCAATGGTCCGCTGCTGATTGAGCTCCTTGGAATCTGTGGGACAAATGTCTACAGTTCTGGATGCCAAGAGGATCGTAGTGTGACCGTCCAAAAAACAAAATTGGATTCAGTCTCTTCCTGCAAGTTTCTGATTCTAGAGTCACATAGTTAGATCACTGATGCAGTCTAGTAAGTTAAATTTGTCTTATTTGTCTTTCAAACTACTGATCTATTGAAGGCTAAAGTATCCATTCTTACAAACAATACATACAAGATATAGGAAATAACCTTTCACCTGGCAGTCTTAAAACATCTAGTTTCTGGTGTTAATGTTTAATGCTCTCTACAACGCTCTCTAGAGAAATCCTGTTAATTGGGTGTACAATATATCTGTGCCGATCTGAGCAAAACTACTTTTCATCTGCTTTCTGCAGGACAAATCAATTTAACAAGCAATTCGGCCGTTTAGAAACCTTTCCGACTCAAGTAGGCCTTGTCTCGTGAATTGATCAGCAGATTGTATATCTTAAGATTTCTCACTTTGCAACCAAGTAAGTACAAAGCACCCAGTCAGAACGGGAGAATGATAATTCTACATCTGTGTGATCTTTGAAAGATTTGCTCACCTAAGCCTTCCTTTGGGCTGGAAGGAAAAAAAAGTTTTTTGTCAAGAAGGCTTTGATATATTTGAAAAAAAAAGAAGAGAACAATGAATGAGGTTGAGAATGGTTTTACTTTTGTAACTTGCGATACATTGAACGGCTACAGAACATCAATTGTGGGTCATGAATAAATTCATTGCATTTTACTTTCAACAGCCATTACTGCAGGAGGAGGAGGAGGTGGAGGAAGAGAGGTGTAGGAGTGAGAATTTAAGTGCCTGGGGCCCCATGTAACCCATGTGTCATGAAGTACACTTTGGTTTTCAGATGCCTGAGGAATACCAAAATAAGTGGTTGCGCCGGGAATCTATGGCGGTCGGGGATTCATCTCAAGAGATGGTTTCAGCAAGTAATGTGTACGATGGAACTGTTGCGTCATATTCTAACCTTTTAATGGTGGAAATTATGTGACAGGAAATTATAGGTTTTGTCAAATGCCTTGAATTATGTCAAAATTAACTGATTTATTCCAGTTGATGGTGGTCATTTCACCCTGTGGCTCCCCTGAAAATGTCAATCTAATGTTATCATGGTCCATCATGGTCTCACATACCTGTTTCTCACACAACAGCTCAGACAGACTGTCAGATGAATGCAGAATCAGGCTATCTCTGAGAGTAATAAGGTTCCCTGCACATATTTAATCTGTGTTAATATGATGACTGAATTAGGTAGCTCATTAGATGCTCAACGGCTCATTAATTTTTCACTGAATATTTGTCTTTTAGATATATGATGAATGTGACCTGGGATGGCAGAGATTTGTCCTTCACAGAAGACGGGTACCAAGCGAACCCCAAACTAGTTGTCATAGTTTTGAACAAGGACAGGGAGTGGGAGAAGGTAAGGTCACCTCTGCTGGAACTGAATTGAATGCTGTGACAGAAGCAAGCCGTGTGTAACAATGCAGTTGGATTTGAATGACATTTTGCTGTTGATTAATTGCACACAGTTCTGGGATCAATGCACCAAGAGAAATGTGAGACATGATAAAAATGTACAATTATGTTAATCTTTTCCAGATATTGAAAAATCTAACCACAACATTGTCGTCCAGGGAGTCTCGGTGGAGATCAAGTTGCGTTTCTGCAGCATTCAGACACTTTTAAAAGATCATTTAAAACATTTTTTAACGCTGTCTTAAAGTGTCCAACAATGTGTTTAGTTAAAGTACAAATATACACATGGAGATACTAACATTGTTGGGATGTCATATTTTGTAAGAGACATTATTTAAGCATTAGTCAATTCAAATGGGGAATAAATAATAATAATGAGAAGAGCAAAACAGAGGGGGGGATTGATCTGTGGGGTCTAGCCTGCAGTTAATCAATGCGAGTCTTACTCTACAGAAATATATTGACAAGATAAAGCCAACACTCACAAAACAGATGGCATGGCTTAAAAAAATGTGATGACTTAAAAACAATTTACTAGCATTCCCAAGAGATGAATATTCCCTCAGTCTGGGAAAAGTGAATCGAGCAGTGAAATTTGCACAAACATCCAAAGGGGAATAATAAAGGCACTTGCATTTAACGGTGGACAGTTACCAATGATCTTCATTTCTAAGCCTTTTCAGATCATTAAAATGACCTAAAATCATCATAAAAACCCTTGCCAGATATTTCCTTAAAACCAAAAAAGCAAATACAATAGTAAGCTTTAGAAATAAGCATGAACTGTTAGCCAATGTTTATGCTACTACTGTTTCTAAAATTACATATTTTAGATGTGCTACCGCTTAGCTCAACGGAACAGCTGCCTTGTCAGGAATGTGACACATTTATTAACGTCCGCCGTGTATTCTGACACCAATTAGGTGTAGCTCTAGCAAAAGTGCATTAAGTAAGAAGCGGGGAAAAAAATAAAATGTGACGACTCTTTCAAAGAGGCAGTGCAGGCCTGCCATTCTCGATGCAGTGTGTAACCACAATGATATCATTTAAATGGTAGCAAGAGTGCTGTAAAATATAATTACAGTACAGTAAAGCTAAACGTACTCTGAGAGCTGCGACACTCATATTTGTGTTAAATGAAGTCCGCACCTCTCGAAGTTCCCACTTTATTATCTGCATCTCTTTCCCTCATTTCACAGTCCTTAGTTCTGCATGATGAGATATTCTAGGTGCCTCTCTTGACATCAAGTTTGCTTTTAGGTTTTTTGGTAGTGCTGGGCGATGGTGCTGAATGCGCATTGCTAAGCCGGGGATGCAATTACTGAAAGTAGCAGTTGTGGTAGGAATGCTGATCAGTGAATCAAATGCTGTTTCATTTTTTTGTTTCACGGAGTTGATCTCTTTAAGTCCCCCTGTCTCTGAGGATCCCAGAGTCAGCTCTGATGCTGTCACGCTCTGGTGGATGCCCACTGGCCACAACACTATCTTGTGCTTTTCTTCCCCGATCATCAGCAAACTGACAGGTGCAGAGATCAAGTTGTTGTGATGCCAAATTTAATCCTCAAAAAAATAATTATGTTAATTAATTCCACGTCAACATGCTGCTCATTGACGTTGATAAAAAACAAAAACAAAACTTGTGCACCATTTATTCTGTGTTGTGCTGCAAGCTTTTTCCTGTGGTTCGCCTTTTCCGAGATTTGTGGAGGAGGGAAACAAGGACTTTGCAAAGCCTGTACTTTGATTGTATTTACAAAGCCTGTACTTGACATTACTGACAAGAGATCAGGGCAATTATATATATACAACTACACTACAGGTCAAAGGTTTGGAAGCAAGAAAATATGTAGATCCAATGCATGCACCCTAAACTAATTTGTTATTATTATTTATTATTATTTATTTCTTAGCAGACACCCTTATCCAGGGCGACTTACAAAATAAGCATAATACAAAGTGCAAAAATACAGTGCAGTACAAGGCATAACATATTACAAATTCCAAGGGATGCGATGAGGGGGCCCAGGGAGTGAGTGTAGAGAGAGAACAGGAGGGGACCCAGGACGGAGCCTTGGGGAACGCCTGTGAGGAGAGGTTGGGGGGTGGATGAGGAGCCTCGCCATGTCACTTGGTAGGACCGGTCGCTGAGGTAGGAGGAGAACCAGTTGAGAGCAGTTCCAGAGATTAAAAGGTCAGCGAGGCAGGAGAGGAGGATGGAGTGATCGACAGTGTCAAATGCTGCATAGAGATCGAGGAGCATGAGGACTGAGGAGAGGGAGGCCGTTCGAGCACAGCTGAGGGAGTCAGTGACAGCCAGGAGAGCCGTCTCAGTGGAATGAGCTGTGCGGAAGCCGGATTGCAGAGGATCAAGAAGCGAGTGATGGGAAAGAAATGCAGCTGACGGTGAACAGCACGCTTGAGGGTCTTTGATAGGAAGTAGGGAGTAGGGGTGGTAGTTCTGCGGAGAGGTGTGGTCAAGGGTAGGATTCTTGAGGAGTGGGATGACAGCAGCTTGTTTAAAAGCAGAGGGGAAACAGCCAGAGAGGAGTGAGGAGTTGAGGAAGGAGGAGATGAAGGGGAGTAGAACGGGAGAAGTCAGGAGGCGAGAAGGGAGAGGGTCCAGGGCACACATTGTAGGTTTGTGACCTAGGAGGAGAGAGGAAAGATCAGAATCTAAGAGAGGTGAGAATGAAGAAAAGGAAGCTTGGTCGGTGGGAGACTTGTTAAGCAAGACACACATCCTCCCCAACTGTACAGCTTTGCTGGTAAAAGTGGACTCACTGGACTGTACTTTATTTGTATTCCTTTTAAGACAGTAAATATTTCAGCATTCTTTTAAATGTAAAAATGTATTTTCAGATGGTCTACAGATGTGTATTGCCACATAGAGCTCTATTTATGTGTTATTTTGCTGGGAAAAAAATCCATAAAATAACACACTTCCATCAGAGAAAAATAGAGAAAATGCTCGCACAAGGAATCTCCCCTGATTCCACTGGTGATGCACATATTTTTTAGACAATATTAACTTCCCATCCCCAGGCCTACTAATAACGCAGCTACCTGCTTTCACTCATCAACAATTCATTTGCCGTAGGTGAGTATTTTATTATTTATTGTAGTTGTGTCCTTCAAAAAGGGAGGAATAGTTATCTAAAGATTACTGATTGTTTTTAGAGAGAATTCTGAACTCTGATAGAAAAATCCAACTCTAGGCGATATAAAACACGTTTCCTGCTAAATTCCTGCCTCCTGGCAAGTGTCTGCCACCCTGCAATAAAGAATTACTGGGGAGAATCCTGAATTACCAACAGCTGACATTGATTTATTTTAATGGGAATTAACGTGTCATCATGTACCCAGTAGGCAATACAGGAAAGGAAAAAACTCAACTACTGTTTCTGAACTGCAAGTTAAGTTGTTTAAATACAAACGCAGTACAATTATAAAATTATTACAAATGCAATAAAAGCCTGGGTTTCGTCATCGACGCAAAGCTGAACTCTTTCACTTTTCCTTAATGGGGTCTTGTGCCCTTTCCTAAAATCTTTTAAGACGTAATGCTTAAAGTGATCGCCTATTGTTTTAGAAACAGTATTCAGAATACTCATCTGCCTGAGTTACTATAATGCAATATTCAGATTTGAATCTGAATACGTAACAGCCCTACATATACAGTGAGGGAAAAAAGTATTTGATCCCCTGCTGATTTTGTACGTTTGCCTACATTCTGAGAGTGTAGAAACAGCTGTAGGGAAAGGTGACAAATTCAACATCTGGTCTCGGACGTCTATTCAATTTAACATCATTATATTGTCTCTAGACATCGAGGCCAGAAAAGGAATGGAAAGATGGCCAAACCTAGAATTTGTATGATGATTATGATTAAATATGTCACTATGTCACTATTTCTATAAGAAATTATTTCAGAAATATAGCACAATTCCAGGGTGTTTTGAACTAAAACATATTATTTAGTGAAAATCTGATTTTTGACGATTTATTATTGCCAGTTTTCAATCTACCCTTCAAGCAATGTAAAACCCACTGTAGAACAAAACAAATATAGAATTCATTAGTAGTCATTGTTAATGTTAATTCTGTGAGCATTCTGTCATTGGGTTCAATCTTGTCTGGTAAATTAAATCATCACTGTGCTGGCAGAAAGCTGTTCTGATTGACTCATAATGCTTATTTAGCAGTAACCTAACACAAACCAGTCACTGTCACTCTGATTTCACTGTCCTGCTCATGCTGAAAAGGGATAGGCATATACATTGAGGGAAAAAAGTATTTGATCCCCTGCTGATTTTGTACGTTTGCCCACTGACAAATAAATGATCAGTCTATAATTTTAATGGTAGGTGTATTTTAACAGTGAGAGACAGAATAACAACAAAAAAATCCAGAAAAATGCATTTCAATAAAGTTATAAATTGATTTGCATGTCAATGAGGGAAATAAGTATTTGATCCCCTATCAATCAGCAAGATTTCTGGCTCCCAGGTGTCTTTTATACAGGTAACGAGCTGAGATTAGGAACACTCTCTTAAAGGGAGTGCTCCTAATCTCAGCTCGTTACCTGTATAAAAGACACCTGTCCACAGAAGCAATCAATCAATCAGATTCCAAACTCTCCACCATGGCCAAGACCAAAGAGCTGTCCAAGGATGTCAGGGACAAGATTGTAGACCTACACAAGGCTGGAATGGGCTACAAGACCATCGCCAAGCAGCTTGGTGAGAAGGTGACAACAGTTGGTGCGATTATTCGCAAATGGAAGAAACACAAAATAACTGTCAGTCTCCCTCGGCCTTGGCTCCATGCAAGATCTCACCTATTGCAGTTTCAATGATTGTGAGAACGGTGAGGAATCAGCCCAGAACTACATGGGAGGATCTTGTTAATGATCTCAAGGCAGCTGGGACCATAGTCACCAAGAAAACAATTGGTAACACACTATGCCGTGAAGGAATGAAATCCTGCAGCGGCCGCAAGGTCCCCCTGCTCAAGAAAGCACATGTACAGGCCCGTCTGAAGTTTGCCAATGAACATCTGAATGATTCAGAGGAGAACTGGGTGAAAGTGTTGTGGTCAGATGAGACCAAAATCGAGCTCTTTGGCATCAACTCAACTCGCCATGTTTGGAGGAGGAGGAATGACCCCAAGAACACCATCCCCACCGTCAAACATGGAGGTGGAAACATTATGCTTTGGGGGTGTTTTTCTGCTAAGGGGACAGGACAACTGCACCGCATCAAAGGGACGATGGACGGGGCCATGTACCGTCAAATCTTGGGTGATAACCTCCTTCCCTCAGCCAGGGCATTGAAAATGGGTCGTGGATGGGTATTCCAGCATGACAATGACCCAAAACACACAGCCAAGGCAACAAAGGAGTGGCTCAAAAAGAAGCACATTAAGGTCCTGGAGTGGCCTAGCCAGTCTCCAGACCTTAACCCCATAGAAAATCTGTGGAGGGAGCTGAAGGTTCAAGTTGCCAAACGTCAGCCTTGAAACCTTAATAACTTGGAGAGGATCTGCAAAGAGGAGTGGGACAAAATCCCTCCTGAGATGTGTGCAAACCTGGTGGCCAACTACAAGAAACGTCTGACCTCTGTGATTGCCAACAAGGGTTTTGCCACCAAGTACTAAGTCGAAGGGGTCAAATACTTATTTCCCTCATTAACATGCAAATCAATTTATAACTTTTTTGAAATGCGTTTTTCTGGATTTTTTTGTTGTTATTCTGTCTCTCACTGTTAAAATACACCTACCATTAAAATTATAGACTGATCATTTATTTGTCAGTGGGCAAACGTACAAAATCAGCAGGGGATCAAATACTTTTTTCCCTCAATGTATATGCCTATCCCTTTTCAGCATGAGCAGGACAGTGAAATCAGAGTGACAGTGACTGGTTTGTGTTAGGTTACTGCTAAATAAGCATTATGAGTCAATCAGAACAGCTTTCTGCCAGCACAGTGATGATTTAATTTACCAGACAAGATTGAACCCAATGACAGAATGCTCACAGAATTAACATTAACAATGACTACTAATGAATTCTATATTTGTTTTGTTCTACAGTGGGTTTTACATTGCTTGAAGGGTAGATTGAAAACTGGCAATAATAAATCGTCAAAAATCAGATTTTCACTAAATAATATGTTTTAGTTCAAAACACCCTGGAATTGTGCTATATTTCTGAAATAATTTCTTATAGAAATAGTGACATAGTGACATATTTAATCATAATCATCATACAAATTCTAGGTTTGGCCATCTTTCCATTCCTTTTCTGGCCTCGATGTCTAGAGACAATATAATGATGTTAAATTGAATAGACGTCCGAGACCAGATGTTGAATTTGTCACCTTTCCCTACAGCTGTTTCTACACTCTCAGAATGTAGGTTGTATAAAATCTTCCTGGACTCCTTGATAATAAAACACATTGGGAGTGGAGGGACATGACAGATGCATTGTTCTGAGAAACATAATAGGACTGTAATGCTGTTCAGCACTGTACTCTGTTGATATTAATCTGACAAACTCAATCTATCAGCTTGAACTGCTACGGGTGCAGGCTATAACCTCAACAGTGATTTACGGCATCGGTGTGCGGCACCAATATCTGTAACCCTGTTTGTGCAGACTGAAGATGTGTAACTATAGCATATGTCTACACTGTGTGGTCAGCAAAGACTTAACTAATCATATAGAATTATCCCCTTGTCCAATATGGGTTGAGCCAGTAAAAGTAAAGGTCTAGAATTAGGTGTAGATCAGTGAGTGAGATCTCTTAAGCACAAATTAGCTAATTGAACATGGTTTTTGTAGTCATTATAGTCTTGGAGACTTCGAGACATCTGCTTAGAAAACAAAAGGTGCTTCATTCCTCATTTAATACTTCAATTTAATACATCGAAACACTCAACAGCATACTGAACAGGTCTTAGGATTCACCTATCTGATGACAGTTTAACTGAGAACACTACTTAATAGATCCATAAGTAGTTGTGGTTTATTTATTTATATATATTTTAAAAGATTAGATATAGCTTTGTTTTGTTTTTTTGTCTGAAGCTCAATCTACTATAAATTCTGTACTTGTTTAAAAAGAAAAGTATGGTACAAAAGTGCATAGAAATAATTCAAATTTCCGATTTGTATTCTCTTATCATCACAGAAGGCGAAGCATTTTATTGTGATAGAACGGATGTCTGGATAGATAGTCCTCCTGGTATGATTTGCATCAAACAACACTTCTAAACATAATCAGTGAGTGTAAGGAGAAAACAAATGACAGCGACAATCCAAGCATTTAATCTTAATTGGGTTATTGCTTCATATTGCTAAACAGCACTATCCAATTAGACATTTGTGTGAAAAATGACTGCTCATTGTTGCATTTTCATATCGAGATATTATCAACAGTAGCAAACTGCTAACAACAGTTAATTTCTTATTTAAACATGGGAATCGGAAAATAATGAACTCCTTGCCAAGTTCCTATTTGTTCATCAATCCATATCATTCATTATTGTATAGATAAATGCACACTGGTGAGGACAGGCAGCTATCCTTCACAGAATATTGCACAGAACCACGGACATGAATCTTAATATGGAGACATGTTACATGTTAAAGTCATGTTGGTTTCTGATTATAAAGAATATTAATAAAGTCATATAATATATTATTCTTGAACTAGTATGTGCTACCACAGAATTAAAAATGAAATAAACAAAGCTAGTATCCAGTAGTACAATGCCAACAGCTAAGAGGGATTTTGATCTATGAAGGAGGCTTCCAATGGGGCGTAAATCAAATGAAAGTACACTCTGAGACTTTGTAATCCCGGTCAGATTTTAAGAGATGAATATAAATGGTTTCTGATGACAGATTTTGTACTACAATAAAATATCTGTTTGTACTCCAGCAAAAGATTTATGACAGTCAACAGTCCTACTGTTGGTTAGAAAATTGTTGTACAGAAACTCAACCCCATTCTTGAAAAACACAGTGGCTGTTCTTGAAGATTTCAGGATCTGGCACTCAAACAAAATAATAGGAACAAGAAGAGCATGTATGTATATGTATGTATCTATGCATGTATATATTCATAAGATATTTATGGAAATGGCTGATTTAATTTCTGTTCAAAAGAAAAATGTATCAAATTGAATCAAATCTGCGCTCCACCCTGTTCGAGAAGGAGCGCCTGGATGAAAAAGCACTGTGCCTGTCATAATAAGGTGTGCTTTACTACAGAACCATTTGTACAAAAGTTAATGTAGCTAAGAGACAGGGAACAGAAGCCACATATCAGGAGATGCACAGAGAGCCATACGCAACAAATTGAAACGGATGAAATCCATAACTATGCCGGTGTATATGGAACGCTGCTTGCTCAAGGCTTGTTTGGCAGGTAGGTGCTTATGGTGTGACTGGAAAAATTATAATTAAGTCGAGGCCTTATGTGCTTGTCAACCATGGAGATTTATAGCACATAAGGGCTCTGAATAAGATACACTGTCAAAACGGTGTTCAAAGATAATAAATAGAAAATAGAAAATAAATGCCGGTGTCCTGTGCGTTCAAACACAGCTTATTTAGAATCCCGTAATATTATTTAGTCTCCTTGAATAATTGTCTCTTGAAAGAGACAGTAGTTTTCCATTACTGAAAATAAAAGTCGACAATTTGGCCAAAGCTCAGTTCCTCTTTTGGGAGAGGAAGAGTGACAGTCACTCCATTCAGAGCTTAAGCAGTTTTATGTATTCACCGATGACAATACAAGAAGTATATACACAGATCAGCCATAACATTATGACCACTGATAGGTGAAGTGAATAACACTGATAATCTCATTATCATGGCACCTGTCAGTGGGTGAGATATATTAGGCAGCAAGTGAACTTTTTGTCCTCAAAGGTGATGTGTTAGAAGCAGGAAAAATGGGCAAGCGTAAGGATCTGAGCGACTTTGACAAGGGCCAAATTGTGATGGCTAGACGACTGGGTCAGAGCATCTCCAAAACTGCAGCTCTTGTGGGGTGTTCCCAGTCTGCAGTGGTCAGTACCTATCAAAAGTGGTTCCAGGAAGGAAAAGCGGTGAACTGGCGACAGGGTCAAGGGCGGCCAAGGCTCACTGATGCACGTGGGGAGCGAAGGCTGGCCCGTGTGGTCCGATCCAACAGACGAGCTACTGTAGCTCAAATTGCTGAAAAAGTGAATGCTGGTTCTGATAGAAAGGTGTCAGGACACACAGTGCATCGCAGTTTGTTGCGTATGGGGCTGCGTACAATGGGCACGTGAGCATCAGAACTGGACCACGGCGCAATGGAAGAAGGTGGCCTGGTCTGATGAATCATGAGTTCAAGGTGTTGACTTCCCCAGATCTCAATCCAATCGAGCATCTGTGGGATGTGCTGGACAAACAAGTCCGATCCATGGACGCCCCACCTCGCAACTTACAGGACTTAAAGGATCTGCTGCTAACGTCTTGGTGCCAGATACCACAGCACACCTTCAGAGGTCTAGTGGAGTCCATGCCTCGATGGGTCAGGGCTGTTTTGGCAGCAAAAGGGGGACCCACACAATATTAGGCAGGTGGTCATAATGTTATGGTGTATATAAATAAGAAAGGCAAGAAAAAAATGCAATTATTCTGAGCGCCTACTTTCTCAGTGATTCCAAAGTTTGGCAGCATTATTGACCAAGGGGTGCAGGTGGAGGATAATGCGCACTTCCGAGCACAGATATCAATGGGGATATCTCTCTTTCTGTTATCTTGGGGAGAGAGTACAGACAGGGACTGTGACAGCAGCATTTGGAATTAGACACAGGCAGAGAGCGATGATCCGATTCAGTTCAGAACGACCCATGCCCAGGAAGGAGATGATCTAGGGAGTACATTGTTTATAGGCCGCCTCCTGATCTGTGCCATCTGCGTTCGAACCTTGAAGACTCGGGTGAAACTCAAAAATTCAAACCATAGTATAGAATACCCACAGACTTCATAAGTAGAATAGGTCTGCAGCATTTGACAGGTGCTTTATGTCTCAGATTGGTCCCTTTCCAAAGTGACTCTTGTAGCACACCAGGCTCAATTAAGACCCTCCATTTACCTCAAATGTGGCCAGCTGGTAGGTGAGTTATGTGCTTCTGGGCAGTTACTCGTGGGGTTGACAGCCACAGGCAAACCTCTGCGGTGACAAGACAGCTGGGCATGTTTCTCTAACCTTATTCTCACCGATATCCAGCTCCCTGCCATAGGGTTGAGAAGCAGACCAAACAGTGCTGTTGAGTAAATATGTTCTGTTTCGGTAAAAGAACAAAACAAGCAAACAATAAAAAAAACAAAGACAAAGAAAACTCTGAATATCTGCTCCCTGTCTCACATTGAATTAAGGCACAGGGCCTGCGTTCGACGATCCTGTTACTGCTGAAGCACAATTCATCAGTCTCCTTTCCCAGCAAGTGCGCACCACTGCGTTCGCCTGTCCGTCTTCCTTATCATGGTGCCGATTTTTTTTCCTTTTTTCTTTCCCCGCACTCTGGGGATTGTCTGTCATTGCTTTCGATACTCCACCCACACATCTGCCCGCCACCGAACAGCCATCTGCCTCCTCCTCAGCGTTAATGTTCACACTCAGCTACCCCGGCACATTTTGGGTTTGAGAGCAGTTTACGGCTCTCCCTGGGGCCACCTTAGTCCTCCTGCTCCGAGAATGTGCATCGTGTGTGTGTGTGTGGGTTCATGATATGCTAACACGAGAGTATCACTGCTAGGAAACAATAAACCTCTTTTTTTTAGACTAATTATTATCTCTAGAGAGGAAAATCCAAGTCTAGCTACCTGCAGAAGAACAAACAAAAGGCACAAATGCTCTCTTAATCACCTTATTGAATGAAACACACACACATTAAAAGTAGATGCCATTTTACCACAATTGACATTTTATGGTGCGTGTGGGTTTAATTCCTTTTTGACAGTATATTTGTATGAAATGCACAAACACCATTGGCTTCCGAACAGCATGTCCCTAAGGGGGTGAGAATTAGTAGGCGTAAGTCATAATTAAGTCCGTACCACCTAGGCTGGCAAAAATCTCTGTGAATGAAGCTGTAAGATCAGAGACTGGAGGCAGAACAAACTAGCTGCGGCTCAGGAAAGAGTCAAATTAAAAATGGCTATCAGTGAATAGATTCTGTGGTACTGCAGGGTTCAGTATCGTTCCACAGAGAAAATTAACGAATCTGCTCCTTTACTAGGAGGAATAGAAACTTGTGGGAGACCACTGCTTTATTGATCTAGTGCTCAAAACACAGAAGGGGAAAAGAAACAGACCTCCAGAATGTATTAAAGTCTATAATTGGTAGGAAAGGTAAGGGCCACTGACCTGCACTATGTAAGACACGGAGATAGAAAGATCATTCTGTTTCAGAGGTTTGTCTCTCTTCGCTGTTTCAGAAGCCCTTGTGTGTAAATTTGGTCTGGGGCAACAGGTTGGAAAGGAGAATGACGGCACCACCATTTTTTACTTTGTTTTTATGTGCACTGACATTCAGGTATAGACAGAAACCTTTGGGGGGAGACAGCCGAGGGGATTACCGATTTCCAGCTTCACAAGAGCAGTTCAGAGAAATTATATTTGTATGAAGTCTAATAGAGCAGTTATTCTGATATTGTCAAAGAGAAGCCCTGGGAGAAATGTAAACGAATCCAAATTTATACTGTGTGGCTACTGATGGCTTAGTGCCTTAGGCATCATCATGATGACTTAACGATGACTTTAAATGACTGTAATTAATTCTGTTGATAAAGACACTTCAGAATGTAGCATTTCTCCACGTAGAAATGTTATAAATAAAAGCAGCCAACATGTCCATTGTTAATATCAAATCTGTCAACATGTGAAAATGTCAGCACCCTTGTATCAGATCAGATTAAAATAAAAAAAGTTTTAATATGTTCAGTCTTTCAGGAACTTTGTTAGGGAAACGGTCGACAGGTGTTCTTGGGGCCGTGGAAATCTCCTGCTCTGCTCTGTATGAAATGTCTTTCAAATTAATAGTGTTCGCATAGCCAAATGCCAAGATAAGGTTGTTTCCAGACAAGGCTGTTCGCGATCAAGATTAAAGAGGTTGAGAGGAGTAGCGACGCAATGTTTTCTGATTTGATGGTTGCATTATGAGGAAACCATTTTACCCCACAAGCATCGTGGATCAAGTTGTTTCCATTAGCTGCCTTTTATTTTTTTTGTAGGTGTACTTTTTATGGATTACACATTTTCCTCTGTCTTTAGGCCACTGTTATTGTACTTAGCACTGTAAAGCACATCGGTATTGGAGTGGTTGTATTGTGCAGCTCATTTGGTTTGGGGCCAGTTCTTTCTTGTGGAAATCTCTGCTGAGGGTCACTAATGGCTTACTTGTCAGGGCTGTCGGGCAGCTCTTGACATTGCACATTAATCTGGATATCACAGATGATTTTGATTCCATTCTCCAAAACTGCAATGGCATGTCTGTCTAGCCGTACTAATCCATATATCTTTGTGACCTGGCCAAGACCTGTAGCAAATTGGTGTGGTGACTAAGCTATATAAACCCCTAGCAGATACTGAGCTCCTTTGTGTTTTTTTTTTCTCATTTTTTATGAAGTGAAACTCATTCAGGGCCCCAATAAACTGGAAGACATACCTTCACCCCCATGACAATAATGGTAAAGCTTACTTGTATCACTATATTGCCCTGTAACTGAGAAACCAAAACACATATCAGTATGGTTCTGAGTCTGCCATATGCAGTGCCTTTCATCTTCATATTTTGTTGCCTTTTACACTGGAATAAACATTTAGTAAAATTGCTTTTTTGTTACCTTTCTCTACACATCCTACGCTTCCACTTCCAAGTGAAAAAAACCCTCTAGAAATTTGTTGAAAATTAATACAAATATGTACTGAAATAGCTTGGTTGGATATGTTTAATTGTAATAGCAGTCCTAAATTAGCTCAGGTGTAACCAGTCACATTCAAAATCATAGACCAATTTAAGTGGTCTCCACCTGTGTTAAATTGTAGTGATTCACATTATTTCAGGATACAGCAGGTTCTTTAGGTTCACTTGAGGGTAGTGCATTTCAAAGCAGACCATGAGCAGCGAGAGCATTCAAATGAACTCCAGTTGTTGAAAGGCACAGATCAGGGGATGTGTATAAAGAATATCAAAGGCCTTGGATATGCCTTGGAGCACAGTCAAGACGATTATTAAGATGTGGAAAGTGTCTGAAACCACCAAGATCCTGCTTAGATCAGGCCGTCCCTCCAAACTGGATGACCGATAAAGAAGGAGACTGATCAGAGGTGCTACCAAGAGGCCAATGGCAACTTTGCAAGAGTTACAGACTCCACAAATCTGGCCTGTATGGTAAAGTGGCAAGAAGGGAACCATTACTCAAGAAAGCCCACCTGAAACACTGAGGAGGTTGTGTAGTCTAAAATTGAACTTTTTTGCCTAAATGCAAAACATTGTTTGGTGTAAACCCAACACAGTGCATCACCAAAAACCACCATCCCTATTGTGAAGCAAGGTGGTGGCAGCATCTTGTTATGAGGATGTTTCTCAATGGCAGGGACTGGAGCACTTTGTCAGGATAGAAGGGAAAATGAATGGAGCAAAGTACAGAAAAGTCCTTGAGGGAAACCTACGGCCAAACAGTGACGGAAGTTCACCTTTCAGCATGACTATGGCCTAAAGCACACAGCCAAAGCTACACTTTAGTGGCTAAGGGAATACAATTGTAAATGTCCTTTAGAGCCCCAACCTAAATCCAATCGAAAATGTATGGCATGACTTTAAGATTGCTGTCTATCAATGATCCCAAGGAACTTGACAGAGCTTGAACAGTTTTGTAAAGAAGAATGGTTAAATATTACCAAATCTAGATGTGTAAAGTTGCTAGAGTCCTAGCCCAACAGATTTACATTGCTACCAAAGGTGCTTCCACCACGTATTGGGTGGAGACTTATCCAATTATTATGTTTTATCATTTTATATTTTTAAAACATATTCTTTGTTCACAAAGAATGGTGTGTAGATAAGTGGAAAACATCCTCATTTAAAGGCATGAAACTGAGGCACTGACAGCAAAATGTGAAAAAAATACCTCAAGGGGGTGTAGACTTTCTATAGGCACTGTATACTTTTGAACATGAGCTCAGAGGATTTAAATGAATAGACCACAGTCATCACTGCTTATAAAATGCTTCCCCTCAGTTGATTTCATTGCTCAAATACCTCTAAATAGGTTAACATAACATGCAGAGTAACTTCCTGGGAGATAGAAGCAGTTCATTTTGTAGTAGTCACAGGCTCTATAACCAAAGTTAATTTGATCCACCAGTTCTATTAATTAAAAAGAACATCTTTAACGAAGGAAGACAAGAGCATAAATTGTAGCTGAGTACTCTAATGAAAGTGTCAGCGCTCCATGGCATGGCGCTGATGACGGGTATGTCCCGGTGTCTGTGTATAATCTAAAAAGTCAGGTATGGCAGAGAGAACGTGTCACAGGGAGCCAGAACTTGAGACTTGGTAAAGATTTAATGAAAGGAATTCCAGTAGTGCTGCAGTGCTATAAATAACTATGTCGCAAGCTGACTTCACACCAAAGGCAAAGTTCGGCTTAAAGAAAATGAAGAATAGGTCTGCAAGATTCAAGAAACAATAAAGGAAAGTACTTCAAAGATTAAGACCAGGCTCTCTCTGAATGCTAATACAGATCTTCAATTCAAGGTGTTAAATACTTTTGCACACTTATTTATTTCATCCTACAGTTTCGATTTACGTTTAGTCTCTTCGAAGAGGGATTGTTACTAGGTTGGTAGAGGGATGTTGCTCTAGCTAAGATCTGCCAATTAGTACACTGTTTTATCAGCGGATGTGTCATTTGAGAGGGAGAGAGGCTGCTTCCTTGCAATACTTAAATATGTATTTAACTCCACCGTTTTTACCTAAAGCTTACACATCAGAGGATTCTTTGAAACGCACGTTTGTTCTGTTCTCATAATGCGGAGCAGTGAACGGGCATATTAGGAAGGTTGTACGGCTCCCAGGAGTGGGCAGCTGCCAAGCCTTGTCGAGTGCAAGGTGGCAATAGCTGGGGGCAACTTCTTTTCAACCCTGTTTAAAGAGGCACCTTCTGCCTGTCAGGATAGCTCACTCCATCAGTCAGGAAGAGCAATGCAAAGGAAGGAGTTTATTGAAGCCGTTAATAATCTCTTTCAAAGGAGAAGGCATGTGGCATTTTGTTTCATCAGGTTTCTTAAAGGAGAGATCAAAGATCGGTGCTGCAATGCTAGGCTCCCGGGGTGTTGTTTAAAGTGTAATGGGCTGGGGGAGGTGTGGGGGGGATTGGGAAGAGTAAAGTGAACAGTAACTGAAGAAATTAGAGAGTCAGGTATATGTAATTAGTCACTTGATAGATTGTTTTAATTATTATGATGAGCCTGTCTTTAACTTCCAGGTTTTCTTGTGTTGAACAAAAATACAGGCCACCAAAGCACTGGAAACTGTGATTTGTTTTAATTTGAATGTGAATGTCATATGCATTTATTTAAAGTAGGCTATATTGGTGTGTTGTTGGAAATTAAATATTAACATTCCAACAACAGCCATGGTATTAAAAAAACCATGAAGGTCCAAATGCGTTTTGTATTTCATGTTGTAATTTTAAATTAAGTGTTTTTTTGTCTGTGTCCATATTGTTCTATTGAACAAGTCAGACAAAAAAAGAACAGTGTTAACTTACATGGCTTGCCATCGCCTATGGCATCTCGTTGGACTTGCAATATCCAGTCCTAATATAACATTTTCTCATCTCCATCTTACTCTGTTGACTCGCTCGGATAGGTGGAGGGTCCCTCCTCATAGGCCAACATGTACATCCTCAATCCAAGTCTATAAACAGGCCAAATACTCCATGTCATACCTATATAATATAATCTCTGGAAAAGCAGGTTTTGTCTCGTAGAAGAAATGGTAAAAACTGAGGAAAGAGTAGTTCCAGTGGAAGAACAGAAACAGTCATCTGGAATCCATTACACAGGCTTTGATTCAGATTCCCCTGATATTGCCTCCAATCCTGGAGCTCGGTGAGTGTGCATTTTCACAGATGTGGTTCTCCTCAACAGCTGGAGAGACATTTTGAAAACATCCTGCACAACAAATGGCAGGTTAAACATACCTCCCTGTAGGATACAACTTTGAGAGACAGAGAGAGGGAGGGGGAGAGAGAGAGAGAGAGAGAGAGAGAGAGAGAGAGAGAGAGAGAGAGAGAGAGAGAGAGAGAGAGAGAGAGAGAGACTGTGTGGCTGGAAATTTTACGACTTTAATGTTTAATGTGTTACGGTTAAGTAAGGTAAGTGATGCTAAAGAACATCTGTTAAAGAAAAAGTTTAGGACAATCCCACTGCCCTTCTCTTTGTATATCAGAGGGAAACAGATTGTATACATATGAAACATGCCATGGTGGTACAGCATTGTGTTTCTTTTAATGTCATTTTTAGATAATAATATGATTTAAGGAGAGTTATAGATGATGATTTAAGTCGAGGGCATTTGAGCAAACAAGAAAGAAAATTGTCAACCTGATGCTTTGGCGTCACCTAAAGCAACACAATTCCTGATACCATTAACTGCGTTCAGCCACACTGGAAAACAGTCAACTTCTTTTCTATTACCTAAGCAATACAATTACTGTGAAATTAAGCATTAAGTGGATTGTATGCGCCATTGGTTTGTGAAGCTCTGTTTGAATTATATTTACCAAATGAGGTAATTTTGATGCACCAGAGAATGTCTCAAATTTAGCAGAAAGGTGTAGATGAATCGAAGCTCACGAAATTCAAACTGCCCAGACTCTAATTAGCCTTTTTCTTTTCTTTTTTTGGGGGGAACAGTAGAATCCTGTTGTTAATGAGCACTTTTGTTATTTGGCATACACAAGCCCTTTCTTTTGTGATTTGGTTCATCCCATTTTCCATTTAGTGGCATTTAGAGATAGTCTGCTTTTATCTATCTGATGCCTTTTCCTTCATCATCATTAAGGTGCATAGCATTTAATGAACCTGTTCTGTGGTTCTAATTTACATGCAAATTACCTGAATTACTGTATCCATGGTATTCCTTTGGCAAAGGAGATAAACACAGCCTTTTGGCCCCCCAGTGTAAAATTAAGGAGTGCGTCTAAAAATGCAGTCTTCTGCTTTGACATCACTCGGCTAATTTTAGGATAAGGCAAGACTATTATAATTACAGGACACTTGGTTTAAATATGATTGTGTGTATTACAATAGGCCAGTCACAAAAAATAGTGCAGACATTTAAACGATTGCAGTGGCTCGTGGGATGTCATGCTGTGTGGACTTCAGTCCTAAATGGAAAAGTAAAGTTTTAGATAACTGAATGCACCGTAAGGGAAACTTCAAATGAACAAGAAGCAGTGATTTATCACAGTGAAAGCTTGCGTGTACTCAGTGTAATCTATTCCATATAATTAAATAGATAATATTTAATGAAACGTTGGCATATCCATCTGTCTAACACATGTGATGTATAAGTCACATATAAATCCTAGTTTTTATTTTTTCACTACCACCCATATACCTGTTTTGTAATTAAATGAACTATTTGTGTCAAGGGTATACAATTGTTTTAAGATTAAGCATTTCATATGGTATGGAGTAGAGGAGATGTTTGTACTTTTCAGATAGTATACCTACTGATTTTTATAACTTATAAATATATACATTGTTAAAATCTCTATGAAATGATTTTATCTTTTGCCATTGCACATCTGCTGAGCATGGTTTTATATCTTGCTGCATTGAAGACGTTTCTATGAGTTTAAAAGTTCCTGAGAAGTAATTATACACTGATGGGAAAGATCTCCAAACCACCGATTCAGAGATAGCAGGTGTTTTTAAAGCTGTCAAGGGCAGTTAGTGACCGTTTTCAAAAGATGCACTTTGATGATAAGTCAGCTTAAATATGTCCTCTAAAAGTAAAAGAGAGTTGGGTCCTGTTGCATTTCAAATGTATTGCAGAATATTATTTTTTCTTCCCGTGCCGAAAGACTTAGGTGTATCTAATCTTAGGGGCTGACTGGACACTCACTTCAGTGTGTTATTAATAGATCACTTTTACTATCAGCTAGTCATCAATAAGCGATCAAGTAAATGTCCACCAAGCAAAAACACATTGATTAATGAGAGACCTGGGATTTAACACAAATATATAATGGCTCTATGGTCCCTGCCTTGCTAGAGATCACTTAACGCTGTGCTAATGATCACACCCGTGCTGACAGCAATGGGAATGCTTGGTGTCTCGTTGGGGTCTGCTCTGTAATCAAAGGTCTGCTGGAGATGTTACTATGCAGAATTGGTGTTGGTCTCTATAATACTCACATACCCTTGACAATGCATATTACAGAGAAATGTGCGTTTGTGAATATTTAAATAGTTTGAGATCATTCCCATCTTGTGCGAAATGTGGATACATTTAGTTTGGATCGGACAACCAGTTCCAACCATCCATATACCGTGCAGCTAGGCTTGACTTAAATTGTTCCACTTAGGTTACACTCAGCAAAGGAACCTCTTCAGTTAGGTCATGTGCTTTGGCCCAAGCAATTTTTCCCAGATCCTAAATGGTATATACAGTGCTGTAAATTAGCAGTTTTTGTATTATACAGACAAAAAGCACAGACATAAATAACAACTGTAATATAGGTTTGTTATGAACGTGTTTATTTGTAAAATAAAATGTCAAATTAACGTAATTTCTGTATATTAAATGCTATATTTTCTATTTACACATTCATGTAATTACATAAGAACACAAGAACATAAGAAATTCTACAAACAAGAGGGGGCCATTCGCCCCATTGTGCTCGTTTGGTGTCCATTAATAACTAAGTGATCCAAGGATCCTATCCAGTCTATTTTTGAATGTTACCACATTTTCAGCTTCAGCCACATCGCTGGAGAGTTTGTTCAGATTGTGATGCCTCTCTGTGTGAAAAAGTGTCTCCTGTTTTCTGTCTTAAATGCCTTGAAGCCCAATTTCCATTTGTGTCCCCGGGTGCATGTGTCCCTGCTGATCTGGAAAAGCTCCTCTGGTTTGATGTGGTCGATGCCTTTCATGATTTTGAAGACTTGAATCAAGTCCCCACGTAGTCTCCTCTGTTCCAGGGTGAAAAGGTTCAGTTCCTCAGTCTCTCAGTAGGACGTTCCCTTCAGACCTGGAATAAGTCTGGTTGCTCTCCTCTGAACTGCCTCTAGAGCAGCGATATCTTTCTTGAAGTGTGGAGCCCAGAACTGTCCACAGTATCCAGATGAGCTCTAACTAGTGCATTGTACAGTCTGAACATTACTGCCCATGTTTTAAATTCTACACTTTATATACCCTAGCATTTTGTTTGCATTTTTTATTGCTTCTCCATATTGTTTGGATGGGGAAAGTGAGGAGTCCACATAAACTCACCTTGATATTTCATACAACTTAAACAAAAAAATAAATACATAATAAAAGAAAGCCTATGAGCTGATACACTGTATATATGTCACCATAAAAATATATATTCAGTTATAGAATAGAATACATTCCTTTTAATAAAAGGCTTAACATAAAACTGGAGTAACAGAGCTGTGTAATTTTATTTAAACTAGACCAATGAATCAAATAGCTGTTCTGTCCAGGAAAACAATAGAGCAGAATGAAACATAATACAATACAGCCTGCTTTTAAATGCCAGGAGTGCCAGACTGTAAATATAATTTGAGGAAAATGTAATGCATTTTTCTTAGAAAATAAGATCATGGTATATTCCATCAATAAAACCCAATAGCATCCTTACAAACAATACAAATAGTTTAATGTAAAAATCTATTTACAAGATCGGTTGTTGTAGACAAACAAATGTTGAGTCTTCACTGATTTAGTGTCGTTTTTTGTTGTTGTGGGGAATTCCTTTCATTCTACAATACATCATATTTATCCACAACAACAAATAAACAGAGGGAATGATTGACTGACAGATGAGAAATGCCACAACGACTGCAGCATTGTGACTTGATTTTAAGGTTATTGGAATTTACTGCTGAGATATCATCCAGCTTTCTCCGTGTGTAAAAAGTTTATTTTATGGTAATGTGCAGAATTCTCATTTTCAAACTTGCAGAATTATTTAAGTTGGATATTTGAAACATCTTACTGGTTTTGTGAACAGGTCAAACTGTATAGTAGTGCTGTGGGTTTGGTCGCTGTCATCTTAATAGAAACACAATTTAAGCTTTAAGAGGCCCTCGTACCCATTAGAGCAGAAAAGCTTGGATGCAACAGAGGATAATTTTCATCCCATGGGAACGCTGACACGATAACTAGCATTAACCTAAATTTTTTGTGACATGGGTTAGTACCACTTGAGTTCCAGCACTTTGCAAATCAGATGATTTCTCAACCAATTGGCATTGACCCTGCTTTTCAGAAGGATTCGTTTTCTATCAGGGTTCTTGGCCACGAATGGAAAAGTGTTGCAGGGGTTCGCCTGCGTCCTTAGCAGTCTCCCTGCCTCATAGTAGGACTTCTCTTTCATTATGTAGGAGATTCTAACAAATTTATGTTAAAATCAGTAATATTGAATGGTTATCTTGCCTTTATGTGGCAATTTAAGTATCATTCAGGTCAAGTAATGCTTCAGACACCAGCTATGATCTTCAAACTAAACCTGATTGGTGCCTTTATTTTGTATTTGTAATTATTTTTTAATCTGTTTGATTATTCATAATTTTTCTACTTTTGGAGGTTTATTTCTGCTGTCACTCCTTGCCTTTACAGCTGTAATTAACCAATCTGTAAATGATGCTGTAATTCCTTCAGAGAAAAGAAGACTTGTTGAAAGCAAATGTCTTCGCGTTAACAATAAATAAATATGAATAATAATAAAAAACAAAACAACTGCAGATTAATGGAATGGATTTATTAATATATTCTTGATTCGTGATGAGATCTCTATGATTTCACTGAGAAAAAGGCATTGATTAACAACCCTAATTATAGCATTGAACAGCAGAAATAATCCACGAACACAAACTAACCTAATTATGAGAAGGAACTAATGGGGAATTTCTTACCATGTGTTTTCGTGTGTCACACATATTAATATTAATTCAATCAAATGTGCTGATAAATACCTAATTTTATTCGGACAAAGGAGGTACTGTATTAAGAAAAAAATAACTAAATGCAAAAACAAAGAGAACATCTGAACATGTGTGGAGAGCACAGCCTCGCCTGCACTCCAGTGTAATGTACCTGTGAGATCCAGGCCATTTCACTCTGTGGCAGTGAGTGAGTTATCTCTTGTGTTTAATGCCGGGTGACTTCCCCAATTCCAGCCCGGTCATAGTTCAACAAGCAGGCTGATGGAAGTGTCTTGTCGTTGCAGATGGGCAGATGGGAGAACAAGAGCCTGACCCTGAAGTACCCCGTCTGGCCTCGATTCAATTCCTTCGGAGACGCCGAGTCCGACGACAACCACCTGAGCATCGTCACCCTGGAAGAGGCGCCCTTCGTCATCGTGGAGAACGTGGAGCGCCTGACCGGCACCTGCATGCGCAACTCTGTGCCCTGCCGGAAGCACATCAAAGAGTGAGCGCTCCTTCTTTCTCCCCTCAGAGCTGTCGGTTGTTCGCATTGTGGAATATGAATCCCCTCACATTGCTACAGCTGCTAAAATGTAACTCTTAATGTATTTGTCATTAATTATATGCATATGCATTGAACATCCACAAGGACTTCAAAAGCCCCTTACATATTTCTTTCTGTCATTATTCTTACATAAATAAATACATAAATAACATTATTCTGTAAACCCCAGACTGTTTCTATGCTGAATTCAGTTGCGCAGTATTTAGCAACCTTTAGATAACCCTGTAGATTTGTATGTATGTGTTTGTGTATATTTATTGAATATATACTCTATATTTCTTATTCAAGCTGATTAAATTAACTCTAACATCCACTCAGATACTTCCTTCCTAGTTCCAGAATGTGCTGAAGGAAAACAGCGAGACGCACTCACATACGCATCCCAAATCCCACGCTGGGCCCACATGCATATAGGCCAATACACTTTCCATTACATTACTTAAATAGCACAATTCCTTTTCAAGCATTTATTGTGCCTATTTGGAGAGTGAGTGCTACAGCAGGTTTAATGATGCATGTGGAAGCATTTGCAATAAGCATAACAGTGCTGGGACCTTCTTGAAAGAAACATTTCCCACTGCAGGACTTAAATGGCTGCTGCTGAAGTGTTAACATGCTCTTTACAATCTCCCTAACTTCCCATTAAATGAAAAAAGAAGAGGTGTTTGAGCATCCAAGAAATTCGCAGATCGAGGGAATGTGCGGATGTGTTGTCGGCGATGGGGCAGTGAAGTCGGTGGCAATGCACAAATTAAGGCGACAAGTTCTTGATGAGAAATGTACGTTTTAAGCTAACTCAGCCTTTAGAAGATATGTATATAAGAAAGGTTATAACTGAAAGGAAGCTAAATTTGTGTCCATTTCCTGAAGGAAGCTCATAAGTCTACTTCAACAACATGGCGGAGTGCCCTAGTTTGTTTTGGACCCTCCATGATTCTCCGTATGAAGGATGGCTCCCGTTTTCCCCTTCACATGCTCATAATTTTCATTTGTGGACAGATACCCTCCTTTTGAGGTTGACCTGGTCAGTACCTCTGTGGATTACAACACCTGAATCGAATCCCTTGCCTCTCTCCTGTTCGTGACAGGAAGATTCGGTTTAATTATCCTGTCTGTGTAGGGAATTCCTTTGAGACCCGGAATTATTCTAGTCACTCTTTGAATTCTTACCATTACAGAAATATGTTTTTGTGTTTTTTTAAGATGGTTACTAAAATAATTGAAAGTACAGTGTCCCAAATAAGGTCTGATGTGATTCATAGTATCATTTCTGCTCTTGAAATATTGTGCAGATAAGGAAACCCTTTTGATATGTATAATGTACATTCTTCCTACCTTGCATGCAACTAAATAGAGTGTAAATCTTTTGGTATTTCCTTTTCTGTTGCTTCAATCTTTGCTGCCTGTTTGTGTATCATCCATAAATTTAAGAAGATTATTAACTATACCAGGGTACAGATCATTGATCCAAATCAGAAACAGCAGGGGACTAAAACTGAACCCTATGGTAATCCACTAACTACCAAAGTTTTCATATTTTTCCCTTTATCAGTGCTACACCATTTTTGTGTGTTTTTTTCACATTAAAAAGTTCAAGGAAAACATTTGCATATGAATGTTCTAGCCACTGATACTGAGGACGGCCGCAGAAGTACCTGCTTAAAAATGCCCACAGATTATTGTATGTTCTTGAATTTGGCGAAGGACTCACCAGACTTCGACATGATTGCAAGTTTCCAGGGAATACGGGACAGGCGGTTGTGTCCAGGCCCATCTGAGGAACACAAGCTGCAATGAAAACATGCCAACAATTCTACTCCACATTCAGAGAGCCTTTTAAATCACAGCCAGTAAAAACAAATGGACTTGGCTGAAGGTACACTAGTGTTCTCAGTACCATCTATTTTTGCGGTCAGGAAACGATGTCTGTACACTTGCTGCTCAATATGGCGTGAAGGCATATGACATCTATGGGCGGAGGACATAACCCCCGCTATAAATTGCCTTTCGTCTCGTCTGATTGGCTATTATCAAACCCTATTATCAGCATGTTCACCTTTAAATCTATGTCAGAATTTGGAAGATTGAAATGTGGAGGTGAACACGAACATCTGTATTGGCTTGGGTTGTGGAGGTTCACCATAGAAGAGGAGCAGATGACAGTACTGAGAAGATGGGGAAGAGGCTGAAGGGATTTTTCTGCACAGTTGTCAATGCAGTTTGTTCCTGTGCACCATGCTAATTTTTGACTTAGAAAACACAGAAAAACCAACCAAATACAAATGTGCTGGGATTTCTCTCTGGGTTAGGAGCATTTTCTGCAATCGAAATTGGCCTCCTTAGACTCCCGACCACAATATCATCAAGATTGTACAACATTGTTTTGACAGGGAGAAATGGCAGGCAGTAATAACAGTCTGAAACACAGGGGAGAAGCTAATACTGCACTGCAGGGAGCCGAGAAGGAATATCCCAGGAGAATATTTAGAAGAAAAAAAAAAACCTTCAGCATTGTACTTCTTGGTTTTATACAGTCATGCAGTCACACTACACAGCAGCTCACACTAATTAGGGTTTATTATACTTCTCATTAAAATCCTGCCACTGCTGTCAATAAGATATCTGTATTGATTTATATATGTGCGTATATATGCTAGGGCTACACGTATAAACCTAAAATGCCCTATTTCGCCAAATGTCTCAAGACTATGCTAGACACAGTTTGCAGTATGCTTTGCCATTCGGGGAGGCATATGCTTTGTGCCAGCTTGAAGTTTTAGATTTCAATCTTGTTTTCCATAGAAGTGGGATGTGTTTTGTAATGTAAAC
Organism: Amia ocellicauda; assembly: GCF_036373705.1. Lineage (NCBI taxonomy): Eukaryota > Metazoa > Chordata > Actinopteri > Amiiformes > Amiidae > Amia > Amia ocellicauda. The sequence goes on from NC_089866.1 coordinate 6,449,188, forward strand.
AGAAGGTTCTCTCTCTGTTTATATGAATGACTCCATGACACTAAAATTAGCCATGCTCAGATTGAACCGTTAACGTTGACATAATCTCCCGATCAGGCACAGTCACAATTTCAATCGATGCACTGCCAGTCTGACAGAAGATCACAATTTAAACATGCGTACCTGCTATCAGAGGCTTTGAGCTGAAGTGCACACATTACAAAGAGTATGATCAAATACCCAAGCAACTCTAGGCACTCTTAGCTCAAATACGTAAGTCTTTGTTTCTCCAATTTTTCCAATTTCTCCAGCTGACACTTTCTGCGTTGAAGGGTGTGTGACTTAATGTATACGTTTATTAAGATAGTGTTATTGATTTTGTACATTTTATTTAACTTTGACCTCAGAAACTTTTTTGATTTAATTAGATTTGTCTGAGGTTTCTTTGGATATATATTTTTTCATATGAAACATTTGGAAAACAACATGTGTGTAGTCAGTAAACACATTAAAGAATATGTGCGGATGTATCCTAATTTAAGGATTTTGATTGATCGAAGCATTCATGTACGGCTTAGTGCACCGCCACAAAGATTGACTTACGCAAACAACGGAGATTGTGTTGATTAGTTTTTAGAAGGCTAAATCAAGTAAAGCATATGCATTCTTTCATGAGTGGGTTTGAAAAGTACGACCCAAAGCATCATGGGAATGTATCTAATGCGTCAGAAATACTGCTGAGGGAAGAGATTGAATTTTAAGAGAATTTTGCTGAGATGGTAAAACTCATGGCTGTGGTATAGTAAAAGGAGGAAAGATTCTTTAATATTTGTCACACTTATAGTGTACTTTCATAGACCAATTTCACCTAAATACGGCAACGATTGCTGCAATTCATCAGTTTCTCTTCGAAGTACATTACTTCATTTTTCTATTTTTATTTTTTGTCTAAACTATTTTGACCACCCTAGGTAGAAGAAAGCCATGTGTTCTTTTGCAATGTTGTGTCCATTTAGAGGAATTTGTAAACTGAGAAGGTCTGCACACTAGGTTGGGATTATTTGGAGACAACTCCCATACAAAAACTGATTATTAATTGCATTAGTGTAATTGTCAAGTGTGCAAATGAGTGAATCGTGCTACACATATATTTATACTATTTTACTCAATTAAAAGAGACATGTAAAAAGACTGAATCATCCTATACATTTTCCTTCCTTCCTTTTCTTGTTCTCTTTCATTAATTTTCCTCCTCGGATTAATGCTTTTTTCTTTTTCACTCTGAGTTGTTTTGTCTCCCAGGAGCTATGTGCCCTCCCTCACACAAGTTTCCCATTTTGAAGTAGAACATCAGTGTTTGGGAGAGAAGCCACTGTTACAAAATGGAATTGAACACATGGGGAACAGTCCTGTGGATTAGTGTTTTTTGCTGTACATGTTGAATAAATTGACATTTTAAAGTAAAACAACAAATCCACATGTGGCTAAACACGGGAAGCTTTTTAAAGCACTCAGTCGTGTTTACTGAAACAAATTTGGAAGGACCAAAACTTGTAAACATGTAACAAAAATATATCTTGTATGGTCAAATATTGCTTTGTTGTTTTCAAATCCATGTGCTCAACATCATTTCAGTGGATTAGGTGGGCCAGGCACAAATATGAAATGTATTTGCCGGACGAGTTTGATTTCCACAAACGACAAACAAACAAACCCAACCAAAAATAATAATGGCACGGGATCTTCACATCTGTGAGAGACCTTGGTAATGGATTTGGAATTTTTCTGATCGGGTACTCATCAGAACATTAAAAGGGAACTGCACCTTTTTTTTTTGTATTATTCTGTTAGCTGTACACCGATCAGCCATAACATTATGACCACCTGCCTAATATTGTGTGGGTCCCCCTTTTGCCACCAAAACAGCCCTGGCCCATTGAGGCATGGACTCCACTAGACCTCTGAAGGCGTGCTGTGGTATCTGGCACCAAGACATTAGCAGCAGATCCTTTAAGTCCTGTAAGTTGCACGGCGGGGCCTCCATGGATCGGACTTGTTTGTCCAGCACATCCCACAGATTGGATTGAGATCTGGGGAATTTGGAGGCCAAGTCAACACCTTGAACTCGTGATTCATCAGACCAGGCCACCTTCTTCCATTGCTCCGTGGTCCAGTTCTGATGCTCACGTGCTCATTGTAGGCGCTTTCGGCAGTGGACAGGGGTCAGCATGGGAACCCTGACTGGTCTGCGGCTACGCAGCCCCATACGCAACAAACTGCGATGCACTGTGTGTTCTGACACCTTTCTATCAGAACCAGCATTCACTTTTTCAGCAATTTGAGCTACAGTAGCTCGTCTGTTGGATCGGACCACACGGGCCAGCCTTCGCTCCCCATTTGCATCAATGAGCCTTGGCCGTCCATGACCCTGTCACCGGTTCACCGCTTTTCCTTCCTTGGACGACTTTTGATAGGTACTGACCGCTGCAGACCGGGAACACCCCACAAGAGCTGCAGTTTTGGAGATGCTCTGACCCAGTCGTCTAGCCATCACAATTTGGCCCTTGTCAAAGTCGTTCAGATCCTTACGCTTGCCTATTTTTCCTGCTTCTAACACATCAACTTTGAGGACAAAATGTTCACTTGCTGCCTAATATATCCCACCCACTGACAGGTGCCATGATAACGAGATTATCAGTGTTATTCACTTCACCTGTCAGTGGTCATAATGTTATGGCTGGTCGGTATATATATTGCTATAAATATGTCGAAAATAGTCTGAAGTTAATATATATCTAGGAAAACTGTGATTTTTGAACACATAGGCAGCCACCATCTTCTCTTTAGCTGACAGTCAGTGACGTCATTGCGGCTACACAGGGCTGTGTGTCTGTGTGTGGCAGCGGCACTCACTGTCTGTGTACAAACATGCCACACTGTGTGGCTTTTGGCTGCACAGAACACAGTGGATACTGTCAAAAAGTCAAATTTCACTATCAAGATGACGAAGGGGAAAATAAAATTATTCCTCTTCCCAAAAGATCTGCAATTTGCCGGTCAGTGTGCTGTAAATATGGGTCCTGACGTCGGACCGATCAACACATTTCTTGATTTAGTTCAGCCTGATAAAAGGCCCTACAAATTCAGATATGTATCAAAGGGATAAGCAGAATTAACGAGTGAGTAGGTCTAGTGGTGTTTTTAGGATTGATTCACGAGACATACAATCGCAAAGGCTAATCACAGCTGAGAAAGCAGAGGAGGGAGGGAGAGGGAGAGAGAAAGTTTTCTGGGCAGAGTGGGGGCCACATCTGTATTAGTTTGTTTTATATTGTTTGAAAAAAAAACTCTTGACTCTTATTACTCAAATTGTAGTGCTTTGTAAGCCTGGTGTGTGAACAAAAGCACTTTGCACTTGATGCTAGTCTGAAGGCAGTGCGGGCCACCACTATGTCACGTTTGTATCATAGCCTTGTTTTGAAATCCAAAATGGCGCTGCCCATAGGGAGAAAAAGTTAGCTGAAACGCATACAAAGTTGTAATTTCTTTAAAATGGAACAGATGACGAGTGTAATGTAATTGTAATATATATAGCTAACAGAATAAAAAACTAAAAAATATGGGGTGCAGTTTCCCATTAAGTAACTTTTATTTTACACCGTATTGATTACACATTTCACATACTGGTTTCCGTAAATCTGTTTAGTCTCCCAGGCAGATGGGGCTCTGAGGCAGTTGTGCTGTTGACGTGGTTTCATTTCCAAACTGGCAGGAGCTAGAAACACTCTCTGACATCTCCCTGAGGGGCGTAGTGTTTAAACTGTGTCTGTAACTTGTATGTTGGAAGCAGCACTTGCTCTAGCTTTATACTCTGCCATTTTGAAGTACGAACAAGCTTTTTAAGAAGAAGAATTTCAGGAAAATTATTAAACATATATAAAAAAAATCCTAACCTACGAAGTCAATAAACACTGGACCCTTTCAGGCAAATGAGTATACTTCTTGGATTTAATTGAATCTTTGAAATCGTGCCTGAAAATAACTTTGAGATTGTGCCTTAGAATTACTAGATGCCAATTCAGAATCCTAATGTTCAAACTCAACTTTAATTGACTTTGAATAGGAGTACATTTATTTTTACTTTACTAATACTTAATTGATTTTTGGTGTTTGCACGATGAGTTAAATATTGGTGTATTTGCACAATAAACTTATCCTCCTAATTTCTGAAAGTCATGAAGGAATAGTAATAGCACAACAGATAGAGAGATTACAAATATAATTTTAATTAAATATATTTATATATGCACATGGCAGTTTTCCTTTGGAATTACAGTTGGACAAATTGGTTTAAAGGATTAATAAAGATCTCTAAAAACACCATGTTAAAATGACACTGTGCCATAGCCATAAAACAAATGTAATGCCTCCTCATTAAATTCATATGTGGCTGTGATGCCGTCCTGTGGAATGCAAGCTGTTCCAGGTAAAGACAACAATTCTGAAGTATGCCAGAAAAGCTTTTGTGTTTAATAAAATACAAATCTTTATTGCACTGTAAATATAGTGGTATTAGTCTTCACTTGGGGAGACTTAACAGCCCTTGCAATTAAGGCTTAAAGATTGCTTCTCTCTTTATGAAGCCGTGTGAATCACAGCCTTCTGTAATAAGAAGCTCTGATTGGCTTTTTTTCTCCCAATCAGAGACAGAGAAACTCTCAGGAGGAGCCTTTAATTCAGAATAATTAAGAAATTGTTCAGTGCCAAAAGAGCATTTTCCCTCAGAAGACCATCCCTTCCCACATGTTTTTGTTTTACATGGCTATTGTTAATTTTTATAAAATGCTAAAGCAACTATAAATTAACAACAATCAGCCACGTCTACACAATCAAGTCTGTTTTAATCTTTTTTCTAATGAACCCTAAACGCAGTGTGAAAATAAGTCAAATCTTTCTGTATGTTGACTGAGGAATGTAGTCCTTCATTTTATCAGTACAACTGAAATTGCTTCATATCCCTTTGGGAATGATAGTAGTCCATATCTGTACTCAGTGTACATAGGGTGCATTCAAAAGACAGACTTAGCAGTTTCTCGCCATGGTAAAGCATTACTAAATATCTGCCCATCAATACATTCAAATGTTTTCAGCACTGAGCAGAGGGCATAATTTATTTGGCTTTCTCAAAAGATTGTCAGATTCTACTTTACCGATTTCAGGGCAAGTTAAAATGAATTACTGTGGGATGTAATGTAGTAATAAATGAGAGATATGTAGAGATTCATGTGTTAGTCTCAAATATGAAGACATACTTGGTATGTAAATGTAATATATTATGTCTAGAATGGATGAATAGAATGTATAGGAGCGTATGGATTAAGTTACCAGTTGAGAACTACATACTTTAAATGGCATACAGTTCATTTGCACATTTACTCAAATTCTTTTTTTAATATGACTCTCCGGATTAGCAAATTATGAAGGTTTAATATATGCTGCACTTCAACTCTTAAAATTTAATTAATTGTGAAACACGAATGTTCTGAATTAAGTGACATTGATCCTTTATTATTATTACTGTTTTGGTATTAACAGCAACACCACAGAAGAGGGGGGAACGTATATCAAGAAATGCTGCAAGGGGTTCTGCATCGACATCCTGAAGAAAATCGCCAGGAACGTGAAATTCACCTACGACCTTTACCTGGTGACCAATGGGAAGCACGGGAAAAAGATCAACAATGTCTGGAACGGCATGGTTGGAGAGGTACGTGGCGTCTCTATTACTGGACTGATTTTCAGACTTGCTTCCTGGTTCTGGGCCCTGTCTGAGCTGAATGTCAATTGTGTTTTTTTTTTTGCACAGGTCGTTACCAAGAAAGCAGTGATGGCCGTGGGCTCGCTTACGATCAATGAGGAGCGTTCAGAAGTGATTGATTTCTCAGTTCCCTTCGTTGAAACGGGGATTAGTGTGATGGTCTCAAGAAGCAATGGGACAGTGTCGCCATCGGCCTTTCTAGGTAAGCATTTCTGGACAATTCAATACAAATTAAGTCGGTTCGTGTTTACAGTCCTCTAAGTATGTAGTATGTCTCTACAGGATTTAGAGAATGCACCAAAGGTAATGGGATCATCACCCTGTTTATGCTCCAAATAAGTATTGATTCCTGTTGATATAAATCCACTTTTTATGAACATGTTATAACTCACCTTACACACAAATCCGAAATGAACTCTCTCCCATTAGACGTGAGACATAAAAAGGGTCCAATCAGCAGAAGAAGTACAAGAAGTACAGCCTCATTGACATACTCCTTTTCCCAGCAACAATATACTCACGCACACTTGGTTACATTCTGGTGGCTCATATTTGAATTAACATAAGGACGGTAATTACATGGCTTTGCTGGAAAACCCCTGCAATGGCCCCCTGCCAGATTCTCATTCACTGCCCACATCCAACCAGCTTAATCTTCCAGGCTTTTCATTATCATAGGTGTTGGCATTACTGGAGTGTTGGGATTAGAGTTTTTGACGCGCTTCTGTGTCCTCGTTCCCTCTGCAGAGCCCTTCAGTGCTTCCGTGTGGGTGATGATGTTTGTGATGCTGCTCATTGTCACAGCGATGGCCGTCTTTATATTTGAGTACCTCAGTCCTCTGGGATTCAACAGGAACCTAGCACAAGGCAGAGGTAAGACAAAAAAGACAATACAGTCCAAGCAACACCTGTTATGGCTTTTTCCAGGGAGCCTTGCATCTCAAATAAAGCTCAATGTTGGGCTTGCACAACATTATGTAAGAAACTTCCTTCTCTTAAAGGAAGTAGAAGTTAAACTGAACATTGAGGAGTTGTGCTGAATGTAGACAATAGTATCTTACCTGTATCATTTCCCCTCTCTTTCTTCTCTCTCTCTCTCTCTCTCTCTCTCTCTCTCTCTCTCTCTCTCTCTCTCTCTCTCTCTCTCTATCTCTCTCAAAAAATATATATTCTGTTTAAGTGAAACTGAATTTAAATGTAATGTTTTACCTGCTTTTTGTATCTCCCATGTTTATACACACTTTACATCTAAATCACAGGCTTGATTCACATCAATGAATGCTGCCAACAGTCTTTGGTAGACATTCACAATGCATTTAAATAATCATCTGTGTGTGTGTGTGTGTGTGGGGGAATGCATTGCCGAGGACCACAGCGATTACAGGATAAAATAGAACACCATGCAGAGATTTTAATTTCTTTGGCTTGCCTTTCTATTATACAAGATATCTCCGTCAGATTTGTTTTTTTCTCAGTTTAGCCTTTCATAATCCGTTTATCCTGTTTTTATCTGCTTACAGCAGGAGTATAGGTTTATCTCACCATCGGCAATGCTCTGTGCTATAGGAAGTGCGCAAACCAATCTCTCAAAAAGATAATCTTGGTTATTCAGAGTCTGGAGTAAGGTCTTCACAAGATTGTTGAAGTGGATGTGAATTGCGTCTGCTGTGCTGGGTATCAGCTGTAATCCTTTGGAAGCATCTAACTGGAACCCTGTCTGTTTTGAATCTTTTGGCAACATGCATGAAATTGAAAAGCTTGCCGTCGGTTTGGTGTTTACTTCCCCTTGAAGCTCTCACAATGTCATATTGCCAATGGAAGCTGCAGTTCAGTATAATGTCTTGGATCTTCTTCTTAGGATTCCTAAAAACCTGGTGAATTAAATATGTTCCCTAGTCTACTTTAGGCCTCTTCACACTAGTAAGTAGACAAGCTATGAACCAGCTGCGCTGTACTGTTCTTCATGTGTGGGCGGGAGTTTTCTCCTCCAGTGATGTATTCAAATTTGATCTTTGTTCAAAGTGTGCTTATTCTTAATACATTAGGGATTGCAAAGAATCAGTGGCTTACGCATGCAATACATACTGTTCACACTCAATTTGCAGCCTTTAGTATTACCTACCCCTCCCTTATTAGGAAGCGATTAAATTATTCATTTCATCATCTTTGGGTTTTTATTTTAAAACATGTTGGTGAAACAAAAGTTCAGCAGTAAATTATGTTAGGGTGATAAAATATTCATGGTGTGCTGAAACTTCAGCAGGTCTTTAGCAGAAATGTCAACTCTAACAAATTAGCCATTTGGTACAGATGTCTGTACCTAAACCTGCTGCTACCAGGGCAAAAAAATAAAAAGCTTTTCAATTTGCATGTCCCATATTTAATGCAGCACTGTACTGTGGCTATTGCATAGGATTACAGAATATACAGTATAGATTTGTATTCCTAATTAAAAAATAAAAACCCTGATAGACTTGCAAATGGCGATGCTTGCAATGCTTTCTGTACAGCAGTCACACAACCTTTCTGTTACACAATTCAGACCATTCTTAACCATTTCGCATTGGATATTTTCCTCAGATCCCCATGGGCCTTCGTTTACCATTGGAAAAGCCGTGTGGCTGCTATGGGGTCTGGTCTTCAACAACTCTGTGCCTGTGCAGAACCCCAAAGGAACCACAAGTAAAATCATGGTGTCAGTGTGGGCCTTCTTTGCTGTAATCTTCCTGGCCAGCTACACAGCCAACCTGGCAGCTTTCATGATTCAAGAAGAGTTTGTTGACCAAGTGACAGGACTCAGTGACAACAAGGTTAGTCTCCAATAATAGAAACTTCCTTCTGTTCTATTTGCCTCATCACTTCTATGACTAATCCCAAAACGTGAAGACTAATTTGGTTATGATTGATATCGGCTCATTAAGATAAGTGTAATTGTTTTACATTCAGCAGATACCTTGTATATCTGATCATATTCCGGATTTTGTAATTAGTGCCAGTCGACCTTCTCCAAGGAACTTTTTGCACACAGCGAGGACTCCACATGATTGTCATCGAAAAATGCAGCGACATCCAATTGTAAAGAAGCCAATAACTGCCAGTGATGAGTTTCAGGAGAGACACTTAATCCATTGTCTTGCTTATTAGGTGATCTAAGCTTTTCAGTTTCTCAGCGGAGCCATGTAATACAAAATAATTACTTTCACGAAACAAAAGGAGAGGTTTAACTCTTATTAGCGGCATTGCTGCTGTGGAGGGTAAAGTTCTTTTCTCTCAAAAGAAGAGAGCAACATTTTTGAAATTTGATAAGGCAGTGCAGATTTAAATTGAAAATGGATAAAACTTCTGGTCTGCTAAATGCAATGAGCACGCTGAAGTTTGACCTAACTGGCTTTCATAGCAAAACAAGGCAATGGAATTGTTTAAATTCAGCTTTTAGTTAATCACGTTTGACAAGTGAGCAACACAAGGGAGTCATTAGATGCTGAACTCCAAATATAATAACATTGTATTGTCACTGTATAGAGAACAAGCACGATTATATTATTTATTTATTTTGTAAACACGCAGAGTGAGATGTTTTTCACCTCATTAAACAGGGCAGCTTAATCATTAGAACTATGTTTAGAATGTAAAATATGCTGGATAAATCAATTCAGAGAGAAAGACCATGTGTTGTAATTGTCAATGTCTTTGAGGAGCTTTAACACATCAGCTAAAGATATCTATAGACGCTATTCCCAAACGTAAGGGCGGGACATTTGTCCAGAATTTGTGTCGATTTCTTTCTCTATTCATCTCTTCTTGATTCTCAAGAGAGTGAATGAGGATATTCAAGAAAATTCCTGTGTCAGTTCTCCAGTATTCAACTGAAGTTGTCCTAAGGGAATGCATTCAAACAAGCATCTTGAATATTTAATTTACATACCAATATGCCTCCGTTTGGGTTGCCATGGATAATTCCCATCCCAGGTTATTCAATTACTTCTCCTAATTTCCGTCAAATGTTTTCTAAAGACAGGGAGAGGTTCTTTTAATTCTCCCTGTTTCTAGAAAGCATTCTGAATTCTGTGGGTTTTACTGTCATAGCAGTTGGTTTTAAGGTTGTAGATTGACAGTGTCTAATAAGAGGTATGTTTCCACGTACGCCATATTTAAATTACTAAATCACCTAAACTGTGGTTGTAGAACATGGACCTCTTTTTTAATGTTATTTGAGATCACAGATTGAAGGATAATGTTACATTCAACAGAAGAACCAATACAAAAGGCGTCTATTTTGGTATACTGTACTCAGTTTGTATTCGGTATCTTGTAGGATATAGTAGTACAAACATATCGTACTATGACAGTTTTAATTTAGCTATATCATAAGAACACAGAGCAATTTACACCAGAGTGTATTCTTAGTGTGTAAATTACTAATAAATTTGGAAAAGGCGACGTGACTGACAATAGGACTAAAAACATTTATTTCACTGTTGCTACTCTTTAAAATAGAGTCTCTCTGTGTCCTGGCATCAAACAAAGCATCAATGCAATAAAATCAAGGAGGCTAAAGCTGTAGTGTTACATAATCAAGAAGAAATTGCATAATGAGCAATGAGAGGTCTGTGTTATTAAGTAAAGGTCTGTGGATATCTCAAATGATGCATTTGCTAATGAAAAGGCCCGAGGCACACACCTAATTTCCATGCTGACACCAACTGACATCATTCGATCTCGGGAAAGCTGCTCAGTTAAAGACACAAACATGCAAATGCACAAACCAATGAAAAAAAGAAACCAATGCATTCTTGTTAATCAGTTATTCCCTTAAAAATAATATAGCACTGATTCTTTCTTCTTCAAACAACAGTATACACCTAATTCGCATCGGTGACCTAGATAACTGTGTTTAGTGAGCTTAAAAAAACAACAAATCTAGTTAGAACTAAGTAGAAGAAATGTGTTTACATTGAACAGGAAACCTCTCACTCAGTTTAATAGTGTTGCCAGATCAGTGTTTCGGCACACAGAGCAGGTCTTTATGAGGTTTGTCCTTTTGTCACAGTCAGTAAAGATTATGTGCAACATTCAAGATGTTGTTTGTCTTGTGGAGGCTGTGTTTCAAGACAGGGGCTGTTAAGGGCAAATCAGAAAAATAAGCCCCTTTAAGAAGCAAACATTATTATAGTGTACTATTTGAACAGAAGAATACCCGAACAAACCTAAAAAAACAATCCTTTGGTACACATGAGTTGCCAGTATGAAGGAACTTAATTTAGTTGGTCGTCTTGTCTAGCCACATCCGGCAATTCTCTACACAAGCGGTTTAACTGCTTCCCAATCTAATAGTATTTGTTTACTTCCAGCGCAATTCTGCAAAATATCTCTTGGCATCTAGTGACTATATTTTTCCAAAATGTGCAGGAGGCATCTTCTGAACTTCATATTGTCTCATGCATATTGTGTCTTTCACTGCAAGAAATGTAGCTAAACCGTAATGACACTCAAGTTTGCTTTTTTGTACAGTTTCAGAGCCCATATTCCTACTCTCCGCCCTTTCGGTTCGGGACGGTTCCCAATGGAAGCACAGAAAGGAACATCAGGAACAACTATCCCGATATGCATCAGTACATGGTCAAGTACAACCAGAAAGGAGTGCAGGATGCCCTTGTCAGTCTTAAGACGGGGTAGGTATTGCTTTATTTATTATGATCTTCCAGACATTTCCCCTACAGCATTCGTTTTTTGTTTTAATGTGACTAACTCACTTATATGTTCTTAGCCATTCATGTAGACATGTGGGGGTTTTGCTTTGCTGATTAGATTAAAATGAATTCAGCCACAGCTCAAGGGCTGTGCAAGGACATGCTGCTTTTCCAGCAAAGTTGTTTTAAAATCCCCAACATTGTGTACATAGTTTTAAGGAGCTTGTCTTCTAGAAAAGCTTAATTCTTCCACTGTTTGTTTATTTTTTATGTTGGTTTTTCTTTTGGTTGTCGGTTTTTGTTTGGAAAATGCTTATAGACCACTGAACAGACCATTGTAATAGCTTTTTTGTAACGCAATGAGAAGCAACGTTGCAGTAAAGGAATTAGAATAAAATCGATGTAATAAAGTTGTATTCTAATTAGAGTTAACAGGAGTGAATTTAAGGGAAGCTTTGAGATCATGTGGGAGGAAGAGAAGAAAAGGAAATGAAGGATAGTCTAAAAGATTAAGGAAGGGATACAATGTGAGGCACAATTTGTGCTGGCAGGTTCAATGTCAGATAAAGAAAGGGAACAACCAGAAATAATGAAAAAAATATATATTCCGGAGAAAAATGTAGCTTGAAAACAAAAAACAAAGCATATTTGTACAGCCTTTATATGATGGATTACACAAGAACGCAAACTCTTTTAGTCAGTTCGTGACTTTTTATATAGCTGTCCAAGTTACTTTTTCTGCTTGTTCTTCTACTAAGAATGATTATTTCTGTAGCATGGCCTAGAAACAACACTGATGCATTTAGGTTGAACCACAACAGGCTTAATTTAGGTGTTGCTTAGGTCATTATGAAACGCTGCAGTTAAAAATGAATACAGAATAATGTTAAATAAAGCCACACTGTGACTGTATATTCTTGTGTCTGATCTTTTAACATTAAGGAGATTTAGATTAAACTTGAATCCCAAGACCTACATATTGGATATTTAGTTATATTTTGATAAAACAGAATATCAGTAAGCACTTCAAAGATAAGCTGAATCAATTCCTAAGAGGCTAAAGACTTCCCTTGAGCCAAAATGTATTAAGTATTTCGGTTTTAAATAACTAGCTTACTCTTGAAATACACAAATGGAGGATAGAAAGGAGTCCGTCATCAAGGCCGGTCTCAGAGTAGCGTGCGAGACATTTGCTTTGGTGGGTGATTTTGTTTCGCCATGCGTGGCATTTCCCAACAAAGAGACGGAGGCAGTGCACTGTCGTTGGCCCTGTGTGTGAGTGTAGTATGTGAAGAATGTTACTTTAATAAGTTTGAGTACCATTTGTTTCCTCCAACAAATGTATTGACTACTGAGAAGCTTCATCGTGGAACAAATGTGTTGAATTATTTGTGTGTTCGTGATGGCACACAATTCCTTCAAAGCGAGTGTACAAACTGAGAAACCCTGTTGCTTTTTTTGTGTGGATCCTGTGCATTCTTTCAATGTCTAGAAATGATTTAGGTAAGCAATCTTTCAGCCGCCTGTGAACAGAGGATGGATGGAATTTCTCGTACAGGAATGCTACTCAGTCTGTGATTGGCAAGCCAAATGATCATTTAGAGATATCTTTAATTCATTTAAAGATATCTTCAAATATTTTTAGATATCTCTAAATCATTTAACGATGTCTCATGTAAAAGTAAATTTATAGATATCTCTAAATGATTTGCAGATATATTTAAATGATTTAAATATGTCTTGAAATCATTTAGAGATATCTGCAAATCATTTAGAGATATCTGCAAATTACTTCCTGTTTATTTAGAGATCTTCAAATCACTTCCTGTATGTATCACTTCCTGTTAACTTGTTAATTCATTTCTATGTAACTGAATGAGGAAACAGGAAGTGGTAATCTCAAAATACAGGAAGTCATTTGCAGATATCTCAGAATGATTTAGAGATATCTCAAAATGAATAGGAAGTAATTAGCAGATATCTCTAAATCATTTAGAGATATCTGCAAATCATTTAGAGATACATTTGAAAAGCACCTTATTTAGATATCTCTAAATTATTTTCAGATATCTCTAAGTCATTGAAAGATATCTCTAGATGATAATTTGGCTTGCCACAGTGATTGGCTTCGATGACCCATGGGCATAAATTGTCACTATATTGTCTCTTTACTGCGCAGGGAGCTCATGTGGAACTGTGAACAGCGCTTGAGGGTTATCTTGCTGGGATCTGAATTCTGCAGCAATTAGTTTCAAATGACGAGGAACTGCCGGGTACAACATCATTAAATAACGAAGGTTCTTTTTATTTTTTCAACGCATCCCTCAATTACTCCCAAAGAAGTCTCAAGGCCGGTCTTAAACACTAACTGGCAAATTGAATGCTCGTACGTGGAATATCGTGTCCTCGTGTTCACAATCACTTCCTTGTTCAGCTGCTGAAACAAAAAATTTGGTAACGTACGTGGGGGTGAGCTGTTCTCTGCTACATAAATGCTGCATTAATTATACATGTAAGAAATACACTCATTTATGCATACTTTTGAAGAAGAATGCCGCTCTGCATGTAAGCGAAATGTGAAATTAAATCAGATATGTTATGGGAATAATTAAACATAAAAAATGTATACATTCTGCACTCATAGACCGTCTGTGTGCAATTGTATCCTTGCTTGGGGGATGGAAACAGGTTTGCTTATATCAGAAGCCCAATACCTGTCATGGCTGAAGAACAATTTCCGACGCTGGTGCTGCTTCAGCCCACAGTATCTTTGTGATAAATGTGAGCGATTCTCATTGATTGACTCCTTTAATGACATCGTGACACCGTTTTTAGAATAGAAGACACCTACATGCCCGTCCTGCGCACAGTGATTACCTCTTACGTTGAACAACTAAAAAAGGAGACACACATGACTCTCTGGCTCTCGGAGGAGAAATATTTAAATCTGAAGCTCTGTGTGGGTAGTCTTTTGTGAGCAGCGTCAGACTCTTTTAGAATTTAGCTGGCCTATTTCTTTCTTCCAGTGACACTTGAGAAGCAAAAAAAAAAAACACACGCCCGGACGATCCACTAGGGATATCCTTTATTCACTGAAGGCATAACCTTGAAGCTTTCCTTTCTTTTTACACCTTCAATGCCCTTTCAAGTGCTCATTAAATTACATTAAAATTGTGCTTTAGATGCTTAAGATCATGACTTCTGTGTTCAGCCATAATATATTTCCTGTTTGTGCTGCAAAAAAAAATGACTAGGCCTCAAAAGGACACTTTGCGACTGCATCATCGACACCATCATGAAAGCCACCCTCTGACCCCTTTGCGGTTCATTTAGCTGACGTCTGCTGGTCAGTGTTTTATTATTAGGCCTATCCACTGTGCTGTTTGAATCTAACTCGCATTAAGGTTGTAAAGGTCTCATGAGTACATCTTGAAAGATCAGGGGCTGAGTTTAAAGCAAATGCAGTGAAGTCTGGTTTCATAACATTGACTCCATTGGGCTGCTGTTGTGTTTGTTTGTGTTCTGTTGTGTACCCGAGTTAACTCGTGGCACTGCTGTTTTATTGATTGGAAAGCCTTTGAAAGAGCAACTCTGCTGCGTGTCAGTGAATAAGTAAAAAAATCGTTTGCAAGTCATGTACCAGAATCATACTGTTGTCACTGACTTCAAACGTTTTGACTGCATAGACAGAAGGCATACAAAGATTGCTGACTTTAGCAAATTCCGACTAACAAAAACTTTCCAAGACCCCGTCACCTGCTTTTCACTTATTCCGTGTGGCTGGTGCAAAGACTGCACTGAAACATAGCCATTAATTAATATTAAAACTTTGAATATGATGGTGATGATGTTTTGCCATGAAACAAATCAAGACATTAATTAGCCCAAGCAAGGGCACAGCATTATAGATCAAATGTTAAGTTAATATTGATTTGCTTGTGTGAAACGTTTTATTTCACAGAATTTAATTAAAGTTCCATGACTACCTGAATTATACATAAGTATATATAAGGGATTTGTTTCAGATTATTAATGCTAACGCAGTGCACTTTTAATATTGCCCTTGTACCCTTTCTTAGGTATCCGGTCTTTCAAAACTAAGGGAGATCTTGTCACTCATCACTCATTACTGCTTACCCTTCACCTGAAACCCACTGTTTGATTGATAGCGGACAATATGTTCAGCAATCTGTTTCCGATTTCTTTGGGAGGTCATATGTGTGTGTTTTTTTCCTCTTTCTTTTCCTGAAGCAGCTTCTTCCCCTACTTAGAAACTCATTGAATCGAAAACACTTTCTATCGTGGCAGAGGGGTCTGGTGTAATGATATAAACAAAGTCTGGACTTAACAGCATCATTATTAAACTGTATAATTAACCCTGTTGATGGTGTTTGCCCCAGAGGAACTATGCTTCAATTTCATTTCTGTAAACAGAACATAAAAAAAAGCTCTACCAGGAAACACAATGGAAAGACTTATGTAAAAAACAAACAAACTGACGCACTTTGATATTCTTACAAGCTGTGAATAAGATTCTTCAAACAAACATGATTAATACATTTATTCATTTAAATGTTTAAAAAGCACAGTACTCAAATTCACTTTTGTAAATTCTATCATTTTTGCTTTATTTTAGGCAGATCTTCACATTACAGTGTACTCCTCTATTGTAACAGTGATGTGTGTGTCAGGCATCTTAATTAATTGTTGACACAGAAATGAGCAGCCTAACACAATACCAATCAGCCATGGCCATCCCTGTTCCTAGACATCCACAATCCTGCAGGTTTTATTGGCCCCTCAAAACCATCTGTCTTTGAATACCTTGAACACATGGCCATTTTGACTGATTAAGCCCAATAATTGAATCAATTAAGTAAGTTAATGGTCAGGATTAAAGAAACACCATAACACACCGTGACTCTTCAGGGCCAGGCCAGTCATGCACCACATGTAAAAATACACATATTTAAAGGTGGACTACTGATTTGTATAATCTCTCTACACACATAATTAGGTCTCTGGAGCTTGTCTTTTTTTTAACATTAAAAAATGTTTGGGAATTCACGCTCCTTTGACCGTTTTGGTGGCTGCTCTTATTTATTCTGATGTGATTCATTTTGAAGCCTTAAACATATAAAAATTGTCAAAATGTCAACATGGTTTACATATATACTTTTCAAGAACGCGTGTGCATGCGCTTCAACCCAAACCATGGAGGAAAATGTATAGGCTTTCTATGGTATACAACTCCTTTTTCAAATTCAGATGTAATCTTTATTCTTATTTATGAAATATTTTCCTCATGGTTTGACATCATCTTTATCTGAGTCTTTGCAGTCCCATTAGTTCGTTAATGACATGTCATGTAAGGCTGGCTCTGGGGATCAGACACAATTTGCCTCCTCGATGCTTCAGCATTCATGCATTTATGCAAATATTGGTAGATCCTGTTGTGTTGGTTATTCTTTTGTGTTTGCTATGGACCAACTTATCTTTTTGAATTTGCTTCTCTTTTGAAAGCTGCGGTTGGGGCCTTAGAAAATAGTTTCTCATTTTCTGTGAATTTGCAAAGAATTTGTATCTCTGCCTGGTGAAGCATGTCAATGACTCGGTTTGATCGGAAACCTAACAACGTGTACCGATTAAGATCTTTTGGGTATTTTGCATGTAATAATAACATTTGTAATGTATGGTGGTGCTTGTTTGAAATACACAGAAAGCACCTTCTTTGAATCATAGTCAAAATAATCATCTGCACAACAGAGAGAGATAGGGAGAAAAACAGAAACCAGCAAGATGCATCCCCTAGTGCCTGGCAAAATACCATATCACACTCAAGGATTCGAAACAACAAACTGGAAGCTGTTATTCTACATTAAACCCAATTATCACGTCAAGTTGGCAGTGCTTGGGAAGCAGTTGCCTCCAAAACCTTCCTCTTGTGCAGTGTTGGTTATACTATCCAAATAAGAATCTGTAATAAATGTCTTTCTGTGGTATGAAGTGTGATGGCAATACCTCCGATATGCCTGTACTCTGACCAGTTGCATTTCTCTTCCTGCAGAAAACTGGATGCCTTTATATACGACGCAGCCGTGCTAAACTACATGGCGGGGAGGGACGAGGGCTGTAAGCTGGTGACCATTGGGAGCGGCTATATCTTCGCCACAACGGGCTATGGGATAGCACTGCAGAAAGGCTCGATGTGGAAGCGACAAGTTGACCTGGCAATCCTGGCCATCATTGGAGATGGTACGCCCCGTTGAGCTCTGCAATCAAAGTGACCCTGCTTTCCACAGGGAGAGCAAGGGACTCCTTAATTGCCTGTAGAAGACGATGCATACAGGCAGAGCCCAAGGCACAGTCATAGATCGGCAGGAATCGATGCAGGCAGTACAGCAGCAGTGTCTATTTCTCCATACCACCCACATACAGTTTCACTCACAGGGTTATATCAGGAATAAGTACTTGTATTTATTTAATATGTGCTACACAACAGTACAGGGAGTATTTTTTTTTTGGGGGGAGGCAAGTTATAAATCTTAATTTCATGTGTATCCTATCTGTGCCAATCAAGTGGGCCATTATTCTGTTACTCTTTAGTTCCTCTCTGCACTTATGTAGGTCAGTGAAATGTTGAAGTGCTCGCAAATAAGATAAGGGAAAAAATCTAAAAAGAAGTCAAGCCTGAATGTACACAAAAGCATGATGTTCAGTTCTGGCTCACCCACATTATTCTAAGTAAGCAGGGAGGGATATGTTCGTCCTTAGCTGAGCAAAGGCGTCATTTTACTTAATCCCAAACTGAAACTGGAATAAGTGTACGGGTAGAAATTATTGGAAAAAGGATTCCCGTTTAGCTGCTGCTACAATGAAGACATCATCATGTCACATCATCTGTTCAACTTGCTAGCACTGTAAGATTGTTGCCAAATGCTGGGACCAAGGTGAAATGATATAGTGCTAATCTTGATAAATGATACTGTCACTCACTTTGCAGCTGCACTTAGTACATAAACATTGCAACAAGGCATGGATACTGCAATAAATAATTACATTCTATCACAGGAGAACTTATCATTACACAATACTGGAAAAGGCAATGTAAACGCACACTTCAGAAACTGGTCTGTGCCTAGTTTCATTGACGCCTTGAAAACTGAAAACAGATTCCTCAAATACAGCGTGAATTTTATGCACAGCCCACCAGCATGAGCCAGTGATAACGGTATCCCATTAACCTCGTGCGCTGAGAATACAAGACACTCCTCAGATCCTGCGATACACACCTGGGCTGAATTTTTGCTGTCCCCCACAGGTGAGATGGAGGAACTGGAAGCACAGTGGCTGACTGGTATCTGCCACAATGAAAAGAATGAAGTCATGAGCAGCCAGCTGGATGTGGACAACATGGCTGGTGTCTTCTACATGCTGGCGGCGGCCATGGCCCTGAGTCTGATCACCTTTGTGTGGGAGCACCTGTTCTACTGGAGACTCCGGTACTGCTTCACTGGGGTCTGCACTGGGACACCTGGGCTGCTGTTCAGTATAAGCAGGGTAAGATCAATGCTCCTCGTAGTTTATCATCTTAAATCAGTATATTTTAAACTGTGAGATGTTGAAATGGTCCCATTGTAATCTTTAGGTCTTCAGAACTTTAGGATATATGTATTTGTGAACTTAATATATGTTTATTAATGCATGAATGAAGGGGCAATGCTGTATCGCCTTGTGCTCTGTAGTCAGTTATGCAGAGAGCTGAATACAGTATCTGAACATACTTCACGCCACACTGAAGCCTTGCCGATGTTCTTAAAAGATAAACAAGAAAAATCTTTACAAGCAAGCCCTCCCACCATTCTTGATAAAGAGCACAGTATTTTTCCTGGCTGTATTTAACTTCTCGGTCAGTGAGTTCCCAATCGATATAAGTTTTATTGTCCACTGTGGTGTCTGTCGACCGCCTCTTTCTCCTGAGACAGTGCAAGTCAACAACCCTGTGATTTCTGATCCGCATATGTTAATTTTAACAGACGATTAAGGGGAAGAGGAAACGTGATGCATGTTATAGAACAGGGGCTGTGGTATCGCTGAAATCTGCACTAAAATACAGTGGGATGTTTTTGTGAGTTTCAAAGATGTTTTGCTGGGTACTTCACGTTGCAACGGATGCTCTAGTTGCTTTGTAAAAGAACAAAATGCTAGTATAATGTGAAACCCAGTGAAAGTTCACATTGCACATATGTGTCTGTTAAAACTGGCCTGGAGGCAGTAAAAGCACAGTTTGGAAAGGAAAAGGAAAGTAAAAGCACATTGCAAAGTGAACTTGTCAGCCGCGAAGGCACAACATGATCCGTCCAAGAATAATTTCCCTAAGATGCTTTTGAATTAAATTGAAAATGTAATTTTGTGAATAAAATAAAAAGAGGGGGGAAAATATATAATTATAATAATAAACAGGCTAAAGATGCTGTTTCACCTTTGTGAGTACATTTAAGTTGATCTGCTTAAAGAATTTAATCAATCAGTCCATTATAAACCTTACCTTTATAGAACATGGTACTAATTAAAAAGGATAGATGGTTCTGTGAAATTATTCATAGACTGGTTCAAACAGTTTTTCGTTTTTTCACAATTCAGGTTGAGAAATTGATTAAAATCAGCGACTTTTCTATTGCGCAATATATGTCCTCTAGTAAAAAGTTCAATTTCCTTTGATGTAATGGTTTTGCTGAATTGGCCAAATTAAAATGAATACTAAAGTCTAAACATTTCGTTTCTTTATATTTTACCATTTTATTTAATTTCCTCTCCGGCTGGGTATGGATTATTATTTTTCATGACCTGCAATGAATGTACATGCTGTGGCCTTTCAGTGATATAAAATGCCTTGCCTGCTTCTCGTTCTAGTATAATGGTGACTTTGTTCATAGGTGACCTTTTTTTATATAATCACATTGCTAATTAAAGCTCATTAATAGACATAAACCTGATAAAGATAATTCATTAGTAGTATTTTTCATCATGACTTATGATTCTATCTTATGATTGTGGTGCTTAATTATTAAGTATTAGTTTATGTTGAATTAGCTAGGTTAACCCTGTGAAATCCCAGTAGCCTTTTTAATACCTTATCCAGTCCTCAAACTGGACCCTAGAGGTTGGGATAATGCATGAAAACTTTTAGTCTTAGGGTCCCTAGTTAGGCCAACCTGTTTATTTGGCTCTGTGTTTCTTTTCCAGGGCATATGGAGCTGCATTCATGGCGTTCACATTGAAGAGAAGAAAAGGTCCTCTGATTTAGATTTCAGCAGTCCTCAGGCCAACATGTTGAAGTTGATTAAGTCGGCCAAAAACATGACCAACATGTCAAACCTTACTGCTTCGAGGATCAACTCCCCGAAAAGGGCTGCGGACTTCATGCATCACGCTGGGCCGATGATAATGGACATGGTGGTGGACAAAGGGAATTTCATATTCGCTGACAATCGGAGCTACCCCCCAAAGGAGGCGCTCTACGGCGACACGGCAGACCTGCAGGCGTATATCGGGAACCGGCACAAAGACAATTTGAACAACTATGTTTTTCAAGGGCAGCACCCTCTAACCCTGAACGAGTCGAACCCCAACACGGTGGAGGTGGCGGTCAGCGCCGACACCACGCAAGGTGGCTCCAAGCCTAGGCAGCTGTGGAAGAAAGCAGGTGAGACTCTCCGTCAAAGCCAGGGCTCTATCCAGGACACCCTCCCCCCAGATGCCAGGCTCTCGATGAAGAGCCAGCGCTATCTCCCCGAAGAGGCGGCCCACTCCGACATCTCTGACTGCTCGAGCCGCGCAACGTCCTACAAAGACCCTGACAACAACCAGAAGCACCACAAGCCCAAGGATAATTTTAAAAAAAGATCCATGACGTCAAAATACCCTCGGGACTGTAGCGAAGTTGAGTTGTCCTACTTAAAGAGCAAGCAAGGCGTACCCACACGTGAAAAGATATATACCATAGACGCAGACAGGGAGCTGGGTTTGCATGTAGATCAGCACCATTTCAGGGAAAACAGGGCGCTTCCAGAGGATTTGGAGTACCCAGAAATGTACCAGGACCACAATGACAACTACAGGAAAGCAGAACCCGTCATCCATCTCAACAGCAGTCCTCTCCACACCGACGACCTCATTCCCAACAACGAAAACAAATACAACATGTACTCCAAGCATTACACTTTGAAAGAAAAAAACGTGAGCCCCCACGAGACAAATGATAGGTACAAACAGACTCACTGTCGGAGCTGTCTCTCCAAGGTGCCAACTTATTCTGGCCACTATGCTGTCAGATCCCCTTACAATCGGTGTGAGGCCTGCCTGCACATGGGGAACTTATATGACATAAGTGAAGATCAAATGCTTCAGGAAGCCATTAGCCCAATGCACCAGGATGAAATGTTCACTCACTACTGGCCCCAGACTGATGGCCCACAGGTACAGAAGAGGAATAGACTGAGGCTCAGCAGGCAGCATTCCTTTGACAATATCCTTGAGAAGCCCAAGGAGATTGACCTCGGTAGACCAGCACGAAGCGTTAGCTTGAAGGAGAAGGACAGGTTTCTGGAGGACAGCCCTTATGCAAATATGTTTAACATGAAACCTGACAAACTGTTCAGCAGCAAGACTATGCTCTTTAACCACAACCTGGAGGAGAGCAAGCGCAGCAAGTCACTTTATCCCGACCACACCTCAGATAACCCCTTCCTCCATACCTTTCGAGAAGACCAGCGCCTAGTTCACGGGAGAAGTTCCTCGGACATTTATAAACAGTTGGCGCCAGTCAAATCCAGGAATGACAACAACTTGAGGTCTTCAGTAAAGTCAACAGCTTCCTACTGTTCTAGGGATGGGCGGATACCGAATGACATGTACATTTCAGAGCATGTGATGCCTTATGTAGCGAATAAGACTAGTACGTACACCACTCCCCGTGTTCTAAATTCTTGCAGCAATAGACGCGTATACAAGAAAATGCCTAGTATCGAGTCAGATGTTTAACTTCTTCATTCATCCGGTTCTATATTATCCCACTTTAGGATGCCATAGTCATCTACATCTCAAAAAAAAGTACCCAAGACTCTCTTAGAAAACAAAAAGTAAGAGAAAAGAAAGAAAAAGAAAAAAGTATACTGGATAATCGCAGCTTTTTCTACCTGCGATATGCTACACTTCCAGGTTTCATTCATGTATCAATAAGTTAATGCCATACGGGGCTTGCCAAAGGTTTTCAATGTTTTAATTTAACTGTTTTGGTAACGTTTCTTGGACTCGGGATGATTTTGAACAGACAAGAGATTCTGGTGTTAGCCAAAATAATTGCGGATTGTCTAGCAGAGGAGTGTTCGAGTCAGGTGCTGGCTGGTCCGACGGCAGGGGCAGCAGCTCAATGTCTTCCTAAAACGATGACGTACTGATAAAGCAGATGGACCTGATGAAGTCTCTTCCAAACCTGCAATGGTTTTAAGAAAAACAAAATCAGAGCTGTGCTGCGTATAAAGATATCTCCACCAAATATCTGGCATGTCATGTACAGAGATAGTTAAAGCAGGAGGAGGATGTCTTGGGATTGAAAAAGTGCTTTCACAGTTGGTCTTAACTCCAGGTTTACAGCTATGAACCCTAGGCAAATGAAAGTATGGTACTTAAGAAAACACAGCAACATCGCTTTTATTGTACTAATATAGATGTGGGATTTTTGGCTTTCTAGTCCCTTTTTTAAGATGGTTTAGCTTTTAGCTTATTTAGTAGCACACTTTGACCATTAGTTGACATCCCGTCTTTGTTTCTTTAAAACAATTATTTCAAATAACAATCAGGAATAGATTTTGTTTTGCATGTATTATTTTGGTATCAGAAAAAAAGTAAATACATGAAATCGAAGTGATTTTTGCTGATCTAAGGTGGATGCCTGTGCAATCATAACTTGACCCGTATTTTTTAGCACAGTCTAATGAAACCCATTGTTTAAAAAGTTTAAAGAAATCGAAGCAGTGCTGATGAACATTTGCCAAGTCCTCATCGGACAACTGATGCTTTTAAGTTGGGTTCTCTATCTTAAACAGGGTAATAAAGGTTTTAATTATATGTAAAAATATATTAAAATGAATCTCACAATATCATTTTGCTCAGAAAGTATGTTTGGGAGCTGTACACTGTGATAATGGCTGCAGTCTATTTTCTGATGTAAATTGCCCTCTGGTAGTACTAACTCAAATCTGTACATCATACAGATTTTCTTTTTTTATTTGTGAACACAAAGAAGACATGTCTGTTTATGCATTACTTTAAGATAAAGAATGATGCCACAAACTGTAAAAAAAAAACTAAAAAAACACAGTTAATGAACACAGTGATTAATTTCTTGGTTGTCCCTGTATAGTCACCGAGACATATCAATGTTATGCCTGAAATGATAAACTTTGGGTAAGCTAAAAGTTTTAGGGAAAACTGAACTGAAGCCCCCCGAGTCCATCATTCACTTAAAATGACCACACTATGGGACATTTAGCCGGATGTCTTATTAGGAAAACATAACGGTAAGCTAATTTTAAGCAAAAAAGCTTGCAGTATTGTCCTGAAAACAACTAAATAAAACAAGGGATACGTCTTAGAATAAAGAGAGGTGTTTTGAAAGGTGTATAGTAGATATAATTTAATTTCTCAACCAATCTGCATCACTTTATAAATGATAGGATACATACATTATAAATGAAGTCTTAATATAGCACAAAGTTGCCACAAAATATAACTGGGTTTTGTGGCTACGTGGGGATAAACCAATATACGTTGGTATGTATATATATTTTTTCAATTAGGATACTGGTACAATACTGTATATGCAGATTAGTAAAATATTTATTTTTCTTTAGGTAACAGGGCCAATACTTCAGGCAAGTGATCACGTGAGGAACAAGCATGCTAGTGATAGAATTAGTAAAATGTTTGAAGGAATGTTACTCTGTTTTATGTTATCTTCACTTGTCTTGTCCTGGAGTATGCATTGCATATGCTGCACAGTGTATTGTAAGTCTAATTCAACGTCTTCCAAGCACCTGTCTTCCTGTGAAAAGCTCTGTCACACTGTCAAGGGAACTCGTGAGATACAGGAAGCCTTGCTTTATTCTTACCCTCTTTGCATACAGCACCTTTCCCATAGCCAAGCATTCAAGCACACAGCACCTAAAAAGAAGGCAAACACGATCTATAACACACAGCTCACGAGAGCAGACGACACGGTGTGGAACACTAATCCCTTTCACCATTTTTATTGACTTTCAATAAGCAAAATATTTATCTTTGCAGACGTCACTGTTAAAGTCCATGAGAAGACAATGGAATCAGCCCTTTGTTACAGTGTGAGCAGACCCCCTTACTGCACAGCGAGCATCGGTGGCATTTGAACATTGTCTCCCTTTCTCAGGGTGGATGCCAATGTTCCTCATTTTACATCTCCAGATTATTCTCTCAGAACACCGCGTGTTTTGGTCTGAGAATCCCTTTCAGCTTACCCACAGTTAAAAGCACATTTCAGCGCGCACTAATGCCCTATGTTATGTGCAATACCATGGGAAGATTCTCAGTCGTTAAAAAGAAAAGCACTTGTTTGTGTCAAAACGATTACATACTGTACTCCCAGGGACAGCCATCTTAATGTTTGAAAGCTGCTTAAGGACGCTGATATTTGAGCAATATGCACATGTAAAATATCAAGTTCCAATTTTGTCCATATTAGGTATGTATTGATTTCACACTATTGATTATCCATTACTAGTCATCTGTTTATTTGATTATTTTAAATGGTTTTAAGAACCCTAGTGTAACAAAAAAAAGTAGTTTATTTGCATATTAAAGAGTAATGGCATGTTAAAACCCTACCTGTAATATGTCCAGTAGGTTTTTATAATTTTATGAGCACTAATGATTTGTAACAAGGATGTATATATACCGTACATATTGGAAGATAAACATATTATTCCCCATTTGACACTATTGGTTTCAATGCGACAGAGTTGGCGTACCAGCCAGCCTGGTTTTCAATATATTTGCCTATACTGGATCTTTACCTCACTTCCTGGTAACGGTCCATGCTGTAGGGTACATATGTCCTAGCTCTTCCTTGCTTGGCTGATGGAAATGGCATCAGCTTTGCTTTCCTATTTTTTTTTTTTTTTTGCTTACATGCGGGTCAAAAACTTGCAGATTTTTCAGACTTTAAATATAAAGAAGGAACCCTCTTTGATTCTGCAATGCCTCCAAAGATATGACCTTTTATTTCTTCCTTTTTCGGGGGTGGGGAGGGGGAATACATTTTCCATTCACATTGATTGCCGTGGGGTCGTTTCTTTTTGGTTGGATTGTTCGTTCGTTTTTTAATGTAACAAAGGTTTAAAGAGATATTTTGAATTTAGGCACCTGTAGATCACTTGTAAATGAATATACAAAGACTTCATCATCTTGAAAATAATGATTATATAGAGTAAAAGCTTTTATTTTTATGTGTGAATATCATAGGATTCTATATAGTTAGCACCAGAATTTCTGTAGAATAGGACATCACCCACAGAGTCTGCATTTAAGTGACACCTTAAGAGATTTTGATTCTCCACTGGGCTGGCGTAAATGATTTTCAGCCTTGGACTTTTGTAAGCTTGAGAAACATTTGGCAGTGGGGGGGTGGGGGGTCGTCATCTGTAAATATCCTCAACCTAATTCCAGGTAGGCTTGGATCAAGCATGCCTAAAACTGTTACAGATGCTTCACAGAACAGAAGGGATACAAACAATATGGGGACTGAACAAAGAAGAAAAGCTTTATGATTAGACTTAAAACCAACAAAACGTTTTATAAAAACACAATTTGTACTTGTTTTTCTTTCTCTCTGCACCGTACACAGTTGATATGAACAGAATTAACGACAGCCTTTTCTCACTGACAGTAGTGTACACCACTAATTTATTTACTGCGTATTTAAATCATCTCCTGCCATTCCTGTCACTAAGATCTACACCGTTCTTAGGTTACGTGGAATCAAGTATAAATAGCTTTTGTAATATAGCAACGAATGTGAAATTTAGTTATCTCAAACACAGATGATTTAAATTAGAAAATCATTAGTTTAGTGTATGCAGAGCAGTTATTAAGCAGTCAGTAAACTGAATAATCGACTTTTCACAAAACAATTAGTACTTTCTCATCTGTAAAGGAATGGCCATTAGTGCTTGGTCTTTTATATATCCGTGTGGATGATGTTCATCCCCTCAACAAGGTACTTTTGCTTGAGGAGAACGGCTCAAGCACTAATCGTACCTCTGTGAATTTCCATCAGAAACCAGTACTGAAAACTACAGAAATGGGCCACGATAAAACATCGAGAGCTGGTACTGCCCAAAAGCATATAACCTGGATAAGGCTGTCTGCCAAGAAATAAATAATAAATAATAATAACTTTAAAGCAAACAAACATGTCTAAACTAATGAAAGAAGAGGTATCCATCCTCTGTTTAATTAATCAGAGCTGAAAATAAAATGAAGTAACTGTATCCTCACATAGCTAAACTTCGAACATTGTCTTAATCATGTCTCATAGAGAAATTAAATCAATAAGGCTTTATGACAAGTGCACCTTTGGATGTATACAAAAAAACACAACATGAGACCAAGCTTATTTCTAGAAGCCCTTCCACAAAGCCAAGCATTTCAGTGGATTGTATTTTTAACAGGCTACTGGTTAGCCTTGTTTATCAGTTTTCCTCATTTTCATATTTTATTTTTAATGATTACATACTAATAAAATAATAGATAATCTAGAGACCAGCCGAAGTCACAGGAAGGTCCCCTGGAATGACACAAAGCCCCTTGTGAAGGCCTCTGGTAGAGTCATAATCACCGGATTTTACCATTCATTCAAAATCATCCTTGCCAAGCCATATTTTTATTATTTTCTTAATCATTCTACCACCAGTCACCCACCCACATTAACAACAGTAAAGTATGTTATAATATGTATTTATCCAGCTGTAGGAAGCAGTTAGTTGTTAGTTGAGATAAGATACATTTTGGAGAAATCTAACCATATTCAATTCAGCTTGTTTTAATTATAATATTTGTATTTTAAGTTTTGAGCTTGGCAATAAATGAAAGGGTTTTAGAGTGCAATTGGAGTGAGGATGAAGTTTTTTTCTTTCTTCACAGTAGTGGGTGTTTCATGACTATTGTAGTATCATTTAACAGCTAGAACTAGTAATAGATTTTTTTTTTTTTTTTAAACAGACTAAATTTTCATTGTATTTTCTTTTTTTCATTTTCCAAACAGGTCCCTATTATTTTGGCCAAACAATCTGAAGCTTTGAGAGGATGGATGTGATAGATAAATAGACCTGACCCACACGGAGAATACTATAGCGCTGGGTGCTCTTTTTTTTTTTAACATTATAAATGGTTGCATGTACAGTATGTTCACAAACTGCTGGATTATTTGCACTTGTAAAAGATGAAGGAGCTATACCTTTGGTATTGTGTAAAAATAGGAATTTAGAGGAATCACATTAGAGGAAGCAATTGTTTAAAAAAAATCACTTGTGGTTACTGTTGGATAATCACTTTCTCTTCTGTGCATTGCATTCATATTTTATGTAGCTATTTAAAGTAGAAATTATTTTAGAAAGATGTTTTATACTTAGGGGGCTGTCATGTGACTATAAACTAGTTATCACTGAGATCATGTGACCTTCAGCCTAAAAGATAAACTTTTGGTAACAAAGCATTATCACTTGTGTATGTATAACAATGTCTTAAGAACTTTGGTTTGAGTTCTGATTTATCACTTATACAAAGCTGACACAAACTCTCTCGCATTAAGTGAATCATTTCTGCTTTTGGCTAATTGCATGAGAAAGTACTAATTCAGCGGGATGGTTTTAAGCATATCTCCTGTTCTCTCTGAATTACATCGTTCCA
This sequence comes from Amia ocellicauda, assembly GCF_036373705.1. Taxonomy (NCBI): domain Eukaryota; kingdom Metazoa; phylum Chordata; class Actinopteri; order Amiiformes; family Amiidae; genus Amia; species Amia ocellicauda. Next base: position 6,477,676 of record NC_089866.1, read on the forward strand.
ATTTTTTGTAACATAAATATAGACTAGATACCATGGTTGTCTTTAAGCTGTATTGTGTTATTCTCATTTTTTTTGTATATGTAGATCATGCTAAGGGAATGGGTTTTGGATGATTCTTGTGAAATGTAAATACTATGTCACTGAAGGAAATGTGCAAAGTAACAAGATGTAAAAATGTAAATAAGTAAAAGTTTCATTTTTCTAATAAAGGCTCTTTCTGCCACTTTATATGAATACTGTATCAATAGGTGACTGCTTATGACAACTGAGAATGTAACCCATTTCACAGCAGCTGGTTAAAGACACAGTCCTCCTAGAGGGAGAGACATGAGTCCTAAGTATGGGGGATTATTTATACGTCCACATGACTATTGTATAACTTTATTTCCCCCAATTTCTGTTTTCTTAAAATGTAATAATTGTGGAAAACACATTTTAATATTCATCTAATCTCTGTGTCTAATCTCTCTCTCAATCTCTATCTCTCTCTCTCTCTCTTATACATATATATTTTGATTATTTTAGTTATTTCTTTCCCACTATTAGAGACATACACCACGTGGATGTGTCTAATATTCTCGTCAGAAGGCCAATAGCCATTCCTTTAGCTGGGACTAATAAACTTCAGCAGCGATTAAAGAAAAATCTATAGATGATTATAGCTCAATAGTGGCTGAAATAAGCTCAATGAGGTATTCAAGACTGATTTCCTGCTCAAGAAATTCTCCAATTCCCAGGGTAGAGCTGTGCTAAAAAAAAACTCTGAAGACTACGATACAGTATTTTTAGAAACTGATCTTTGTACTTAAAGCGTCCTTTGAAGTTGTGCTAAAAGACATTCCAGAAGGACTGCTGTAACAGCCCAGGCTCCGTACTTCTGATAGGGGTTTGTTTGAAGTCCGTTTTTCTTTCTTATTAAAATGTGTAAATCTAACATATTAGAGAACCAATTAACAGGTTTTGTTGCAATATATACAATATTAAAGAGTGACTAGTACATTTTCATATATTGCTTAATTTTTACAATAATTATCATCATAATTATTATACTTTAAAATCATGATTTCTGTCATAAACCTTAAATATAACTATTATTATTCATATCTATTTCTTGGCAGACACCCTTATCCAGGTCGACTTACAGTTTTACATGCATATACTGTATTTAAGATACATATCCTCAGATATGTATTTATTTATTTAGTGAGGAGTGAGGAAAATAACACACTAAACAAAATCTTGTTTCAAATAGTATCATAGCTGTATACGTATATATATATATATATATATATATACACACACACACTCTTGTTTGGGTAGTGATAACTTTGGGATACACTTGGATTTTCACAGCAATTCTTTCAAAGTGACACGATCACATCCACCCATAACTCACGCACTTATTGCTTCTTGACAGTGTGATTGCTTTCATGTCATAAGCTCAGCTCTTGGGCATTGTCTCCCTTGGCTTATTTATGTTGCCCTCAATGTCTGTATTTCATGGCGTGTGACCTCAGGAGCAACCATGGATCTCAACAGATTCTAACCATATACTGGGTGGGGAATTCTGAAGTTTTACCAACTTAAATCCCAAATTTTCTATTAGTTATGTGCTATATTTATGGGGTTCTTAAGAAACATACATAATATACACCCCCCCTGTTGCAAATATTTTGAAATTCCACTACTTTTACCTGCATAAGCATTTTTTTAAGTAAAGTATTTCTACATTGTTAAAAATCTAATTCTGGCTCGATTCCACAGAGAAGATAAGAAGAGGAAAGATTCAGTTTGTATAATTTTCACAGCCATTATCCACCTTTCCTAGTTATTAAAGTTGAGCAGGTGCCCCTTGAGAGCCATGTTTCCTGGGAATGTAACAAGGTCACCATCATGCTAAAAGAAGCACTACAACAATTCAAACCCCATTAGAATAGTCACACTTTCCCTACTTTTTGTACTTACTGCAGAACAATGGCCTGTGACAACGTGGTCGGGACTATATGTCCACTGTGTATTTTATGTAGTAATATATAGGTTATGTACATTTCAATGTCGTGTTCAGAATTATAAGGACAAGTTACAGAAAGCATATAACAGTCAAGCACTCCAATTATTCTGCACGGTACTGTGCATTGTTAAGACCGTAGTTTCCTCCCATGCAAGAACACCTATAGTTGAACCTTTTATTTAGTTATTTGTTTGTTTATTTAAAACAACACTTGGGGGGCAGCTACACAAGACCATACCTACTTCAAGGTCTCTAATTTATCATTTGAAAAGCATTTGAAAATATGATCAATCATGACCACAAAAACAGGGAATGCAAAATGTTTCCTTGTTGTTCTCCTATTGTTTGGTTTTGTTTATTTGGTATGCCACTTAAACTGTTGATAAAAAAGTCAAATGCTTCACAAAAGCAAGAACAAATTAATATAAAATATTGGAAATCAATATTATTTACTGTTGAACCTAAACTTCCTTAGATCTACTGCTTCTACAGAATAGATAATTAGTTATGTAATGAGCAGTGATCTTATCAGCTGTCACAAACATCAATCAAATATGAAACGTGTCAGAAGAGAAAATGTGAGAGTCAATCAAAACAGTACAGACTGTTTTTTGAGCATCTGGAAAATTGAGCCATTCTGTTCAAAATGAAAATGTTCTCATTTGCAGTTCAATACAGATCTGTGTTGTACATGCTGTTTCTCATTAGGATCATGTGGTATGTGTATGGAAAGTGTAAAATGATCATTTGTCAACTATAATGAATGACTCGTCTGTCTCTCACAAAGTCTTATAAAAGTTAAACATACTTAGTAATTAACAAGATGCTGTTAGTAATGGACTCTACAACAGGTTGGGAATACTCTTCAATTTGCAATTAAAATATCTGTATAAGCATTACACCCAGGTGAAAAGCTGATGGCTGTTTCTTTTGAATATATCTGAATATTTAATTAGCATGCCTAACTCCAGGAAACAGAGCGTGTGCCTAAGAGCAGCATACAGTTCACGAACTTTCTTTAAATATCATCACTATTAATTGGCACAAAGTCCCCCAGATGACATGCTTCTGAATAATGCATGAACACTCATCAATTCCCAACTCTCACTGAACCCTGTTCACGAACATGCACTTGGATTCATATGACTCCTAAACAATTCACACACGGGTTTATACAGAAAATTAGGCCTTTTATGCACATGAACGGTTCATTTGCTTTTGGAAAAAAGAAAGGAAAGGCTTCACGGAAACCCCATGATCTGTCACTTTTATTATATTGCTGTGTGTATTTCCATCTCCGCCACGCTGAAATATACTCCCAGACAATGCCAATTGGTTGACGATGAATATCTATTAAAAAATGTACTCCATCACAGTTGGGATATGCAAAGAAGTGTAAAACAAAAAGATGACATTACGTACATAACTCGATGAACGTATCTACCGCAGCAGTGAAGCATTGCAAACAAGAATGATGCCACAGAGTCAAGCTGGATCAAATTGCGATGCTGAGAGATATCAGTAATATATTTTGTCCTCCTCATCCTTTAAAAGATTTTACAATAGTTTTTATGAAGGGGCAGTTTTTTTATTAAATTTTGTAGTATTACTTGTAATTTGCTGTCACGTCTCCGCAACACGCCATGTTGGGATTCATTTCGATAAAGGGCTTTGTTTTGTCAGTAAAATAGCAGAACCAGCCCTTAACTTCATTGTGGTTTTATTGCTGCTGGAGATGAGACGTGGAAAGTGGATAACGTGAAGACATAGGCAGCCTGTCAGATGTCTGGAAACTAAAGTCTTTGGTGTTTATGCTATTGAACTGATTCTGCAGCATTGTACAACTTTTTTGTGTGCAGAAGAAAAAGAAGATACTATAGTTTGCCAGTGATTTGGCCTTGAAACAGTTCTATATAAAAGATCAAATAAAATAAATTACGTACAATTATTTTAATGCTTTGTTCCGTCATTTGCTAACTGTGCTGTGCATAAAGGGAACAAAGAGACATTTCATGTTTTTATTTTGCTTTTTTTTTCCAGACCTGTACACTTAGCTTATCAGTTCTCTCTCACAAAGCTTCCCAGACAGTTTATTCAGGTGCTTCATATTTTAAAAGACACAACCTTGAAAGTTCAATGAGCATGAATTCTGTTCGGGTGAACCATATTCTTTCTGTTTTTGCCTTATGATGAGAAGTTATCTAATCATTTCTTCTGATTTAGTTTCGAGTCTTACCTCTCTCTTTATTGTTATTATTTTCGGTCTGCCCAGTACAGTTCAAATGAAGATTTGACTGGCAGTATTATGAACATAACAGATAAATAAACATATTACTCAAATCCAGCCGTGGCTTAAATAACATCCAAAAACATTTCACACAGATCACTGATTTTCCTGTATATTCTTATATTCTGATATTTTTTTGTTCTGCAAACTGCTTAAGGTTAAAGCTTAAATCTAATCTGAGTCGAAAAAAACCTTATGGAAGATATATAGGAACAAAATGGATTCCTGAAGCAGTCCTGTAGGATAAATCCATTAAGGTTCTCACCTCAAATATGTGTATGTTTTGTTGTTTGTGTGTCATTAAGTGTGTTCCTTTTTAAAATGTGTTTAACCATTTATTATTTTTTCTTCTGATATTTCGGTACAGGAATACCTAGTATGAACTGTAGCTGAAAAAACGAGGTCATTTGTATCTCTAGGCAGGGAGTTGTTTTTACATTCTTAGACAATTTGTTTTTCTCAACTTCAACTTCCTTCATGGAACTTTAATCTAGAAATGGAGCATCAGACAACATAAATCAGACTGCTATTCTCTACACTATGCAATGTTATATTGTGGGGCCAGTGGTCCTCCATCCAAAATAGGCAACCATTATTTTCACAGGAAAAAACATCTTACGAGACGAAGACTTAAGAGCCAAAGGAATCCACATGTCTTTTCCAGATGCAAAACATACTATGGCAGTGCAATGTGGGACTGGGAGATATTGACTCTCTACAGCAGTTAGAGTTTACCTGTTTCTAGAATGACCTAAGCTTAAGATGTGATTCTGCAGTGCAGGGAAGCAAAATGGAAACCTTAACTCTTTTAAACCTTAATACAGACTATCTAGCACTTGAATTACTTAAAAGGGTACAATAAATCATTACATGCCCAGTCTCGTTTAAGCAGTACTGAAGTTGTAATTAATTACCTTTACAAACTGGCCAAGGAATGCTTGCTCCAGATAGATTATTTTCTATAATGGATGTTTAGAGGCTAATAAAAATGCCTTGGATCCTCTGCAAATGTTTTCCTCTTTTCTTTTTTCAGGCCATCCTTGATGTATATTTTGTATATGGTGTATATGGTTTTGTATAATGTGGCCGAATGTAATGGATTATCATGTATTCCTTCATTCCAGTCACCACATACAATCTGACAACACCGTGAACCCACTCTGGAGATGTTAGTGAAATTCACTAGGATTGTGAGCTCAAAGGCTAAGGGGTTAATTGCATTTATACATCTGATGAATATATTTAACTCCACGCTCAAAAACAGAAAATTATTGTCTCTCAAGGCCAAAACAGAAATAGGGCACCGACTGTTATATCTGTTGATGTGATTTTTATTGAAAGCAGGCTGCACATATGCAAAATAGCATGTTCATTGCATCCCCACCGGAAGCATTAAGTGTCCTGTTTCTCTTGCTGTTGTACACGGGAGGTACTCAACATGTCTGCTATAAAGTGCCATCGTGTTTTTTTAATGCTGCATTTTCTGTTGATATAGACAGAACTAAGAGAAAAGGTCTTCATGTCTAGATTTTTCTCTTAGTGTTGATTATTTCTGTAGGTAAATATGATTTCCGGACTCATTTGGATTCATCCATAACAATAGTATATATTTATAGGTGATGAAAAACAGGACTTAAATAGGAATGTGATTTTTCCCTGTGCTTTTCCTAATGCACAGAGAAGAGCTGATGACTGCACACATTAGGTGATGCTTGGGGCAAGCAGCTAGACCATTTAAAGTACAATTGTACTCATGCATTTCCAACATAGGGGTAGGAAATATTACATTTTGAGTTACACATATAAGAAGCAGAGGGTCCCAGTGCAAATGAATGGAATGTTAGCATTTGGCAACCAGCTGTGTTTCCAGTATGATTATAAAAACAGAAGCATATCTGGGTCAGACTTTTGTATCAACCCAGCTGACTGCACTGGAAGTGATTAACAACAATTGATGTTGAGTTGTTTGGGTTTCTAGGGCTTGTATTGAAATGTATGCCTCCAAGCCCCTGCTCAGAACTATTAATCAAATCAAGTGTTGATTTTACAGCCTCATCAATGCTAAGTGTATCGAAGCCCTGGTCTTCGTATGAGGTAATGGCTTCCTGTCAAATCTAGGAGGCAGCTTGTATAAACACAACTGAAAAGAAAGTTTTACTTTCCATTAGCTTTCAATGCAGATATTAATTTCCTCAGATTTATATGGCCTATCCATGTATCATAACTCCATACTGGATAATAGTTATGCCAATTTTATTCATCTATTTGCCTCCTGGATAGGAACAGTTATAAATCAGATTGTATACTCTCTGTATTGGTAAAGGCTTCTCACACTCTGTGTTCTCACAGCAGGAGGCATCTGAGTTTTTAAATAACCTGCAGTCTTTCTGCATTATATTTTGCTGAAGTTATCGTGGCATGACTAATTATTTTTCCTTTCAATTCAATGTGCTTTCGTCAATTTCCGCCAAAATGGTAAGGTTGAGTTGTGCACTGCGATTACTGGCAATCACACCAGCCCAGCAATGCATAATCGTTTTTCGTTTTCCTCATGCAATGGTGTGTGTGGGTAATAATGACATTGTAAGGAATCCATTGCTCAGTGCCTGCTGTCGAGGGCACCAACACTAATGCATGCAAGCTGTTGACACCCACTCCTTTTTTATTTTTGTTATGTGCTGCCGATTGGAAACCCCCTAGTGCCGCCAGAAAGAGCGGTCAAATAAAACTCTCCTACCAGCGAGAATGCATGTGGAGAGAGAGAGAACGTGTGTGCAAATAAAACTATGAGAACCAACACACAGTCCATGCTGAATAACCTGCAATTAGTCCCCGATGATTCACTGTTGGTTGTTTACACATTACAGAATGGACAGTGTTTGTAGCTGAAGTTTAAGGGCCGTATTCCAAACCATTTAAGCTCATGAGTTATTGACAACATAATTGAGCCAGGGTGACATTGAAGCTTTTATCTCCAGTTAACTCTCTGGGGTTTTATTTTGCTCCTGCTGGGCTGCAGCACATTGCCCACATCCATGTTCACAGCCTCATTTTGAGAAATTCTTATATGCATCACGTACAGGCCACTTCACTGCCATATAGACTAGACCACCATGCAGCTGCAATTAAATTAAAGAGTTTAAAAACATAAAACGAACACAGAGAAGACGTTATAAGGGCTCCTTATATGTTTGAGAATTTAATGACCAACCCACATCCTGCGTTTAATGTTTATTATAGTTGCAGGCTACAAATTGGCACAATCTGTAACCAGCTATAATGGATAAAGCCACCTGTTTATACTATCATGCCTGTAAGGCAAAAAGGATAGCACTAAGTTACACACAAATTGCTATAAAAACAAGTCCATTAATCCTTGAAACAAATAGAAAACACAGACACATTACTAACCCAATTTCTGTTTGGTGATATGCAATACTGCATTTAGGAAGATGCACAACTTTCCAGCTGCAGCCGATCTTTTGTTTTTATTTGTTTGTTCAGTATATACTGTATTTTAGTGAACAAAGTCACGCTAAAACTGCTGACAGGAGTGGTTTGTGATCTGATTTCACCTGTGCTTTTCATTGTGTTATGTCATGTTACATTGAATCCCATAGCCGCACAGAGGATGACTGCTCTTGTCACGGCTGCGCAACGTTACATCGGTCTTGTGCTGGTAGCATTTTGACTGACACAAGCTCACACCATAATAATTATTTTACATGTGGGCAAGGAGGCAGTTGTGCCATTTTCTCTGCATTTCTTTTTCTTCTGATTGCTTAAACAAAAGGGAGAAAAAGGCTTTTTACAAACATTTACAAATGGTGTAGATCCAACTTCCATCATTAATTTTTACAACCCAGCATGCATAATGGACATTTTCATTAATTCAGAGCAGGGGTTTTCAACTTTGATGGTCAGACTGTAATGGCCTTCAGGTTTTCTTTCCCTGGAGCTCCTAATTATATAATTGCTGTAACTGCTTAACTGTACTAATTATCCATTGTTCTCCTAGTTCAAAACAAGTATAAAACCTGCTGGATGGTGTCGGTTTAAGGGAGGGAGTTGAAGATCCTTTAGGCAGGGAATTACATGATATGGAGAGAGAATATGTGGTAAAGAGAAGCTGTGTGGGGCACTTTTGGAGTCACAGTCATGTCTGTGATAGCAAGTGAGATAAACACATACTAATAATATGTATAATAAGTTAACTGGCATGTTTGTTTGTTTATGTAGTGGCAAAGCAAGGGTTAACAGAAAGTGGAACTTCTATATCCCTGCATTCCAACCTGGGAAACCCTGTACTTTAGGGGCCTAGAAGTATGGTACCAGCCCTTCTGAGTATAGAAAGTGTTTTACTTTTCTTAATTTAACTACTTTTACATGATTAAGCAGCACAACAATCATATGACAACATTTTATAGAACATCCCTGCAAATATTGTGTTGCATTCAATTTTTTGAAAGGTTTTAATGGGCAAGAAGGACCATTGAGTTTCCAAGGAACAATCACAACTACAATGCTTGACTTTCAAGAGGGAAAGAAGAGTCATTATATCTTCTCCTCAACAAGCTCCAGTGTACTTGTAGATAGGTCAGACTACAGCAGTTTGATCATTGTACACTCTTTAGTTTTGTGTGTGTTTTGAGATTTAATTAATTCAAGCTGAGTTATTTCACTGTAGATCCTCTGCTTCATTCCTTTGACTGTTTAATTTTTTTGGCAAGAATGTTTTTTTCTTTAGTCTTCCCAGTGCACGGCTCGATCCCTGAACATATGGATGCTGTCCAGAATATTTTTACTTTGCATGTTGTTCTACTTCCCAGGCAAGCATATTCTACTGAAACAAATCCAACTGCACTTTTACATGGTTAACTCAACCACATATCTCTATATTATTCATGCTTCATTCTGGGTGGTAAAAAAAAAAAAATGTTGTTTCAATTTTCTGAAAAAAGTTAGATTCAGCCTTTCCACATGTTCAGTTCTCCTCTGACAAAGATTGATATTCTCTCTCTGGAGTGAGCATCCTGGCTGTGCATTGGACACTTCTGGAACATCAATAATATTCAATGGATCATCACCATCAATCTGGTGTTTGCGCACCAAAAGTGGATTTGTAAGACATTTCAGCTCAAATTCATAAAATGTGTCACATCATTCAATCTGCATCCTCTCAAAGGATATTAAATATGATTACTAACTAAAGGTTAATGCTTTTAACATTTAAGCTTTGCATTTCTTTATTCCAGCTTTTCTAATAAGGCAAAATATACTAAAGCTATTGTATTGTTTTATTTTGAGTAATTCTTGCAGTACACGCTAGATAATATGTAGCTACATTAATTACATTATTTAGATTTCATTTGTATTTTTTTAAATTCCTATTTTGTTTTCAATAAGTGGCAAAATTATCATCTTGACTAATCCAATAATGAGTTAATAAATAGTTGAGTTTTTGATTGGATTGCAAATCATTACAACCAAGGATGGATTAACCATCATCTCTACTTAAAAAAGACACACAACAACTAACATTTTTCTTTAGTCTGATCTTCATAGAACACATGTACTGGTTGCTGTGGCTATCATGAAGTTTAAACATGTACTGGGGAATTACACCAATAGAGTGCAGATAAATATATAAGACAAGAACAGTAAAAACAGCGCAATGGCATCTGTTTGCCAACATGGCAAAATTTTCACTCTTTTAATCAAGCAATCCTTTATGCCGTGAGGCATACAAAACAGCGACAGTGGGTTTAAATAGGGAATACAATTTAAATAGCTACAATTGTTATGATTACTCTACTGATTTTAATTATGGTTAATATGATTACTTATGTCAATATATTATGGTGGGGCTTTATTCAGTATTTAAATAGTATTTAAATAGTGCTTAACATCTGCTGCCCTTTGCAGTATGGTCTTAAAAATACAAAATCTATTTCTCTGAAAGAATCTAATTGGAATGCAGGCATGAATTCATCCTTCTCTTTTAGAGTTTTTTGGCTCTATCTTAAAGGCCACGATACACTATGAAATTTCCATGAAATCCGAATGCGTTCGATTTCGTTAAATTGCATGAAATCTGCTCGCTGGTTTCACTGGGTGAAATCAGATGAAATCGCACGCTGTATAAAGGGTGTTTGGAAGTGAGACTACTAGTGTTTTATATTGAACGCGTACTTGTTTGTTAATTATATCATTTCAGGTCCAAATTTGTGTTTGGCTTCTAATTAAATGTATTTATTTTACTGTGATTCATCATTGTAATGGTAGTATTGATGTAATAGAGCACTCAAATATGTGTATGTATATGTGTTTTTGCAATTAAATGTATGGTTTGTATTATTATTAACTACTGTATCCAAAATTAAGATATAGATTATTTAGTTTTTTCTCACCTTTTCCAAAAAAAGCGAAAAGCAAAAATGCGATTTCATGAAAATAGGGCTCGGCTCCATTGCTTGAAATTGCAAGAAATCGGATTGTCGATGAAATTTCAAGGAAATCGTGGGCTGCATTCGAATTGCATGCAATCGGATTTCATGGACAATTTAATAGTGCATCGTGGCCTTAAGAATGTTGTGCATGTTATGCATGTTAATTATTTTGTATTTACAGTGAAACATATAAAGGCGTTAAATTGAAAACCAAATCAAGACCATAAAGGATAGACAACATTGCATTGATGTGCTGAAATAAACTGGGAGGAAGGCGGCGTCATTTTAACCAACATTAAGAAATAAAATAAAATCGTTAAGATGGATTCTTTTCTTGTGTTGACTCCTTGGTACTTACACAGAACTCCCTGCCAAATGAGCCGGTAGTATTTTAGCCCTTGGGCACTTTGTTCCATTTCTATGATAGGTGTTGTACCTTTCATAAGAGGACATTCACACAACACTGATCCCAGCCATTACTTCCCTGGCGCTGTCAGCCTGCAGAGGGAAAAGGCCCAAATTCTCCAGCACTGTTAGACAAAAGAAAAAAGAAAAAGATTGATCTATCTGGAGTGCTGTGACTAAACGAGTGATTCTGTAACACGGTGCAGACGGGTAGCGATGGGACAGCGAAGTGCAGCCCCCTTGTCGAGGGGCGCTGTGAATTCTCTACATTAAAAAACGTACACAATCCCTTTGAAATTAAAACAATTAAAATGCAGACGTATTATGTTGTTTAATTAAGGTCTTACGAGAGGGGAATTGTGCTGCGTGGTATATTTGAGAGTGAATACATAGGCTATGCAAGCAGAGGCCTGGGCCTGCTTGAATGAGCTATAATCTCCTCTGGAGGGTTTTTTTCTGCATGTTTCGTAACAGTACCTTATGTGCTGCACAATTCATGCAGATAACCTTTGCTGTTCGTGTTAGCTTGTTTGAAATAAAGAGCTTAACAGAGCCTCTCTTGTCTTTGCCTCCTTAAACCCATCGGAAGCCCTGGAAATTAAGGAAGCAATATTCTCTCCGTTCTGTTTCGACACAATACAATTTATCCTCATATCTTGGACTCTTCAGAATACTATTTTTTCTCTATTATGTTATGAATGTGGCAATTAGTTTTTATGCATACCTACCTATATATAATATACAAATACACAAACATGAATGTGGTCATTTGTTTAAATATGTGTGTGTGACATCAGCATTTAACTCCCATCTGGTTTTCATCCAAGAATTGAACCGCATTTAGTCTATATCATACCAGTTCAGACATTAACACAGAATCAGGCAAGATCCGCCACATAATCTGCAGCTGAGATCTTTGTATTTCATAGGGGCTGCAGGTCACAGCTGCCTGGCTATCTCCAAACTTGGGTTTTGTTTTGTGTGCGGCTCGTCACATATCCGTTAGTTTTCATTACTTTCCCCGGGATTTGTAGCAGAATAATAACCTCCGCTGTCACTTTAAGCACCACAAACATCATCATTACAATCAGGGGTGGTGCCTCGTTCCTCGGAGTCTGCAATTTAATCAAGATTGTTTTTTTATTCATTTAAATACATGCATGTCTGCAGACAAGCACACTGTGACCGATAAAATACAGCAAGACTTGGGAATGGGGTCCTCTGTGTCCTACTGGGATACAGTAGTACATATTGACATACAACAGAAATTTTAGCATCTAATTTCAAATTGTGTAATGCCATAATGATGAATCACTGATATGGTTTATCCATGCATTTATCAAAAGCTTTATGACTGTCCCAGATCTACGTCTGTCAAGCTCACAGACTGTAGTAATCTAGTAAATGTACTGCCTACAATTACTCATTTGACACACATAAAGTTTTAAAGTAAGATGGAAAATATATAGCTGTATGTATATAAAGTACTGAGAGGAAGAATGTTTTTATTGTTACAACTAGTTACTTTGAAAGTGTTCTAGAAGTATTCTGGAGAGAATATGCAGAGTGCTTAGCCGAGTGAACTCATTATGCAATCAGAAAAGCAAAACCAACATCAAACTATAAGACCTTTCAGACATTTTTGTGGTTTGTCTTTTGATTTACATGAAATATAAGTATTTTCATCCTAAATAATATGTAACATCATCTACTGAAATCAGAATTTCAGAATTTGTTCAAATTAACAGTTGGTTCAGTGGTTTAATTAAATACAAATTACATATTTTAAAAAATACTTTTCTTTCACCTCTAGAGTTGATGGCATGTGTGAGGTGTTGCCTTTTATTTATTTTAAGTGTCAGGTTTTCCTTTTAATGTGAACCTCATAAATGTTGACATTGGCTGCAATATTTCCTTGAAGCTATATTTCAGAAGAGTGATTTTGTCCTGCTTTGGTGATTTTACTGTGCAGATGCAATATACAGGTTTATCTTTATTGTGCTGGTGATGTTGATAGTGTAGAAGATTATTATTATTATTTCAGTCAACACAATCCTATTTCAGATTTTTTTTCTTGAATGTTTTCTCCATCTTTTTTAACCATGTAAAATCTAGCCAAATTGCCCATAACTCCAAATATTTTAAACATAGCAATGATTGCCCGCTGTTTCAAAATCCACCAAGCATATGCTACTGGACATACACTGCCCTTATCATCAAAGGCTAGTAGAACCACGGACCAGCAGGCACAGCTCTTATAGAATAAACCATCACTTGTAATTAAGCTTATCATTCTGTCCATCACTGAACATGGAGAGCTTTAACACAAACAAACACACACACACACACACACACACACACACACACACGCACGCACACAAGCAAAGCATGCAAATGTGTGTCGGTCACATTTGGCCGCTGAACATCACAAGAGAAGCATGGTGCTCTTTACACAACCATATTTCCTGTCTGTATGGAAGACCTTTATTTTGGTTTTGTTCTTTAGGAGCTGAGCAATGACATACAGTGAGGGAAAAAAGTATTTGATCCCCTGCTGATTTTGTACGTTTGCCCACTGACAAAGAAAATATCAGTCTATAATTTTAATGGTAGGTGTATTTTAACAGTGAGAGACAGAATAACAACAAAAAAATCCAGAAAAACACATTTCAAAAAAGTTATAAGTTGATTTGCATGTTAATGAGCGAAATAAGTATTTGATCCCCTATCAATCAGCAAGATTTCTGGCTCCCAGGTGTCTTTTATACAGGTAACGAGCTGAGATTAGGAGTACTCTCTTAAAGGGAGTGCTCCTAATCTCAGCTCGTTACCTGTATAAAAGACACCTGTCCACAGAAGCAATCAATCATTCAGATTCCAAACTCTCCACCATGGCCAAGACCAAAGAGCTGTCCAAGGATGTCAGGGACAAGATTGTAGACCTACACAAGGCTGGAATTGGGCTACAAGACCATCGCCAAGCAGCTTGGTGAGAAGGTGACAACAGTTGGTGCGATTATTCACAAATGGAAGAAACACAAAATAACTGTCAGTCTCCCTCGGTCTGGGGCTCCATGCAAGATCTCACCTCGTGGAGTTTCAATGATCATGAGAACGGTGAGGAATCAGCCCAGAACTAAACGGTAGGATCTTGTTAATGATCTCAAGGCAGCTGGGACCATAGTCACCAAGAAAACAATTGGTAACACACTACGCCGTGAAGGACTGAAATCCTGCAGCGCCCACAAGGTCCCCCTGCTCAAGAAAGCACATGTACAGGCCCGTCTGAAGTTTGCCAATGAACATCTGAATGATTCAGAGGAGAACTGGGTGAAAGTGTTGTGGTCAGATGAGACCAAAATCTCAACTCGCCGTGTTTGGAGGAGGAGGAATGACCCCAAGAACACCATCCCCACCATCAAACATGGAGGAGGAAACATTATGCTTTGGGGGTGTTTTTCTGCTAAGGGGACAGGACAACTGCACCGCATCAAAGGGACGATGGACAGGGCCATGTACCATCAAATATTGGGTGAGAACCTCCTTCCTTCAGCCAGGGCATTGAAAATGGGTCGTGGATGGGTATTCCAGCATGACAATGACCCAAAACACACAGCCAAGGCAACAAAGGAGTGGCTCAAGAAGAAGCACATTAAGGTCCTGGAGTGGCCTAGCCAGTCTCCAGACCTTAATCCCATAGGAAATCTGTGGAGGGAGCTGAAGGTTCGAGTTGCCAAACGTCAGCCTCGAAACCTTAATGACTTGGAGAGGATCTGCAAAGAGGAGTGGGACAAAATCCCTCCTGAGATGTGTGCAAACCTGGTGGCCAACTACAAGAAACGCCTGACCTCTGTGATTGCCAACAAGGGTTTTGCCACCAAGTACTAAGTCAAAGGGGTCAAATACTTATTTCCCTCATTAACATGCAAAACTTTTTTGAAATGCATTTTTCTGGATTGTTTTGTTGTTATTCTGTCTCTCACTGTTAAAATACCATTAAATACCATTAAAATTATAGACTGATCATTTCTTTGTCAGTGGGCAAACATACAAAATCAGCAGGGGATCAAATACTTTTTTCCCTCACTGTAAACTGTTACCTGGTTTTAATCCAAGATCCGATGGTCATATTTTTTGCATGGTTCTGTTCTCGGGCCCATCCTTCAAACCCCCACAACCCCCCCAAGCATTCACAATGAGCCTAACAAGTGGTCTTTGCCTCGGTATCATAAATGTTTCAATAGCAATAATGTCACATTCCATAGTGTTCGTATTAGGAGCAGTTAAACCCAAGTAAGAGTAAACCTTTGCAAAAATGTGAGACGCGTATTATAAACTCAAGATCTGGTCCTCGGGGGCCTGATGTTACTGTATCTAATCCAAAACCATAAAGCTCAATAATCCAACAGCTGGAGTTGTTATTTATGAATTTATTTATGAATTTATTTATGAATTTATTTATGTATTTATTTATCAGCAGATGCCCTTACCCAGGGCGACTGACAGCTGTCACAAGAAATATCTTTCAAAGCATCTCAGAATACAGTAAATGCAATAAAAGCAAAATACAATAAGATAAGATAAGTCCTAGAACATATGGGCATGGAACAAGTACGACATACAGAGCCGAGGGGAAGAACAGGCCGAAGTATCAACATCACAGAAGCCGTAACAGTAAGAGGATTGTGCTAAAGATACGTAAGTTATCAGGGGCAGAAGGGAGCATAAGTAAGAAAGTGCATAAAAACAAGAGCACTGAAATGTCTGGGAGATGTTGCCTGAGGTATTACAGGTACAGTCTGAACAGGTGTGTTTTGAGCAGAGTTTCAGTAGGTAAAACACAAAGATGCAAAAAAAGCACAACCAGCACATCATGATACGCCATTGGAATCGCCATTTTCACTGTCTTTGCCGTCAAATACATAATGGATCATTGTCTTGCTACTCAGCATGTTCATTCATTGCTTGGATTGCCTTTCTATAGTGTAAATGCGAGCCCAACGTACCAAACCATACCAGGCTGGCACAGTGTCGCCCCAGCACAGCTCGGGTACGCTACTGTAAACCCAGCATATGTGACAATGGCCAAACATCGTGCACCGTGATTCTCTGCAATTCAAGAACCGAAAAGATTTTTTTTCTCACTTTTGAATGGATTTTAATGTCCACAAGATACTGGACAAAGTGCAGCTTCAAACAAATGCATATTTGCTTGCCAAACCTGTGGGAAGTGTTTTTTTGTTGCTGTTTTTTGTGGCAAACAAATGAACAAGAACATCACCCACACACACGGCAGTGAGGTGACCTTACGCTGAAGGATTTGCACACATTCACTATTACAGTAAATGAAATCTACATTTCATCAAGTTAACTATCAAGGTTTATTTTATTTTATTTACAGAGCACTTAAAAATGTTTGAAATTCTGTCGGTTGGGAAATTAAGTAGACTGGGACATTTTAAAACAAATCATGCCAGTATTTAAATACTTGATTCATAAGTTACATTGAAATTAAATATACTTTATGCACATGACCACTTATGGTATTTATGTAATCCTTTTTGAGTTACAATAGAGTGCAAACACCATCATCATGGCTGAAAATATTTACTGTAGTCAAACCATGGCACACCTATATAATTGTCTGCATACCATATCATTGATCAATTACAGTTTAATCATAATTTAATTTGTTTTATATTTCCTGAATGGAGAAACACCATTTGATCCCCTGCATACTAGATTGATTTAGCTTAATGGCAATTCTAGAAGTATCCATAGGATTATATTAGAAGCAGCTCCCATAAATCTTATCTGACTTCTTTGAACAAACCACAAAGTAAGAGCTGTACCTTGATTTGAGACCATAAATCAAGATTAATTACTCTAGAATTGAAATAAATGGCTAATTAAAAGATCTACGTAGGCGTTACCAAGCCTTACCAAGTTTAATCACTGGAAGTATGTTGTGTTTCGCCTTCAAGGCCACCACGTTCTCCATCATCTCTGTTAATCCTCATCTCAAGTCAAGCGCTGCTTCTGCCAATCCAATATCCCGTCCACAGATTTCCCACCTAGATACCGCATGTCAGGTCCTCTATCCAACCCCTCTGATTTACTTTAATAGAACACAGAAGTCAAGGTGAGTGCAATCTTTGGCCACTGATTAAAGAGTTCTATAAAATCTGAAGGTTATGGCCTTCTAGGACAAGGGATAGAGACCTCTGATGTACCTGGTGTGAAATGTTAACAGGCAATCCTGAAGTCAGTGGTTGTTTTTCTAGGTGTCATGTTTATGAGAAACAAACGTGGCGTTGCAATTCCACACACTCCTCACTTTGGCTGAGGTCTTAGTACATGGCTTCATTTAACTGCCTTTTTCTTCTTTATGTGAAACAACATCCAGATAACCTGTATTAACAGTTACCGTGTTTTGCAATAACATGTTTCCTATGTAGCCTAAAACTGTCGATTTCCACCGTGTTCCTTTTACAAGAACAGAACCTTTTTGACGCACAATTTAGTCAAAACAATATATGTGTGTGTTCTGTGCTTTTATTTTGGTTGTAACTCTATTTCTAGAAGGATTAGGTGTAAAACATAATCTCAGATTCCAGCCCCCGCCAGCTGAATGAAACAAGAGGATTATCTTCCCCCCATTATTCATCTCCAATTTTCTGCACCTGTCCGTCCCTCCACCTTTCATCAGCTTGTGTCCCTCCGTGCCGCAATAAGCTTGACCAGCCTCGTGGGAAATCCACATGCGTGTTTGAAATCGGGTCAAGGGTTAAAACGCATAATCTTGTCAAAGCAGCATTAATAATTCGAAGAGGTTTTAATCCACTTTGGGATGAGTGTTCTAAACCTGTAATTTGTTATTTACCCAAAAAATAGTGTCATTGCCACACAATACTCAAGTAAGCCATTCACATCCCTTGCTTATTTAAAACACCCAAGTGACCCACAGATTAGATCTTATCTGGCCAACAGTATATTAAATCGGACACCTATCTGGCCTTTGGTATATTACATTGGACATCTCGTCATATTTTGGTATGGAATATGATATTGCTTTTGAGAGTAGCATGAGTTGACTTAATACGTGGGTACGTCAATCTTATTTGTAGGAAACCTATAATCTCAATAAGCAAATGGTCACGTTGAAATCTTGTGGAACGCCCCGGTATAATCCCGAACTGGAAGATGGCAACTTGAAATTCTTTCTCTGTGATATTGTGAACTCTACTCTTATTTTTACCTTCACCATTGGTCAAGCTAGAGATTTTGTAGCCTTTTTTTTCACAATTTATTACAGTGAATATATTTACCTCCACAGCCCCCTCAAGTCATTTCTTTCATCAGCTGGTGGAAAATAGCAATTGTTCCTTCTCTTTTGCCCTAATATATCATACGCACGACAGAGTCCCCACACAACGCACACCTGCCCACCCGGCAATCAAAACGTAAATGACATTGCCAGCAGCCAAATATTGTTTTGCATGTCATAAAGTTAATATTCCTTCCTCTCAGAATGCTGAGCTGTAACAGCAGACGACTAATTGGTTCTGTATGAGATGATGTATGCGATCTCAAGAACTGACACCGTTGGTGAACGGTTTTGTGCGGTTGTTTTTCTGTGGTGGCAGTAGTGGTGGTCTTTGTTTCCTTTACGATGTCATTTGAAAGGAAAAATAAGGACATTAATATTCCTATACTGTGTCTTTAGATGTGTTTTAATCTGAAGACAGCAAAGATGTCAGTGTGATACAATAATCCATGTGGATAGAAAAGGAACCCTGCAGCCAATCACTACCTCAATGAGTAAATTGAATGCAGATTAAGCTGACAGATGTACTTGGTAATACATTTTATACTTTGGAATTTAGTAGGAAGGCTACATGGGGGGTTCTGTAAATGTGCTCTGTGAAGTTTGAATTCTGTGGTAATGATGGCTTCCACTGACTTTCTGTCCTGTGGGTAGAGGAATCACATGTTCGTCATCATTAGCTTTAGCTGAAGAACTGCTAGTGCACTTCTCAGCATACGTACAGAGGCAATATCATGCCTGAAATACATTCGGTTTTGTGTGTTGCAAATGCTAAATATTAGTGCTTGGAGGACACTTGCATGAAGGCTTTGCTCTCCTCATCAAGTCCTCGGCAGAAGTGTTCGCAGGTTGTTTAACATCAGTGTATCGACCATTTAACAGCGCTGTGCCAACATCATTAATGGGGATTACAGCGCAGTGAAACCAACTGGCAGTGCGTGCTTGCGTATGAATGTGTCATAATAACAGCAGGTTAACAAGGCTGAAGATGATGGCTTTTACAATACAAAAGAAATAAATGCTTGTACTCCGAGGGTTTTTTCTTTTTTTTTCAGACAACATGCTTTTATTCACCTTGGATGCCCTAGTTGAAAACAGCATGATGAGCTTATTCTTCATGTTATCATTTAGGGCTGAGTTTTAGTTGCTAAATCCTATTACACATTGCTTCTGAGCGTGTTTATCAGTTGAGAACTGCTGAGCTGTTTAGTAAGTCAGGGGTATGCATGAGGAACAATTAACAATATAACCCCGGCCTCCGTCAAACGCTTACATCCGGTTTTGTTTTGATACCCACAGCTGGTTGTTTGCACGCTGTAAGTCTGTGATTGGCTCGGCTGCTGAGCTCCCAGGAGCCAAGTTTGTGGAATTTCTGAAGGTTCAGTGATGATCCAAACATGATGATGAAAAAAAATTAAAAATAAAAATCGCCCCATCTTTATTGAAATCACACACTTATACACAATACTCCAAAATGTACATCCTCAAATAAATGTAACTGTTAAATTTGACTACAGTGAATGGGAAAAAAAGGATGTCATGATTGTAAAAATACTTAAGCTGTGTAATTACTGCTCACCCAAATGTCAAATATTTAATTTGTAAGCCAATGTAATTTCGTAAGCCAGTTTTACAAGTCCTGCCATTTGAGATTAGCTTTTTAGGAGGCTCTGTGCTTTCTTGCTTCACTTAAATTTATGCAAGAAATCGGTATTAGAGAAAATTGTTGCCTGTTGCTTTTATTTGTAAGAGTCTTCAATTGGTTAGGTCTGACTTTCAGTGATGCAGTAGCCAAATATGTATCTATTATGCATCAACTTAACTTAGAATAGACTCTTTGTGCTGTTAGCCAAGGATAAAACAAGGGATCTCTTAAGAGGATTTGGGCTGATGCCATGCTTTCTTTGCAGAATATTGACTAAGCAAGGCAATAGTTGACAGAGGTTTGCAGAATTAAATGTTCTCAACATTCAACTGCATTTATTTCTTTATTATTATTAAAATCGCTTCCTGGGAAGCCGTGCCAAATTGTGGGGAAAGCTGACTTGGCAAAATACATTCTGCTGTTAAACGCAGCAGCTGTTGCTGAACCCCTGTATTTCATTTTGGACCATTTAGTTTTTAAAAGCTCCTATGGATTAATTTATAAAATTACTTTGTGCCAATACTCCTGGCAGCTGAAGTAAAAAACTGGTTATATGTTGACCTCAAGCTTCATTCAATCAGTGTGTTTCCTGTGATAGATGCAGGTACTGGGTTTATATTCCTTGCTTAAGAGATTGTGTTATACATTAGATAGAATACAGTATCCATTAGTTTGCACCTTTGTAACTATGTTGTGGAAATAAAATAAATCTGTGATTAAGATGATTACCTTATATATTTATTTAAAAAAAATAGTTAGGTTACCTGTTAGTGAAGCACAAAGTATCCTGCTCCTGTACACATTGTTCAGATTTAGTTTTTAAGATGTTATTAATGATGTATGATGTATAGACATGGTCCAACTATTCCAGTAAATTAATCCAGCTATATAATGCAGTTGTTTATTTTATCAGTCCTTTGTTGGCAAAACCAAAACTGCTTAATACAATCAGCAATCATACAATCTATGGACTTTCTGCTTGTACAGTTAATATTTACATTGTGTAGTTGGTAACACTTTACAATAAGTCTCCCAGTTACAGTGTATTTAGATCGTAGGTACTCATTAACTACATCTTTACTTACTCTGAAGAAAAGTGCAATTATGCACTATTACAATGTAATTCAAGTGTAATAATGATTAACTGTATATGTAAGTACACAATTGTCTGGTAAGGATGTCCACTGGGAGGCTAACTTTGGAGCTATACCGGGCATGTCCCAGTTTTTACACACTAAGTACATTGTAATAAAGCATAACTACACTGTACTTAAGAGTAACTACAGATGTAGTTGCTGAGTACCTACTATGTAAATACACAGTAACTAGGGAGACTTATTGTAAAGCATTACCGTGCAATTCATATGCTGTACTAGTAAGAGATAAGTCATATTTGTTTTGTTGTTGTTGTTTTACTCTGTATTAATCAATTAAAAATAAATGAAATTGTTTGGTATTTTTGGATTCAAAACACAGATAATATTAATGCATGGATTGGTATTTTTTCAAAGAGAATTCAATCTCTGTTGCAACACTTCTCTTCGACAGCAGTGCAGTGCTATTCCATTGTACAGAGGAGAGTTCGTGTTTAAATATTTAGCTGATGTCCACAATGTGTGTATCTAATGTATTTCTGCTAATCACTAGGAGATGATGAACCACAGTATTTCAAATGGACAGCCTTCATGACAAAAGGCTTATTGGCGATGTTGAGTGCTATGAGTGTTAATGGCATTTATACACGCACGTAATGTTAAGGGCATTGACACCCAGGGAAAATATCAATCATAACAAAATGAAAACTAAATTATTTCACTGACATGTCCAATTTAACATTATGCTTTTTAATGTGTTTCTAATGTAAACGTTCAATATAGCCTATGCGTTCCACTCTACTACTTTCTAGAATTGACAGCATTCAGTACGACCTGGAAAATACTGTCCACAGACTTCTGATGATTTTTTCCCTGTGGTTTTGTCTGTTTTCCTCCGTATTTTTTTTTAATTTTGTTTAATTGCTTTATTTGTGTGCTAAAGACCAATATAATTTTTTCTTTCTAGCCTTCAGCAATTGTTTAGTGTGTCCTTTTCTGCTTTGCATATGCCTTCTCCTGAAATGTAAAATCATATTTCTCTACTTGCAGTCACTTTCAATTTCCACAAAAGTTATCTGGGCAGCCCCCCCCTTACTCAATGGATGACTTTTTCAACATGATGGAGCACATATTAAAAAATGTTTTATGGGTTCTCTTGTACAGTTAGTTGAGCCAAGCGGAATCGCATTTCCCATAAAACTCAAAGCTATTTGTTTTTTCGGAAAGGAATTATTTTCTATGGCGAGGAAACGCATTTCTTGCAAGGGCAGGAACTGTATCAGTAGCTGTTAATCATGATCATTTCAGGTAGTTTTCTGCTACTGTTGAACTCGCCAAAGTGTGGTTATTCGCAACCAGGAGTGATTTTAAACAAAATGACCGAGATGGTGTGGGACCAAGGAAGTGGCAAACATGTTTAATGCCCATAGTGGTTGTTCCAGATTTGTATACATATATAATACAAAACTCATAATGACATTGCTCTAGATTTCAAAAGCCTCATCATGGCTTGGATATATGATTATTTTTGTACTCATTGAGGAGAAAATTGCCAGTTATTGCCAGTTAGTGAGATAAACTGATTGGGTTCGAACAGACAGCTGTTGAGTCCTCAGCAGTGGAGAGAAAATGAATATCTATTATTCGTTGCACATATATGTCTGTGCATTGTGTCATCTTCATTTCACAGTAAATCTTTCTATATTAGGAATATGTGCACCCACTACACTGCATCAATATACATTTCGGTATAAATGTGCATTAGCATTAGGAACATATGTAAATGTTTTTGTAAAAGGTTTTGTAAGGGAACTGTTAAAACAACCCACCCGAGCCTAAGTAACCTCTCAAAGCATCCTAACATCATCCTGATTTGTTGTTGCAACCAAAGTGTTAATAAAACGTGAGCCATTTGTGCTGGTATGCTGTATTCAAATCAAGCATGAACATCCTTTGCCATAAGGGAAATGCTGTGCATACACTAAGAAATCCGGCACGTGAATTATTTTCTATGGGCGAGGAAATGTGTTGTGACAGCAGATCAGAGAGGGGAGACGGCTGTGACCTGAAGATGAGCTGAGAGTAAAAAATTGCATTGTACACTGAGTCATAAAAGTGACACCATCTCAGGGAACAGATCATCTGAAAGGAAATGTGACATGTTCCATGCTGTATTTTATATTTTTAGGATATCAGTTTTTATTATAAGTAGTAGTAGTAATGTAGTAGTGGTAGTATTAGCAACTTAATGCACTAATTATGGTACAATATCAATCCCATTACTATTATTATTAACAAGAATGTAGTTAAATAACATAATGAAAAGGATATTAAACACAGCTCTGGCTGCTGAAATCCTTTGTTTACAACGTGTAATAAAAAATGGAACAGTGGCAATTTTCAGGCAATAAGAGGTAAAAAAGGCACTCCTCCGGTTATAAGAGTCACCTTGAGCATGCAGTAATACATTCAGGCTGTCCATGGCGCTGATACTAACACTCTCGGGGACTTGCGCTATTAAGGTTGGTGAAACCATGCCTGTGGCTGGCTAGCTACTGTTCTGAATCAGTGGAAGACATGCTCTCAGTCTGGCACACTACTTATTTTCTCCACTGGAAAGCTTTCAGGAATAATTTTGTCTTGTTTTTTTGTTTTGCTTCCTCGTGGTTCCGTTGCACTTATTAGTAGACTGGAAAGGTGAAGAGCAGGCACTCTTGAATGGGATTGTAGTTATACATCGTTCTGATTTCCCACGATGCTTCAGTCCTCGTATTTCTATTCTCTGCTACAGCAGTTTCAAATGAATTTGTGCAGTATTAAAAATGACCATCCTCTCTCTGACAGATCACTACGCCACTGTTTTATCCCAACCCATGTATTCCTGCATCTGTAGAATGAGTAAAGATTAGAGCCATAGTAAAATGATTTGATATTTAAAGTAACTGATAATTGCTTGAACCTAAGAACCTAAGCTGCATTTAAAAAATATTTTCCTTTAATGCTTAGTCTTTTACACCAAGAACCATCACACACATTACAGAGGAAAAAAATACTCCTCCATCTGTCCGTGAGCATGAACTGGAATAAAGACAAGGACATTTAGCTCTAGAAGTGTGCCTTGGGCAATTTAAGATCCTCCAGTACTTTCAGAGTACTATAGTAAATTAATATACTTGTAATTTGCAGGCTCTGCAAAAGTCTAAGATTAAAACATACAAATGCTTTAGGTGCTCAATAAGAAGGACATTGATATGTCAGGCCTTGATATTGGCAAACTGATGTGTATACATACCAGATCTGCTTCTTAAATCATTTGCTTCAGGTCAAAAGTTGCAGCATATGTAAGACAGAGTACAAAAACCTGTGTGTGCTCAAAATACGAAAAAGGGCAAAATGGGGATCTGAGAGCACTTTCCATTTTTCATTCTCTGTTGTTTTTCAGATTGAAATGGATTGCACTTTGTCTAATAAGGCCCGTTGTAATACATCATGTTCTAACCCCTTTCTATCATGTTGATTGTCCCATGTTGTAGATATGAATCTGGTACAATTCTGGGATCTGATACAACAGACAAAGAAACCTTCCCGTCGCTTTTCAGACTGTAACCGCTCAGTGGAATGCATTACAATCATGTAATTTTTTGTGGCAGAAAGATTATTGCTATGGCTTAGATAGTGAGAGAAAGTATGCATAATAATATTTTACCTGGGTAATTTACTGTGAACCAATCCATTGTATAACTAATTCCTACTGTCTTTGTAGTAATTAGAGAGCGAGAGATGGAGAGAATGTAAATTGCAGAAATATTTCTAAAAAAGTTACTTCTAGTGTAATGACATACTTTTAGTTTTTGTAATTATGGCACTAGAACATTATTATTATTTTGTATACATTCACAGACTGTGAGTTCCAACACGGTGAACACAGTGGTGTTCTTGACCAAAGATTGATCTTAAGTGATTGCTTTTGTATAATTACACCATCTTAGATATTGTATTTTCTGTGAATTGAACTGTGGATGTCATTTCCCCCCATAGTCGATTAATCAATCAGTCGGCAGTAACTAAATGCCAAATGCAATCCATGGCTGATGCACTTAGAAATGGTACCGAATCGATATTATATTTAGGGCAAAATGACACATGGGGTGGGGGAGATTAATAGAATGTTTCTCAGATCCATACGACTCATTTTCTTCCTTTTTTGTGAGAAAATATATGGCATACAGCAGGATTGATGACTGGAAGTAATTTATGTTATATCTAGAGCAGGCTTATGTAGTATGTTAATCTCATTCTTTCTTTATGTTGAACTGTATATGAACACGCACCTATTTTAACAAAAAGGCTCAGCTCAATAAATAGGCAGTTGATTGCTAGAAAATCCTCTGATTAAATATATATTTCAAGGGCCGCATGATGGGTATACCTGAGCTATGACATCGTTAAAGGATCCTCCTGTCTCTCTCTCTTTTCGCTCTCTCTCTCTCTCTCCTTCAAAAACTCATTTTCATTCCAGATTTACAGAGCCCTGTCGATTTAAGCCTCCCATTATGCAGCAAACCCTGCTTGCTCAGTTCGGTGATGTGTCACACTAACTCAGGCCCGGTAATATAAAGGGTTTCTAATTGAATTGCTCGTGTAATGCTGCACCCCACAAGACCACAATTAGTGATGGTGTGGGGAATGGCCAAGTTAATGTTGGCTGCCAAGTGTACTTTTAAGTCATGCTGATGTTCCCTGGACGTGGGCAGCCCTGTAATCCGTCCCTACCTGTTTTGCTATCTGTCTTTACTTTTTGCTGTGGAGAATTGGAAATGTGAGTTCACTGAGCCTATCGCACCCACAAGGCTCCTGGATGTGAGAGGTGCAGCCAGAGAGAAATGTGGATTTGCTTCTGGGCTTATCAGGTGCGGACAGATGCGAGCCCTGCAGTCCTGTTCATGGGGTTTGAAAACCTCATTTCTTACCTGAGCTTGTGTTCTAAAACGGGAGAGATAACACCACTTAATACCGTGAATCTATTTTCTTGTTGTTGTTGTTGCTGTTTGCTTTCTAGAATTTTAAATGACTTGACCAAAGAAAATTGGACAACATGTTTTTAATTATCCTCTTATGGCCAATAGATGTTTGCTTGTTTAATTCATTTTGTGTGTGTCTATGTGTGTCAATAAAATACTTGGTTTCCATTCATATTATTATCACTTTTCAGATTTGTTTGAAATTAATATTTAAGAATATATATATATATATATATATATATATATATATATATATATATATATATATATATGGTGATCATTGTTTAGGTTATGAATATCTTAGTCTTGCATTTCATGTTATTCATCATTTAGTTTTTTAGAAACATTGAATACATAACAAAACAAACTGTAAAATAAGGCATGCGTTGAGATTTGTGTAAAGAATCCCATGAAAAAGGTTTCAGAGAAAACTAACTAATTTATCAGGCCACTTATAAATCTTATACTCTAAAAGAAACTGGAAAAAAAAATAAAAAAAAAATAAAAAAAAATATATATATATATTGATCTAGATGTATTTTTTCTGACATCTTTAATCCATGTAACAGTGTTTCCATTTTGTGCTAGGTTATAAAGACACTCAGCGTGCAGGAGCCAGAAACCAAAATGTAAGGTAATTTCAATTCATCCAGAAATGTTACACTTGGTCCTAAAATCTGGGAAATACAGTGCAGTACATGAATGTTTCGACGGGTGTCTTGCTCAATTTTTGAAGGCAGATCACAGTGGCATTTACTGTTGCTCTTCTGAGGGCGTTTCACTGTGTAATTTTGCTATCATTGCAGATTGTCTGTCATTTTAAATCTGTGTATCGTTTCATCATTCCCTGGCTTTGTTCTGCACAAAGATGCAAATATATATTGGGACAATTCAAGCACTTTCAATTGCCTTCAAGCTTGGAGATGCCTTGTGCAGCTTTTGGGTGATTCTGTGTGTGTTCAGAAACTAGGTAGCTTCCTTTTGACCTGTCTTTCCCTGAAAATCAGACATGTGAATTGATTATATCTTCCTTTTCACGAGCTAAAGCAACTCTCTGCAGGTGTTACTTAACATTGCAAGCCCATACTGAACCCCCCGAAGACCCGACTTAGTGTTAAAGTACTTAAAATGTAGATCTTGTTATCATTGCAGTAAAGTGTTGTGAAGCAGAATTTAATTACTCTTCCCTTGAAATTGGAGAGCTTTGGAGCACTAATCTTGGTATCATGAAAAGAAGAAGATAATTACAAAGGACTTCTCTTTAATGATGTTTGATATACCTCCACATTCTTAGTGGAAGTGCATGGTACTCATGGTGAGATCTTTCAAAAGATCCAAAACCTTCTAAAACCATAGGTCAAAAGACTTTTCAAGTGGAGGAGCACAGAAAAGACAAAAACACACAAAAAGGAAGAAGAAAAAATAAAAAAAGAAACTTTGGCACAGTTCCCAAACAAACTTGATATTTCACACTCCCTATAATGTATAGCTATTAGATTATAAAATACAGTTCATGTGATGTAGCTTTTTTTTAAGCAGCTTCATTTGTAAAGAAGAAAGATGTGTCAATATAAGCCTTATGGGAAATGTTTCTACTGGGCTTTTAAAGCTTTTAATCTTAGGGTTCTATGTTTGTATTAATACTGTAAGTTGTCAATACGTACAGTAGCTAAATATTTAAAAACAAAATAACCAATCATTTAATGCATTTGTGCAAGGTTATGCAAACATTACACACACACACATATACACTCACCTAAAGGATTATTAGGAACACCTGTTCAATTTCTCATTAATGCAATTATCTAACCAACCAATCACATGGCAGTTGCTTCAATGCATTTAGGGGTGTGGTCCTGGTCAAGACAATCTCCTGAACTCCAATCTGAAGGTCTGAATGGGAAAGAAAGGTGATTTAAGCAATTTTGAGCGTGGCATGGTTGTTGGTGCCAGACGGGCCGGTCTGAGTATTTCACAATCTGCTCAGTTACTGGGATTTTCACGCACAACCATTTCTAGGGTTTACAAAGAATGGTGTGAAAAGGGAAAAATATCCAGTATGCAGCAGTCCTGTGGGCGAAAATGCCTTGTTGATGCTAGAGGTCAGAGGAGAATGGGCCGACTGATTCAAGCTGATAGAAGAGCAACTTTGACTGAAATAACCACTCGTTATAACCGAGGTATGCAGCAAAGCATTTGTGAAGCCACAACACGTACAACCTTGAGGCGGATGGGCTACAACAGCAGAAGACCCCACCGGGTACCACTCATCTCCACTACAAATAGGAAAAAGAGGCCACAATTTGCACAAGCTCACCAAAATTGGACAGTTGAAGACTGGAAAAATGTTGCCTGGTCTGATGAGTCTCGATTTCTGTTGAGACATTCAGATGGTAGAGTCAGAATTTGGCGTAAACAGAATGAGAACATGGATCCATCATGCCTTGTTACCACTGTGCAGGCTGGTGGTGGTGGTGTAATGGTGTGGGGGATGTTTTCTTGGCACACTTTAGGCCCCTTAGTGCCAATTGGGCATCGTTTAAATGCCACGGCCTACCTGAGCATTGTTTCTGACCATGTCCATCCCTTTATGACCACCATGTACCCATCCTCTGATGGCTACTTCCAGCAGGATAATGTACCATGTCACAAAGGTCGAATCATTTCAAATTGGTTTCTTGAACATGACAATGAGTTCACTGTACTAAACTGGCCCCCACAGTCACCAGATCTCAACCCAATAGAGCATATTTGGGATGTGGTGGAATGGGAGCTTCGTGCCCTGGATGTGCATCCCACAAATCTCCATCAACTGCAAGATGCTATCCTATCAATATGGGCCAACATTTCTAAAGAATGCTTTCAGCACCTTGTTGAATCAATGCCACGTAGAATTAAGGCAGTTCTGAAGGCGAAAGGGGGTCAAACACATTATTAGTATGGTGTTCCTAATAATCCTTTAGGTGAGCGTATATAAGACATAGAACATACATATTAGGCTGCCATTTCAATAAGTATATCAAAGCAATGTAATTTGAAATAATTTAATTCTTAAAATTGTGATAAAAAATGCATTTAAAAGTTGATGAGCAGCTCGTGCTCTGCTGAACTGATGTTCCTCTGCATTGTAAGAAGATGAAACGATGTTTGAGATTTGTCTTACGTTTCGGTGCTTTCTAGAATTTCTTTTCTCTTTTTTCTTTTTCTTTCTTCTCTCCAAATTAACAAAGGCTAATATTCGTTCCAACACTTTAGCTTTTGTTGCTTCCTGTATTAGCATTTCAAAAGGAGCTGCTTATTATCCCATTTCTGATAAGGCAAAAGAGATTAGAGGAGGGGTTTGAGAAACTTTGTGTGGTTGCCTGGTGCAGGGCCATACTCAGATCTGACAACATCAGATCCCCTTTGAAGAAACTTTCAAGGGATTAGGGCGATGGGAATCAGGCACTTACACAACGAGGATTTGCCTAGGTCAGCAAACTGCAACGAGGCTGAAATGCCTCAATAAACTCATGCTAAACTGGTATTAACCAATATTCATCTGCTTTACTTGAAATCCCACGACAGTAAGAGGAAAACACTCCACTTTAGACATTTAGAGCTTTAGACATTGAGCTTCTTCCACTGAGAACTTGAGGTAACACAGAAGTGGTTCCCCTTTAGAAAACAAGGGAAGGGAAACTTGGAGAAAGTCGATACTTATAGACTGGTTTCTTTTAAGGTCTATCTACTAGGGCTGTTGTGTACAGTATGTTTAATGTAAAGAATGCAGCTTTTTAGCCTTTAATTGTTTGTCCAGTGACCTCTAAACATCCATCACTAAGATCAAGTGCTTTGTAGCAGTGGTTGTGTTTCTCTGGAGTGCTTTACGCATTCTCCCGTGGTGAAGGAAAACAAGCAGGCTGCCTTTCTTTCTTTCCACTGTGATGTTTATGTCCTTCATGTGCCTGTAAGTCAAATTCCAACATCTTTGATATTGCAAAATCACTGTACCTGTAGTACAGAACTTATTGTTTTGAACACTGGCTTGTTTTTCCTTCGAGTATCACGAATGGATTGGATGAGTTCAAATGCTATAACTTATTTCTCATCAGATGCTTCCAATTAAAGGTTGTTTCCCTTTAATCAGCTGTAAGTGTACAAGTTGTAATGTTCTTGGCTGTCCCAATGGATCAATGTATGTGTTAGTTTAAGGCATGTATAGTACATGAGTGCCTCATTTATGTATTTTCTTACGTACATTATGAGAATTTTTCAGGCTTTGTTCTCATTTGCAGTATCAGATGTTACCAATATGTATTATGAAACATAGGTCTCCCTAAAAAGAATGTTAGTTTGAAGCACTTCATCTTGTGACAGCATTAAACAAAAACACACACAGTAAAAACACATTCTATTGGGCACCATAGTGGACCTTATGTCAGTCCATAAATTCATAGATAACCTTTTAGAAACCTGTCTGCAATTAATGAAAGATCTATGGGAGCATGAGAGACATAAAGTAGCTCTTAATGGAATCACTGAAGCCATAGGAAATCAAGTTCACAAGCGGGACCATCTGTCATTGCCCGTTTCGGTTTAACTCTTAGTAGTAATGGCAATTGTCAATTCCCCTCCTACTAATGGTAATTACATTTCAGTTGAATAAACTAAAGAGTGCTTTACAAGTCTACATTGGTTTGAAGTAAGCAAGCATCTTCCCAGTTTCTGAATTCAAACATTTGGGATGGAAGCTAAAGCTAAAGTTTCACTTTGGATGTGCTATTGTGATCTTTTTCTAATTCTTTTACCGTCCCTTATTTGTGTTTCATGCGTACTCCTCCAGTAAGCCTTGATGGACAGCTGGGGCACAGCTGTGTTTTGTTGTCATGGCAACATTATCTGCTCCTTGTTACACCTTGATGTGGGATTTTCATCAGATTGTCCAAACAAATAGGATAACCTTGACCATTCCTATCATATAATGAAACCCTTATGTTTAATTTAAGTAGGATCATGCCCTCACTGAAGAGTCTTTTCAGATGCTTATAATTGGCTACATATAGTAACCTCCAAATATTTGGTGCACACTTCATATTTCCTGATTCAAAAATATGACTGTTGTATGACTGTCAATATTGTTTACATCATTAGCATAGCTGTAAACAAATGACTACTCTATAGTAAGCTGTATTATTTTTAGTTGCAGAAAAATCCTGAAATATCTGCATAGCCTTACAGAATCAACTTCCATTACACTTTGTCGAGGGTCTGACTTAATTCGGAGGCCGCTGTCTTTTTGAAAGTATATTTTGTGGGAATTATTTGGCCATTGATCATGTTGTTGCATTCCCTCTGGTCGCGGCCGTTTGGAATGTTGCCAGCGTTCCGAATCATTAGCCCCGTTGGGTTGTTACTGGGTATTTTGTTTTGTTTTCCCTTGCTATGTATGAAAACAAAATTGCTATTGACAAATGTAGTTATTTCTCCCTACATAAGTGTTCACCAGAGCACGAGACCCTCATTTTCCATACCATTTCAGCTAATCAGCCAATTGCGGCCAGTGTTTCTACTGCAGTGGGTTTTGTGACACAGAGTGAAATGACTGGAGACCGAAATGAAAAGAAGCTCTGCGTTGCAGTGTGTTTCTGGTTTAAAATGAATACCTTTAAAGGTTACACGTTTGTTACACTTTTATGATACTTAATTACATTAGAAATATAATTATATTGTTTTCTAATGTGTCCATTACCATTTGAAGGAATTGTTATGCAATGATATTTTGTTAATGACACCTAAATGAAATCTTAAACTATTGAAATAATGGCGCTCATTTAAAAAGCGCATTGGATCTAAATTATGTTTTGTTTTTGTTTTTAAGAGAAAAAAATCAAAATTGAAAGGCAAAATTGAAGATCGTTGTGAATGCAATTACTTCCCCTACCACCTAAAGTTAGCATTTATTCTTGTATAAGGTTTTAAGAGTTGTACTTATGTTTATCTACATTCACTCTGCTAATTTGATTGTCTCTGGGTTTCTACTGAGATCTCCTTATAAGATGTTTGTCTGAAATGAAATAAGAAAGATGAGATATAACCCCAACACCTAGGCTAAACTTCTAAGAGCAAGAACAAGTTGGAAGTGGGCTTCAGCTTTAAAAATGTATGGCAGCCGAGGTAAAATATCTCTTTAACCAACATATGAAGCTGTCTAAATGCAGATTATTTTTGTTAAGTTCCTATGATTTAATAATTAAATTAAAAAAATAAAACCTACTGTTAAGCATTTATATAATGATGTGAAGCCCCCAAGGCCTCATTTTCTCACCATGTTTAGGGATTCCATCTAATTGATGCTCCTATTTTTCAGTGAACAAGCACAATCCGAATTAATTACTGCTACCTCCCAGAATGCAAACAGTGGTTAAACAAGGTTTCAGAACAAACAGACACACACACACAAACAAACAAAAAGTTACATTTGTGTAAATGAGTCTGGAAAAAAATGTTCTTCGTTGTCTTCTGTTCAGCTGGATTATTTTTCCAATCTAGGTATTTTGCAAACTAAAGTGTGACTTATGTGTTTATAATTATGGTTATGTATGCTCAGGTTGATTTCACTTTAACATCTTCCTGAGCACCTTTTCTAATCATGTAAGTCTGAACTCAGCTGTTCCCTGGGATACTCACATGGTCTGTTTGTTCCTTGCCGGGTACTATAAGTGAACACATCCTGAAATAGATTTTAAATATTAACCAATGGCTCTAGATGTTGCTCTATAGATAGAGATTCCCTCAAATGTACAATAATTTACATAGTCATAGTGCAGCCGTACCATTTGAATGAAAGTGTATCTTGAAAGATAAAATAAAACGTGCACTCAGGTGCATCTTATTAAATGAAATCATCATGGTCGGAAATAGGCAAATAGGACTAAATTGATTCTAAACATACCGAAGGTTGACTGACAGCATATAGATAACCCATTTTGAGCCCAGATGATCAGTTTAATGCTGACATAAAGTAGTTATTGCATTTGGCATTTAAAAAAGAAAAACTATCAGCAACCCCTAACTCGTTCAAGTGTTACTTACATTCACCACCATTTTCTCGTGCTTTGGAAAACACTTTTACTTTATATCCTCTAAATATAAAACCCCAAACAAATTTGAAGGACTTCAGGCACATATTAGCATTAATCACAACACCAATGTATGTTACCGGGGAACCTTTCAACATACATTGTGGTTGTGATTAATGCTTTGCCATTCTAAACTTGAAATGGTTCATGTATAATTATAGTGGCAGTCTTGTTAATTTACTTATCTGTAACTCCGGGGGGGGAGAGTGGATGTAGGCTGGGAGCAGGTTCAAGAAATCAATATCAATAAATAAGGTCCTGCCAACATCTATGAGAGATGTTTTAAAAGATCCCTGCCGAGCTTCAAACCTTTGACTTTGAAATTAGCGGGTGGGCTTGTGTACAGTACTGGCCTTCTCATATTAAATATTTGCTAGTGCAAAATTCCCACTGCACGCTAATTGAATCAGTATGAAATTGTGGTCTGCCATCAAAAGCGGTTCATCATTTCAATTTGGGAAGGAGATAAGACTCATGGTTAAGGAGCTATCAATGACATGAAAAGAGCATTGTTGTCCACCTACAGTCCACCTGGCACTTAACTATTCTAGGCTTGTATGGTCCTCTTTAGCTACTGTGAGTCATTGTGATATGAGCACGTATGCTAACTATCCTGAGAACAGAGACTATTATACAGATGTAACGTATACAGTATGCCCACAGAGGGGATATGTGTCAGGTTTTCTTATTGCGTGGAAACTGGCAATTAGTAAGGAGGTGAAAATATATTTTTAATCC
Source organism: Amia ocellicauda (assembly GCF_036373705.1). Lineage (NCBI taxonomy): Eukaryota > Metazoa > Chordata > Actinopteri > Amiiformes > Amiidae > Amia > Amia ocellicauda. Next base: position 6,511,774 of record NC_089866.1, read on the forward strand.
CATGAACATCTGAAAATAATTGATACGCTTTAAATATGGTATCATTTCATATATCTACATATACTGTATTTTAACTAGTTATCTTTCCATACATTTGTCTAAAAACTGCTTTTTATTAAGAAATTGTATTTTATTGTATTTATTGTATAAAATGAGTTATGTTTCAGTACCATTTTTCTACAGTTGAACAATATAATTGTTCTTTCTGATAAATAAAATACAAAATGATATGCAACTTTGTTGAGCAACGCTTGAAACTGACATAGCATGGATGAAAGTTACATAAGCCAGAACTGTTTGGATGTCTGTTTGTGACTCACTGTTTGTTTGTTCCTAACTGTGGAGTAATATTGGTTAACTTTCGCCACTTCCATTTGTTGTGTTCACATGTACTGGGATGAGCATACTCATGTTGTGACATAAATACTCAGCCGTTAAATGTGATTGAATCTCTGAAGGGTGGGTGTGAAAGAAAGAATATAACTGTCTGTCCCTCAGGATACATTTCAGTTACAAGGGAAATATTTGAGGAAATGGGGAAGTAACTTATTCATGTCTTTCTCTGAAGCACCATCATTTGCCAGCTGCTTGAGGAAGCCTGAAAAAGACTTCAGCACTTTGACTTGCTTATCCATGAAATAAATTGGATTTTGAAGCCACAGACTCTTCAGTATCTTTCACATAATTATGTCATTTCTATAATGTATAATTTAATCTGATACCCACCAGGCAGATTGAGAGGTAAGAGACATTTTCAATCAATCAATCAAATCCTTTGTTTAACAGTTTAGCACCAACTCAAAAGTACTCCACAGCCAAGGGGAGAATTGCCAGAGCAGTGTAATTACAAATATTCACCTAGCATGGATCATATTATGTTCTATGAATCGAACAATGCAGGCACAATGCAATGCAATACCACACAAAATAAGGCACAGATAGATATGTAATAAGAAACAGTTGACCATGAACCTCCTAATTAAGAGATTTTGAAGACAGACAATGATTTCATAAGAGTCAATGAGCAATGACCATGACAAGGATTTCAACATATCAGGATGCACGTATGTCAGAATATAATAATAATATTGTATATACAGTGGCTGTATGTATGTAAATAAAACTGTAAAAATAAAGTATCTCTATAATATTTATAAAACATCCTATTTCCTGAAGCAAATACTTTTGTTGGTGTTAATCTTTACCTTCTTTTCCTTTTTTATTGTCTCCATGGTGTTAATTAAATTCAGTTTTATTTCTCAAAAGGCATTCATTACAGAATGCACCTGCTTGTTGCACTGAGCTCATTCTTTCCTTGGATTACGGTTATTGAGGTTGTTGTTTGTTTCACATACAGGGAAAAATATGATAGCAGAGAATGCAGATTTAAGGATTTTAAAATGTAGTTTTCAGCTAGTCCCCTATTTCAGTTTATTGCAATTTAGATATAATTAATTATTGTACTGTTTAATATTTTTAGTTGAGACACAGTAGACAAAGACAAATAGACAATAGACTAATCAAAAATCAGTTTTCCCCATTAAAGTACCTAATAATGAAATTCCAAGTATCCATTTGTAAAAACAAATGTCATAACCTAATCTAATAACTTCAGCTAAAACAAACACTGTGTTAAATGTAAACATTTTGAATTAATTCACAACATACTAGTGGTATTATAGTGTTATAACATGGTAATTACATGCATACTATTCTTACAATTACTGAGTGGTTTATGTTTTTTCCATTCCTACAAAAATGGTAGTCAGTCACCTTCTGGCTTTCATTCTCTAAAATATCCTTTTTCTTTTGGGGGGAAAAACCTCCCTGTGTGCAACAAGCAACTGGGAAGTAAAGGAACTGTTGAATTGTGAACAGTAAATAAATAAACAGTCATCTTCTACTTCACTGAGTAATTGAGATGGATTCAAATCAGATATGACATGTGGTCATCATAGTGTATAATTAATAATCCCTTTGCAACAAAAAGATAATTAATTGATTTATACACCTCAAGGAGCAATATAAATAACTCCCAGTGTTCAATATTGACCAATACTTTCTGCCGTTGTGTGTAACAATAAATATAAATAAATCCATAAATAAATATAAAGCAGTGTCACAGAAATTAGTTAATGCCTTGATGTACATCATATGCTAAATAAATCATTGGACTGGATCCACACAAACGTAAAATGGATATATCTCATTGCATCATTGATGTACCTACCAAAGACGATGGATTAAACACAAAGGAAGTGACTTTATTAAGAATGTGTTACTAAAATCAGCAATGAGTACAACTAAGTACACTTTTCCAGTATCCTCCTAACACAATAATTTAAAAAAAATAATATAAACCTTCTCTATGAATTACTGTATGAGCATTAGCCCCATATTACTGGCACCAGCCTCCTTTACATTTAATTCCTTACCGAGGCATGAGCTCAAGTCACGCATCTCTGCTTGCATTTTTTCCACCAAAAAAACAATAGAAGACTTTTAGTAAGACTTATGCAGGCACAATAGCTATATCATTATTTGTAAGGTCATTGAAAATGTTTTCCACTTTTTATCCCCAAGTTGAAATACTCAGGTCAGATTAGTTGAATGAGCATCAGGCAAATTGCTTTCTCCAACCTGTGGAAAAGCCAAGGTCAGTGTGAGTTTTGTAGTTGTTCCCTGTTGGTCATAAGCCACAGTCCAGAATATCAAAAAAAAAAAAAAACAGCACAACTGGTTACATTGAGCAGGAAATGAGGACCCACAAGAGTACAGCGGCATGACAGCACTTATTTCGATTCCAACAGGCCCGTTGCTGTTTAATTCAGTCTCATTTCCTGCATGTTCTGAGGCAACAGTTTGTGCAATGAGCCCTGTAGCCCTTTGTTATTTTTCTGTTGAGTGATTATCAAACTTGACAATAAATGATTGGACCAGACGCTCAAATAGAACATTTTACAGGAGATGTATAAAGGGTTATTAAAAGGATGAGAAATTATGTTTGGAATTGAAAAGCCTAGACTGCGCCCATTTAATAGTGAAATTATGAATTTGACAAAATCTTGGCTTCCGTGCGGACGTTGAAAAGCAGAAGACCAGCAGAGGTCAGACTTGGGAAAGGAGTAGGGGCTGAATCAACCTTGTAAACAAATTCTAATTTCACACCGGGAATGTCTGATATTGCTTTGGTGATTGCTTTGCAGATTTAATCTACGGTTTTGTAAAATGCAATATGAATGCTCAAAACGGTTCTTTTATCACAGCCTTTTCAAAGATTGACACCTGCATTAATGTCAAAATGAAAGGTGTGTTTACTTGAGGTCATAATGAGGGACAGTAACTCGGGGAAGAATTTCGCTTAGTGTTCATTTTGCTGAATACATTCAGTAAAATTGTCCTTGAATTATTTAATCTTCATTTTTGGATTCTTGCGTATTTTGGAGTGGAAAATAGGAAATGACATTAGTTGATTTCCTTTGTATTTATTTAAATATTGTATCTTGTTAATTACCAGCTGAGAAATGTATTGCTGGGAGGCAGAGGGATTCATAATAACCTGTAATTTAAATACAGGTAAAACAATAACCCACATTTATAGATTTTTTTTAAAAAAAAGGTGGTCTCAAACATTGAAATTCCCCTCTTTATCTCTAACCTCTAGTTTTGCTGTAATTCTGTATTGGTTTGAATAACATCACCAAAGTTAGGCTATTGTACTGTGTGTGCTATTGCTGCGATGTCATTTTTAATTTATTTATTTTCTTTACTTCTTACCATTTAAAAAATGAATAACATATTTGATAATCTGGCCAATCCTGTTTAAAACAAAATTACTCTTGACATGGCCATGGCCCATAATCTACATAAATTTTCATCAGAGACAGAAAACAAATGTAAAGTTGAATTTTAAAGGTCAAGTTTTGTTCTAAATCCAACTTCTGACCTTTTTACAGCACAGTTATTGCTGATAGAAATGAATACTGTATTTCCATTTTATTGACCTCAAAAGACTCTGGAAAACAATTCACATGCCCACCAAAATTTACGGTCTGTGGATAATAAAAATCAGGGCACAAGGCAGAGTTGTGACCTATGACAACATATACTCAATAAATACATGTAGCCTGGTATATATTTACAGTTTACAAGGTGTATCCAAGAATTACATTTGTTTTATTTTGTCAGCCTCCCCTCCTGCCATTCTGTTATATCAGTGTCAGAGTTTACAGTGGACATCTGCTTTATTGAAGTCTACGGTTGTACTTGAAAAATAACTTTTTCTGAACTTCGATCAAGTCTTTAAGCAAACTAGGGAGAGAAGCATGATGGGTAAAAATCAAGTCCTCTTTTGTGCAGAACAGCTTCTTTAAACAGAAGGCAAGACATTTATAATTGCTAGTCAGTCATGCTCTATTTATAGTCTTTCCTAATTACTGTGCTCATTTATTATTTAAGGAATTAAATTTCACGATAAAAATATCTTAAGTACAGATGAGTGCTCAAGAGGTATCACCTTTCTTGAAGAAAATGTAGAAAAAAAACTAAAACTATCTAAAAGGTCAGCATGTGCTCTTTTTAATATATATATATATAAATACCACCCCCTTCTCACAAGTAATTCTCACAAGCAGCAATCATTTTCTGTCATTTAAAAAACAACAATGTTTCCTGTACCATTTACACATCTGTCAGTCATATGAATTATTATTATTCTTTTAATAATGTGTAAAGCAGAAAATAAGGCAAGGTAACACAATACAATTAGCCTCAAGGTAACAAACAGTGTGGATTCAAAGTGACAGCAATAGACGTATCATAATTTGTATATGAGTAATTTCTTAATAGTTACCCTTTATTTTATAGCAGATTAAACAATGTACTGCAAGGATCTGAAGTAAAGCTTTATCTTTATGCCAACGGCCAGTAATCAGGACCTCATACAAAGTTTTGCCATGGGGCTTTGCCGAAGTAGATGGGCTTATTGGTTGCCAACGGGATTTTAAGCAATTAAAGAGGGATTTCCTTGCCAACTTTACTGATAGATGCTAATCAGAAAGGAATCGTAACGTGTCTAGCATGCCTGTAGCTACTCCAGAAAGATGGGTCAGGAAAAAATGTAAGGTTACTCTGAATGATGGTCACATAGACACACGTCAGAATCAAGGAACACTTCGTAGAATCATAATGTTTCATGCCGTATAGTACACACTGTTAAGATACAGCTGCAACTTTCTCAGTGGTGTTCTTTGCTTTGATGTTATTCCTGAAGCTTACTACCTTCCCAACCACAGGTACTGCAGACGTCATCTGCTCACACAGAGTATGCAGGTCTAGCTTTTCTTAATCAGTTTCTACTGAGAATATATATATATATATATATATATATATATATACTCACCTAAAGGATTATTAGGAACACCATACTAATACTGTGTTTGACCCCCTTTCACCTTCAGAACTGCCTTAATTCTACGTGGCATTGATTCAACAAGGTGCTGAAAGCATTCTTTAGAAATGTTGGCCCATATTGATAGGATAGCATCTTGCAGTTGATGGAGATTTGTGGGATGCACATCCAGGGCACGAAGCTCCCGTTCCACCACATCCCAAAGATGCTCTATTGGGTTGAGATCTGGTGACTGTGGGGGCCAGTTTAGTACAGTGAACTCATTGTCATGTTCAAGAAACCAATTTGAAATGATTCGACCTTTGTGACATGGTGCATTATCCTGCTGGAAGTAGCCATCAGAGGATGGGTACATGGTGGTCATAAAGGGATGGACATGGTCAGAAACAATGCTCAGGTAGGCCGTGGCATTTAAACGATGCCCAATTGGCACTAAGGGGCCTAAAGTGTGCCAAGAAAACATCCCCCACACCATTACACCACCACCACCAGCCTGCACAGTGGTAACAAGGCATGATGGATCCATGTTCTCATTCTGTTTACGCCAAATTCTGACTCTACCATCTGAATGTCTCAACAGAAATCGAGACTCATCAGACCAGGCAACATTTTTCCAGTCTTCAACTGTCCAATTTTGGTGAGCTTGTGCAAATTGTAGCCTCTTTTTCCTATTTGTAGTGGAGATGAGTGGTACCCAGTGGGGTCTTCTGCTGTTGTAGCCCATCCGCCTCAAGGTTGTACGTGTTGTGGCTTCACAAATGCTTTGCTGCATACCTCGGTTGTAACGAGTGGTTATTTCAGTCAAAGTTGCTCTTCTATCAGCTTGAATCAGTCGGCCCATTCTCCTCTGACCTCTAGCATCAACAAGGCATTTTCGCCCACAGGACTGCCGCATACTGGATGTTTTTCCCTTTTCACACCATTCTTTGTAAACCCTAGAAATGGTTGTGCGTGAAAATCCCAGTAACTGAGCAGATTGTGAAATACTCAGACCGGCCCGTCTGGCACCAACAACCATGCCACGCTCAGAATTGCTTAAATCACCTTTCTTTCCCATTCAGACATTCAGTTTGGAGTTCAGGAGATTGTCTTGACCAGGACCACACCACTAAATGCATTGAAGCAACTGCCATGTGATTGGTTGGTTAGATAATTACATTAATGAGAAATTGAACAGGTGTTCCTAATAATCCTTTAGGTGAGTGTATATGTGTGTGTGTGTAATGTTTGTTTGTATTGTATGTTGAGGGATATTTGATATGTTAAACCTCAACATGAAATAAATACACTTTACAGAACAGATGTTTACCAATGAGAGGAGATCAAAATTAATTAATTAGAAAGCTTTATGAAATGACTGTATAGATGTATGGATTGCAAATAAAAGAAGGGGAAATGCCAGGTATTGGATGAATAAGCCCATGTCATGTAATCCTGTATAAAAGACTGTCATTCTGGTGTAATCCAAATTACAATCATTTGCAGAAGGGAAACTCTCTTAGGGATTGTGCGTGAAAAAAAATAAAAATAAGTAGTGCTTTTTTCTCCATTGACCTTTTTAAAAGCAATTTCCAGAGGGGGGTGTAACATATTTCAGAGAACCTGAAATACTGCACGACTTGTCATTTCAAGTTGACCTCACACTTTAACTGACAATGATCACTTTTTGCAGCAGGTTGTTTTGCCTTTATGGGAAAATAGAAAAATAAAGATACAAGCAGATTTCCCCGGGAAAGATGGACAAAAGCAAAGCAAATCCATAAACCTCTTGACATTTTCATGACCAATTTTAATCTATAACCTACATTTGCATTGGGCAGGCTTCAGTGAAGTACTTGAAAACAGTATAGTGTTATTATGTGTCATTATAGATTCTAACTGCAGAATGAATAGTCATTCCGATTAGCTCGGATTACCCAATGTTTATGGGGATATTGTTAATCCCTGTATGAACTCAATACTGCAATAGATTCTGTAGACTCGGGTCATTAAGGTGGAAACAGAAAGATCAGAGATATAGAATTGATTTGTTTTTTATCTGTTCTGTGAGAAGTGACACTAGTTTTGAAAGAAAGTACAATAATCTTTCTTGTTCAAGTCCTTTGCTGTATTACACAAGGCAGTGTAATCACCTTGCAGAAAAAATATAAGCAGATGGAGCCATTTGACTTTAGAAAATGGCTCATCAAATTCCAGAGGCTTGCTTGCCTGACAAGTTCATAAACATATTCCAAGCTGAAATATGTATGAATCTGAGGGTAGATCAAAGACCGTATTAAAATAAAGCATTAATGTTTTTTCATGTGCACACAAATGTTGATTCAAAGTCTAAAAAGTTCACATTCAGCTTAATTATTTTTTATTGAATGATTTGGCTATGATCTGGGAATTTGATCTGGGATTTTAATTATAATCTAATACAGTCTGGTGTAATAGATCTGAAATTGATTTTGCTGTTCCACAGCGTAGCAGGGGTAAAATAATGTATATGAGAAGGACAAACTCCTCGCCAAATGATGTATTTTGTTTTGTGTGTATGGGAAATTGTTTCTTGTTCTCAATATGCTGCTTTGGACCACAGAGAATTTATAGAGTGCGTGTGGATTCCATTTGTTCATAAAATAAAGTACAGCCATTGCTAATTCCTCTTATATAGCTCTGCAAAAGGTACGCTGCATTGGGAAATGATTATCAATTTACAATGAGGTTCCACTAAGAACAAATGTGTTAAACAAAATGTATATATGATTCATGGATACAATATTACCACATGCTGTATGCCTATCCATTGCTTTAATTTCAACCTTCATATTGTCTTTGAACATTTCGGCGGAGCACAGTTGCCTCCACCCCTTCTCATAAACTCAAAAGAGAGAGAATGAGGGAAATGATACTTTGATATTTAAATCTACTTTTTACTCTTTCCTTTTGGGGCATTGATCATGAAGTTTGACATGCAATTAAGAGCTTTTTTCAATATTACAACAGCAAGCGGTCAATAAAGGAGGAGGTGAAACAGATAAAGGGCAAAAATGGAGGTATCCTGGAAAATGAACAAGATGTGGCAAATATTCTAAATGAGTATTTCACAGAGGTTTTTACAAAAGAAAAAACAGATGACATGCCACAGGTTGACAATCAGTCCAGTCAAACCCTAAGAGAGATCAGGATAAATGAGGAGGAGGTACTAAAGGGACTAACAGAATTAAAAACAAACAAATCATCTGGGCCAGATGGGATGTTTCCAACAGTACTTAAAGAAATTAGGGAAATTATTTATAGGCCGCTAACTCAATTATTCCAAATGACACTTAAAACAGGGGATGTGCCAACTGACTGGAAGACAGCAAATGTCATACCAATCCACAAGAAAGGGGACAAAACTGAGACAGGAAATTACAGACCAATCAGTCTCACCTGCATCACCTGTAAAATGTTGGAGAAAACGATTAGACAGAGAATAGAGGAGCATCTTAATGAAAACCATATTCTTGGAGATAGTCAACATGGGTTTAGACGAGGCAGATCATGTCTTACTAAATTATTAAAAAATGTTGAACATGCAACTGCAGCTGTAGATCAGGTGAAAGCATATGATATGATATACTTAGATTTCCAAAAAGCTTTTGATAAGGTTCCACACCAAAGACTGATCCTCAAATTAGAAGCTGTAGGCATTCAGGGTAATGTAAGTAGATGGATTATGAACTGGTTGATGTATAGGAAACAGAGGGTGTCGATTAGAGGAGTCGCTTCTAACTGGAGTGAGGTTGTTAGTGGAGTTCCACAGGGATCAGTACTAGGGCCTTTGCTTTTTCTAATCTACAGTGAGGGAAAAAAGTATTTGATCCCCTGCTGATTTTATACGTTTGCCCACTGACAAAGAAATGATCAGTCTATAATTTTAATGGTAGGTGTATTTTAACAGTGAGAGACAGAATAACAACAAATAAATCCAGAAAAACACATTTCAAAAAAGTTATAAATGGATTTGCATGTTAATGAGGGAAATAAGTATTTGACCCCTTCGACTTAGTACTTGGTGGCAAAACCCTTGTTGGCAATCACAGAGGTCAGACGTTTCTTGTAGTTGCCCACCAGGTATCTCAGGAGGGATTTTGTCCCACTCCTCTTTGCAGATCCTCTCCAAGTCATTAAGGTTTCGAGGCTGACGTTTGGCAACTCGAACCTTCAGCTCCCTCCACAGATTTTCTATGGGATTAAGGTCTGGAGACTGGCTAGGCCACTCCAGGACCTTAATGTGCTTCTTCTTGAGCCACTCCTTTGTTGCCTTGGCTGTGTGTTTTGGGTCATTGTCATGCTGGAATACCCATCCACGACCAATTTTCAATGCCCCGGCTGAGGGAAGGAGGTTATCACCCAAGATTTGATGGTACAAGATTTGCCCCGTCCATCGTCCCTTTGATGCGGTGCAGTTGTCCTGTCCCCTTAGCAGAAAAACACCCCCAAAGCATAATGTTTCCACCTCCATGTTTGACGGTGGTGATGGTGTTCTTGGGGTCATTCCTCCTCCTCCAAACACGGCGAGTTGAGTTGATGCCAAAGAGCTCGATTTTGGTCTCATCTGACCACAACACTTTCACCCAGTTCTCCTCTGAATTTGCAGATGATACTAAAATAGGTGGCTCAGCAGATACAATCTTGGCAGCACAGGCTATTTAGAGGGACTTAGATAATATTCAGTTGTGGGCTGACACCTGGCAAATGAAATTCAATGTGGACAAGTGCAAGGTAATACATGCAGGTAACAAAAATGTCCACTATAATTACACTATGGGAGGTACAGATCTAGATGAAGTAACGCATGAGACCTAGGAGTCTATGTGGACTCCTCACTTTCTCCATCCAAGCAATGTGGGGAAGCAATAAAAAAGGCAAACAGAATGCTAGGGTATATTGTCAAATGTGTAGAATTTAAAACAAGGGAAGTAATGTTAAGACTGTACAATGCGCTAGTTAGACCTCATCTGGATACTGTGTACAGTTCTGGGCACCACACTTCAAGAAGGATATTGCTGCTTTAGAGGCAGTTCAGAGGAGAGCAACCAGACTTATTCCAGGTCTGAAGGGAAAGTCCTACTCGGAGAGACTGAGGGAACTGAACCTTTTCACCCTGGAACAGAGGAGACTACGTGGGGACTTGATCCAAGTCTTCAAAATCATGAAAGGCATTGACCACATCAAACCAGAGGAGCTTTTCCAGATCAGCAGGGACACACGCACCCGGGGACGCAAATGGAAATTGGGCTTCAAGGCATTCAAAACGGAAAACAGGAGACACTTCTTTACACAGAGAGTAGTCACAATCTGGAATAAACTACCCAGTGATGTGGCTGAAGCTGAAAGTTTGGGAACATTTAAAAATAGTCTGGATAGGATCCTTGGATCACTTAGATATTAATGAACACCAAACGAGCACGATGGGTTGAATGGCCCCCTCTCGTTTGTAAACTTTCTTATGTTCTTATGTTCTTAATTAAATGTGTGTAATTGCTAATGAGACCAGAATCTATTTTTTAGCAGCTTACCAGGTTGGTGTGCAAGCTGTTTTTCGGGAGTATTGTTTTCACCAGGTTTGGGAGAACTTAAGTATTAACCATGTGTCTCTATCTGAAGTCTGTCTATCTGTTTTTTTAAATATAGATCACTATGAGATGGAAGGAGAAGGACAAACATTGTGAGCTTTCTGTGAAAGGTTTATGTACAACTAGACAAACAAAAGCCAGTAGATCCTCCTTAATGCTTAAAGAATGAGTGAAACTGCCCATAAAATGAGTCAATCATGTGGCTGGTTTCCCAGGTCGCTTAGCATTGGAATGAACTTGGAAGGAAAGCTGGAGCGAAATCAAACTGAAGGAGACCACGGGGTAGCTAAATATTGACATTATTCTGTATTTCCAGCTGATGATTGATTCTAGTAGGGAATGTGGGAAGGAGCTCTTGCAGATTAGATCTCAAGATAAATGGCATCATAGCATAATGTAGTCAGATGAGGTACACAAGATATGCACCATTAATGCTTACCTCTGACTTCTTTCTCTAGCAAGACTCAAATTAAGAATGTTCTTGAATTTAAATGATGGTGCCTTCTCTCAAATGCATGGACGTTTGGAGGAAGACTGCTCTGCGAAAATGGGCAATGCTATAATTTGTGCAGGCCAAGCCTGGTAGCATAATTGTAAAAGTTAAGACAGATTGTGCCTGACAGATAAAAACAGATTGTAGTTTAGAGCTTAAAAGTTCTCTGGTGACTTTTGGGGAGACTAAAAATTGTCAACACAATTTCAAGGCAGGACTTTATTCCCATCTGTGCTCTTTGTACTTTCATGGGCTCCATGCAACTCAACCGTTACAATTACAATTATTTTCAGGTGGAATAACATTGGCTGAACTGGAAACTCCAATCCCAAGAACACACACAAAGGACACGTTTGAAATATAGGCTACATCATGTTTTTATTTAGTTTATTTATTTTTGGTCAGGATTTCTTTCTCCTCATGTAGGTAAAAAAGGTTACCTTGCAAGAAAGAATTGCCATTTTTAAGAAAGAATGAATAAAAGCCATAGGGCAATGTAAAATCTATAATGATTCAAATGTGGCCTGAAATGCTTGATACATTTTCTGTAAGCTTCTGTGCACCAGTTTCTAGATTGTTTGATATAATTGCTGTGCCTGTCTTTTTCACAGAACTACAAGACAGTTTCGAATGTTTGTAATTTCCTTTGTACTATAACTTGCTTTTTGATTGGTTTCCAGAGGAGTTATGTTGACAAGATTATATAGCCAAAAATGAAGACAGGCTGTCCTTTGACACTTTCTTTTTATGATGTAAAAAATATTTGTATGACTTGTAAAGAAAATACCTCCATGGAGTAGAGTAAGAAATGCAAACTCATGTGTTGAATGTATCTGAAAGTGGGTTACTGAAAATTGGGAGGCTCCCAAAACTCACAAGTAATCTTAAAGAATAAGAGGATTGTAATTATTCAATCTTTAAGGGGTCCCCTCAGAGAGAGATGTGAAGAATCTGGACCAAATATCTGTAAACCCAAGGATTATCAGACAAGTTCTCAGAAACAATATATGGGAATGGATTAAGTCACTACCCTTGATACCCTACTGGTATTAAATGTGAATTATCAGACACATTTGTTTTTACAATAATAGAAATTGTCAAAAGCAAAGGGCTTTATCTACAGAGACTCTAATTGTGACCATAATGCAGCTTTGGTCATGTTCATGAAAACAAATTACCAGTCCGTAATAAGTTATGGATGTATATTTAATGTTTGCCAACTGTGTTTTAATTTAAAACAGATTACAGCAGAATTGCTTGACCAATCAAAGACGCCCCCAAATATAGTTTGACAATTGCATGTTTTGATTGCATTAAAACCCACCTCATGATCTCCTAACAAAGGGACTCGTTGCCAGGCATAGAGTTTTCAATCTCATTAGTTGAGTCTGCTTCCATAACGACATTAAACACAATTATTACTTTTAGCTGATTAAACTGTATTGAACACGCAGAGGAGTGTGGGGGGGAGTGGCATTCGTTAGGGTATAGAAGCTGCCTGAAGGTAATAAAACTGAGCTCTCTGAAATGTTGCTACTTATCTGTGCTTTCAAAAACTTTCTAGTGAATGCTTTTCAATCTCCATGTAAATCTTCTTTTTAAGTCTTTAAACCAAAATAGCTTTATGGAGGTCCATCGAGTGTGTAATCTGAAGGCTTGATATCTTACTGATGTGAAAAAACAGCAGTATGATACAAATCTAAGCCTAAACTGTCAGTTACTTTCTTTTTTTTTACTACAGCTGTTGAAAATATTATATGCGCCAATAAATTGTGTTAAATTCTGGGTGGAAAAAATGTAAGCTACAGATTTGTAAGACCTTTTGCAGCTTGCTCGATAAAATGAAAATATTGTAAATTAAAACATAATAATAATAATAGATGGATCACAACGCTGCAAAATTCTAAATCTGATGGAATGGATTCCCAGTTTGTGGAATAAATGCAGTAAAACTATATGACTTTTCTCTAGAAAAGCTTATTCACTTTCTGATACCACAGATGAGTGCATCAGAGCCAAATTGAAATGTACATTTGGAAGCTCAATCCTAATATCTTATGCAAAGTCCTTGATTGGTTCATTTCATTGATTTAGGAGAGTATCCTCAGGGTGTACTTTACAGCTTAATGGTTTACAAATATACTACCATGTTTCATGTTTGCCCTTGATAGTAATACTGTGTTTTTAGTCTCTGGAGATGATGAGATCTTCACACATAGTCAAGTGGAACTTCAATCACCTGCACACCACCGTGTCCTGCAACATCTGAGGGTTACACCCCCTTCCCAGAGAAACATCTGTGCATTTTTGAAGAGTGGGATATTCTTGATAAGGCAAGTTAGAATTTCACAGGCTTTTAACTGAGGCATTATTGAACAATTCATGCATTAATAATGAATTATTTATTTAAGTTTAGTTTATAATATAGGATTTGGAGACCAGACCATAAATGTGCTCTCCTAATTATTTTCTACATTTAAAATGGAATATTAATCCGGGTCTTGCATATGTATAAGTAATCAGTCAAACACCAAAATACTGAATGGTATAGCTTGGTTTAAATTAGTTTTTACTTAAAATTGAATACATACAACAATATCTTCTGCAAGTAATTAATTATATGACACAGATATATAAAGAGTATATGCTCTTCTGTTTAATATATTATCAGAAAATGACATGCTTGGAAAGGAACAGTTAATATTTAGGCCAGTGTACAACTGTGCCATTGGGAATAACTTAGACCTGCACATAGTTTCTGCCAACAAGAATGGAGTAAAAAGCATAGAAAGATCCTACAAAACCAGGATAAGTCTTTTCTGCAGGTTGGGGCAATTATGTAGGTCAACGAAGCCGACCCCTTTTTGAAAGTCTGCACTTGACAGAAACAATTAAATTAAGCTGCCCTTGTTTCCTTATTTCACCAGATCACTCTGCGGACAATTCCTCCTTGCAGAAGCCTATCTGCAGTCTTCCCTGTGACATGTTGTGGTGATGTAATTGCAATGGGCTTGGCGTTTGAAGTCATGTATGTAGCGAGAAGAGAATAGATGAGGCATGCACTTCCTCAATTGTTTTCTCTCTTTGGGGATTGTTCTTGAATACTGATGAATCATCCCACACTGACAGGTATGAACATTAATTGGACAACAATTTAAGACTAAGGGACTTTTCTGGTGCCCCTAAAAGCTCAAATGCAATGTGACATTTAGAGTTATCAAGGCGTGCACTGTACAGGAACAAGAAATCCAATCGGAAGCAGCACAGATCTATGAGGTGCACCAGCACAGTAGGAGTACAGGTCGGTCCCTGGTGGGTTTAGCCAAAGCAGAAGGTTATAAAGATTTGATTAAATCTATGGCAAGGAATTTCAGCGCATGCACACACACACACACCTGCATTATTAAACCTTCATATGTGGAGGGCAGACATATTTAGCCTAATCTCTACTTTCCCCCCCTATTTATGGTTCCATTTTAAGCAGGCAAATATCCAGGGTTGTTTCCATTATTTACAACATTGCAGTTAAGAGAACTGACTTTACTAGGTGGGGAAGACTGATGATGCTGACCCTTTGTTTGTTTGTTTTTTATCAAGAGGCTTAATATTGGACCTGAAATAAATCTCTCATCATTATTTCTCATAATTCCAAGCTTAGATACCCTGTGAAGTTAAGAAATTACAATGTTATCGATCAAGTATTGATTCTATAGGAATTGAGTCCTGCGATGTACATTTATACTGTTCCTTTTATCCCAAAGTAGGTTATATATGTATCTGCAGCTATGCTATGAGGGAGGGTTGTTAACATGTTGAGACAACTTACGAGTCAAAGGAGCAGTATGCACATTGTTTGAATACATACATGTTCCCATATGTACAGTTAATTACAGAAAAAAGAAACAACATTGTCATTAGAGGCAGATCTCTTTAAACAGCTTAGCACATGGAATTGTCTGAAGGGTAAATCTTTTTTATTTTTGGTTGCTCCCAAGGGAACCCTGCAAATATTATAAGGACACTTGCATATGGTGTGGTCAGGGATTAATTAACTGCTCCCCACTCCAGTGACAAGAAGTCAGAGCACTCTCTCTTTACTTCTGTGAATTCCTCTGTCCTTGAGAACGCCTGACTCCCCTGTCACATGATGGTAGACTTGAAGGTTGAGGTCTACCTGTCTGAAAAGAGAAAGGACAATGTGACATAGCTGGCATGTTAGTTATATAAAAAGTGTGTCATAGAATTTTTTTTTTATTTTATTTTAACTTATTTTAGTGTCTGTTATTCCAATGCGACACCAGAAGCCTTAAAAGGAAACTAATGGCAGCTTTGGTTGCACAATAATTGTTGCCATGCAGTGATCAGATGTGTTTATAGTTAGGACCTGTAAGAACATGTTTTTGTTTTTCCATCAATGTTCTTGGCAGCATTTGGCTAGTGTAAGCTCCTCTTTAATTGCATCCATTGTTCTGTGTTTAAAGGGTAACAGCAATTTCACCATAAGTATTGCTCAGATTATCCTGTAAACAGACAGATGTTTGACGTTCGGTTGCCAAACATATTATGATTTCCACAGGTTTATGCTTGGTTTCATGCATTTCAAAGGCACTTCATGAAAGCAGGAAACATCCAACACAAACGCTATTGATACTTTTTATTCTGCCATTGAATCATATAATTAATTGGATAATGGCAGGCTAGCCTGAGCTGCACTGTATGCCAAATGTGACTTGCCACATTGATTGAAGCTCATTCATCCTAAAAAATGCAGAGCTTCCAACTTCTCCCCTGTTATTAAATAATGTAGTGATTATTCTGGGGACTTTGGATAAGATTTGAAAGGTAAAAAACTTGCAAATTTGCTCATTTGTATGGGTGTGGGTGTACTTGAATCACAGTGGGAAGTCAATCTTTAAATATCTGATTAAACAAAAATGCTTCAATCATGAACTGAATAATACGAAATGTACAAACTGGGCATTCAGCCAGCCAGCTCCTGATAGCCTCTTCAGGCTTTTGTGTGCTGAACGATCACCAGACACAAATCTAAAACACAGTCTGCACAATACGCAACATGGTAAACACCAAGGCACTTTGTTGGTCAGCTCATTGAATAAACAGCAAGTCCCTGCTGTGGTTTTATGTGCTTGTAAATCTTCCTTTTCAAGAAATCGGCAATGAAGAACCAAGGATAGTGGGCATCTGTGTCTTACCTGGACCCCAAAAAGTAATCCACTACATGTTGTAAACTCTAAATCAATCACTTTATTAAATCTATGTGTCTCGTTCAGCTACTCTCTCTAGATTTTTCTCTTTCATTAATGGAAGACGCAAATCAAACTGAGAAATATAACCAGTTTGATGATTAAGGATGGGTTTGACATTGATGGCTATTTGATTGTATTCGAGATATCTGTTAAGTGCACAGTACAGCTTGGTGTCATATTCTTACATAAGCTCTGTTCAGAAGTGAATGTAAAGAATGTAGGGTCCAGCGTTGAAGCATGCTCGATCATACCGTTCAGCCAAATACCAGATCGAACCTAAAAATAGCCCACTGTGACAGAGCGATTCATCTTTCCGTGGTACATTTGTGCGCTGCGCTGCAAACATTACATTTGGATCTATGGGTCAGTCCAATATTGGGTAAGACTAGCTTATAGTTAACAAGCCCTTTGGGGGGGAAAAAAAGCAAACATCGATTAAGTGAAGGCTGGAGTTGCCATGGGTCATTACATACTGTTCGATAAATATGTAGGGAAACAGATTTGACAGTGACCTGGAACTTCACCAAAGCCGGTGCTGATATCACAGACAAATTAGATAGATCTTTGTCTATGACAACAATAAGCTGTTTGGTCTACTGTAAAGCACTCATTCTTCTACTTCTTCTTGCAAAGTTAACAAACATTAGTCTATAGCCTTTCACAGCACGGGAATGCTTTCAAAGATTCACTCAGTGTCTGAAACCCGGTTGTGTCAATGAGTCTTTACACAGCAAGCAAGGTTGCATTGTCAATACAAAAGCAGCATGTAAATATAAAACCGTCTAAAAGTGTTTTAATTATAACTGTTAAATACCACAAATCCACATAATAAAAATATATTCCGATCATCTACAACAAATCTGTCATTTTAAACCATATTGATTTCAGAGCAACAGAACGAGTTGTTTTTCAGAGGAAAGGATAAATCCGTGCCTTTCAGCGCAATGCATCTCAACAACAGCCCTTCCTCAGAGAAATGTCTTTCTCAATTTAGTCTCGGATCAGCTAAAGACAACGTGTGGTTAATTCAGACATGTCCTCGATATCCTCTCAACAGGGATGGCGCATCGGAGATGTAGTGAAAACACAGGTCAGACAGGTTGCCGGCTGTTAGAGGCCACTAGTCAAGCTGGGCGTAATTCTAATGGAGTTGTAAATGCTGATTACGGGATGGTAGAGTAATTTATGTGATCAGTTCAACCCAAGTAGTGTCTTCTGACAAGGACAAGGGAGAAAAAAAACTCCAGGATCCCAAGGTACAAACAGGACCGACAGCACGTCTCACAGTGGAATTGATGCTGTTGGATGCCGGGGATAGACTCAGTAGAGAACAAGCAATCGGGATGCTCCCTTCATGAGAGATCCCTGTTCAAATATAAAGGCCTTCACACCCCTGGACTCAATCTGCACTGACATCCATGGTGGGATTTCAACCGGTGGTCACATGGCAGGTCGGTTTCGACTGACAGTAAATATGTCTTGCCACAGTCATCTTCTGCACATTCAATACAACATCCATAAATGAAGGGGAACTAAATTACCCACACACTATTGAAACATGCTTTTTTTATATTCTTTTTTTATAACTGGTATATATAATTTTATTACTGGTATATACACTCACCTAAAGGATTATTAGGAACACCTGTTCAATTTCTCATTAATGCAATTATCTAACCAACCAATCACATGGCAGTTGCTTCAATGCATTTAGGGGTGTGGTCCTGGTCAAGACAATCTCCTGAACTCCAAACTGAATGTCTGAATGGGAAAGAAAGGTGATTTAAGCAATTTTGAGCGTGGCATGGTTGTTGGTGCCAGACGGGCCGGTCTGAGTATTTCACAATCTGCTCAGTTACTGGGATTTTCACGCACAACCATTTCTAGGGTTTACAAAGAATGGTGTGAAAAGGGAAAAACATCCAGTATGCGGCAGTCCTGTGGGCGAAAATGCCTTGTTGATGCTAGAGGTCAGAGGAGAATGGGCCGACTGATTCAAGCTGATAGAAGAGCAACTTTGATTGAAATAACCACTCATTACAACAGAGGTATGCAGCAAAGCATTTGTACAACACGTACAACCTTGAGGCGGATGGGCTACAACAGCAGACGACCCCACCGGGTACCACTCATCTCCACTACAAATAGGAAAAAGAGGCTACAATTTGCACAAGCTCACCAAAATTGGACAGTTGAAGACTGGAAAAATGTTGCCTGGTCTGATGAGTCTCGATTTCTGTTGAGACATTCAGATGGTAGAGTCAGAATTTGGCGTAAACAGAATGAGAACATGGATCCATCATGCCTTGTTACCACTGTGCAGGCTGGTGGTGGTGGTGTAATGGTGTGGGGGATGTTTTCTTGGCACACTTTAGGCCCCTTAGTGCCAATTGGGCATCGTTTAAATGCCACGGCCTACCTGAGCATTGTTTCTGACCGTGTCCATCCCTTTATGACCACCATGTACCCATCCTCTGATGGCTACTTCCAGCAGGATAATGCACCATGTCACAAAGGTCGAATCATTTCAAATTGGTTTCTTGAACATGACAATGAGTTCACTGTACTAAACTGGCCCCCACAGTCACCAGATCTCAACCCAATAGAGCATCTTTGGGATGTGGTGGAACGGGAGCTTCGTGCCCTGGATGTGCATCCCACAAATCTCCATCAACTGCAAGATGCTATCCTATCAATATGGGCCAACATTTCTAAAGAATGCTTTCAGCACCTTGTTGAATCAATGCCACGTAGAATTAAGGCAGTTCTGAAGGCGAAAGGGGGTCAAACACAGTATTAGTATGGTGTTCCTAATAATCCTTTAGGTGAGTGTATATATATATATATACTTTTTATTAACTGGTATATATTAAAAAGTCTTTATTTCTTGAAGAAGAGAGAGAGAAATGTATAAATTAAAACATTATTTCCTTGTAAGATGGTAAAATATGGTTAAGTACTGCCCTTTCCATATACATGCCTTAAGGTGTGATTTAAAAATGGTGTAAGGTCAGTTTCAGCTAATCTGACAGAGCCCTGCAGGGAGAAGCGGACACTTGGGGCATGATAATGACGGTGATAAAAACCCCTTCATGCTCGGCGTCCTCAGGGGGTTACGGTAGGTCTGCATTTTGTCAACACCACATTTAAGCAGAAACATAGATGCATTAGGACAGGAAGTGGTTTCATGTTCCTCGCTTTGCTCACCTCCTGCTACACCAAGATAGGAAAGTCTGTGTGCTTGCATGCTTCTCATATCATAAGGTTTTACTGTTGATCTGCACTATACTTTCTCAATCCATTTCTCATTTGTGGCACCAGGGAAAAGATTGGAAGACTGCAATTCTTGTCTTTAACAACTTACTACGTCATCCTTTCTAATGTGTACAGAAGAGCTCATCAGCTAACAGTAATGTAGCTAACAAGGATTGTCACTCTCCTCTTCCAGTAGACTGCATTTCATCCAATGGTTCTGACCTTTGCTCCCACTCCTCTCCCATCTCTGTCTGTGTTCATTGCTTCTTCTGAATTTGAACACTAATACAAAACATGCATCATGAAATGAGAGCTTTAAAACATATATATATATATATATATATATATATATATATATATATTAAGGAATAAGGTGTTTAAACATTTAGTGCTATTCATTTAAGGGTAATCAATGAATGTGTAGGCATGATTCTGACATTTAACTACATTGCTGTATTCAATATCAGTGATAAATAGTTGTATGCTTTCGCTGATGGTCAACAGGAAACTAATAGCCTTCATTTCCTCCCAGACCCAATAGGACCTCAATTATTTTTAATTGCTTATGCACATGTGTGACACCGTGTGTGGTTGGACATGGTGTCTGAGCTCTAAAGGCAGGGCTCAGGACACAAAAGAGTGAATTTATTTATACACAGTGTGCGGGTGCTCAAATAAACAGATTCAGCAAACAATCAAGTCCGTAATCGAAATCCAAGTTCCAGTTCTAATCCAAAGTCCATACTGTCACCATCTCTCTGTCTCTCTCATTTCACTCCATCCACTCTCCATAACAGGAAACTTGTTAATTCCTGTTTTATTGAGGGGGGGGGAGCCAGTCACAGAGGGAACAGCTCTTCAGGAATTTTCCTCCCCCGAGGTCCAGGAAGGTGAAGTCCCACTCTGAACGGTGTAACCATTTAAAATCTAAGTAGGAGGTTTCTAAACATTTTAAAAACAGCACCTGAAAGAGACATCAGACAGACCTCAGCCGTGAAGACTTATCCCGTGTACAAATACAAGCTGACATCTTGAAGGAAGTTGATTAGATGTGTATGTTTATAAACTAGTCCAGGTTGGCAAAATAAACAGAACATTTAGAAACCCTGGATAATGTATGACGCTATAACCTTGCTATATGCTGTACAGGAAACCAGACTTCTAGTTGGTCCATCTGCAGATATTAATATATTTCTAAGCAGACCTAAGCATGAATATTTAATTGACTTAATTAATGAGGAAGGCGCCTGATGATAAAAAGTCCTCCTTTTTAGCAGAGGAGATATAATTAAAGATATCAATAACTATTTGCAGGTCCCTTTGATAATTAAATTTAACTTGAGCAGTAACTGACAAAACAGATATCAAAATCTATAGGATCAATGCACAGCTGACCTTATAAGCATCTTTAAAATCCCAAAGCTTCTTAGCAACTATTTACAGCTAAAACTCTCTCCAGAAGAACTGAACTGCACAGCTATCTTAGCCCATGATCCTACAAAATATTTCAAAGCCTGCTATTCCCAATTTGACATTTGTAGCCTGTCTGGGGTTGTAGACTGATCATGTCAGATCTTATGAGCTGAGCAAGACAGGGGCTGGTTTGTACTTTGAAGGGAGACTTCTGAGGAAAGATCAAGACTTTGCTGCAAATAGTGTTTGAGCAAGTGTTTCATTTGGACAACAACATGCAAACCAGTGGCAGGTGATGGGATACTGGTGCTTGGGCTGTGGTAGGTGTGTTGTCTTTCTGTAGAGATGTTAAACAACAAACACTTTCCATATGTTTCACATTTAATGGTTTTCATAAACCAAGGGGACAACACCCCGACAAAACAGCCAATATGATACTGAAGAAAAACTTTGTGTTGAACAATCAAAAAAGACAGTCTTACATCTGCACCACTTCAATGTCTGTCATACAATTTGAATAGGTCCAAGTGCACCTGATGTATTCCGACTCAATTTAGATTTAGAAATAGTGTGGTCTACCTGCCCTTAAATGCAAATACACAGACCCCTTCCAGCCTAAACTCCTACGAGAGACTTGCTGCGGGTGTGTGTCATGTCGGTGCGGTGTAATCCTTGGTTATAATGAAAAACCCTGGATAGATGTTCTATTTCTCATTTAAGTGATACTCAGTTCTGAAAGCCTTGCACTATTGTGGAAAATATTTGTATTATCTTTATGAAAAGATCATTGGATTGCCCGTATCTGTATTAAAATTGCTGAACTGGTAAGAAATATGCCAGCGATGTTTCTGGATGACTCAGCATGTACATAAGAACAGGAGAAATATAAAACGATGAATTGAATAAGGTAATGCATTGAGCAGGGTTTTTTTTTCAATCTAAATAAAATATATACTTTATATGTTTTTCCCCTTTTACTGAATGCCTTGCATTTGTCAGACAACACTGAGCAATTTCTTCCTTTCCTTAGCACAAAGAAGTCATCTGTATGCCCAAGTGTAACTCCCTATTTAAGATGAAGTCTATTCAGGTTGAGCAGCTATGATGAGATCTCTGAAGTGCGTTGTTCTTAATGAGACGGAAAGCTCACGATTCCAATCCGAATTGAAATGTGGCCCCGCCAGTGAGCCCAACTAAACGCTGCCTTTCATTAAAACAATGGCTGAACTGCATTAACAAATATATTTTCCTTTGAATGTGCTGAGGGCTGGAGAAAAATGGCTCACTGGCGTTTGATTTATCATGGGGAAAACAGGAATTGAGCTCAACCCTCACTATTACACTGGCACGACATCAAAAACACTTGTAAAAAAGAGAAGGGAAATCCCTGTGGAGTTGGATTGCAGCTAAGCTTCACACGTATGAAGGCTTCTGTAAATGACTCTCAGGATCCAGTTGCGCTAGGGTCTTCCCTTTAAGGAGTGGCAAGAAATGCTGGAAAATCACCTGTTTCTAAGAACAGATCGAGTCCCACACAAATGTGTGATCGTGTGGCGTTACCGTGGTGCTTCCCAATCAACACCGGCATATTTCTTCTGGATGCCACTGGTACAACTGTCAAGAGTCATCACCTTTTCCATTTAATCACAGTAGAGAAAGCCATACTCCCCTTCATTGAGCATCGCTACTGCTCTCCTGTCCTGCTGTCAAGTCAAGTTTGTCAGGACTGTGCTTTATGAGGGGGGTGTAGTAGTCTGGGAAGGAATCCACTGCACTGGGTGAGAATGATGGCCGACTGGAGCAAAGACATTGTGTGAGCTTCTTCAGGAGGAAGATAATCTACACAAGTATAGTCTACATAAACGTATCTGTGCATGCACATAAATGCAACATATACGAGACCTAGAGTGGGAGATGTATATGTGTGTGTATCATTGCACACAATGGCTTCAAACAAAGAATAACAATATGTGAAATAAATTGCAAATCCACATAATATTGACATTTTAACTTAATGGCTTGGACAGATGTTTAGGAAATGTTATGACTATCAAAGTTCTGGTTTTCACAGACTGAATAAAGGCATAAAATGTGCTGTGTGTGTATCATAGTAATGTGCTGAGCATATGTGACCCACTTCTATGCTATGGCTGTTTGCTTTCTCGGTTGGTCGTTTCTGTTTTGTGTGGTCTGAATTTGTAAGCATCTATGTACGAACTGAACTGTGTCACTTAAATGGTACATCGAAAGTGATGATGTGCGACTTTTGAGCGATCCATTTCGACACTGTCAACAGATTTCAGCTCTTAAAAGAATCATATCATATTTTTAGTGCTAATACATGCAACCTAAATATATATTTAAGTTGGTGTGAAAGAATAAGTAGCACTGTCTAAAACTGCATCTGTTTGTGCTGTTGTTCAGCAATCCTCAGATAGATTTATATTTTTCTAATTAATTCTTCTAATTTATCAGAGATGAAAATTCTACCATCTGCAGTAGCCCAGCAGGCAACTGATGATTGTGACTTTATAAGAAACAAAACACACACACACACACACACACACACACACACACACAAACTAAATATTAAATAAAAGAGAAACATTTTCCTTAAGGCTGACATTCCCTTTTTCCCACTTCACTGCATTCCCCATGTTTTCGGTTTTATTTTAAGACTCCTCTGCAGCAATGTAGCTTTTTTTGTTGTTATCTTGCTATATGGAGGTACAAGGTCATCAAAAATGTAATGTCTTTTGTTGCAAAAGATGAGCAAGGAGATCGTCTCAATTTGGACTCTCTCTCTCTCTCTCTCTCTTTTTCTCCCATGTGGCACATTTTACTTTGCATGTAAGTGCTGCATATGTATTAAGGTCATCTGCCCACTTGGTTTAATATTTATCTCCTTTTGTCTGTCAGAAACTGTTCTTGATTTCTTTTTGCTTTGGTAAACCTAGTAAGCGTCAATGCTGGCTGGGGTCCTTGGGGCTTCTCACGAGTGTTTTCACCACCAAAGCAGTGATCATCTATGTGTAGCTTATTTGTTTGGCACAATTAGAGTGGGAGTAAAAAAGAAATCGGGATTATGAGCAACAGACAAAGTTCAACTGTGACATTGGTCTTTACTTTTGCATTTTAAAAAATGAATAATGTTCCGGTTATATTAATTCAGACAGGCGTGCTCGTCAATTTTTGGTTTTAAAGCTTCATAAAAAAAAAAAGAAATGTTTGCATTTTAGTATGAATCTTTTTGTAATTTGTAATTGTAGTTTATTTGAAACTTGGTTGTTATCTGTGATGCATCCTTTGTGGTACTAATGCTACAAAGATGCTTTAAACTCATGGGAATTTCCTGTTACAAGTAAATGGCTTTAGAAGGAAGAATTCTCACATTTATTCTACTTTCTAAATCTCTCAGAGCCATTGAAACATGCCATTCAACCAGCACAGTTTTTATTTCACCATTTTAATAGGCAGTATGAAGACTTTGATTGTGTGGGCTGCTCCTGGGCTCTGTGGGGTGGTTGCAGTGGAAGGCAGATCTATGCTCTTGCTCTGCTGTCACATACTGTTGCCTACTCTATAATGATATATAACAATAGGTTGCAACCCACTAGTTAAAGCAGGCAGGGGTGGGGGCGGAGTTTTGTCTGAGTGACAATATACAGAGGCCAATAGGCAGCTTTGTTAGTCAAAGACTTCATGAGTTCCCCATGGTAAGGCGCTATGTCCTATCCCCCTTTGGGTAGTTTTCTCGATTTGATAACACATTCATTATTTATATACATTATATACACACACACATACATATACAGTGAGGGAAAAAAGTATTTGATCCCCTGCTGATTTTGTATGTTTGCCCACTGACAAAGAAATGGTCAGTCTATAATTTTAATGGTAGATGTATTTTAACAGTGAGAGACAGAATAACAACAAAAAAATCCAGAAAAACGCATTTCAAAAAAGTTATAAATTGATTTGCATGTTAATGAGGGAAATAAGTATTTGACCCCTTCGACTTAGTACTTGGTGGCAAAACCCTTGTTGGCAATCACAGTGGTTAGACGTTTCTTGTAGTTGGCCACCAGGTTTGCACACGTCTCTGGAGGGATTTTGTCCCACTCCTCTTTGCAGATCCTCTCCAAGTCATTAGGCTGACGTTTGGCAACTCGAACCTTCAGCTCCCTCCACAGATTTTCTATGGGATTAAGGTCTGGAGACTGGCTAGGCCACTCCAGGACCTTAATGTGCTTCTTCTTGAGCCACTCCTTTGTTGCCTTGGCTGTGTGTTTTGGGTCATTGTCATGCTGGAATACCCATCCACGACCCATTTTCAATACCCTGGCTGAGGGAAGGAGGTTCTCACCCGAGATTTGACGGTACATGGCCCCGTCCATCGTCCCTTTGATGCGGTGCAGTTGTCCTGTCCCCTTAGCAGAAAAACACCCCCAAAGCATAATGTTTCCTCCTCCATGTTTGACGGTGGGGATGGTGTTCTTGGGGTCATTCCTCCTCCTCCAAAGTTGATGCCAAAGAGCTCGATTTTGGCCACAACACTTTCACCCAGTTCTCCTCTGAATCATTCAGATGTTCATTGGCAAACTTCAGACGGGCCTGTACATGTGCTTTCTTGAGCAGGGGGACCTTGCAGCCGCTGCAGGATTTCAGTCCTTCATGGCGTAGTGTGTTACCAATAGTTTTCTTGGTGACTATGGTCCCAGCTGCCTTGAGATCATTTACAAGATCCTCCCGTGTAGTTCTGGGCTGATTCCTCACCGTTCTCATGATCATTGAAACTCCACGAGGTGAGATCTTGCATGGAGCCCCAGACCGAGGGAGACTGACAGTTATTTTGTGTTTCTTCCATTTGCGAATAATCGCACCAACTGTTGTCACCTTCTCACCAAGCTGCTTGGCGATGGTCTTGTAGCCCATTCCAGCCTTGTGTAGGTCTACAATCTTGTCCCTGACATCCTTGGACAGCTCTTTGGTCTTGGCCATGGTGGAGAGTTTGGAATCTGATTGATTGATTGCTTCTGTGGACAGGTGTCTTTTATACAGGTAACGAGCTGAGATTAGGAGCACTCCCTTTAAGAGAGTGCTCCTAATCTCAGCTCGTTACCTGTATAAAAGACACCTGGGAGCCAGAAATCTTGTTGATTGATAGGGGATCAAATACTTATTTCCCTCATTAACATGCAAATCAATTTATAACTTTTTTGAAATGCGTTTTTCTGGATTTTTTTGTTGTTATTCTGTCTCTCACTGTTAAAATACACCTACCATTACAATTATAGACTGATAATTTCTTTGTCAGTGGGCAAACGAACAAAATCAGCAGGGGATCAAATACTTTTTTCCCTCACTGTACATACACAGGGCTGGCAGCCGGTGCTGGGAATTAAACTATATATTCTGACTGCCACTTTCCTCGTGTCTTAACTAAGTTCAGTAAACTAGAATCTTTTACAGTTTTCCCAGGGCCAAATCAGTGTTTAAATAAATACATTTAGGTCAATTAACCATATTCATTAAATTAAATTAATCATAGATTGGCATTGTTTTCAACGAAGGGGCTGAATATTGAAACTGCACATATTGATATCTATAAGGTTACAGATGCATCTTGTAGCTCCGGGTCTCTCGGGTCTTAATACTTATGGTTCTGTCTTGCTGAGGGATTAGGAATGTCACATTAACATAATTTTAACTGTACACACTGGATATCCTGATTAAATTGGATTAAAATGGGAAGTATTGCATATTAATGTGATAGTGCTGTTTTGTCATATATAGGCTGAAGCATCTGTCAACCTCGAGCAACACTGAAATCTGCAGCCAGTCAACGAGGTCAAAATGAAGATGGCTGAAGGAAAGCGAAAAAGTAAGTTCAAGTGAAATTGTTTGAGCACAAAATGTATTTTCTTCAAACATCATGTCCGACGGCAAAAAAATACCAAAATAATTTTCACACATCTGTTGCCAATAAAAAGTTATGAGAGTGAAGTGCAGTGTCCTTGAGGTAATAAACTATCCTATATAACAATTTGCCATCTGTGTTCAACAGTTCCCATTCTATGAAAACTACTAATGTTGTTATCAGACAGAAATCAAAACATATTTAAAGTCAATCATCTCCGAGGATGTATTGCATGATTACAGTTCCAGTTCTTGGGGGGAAAAAAGTCCAATTTGTAGCAATAGATGCAAGTGATAGTGTTTTTTACTTCTTTATTTTCACATACTGTATACATTTTAAGATGTGTACAGAGGTTAGAAATGAATACATTGGAAATTAATGAATCAACAATATAGTGAACAGATGTGATTTAAAAGCGGGAATGGCAGTCCTTATCCCGATTACGTGTTAAAACCATTTCTGCAATTGATGAAGTGGAGTTAGTAGAAGATTAGTTTGATTTTAAAATTTTATTCCAACATTGTCTATATCTTGTAAAACAAGACACAAGAGGAACAAAACAGCCTACGCATTGGAAAACTCATGAAAATTCATAAGGATTCGAGCTAAGCCTACTCAGGATTACTAAAAATAGTGAAGAAAGTTCTATACGATGGAGGTTAAAAACTGTCTGATTTGTGTTGTTGACAGCATTCTGATGAGCATGGCATCCTGGCCTGTTCTTCGGACTTCCATTTATCATTCAGCGCTGTTTTGAAAATGGACTCCACTAGACCTCTGAAGGTGTGCTGTGGTATCTGGCACCAAGACGTTAGCAGCAGATCCTTTAAGTCCTGTAAGTTGCGAGGTGGGACCTCCATGGATCTGACTTGTTTGTCCAGCACATCCCACAGATGCTCGATTGGATTGCGATCTGGGGAATTTGGAGGCCAAGTCAAAACCTTGAACTCGTGATTCATCAGACCAGGCCACCTTCTTCCATTGCGCCGTGGTCCAGTTCTAATGCTCATGTGCCCATTGTAGGTGCTTTCGGCAGTGGACAGGGGTCAGCATGGGCACCCTGACTGGTCTGCGGCTACGCAGCCCCATACGCAACAAACTGCGATGCACTGTGTGTTCTGACACCTTTCTATCAGAACCAGCATTCACTTTTTCAGCAATTTGAGCTACAGTAGCTCGTTTGTTGGATCGGACCACACGGGCCAGCCTTCGCTCCCCACGTGCATCAATGAGCCTTGGCCGCCAATGACCCTGTCGCCGGTTCACCGCTTTTCCTTCCTTGGACCACTTTTGATAGGTACTGACCACTGCAGACCGGGAACACCCCACAAGAGCTGCAGTTTTGGAGATGCTCTGACCCAGTCGTCTAGCCATCACAATTTGGCCCTTGTCAAAGTCGCTCAGATCCTTACGTTTGCCTATTTTTCCTGCTTCTAACACATCAACTTTGAGGACAAAATGTTCACTTGCTGCCTAATATATCCCACCCACTGACAGGTGCCATGATAACCAGATTATCAGTGTTATTCACTTCACCTGTCAGTGGTTATAATGTTATGGCTGATCGGTGTAAATTCATAGAAAACTTTCAAAATTGCTGGTTAATGATATTCACTGGGATATTTTAAAACTGAAGTAGCTGGGTTATTATATATTTTTTTCTGATTGCATTATCTTAACTGCTATGCACGAGGAAGACTTGAATAAACTGGTAGCTGCCACACAGCTGTATGTCCTCTTATGTAACTGTGTACATGATATTAACCCCACTGAAATGTAAAGGGTAAGCTGGAAGTCTGCACCTTTTGTGTCAGCCTCCAAAATATCTTTGATCTCAAAAAAATCCTGCTATGTAGGTTGCATAGGTGTTGTCATAAATTGAACTCCTCGCACATCAAACAACAGCCTAAGTTGTTTGGTTTGCAAAATAAATGGGTGTTCTTGCGATTGCTGATGACTATCACGTAAGCCCTGCTATATCTCCGATAAATTGAATTTACTCTGTGCTGCATTTATTAACTGCAAGGGTTTTATCACAGCCTGGCAGGCTGTTTGACCGTTTAAGCCACATTTCCACATATACTTTTTGAAACTTATCTCATTAAGCAGGTTTCAGGTAATTCAGCATCTTCATATCAAAATCCCATCTCTCAGTATTGGGCAGACATACTAAACAGCGGTGTTATTTTTTTTATCCCAGAAGTGGCAAGTCATGCTACAGTACATAAAAAATAAAAACAATGTGGAAAATAATGGGAAACGGTAAACCAGAAAGGTGAGGCAAAATGATTTAGCTTTTTCTCTTCAAATGTACCTCAGTCATGACCCACACACTCCCTCCTGCCAAACCTGGGCCTTGGCCAAGCAGGGCTGTACATTAGGATGTGTAGTGCTTGTGTGATGTGGCCCGAAGCCCACTAGGGAGCAATTGAATATCGTCAAACTCACTGCTCTTATGACCCTGAGCTTAATTCCAGCTGGGGCCTCTAGAGATAAATGAAAACTAGTGTAGCCCAATGCACCATCAAGTCCATTTGCATCACAAATATCATAATTGCACAGTAAATCTGGGCGCCGCACAGATTGATTCTGAACACCAGTCGGTTATGGGAAAGAAAAAAACAAAACAAAAAAAAAGACATGAAAAAGAAAAAAGGTGATATTGTTTAAAAAAATGTTTTCGAGCACTTCAAGGTATTACAAGCGCAATTGTCTGAATTAATTATTTTTCTTGTCATTTCAGTTTCTTTTTTCTCCTCAGCAGTTTTGTCCTCTGCCTTAATGAGCCAAAACATCAAAATTAAGAAATGCAATCTCCTTATAGCATAATTGTGTATGTGTCTGGTGACATTTACGAAGGTTACTTTATGCCTTTTGTAATGCTTTTCAATGCACAGCTATTAAACACACAACACCCGTCTCTTTATCAGATCCCATATGCCAGCTCCTGCTGCGGGGCGCCGGACTGTCAGGGTTGTTTACCGACACAAAGTCTAAACAGACTTCTGTTCTTTATAAGAGTAATAATTATAACAAAATACAGCTGCTGATGATGCATTTTAAAATAAAACTAAAATCTATACACATTACTCGGTTCATTTTGATATTTACCCTATTAGTCTTTTGTTATGTAATCATATCTGATGCATATAAATTCAGCTTGTGCTGCTATTCGTCCATTCCGCTGCATAATAAAATAATAAATTAGTAAATTTAGTAAAGCACACAAATCCAACCCGATTGTGTGTATTTCTGCTCCCAGTAGAAAGTGGTACTATTCCCTGTGAGGTAGCATATTGGGCTTAATTAGAGTGCATTAAGAAATGAGTGTTGAAAAAAATCACCAACAAGTAATTGCATATCTTTGCATTTGTTTTTCCACTCCTTCATCTGCAATATATTATAACAATGTGTTGTTTATTAATAACGAATTTGTAAAATCTCTGAATGTGTTCCAGCAATAGAATGCAATAGAATAAAAGTTAAAGCATGTGTTTAATTGTATACTTTATGTTTATTTCCCCCATTATCATTTGTAGGGCAGTAGAGGTGGTAACAGTCTCGGTTTTATGCTTTTATAAACATCTGTATTCTAAAAAAATAAATTAAAAAAATGTAGGTGAAGGTTAATATGCTGTGCGAGTATTGTTTGTATCAATACACAACAACAAAGCACACTGTGCTGAGACAATAAAATTGCTACCTGCGGCAATTGTGCTGCAGTGTCACAGCGTCACAGCTTGATGAGATGCCAGCCGGCTTCACTGGGGCTGGAAAGCAGATGTTCTGTGTGTTTAGTGCTGCCCCCTGGAGGCCAGTATAGGTGGTGCTTCGTCAAGACTGCTCTATTATGTCATCCTCTGTGTAAACGTACTCACTCACAGCACAGGGGAAGTACAGGCAGTTTGAGAGTCTTCATTTAACTGATAAGGAAGGAAGTTACCTTTTAAAATGCTGTTTCCCTATTTCATGACCTATGTATAATTGTATTTATTTATTTTAAACCTCGTGGGTTTTTATAAACTGCCATGGCCTTGCTGTGTACTGCAGATACTTGACTGGGCACACCTTGATGTAATTCCCCACTGATCTGTGACTGATCCATCAAATCAGCTTTCATTTTCCGTCGCTTCAGCCTGAACTTGATCCAAAATCGTCTGCCAGGTGAAGGGCCAATGCATTAGTCGAAGGCACTCAGTTAATTCACCGCGCCGCGCTCTGCATGCACTCTTTATGATTGCCGGCGGAGAGTTCGCCTTACCCCAGCACAATTTTATCCCCTCCACTTTCTTACCAAATTAATATTAATCTCCAAAGATCCAACCTGCCCAAAAAATGCCCCAGATCGCCAGAGGAACGAAAGCTGTTGCATTGCCTCTGAAAAGCTGAAGGATACTGGAAGGAAACGGTGCGATTAAAATAGTACAGTGCTGCATTTGGAGCCCATGAACCCTTGTTTTAGAGTGATTACTCAAAGCCCAGACTTTGACACAATGAGATCATTTCTGCTGCGAAGAAGGAATGCATTAAACATTCTAGGCCAGCAGCTTTGGGAACAAACACCAGATCATGTGCCTGCTTTATTGTGTAAAGGATTTGTGCCACTCGGAATTCCTCTCTGTAGGACTTGCGACTTTGTTCCACCACACAATGGGAAAAAGGTCAATGCGCAAGGAGGTGAGGAGAGTGTTACATGGAAACTGCTATACTGGGAGATTCTTATCCCTCCAGCTAACGTATGCAGACAGGGGTCCATGCAAACCAGAGGGAATGTAACGGAATAAGAGCGGTCTCTGGTTTGTAGTTCATAGTTCTTCTGACAAAGCCCTGGAAAAGGGCGGGATTTGAGTGCCGTCACAGGACGTTGTGGCTCTTGCAAGGGTGACGTGCTTACGGGGGAGGGGGAGCAAACCTGTGATGTAGAAAGTAGCACACAACAGGGGCTGCAAACGAGTGGGCATCCAGGGAGGATTTGTATCACGACACTGGAATGAAGAGACTGTCATATGCAAGTTGGTAAAGGCAGCTTGAGGGTTGGGTGTCAGTTTTTTTATCCCACCCCCACCACACAAAAAAAAACACACACACAGGCATACACGCATGCCCCTCCTCCAAACACGGCAACTGAAGTTACTGAAGTTGCATGTCAGCAGGCATGTTGTGCCTAAAGTCATATAACCATGATGATATGTTGCTTTGATGCACTTCTTCCTAACCTCGGGCTGCTTTGCATTTTGCAGCACACGAGCTGTTTAATTAACACAGTAACTATTGCAGTACATTGCAGCTGTCTTTATCAGCATAGTGTAAGCTCTTCTGTTTCAGTAGTAGGAGGAGTAGGAGCAGTAGTGTTTTACTGTCATTTTGTGATATTGTGCCTTTTTGCTGTGGAAAAAAAACAAATCCAGACATCAACTCAAGCTGTAATACTGCTCTTTTCCTATGATGTCATTGGCAGTTTTCACTGAGTTGCTTGGAAGAATACTATTCATCGTTGTCATCTTTTTCAGCCAGCGCCTGAGAAATGCTACATGCTGTTCTTTTCACCAGACACAGGATTTTCCATTTGAGTTGAATGGAATAAATGGAACAGAAGCACTTGGCCACAGTAAGAGGAAACGCAGAGATTTTCTCACAATCGTTCCTGTGGTGGCCGTAGAACAGTTGGATTTAAAATCACGCTCTTACCCCTGATAATTTCTGTTCTCATACCATCATCTCAGAGGGCAGGTCAAACCCCCATCCAAAAATACATCAAAAAACAAGGCCAGTCTATTTTATAAACTTGCTGTTCCATCCCACCCCCTCTTGGTCTAGATAAAGTTTTATATTCTTGATATGCTGCCTAATATCCCACTCCTGGCAAGTCCTATCTTTGTTAATCCATATCAATTAATCCTGTGTAGTGAAGATAAAAAGTAGGCATCTTGTAAAATTACAGTCTGTTTGCTTTACGTTTCCAAATATAGGTTGTGCTGTAGTTTAGTGCCATGATTGCAGAAACCATGGTAGAACATTCCTGGCTCAGTGGATAAGTAGGCCACTGTTTAAAGTACACTCACATCCCACCTACCTTATCAAGGTCAGCTACCTCTTGGAATTCGTTATACATCATTAAGTGTTTGCTGTATTTCAGTAGACTGAGTACCAACTACCTGGACTTTTGTGTAAATTTGCCTCAGATTCCAACTGTGTATGTACGTTCCCATAGGTTATATATTGGAAAGCATGTAGTTATAACAACATCAACGACTGCAAAATGCAATATGTAAAATGTGTATGTAAAATATATAATTACTGAGTATTTGTATTATATTTGTTATGATTTGCCAGATAAAATGGTACCGATAGATATCAGTCCATGTCTATCCAAAAGATAGTTTTATGCCCCACCCCACCCCAAAAATGTCTGTGAGCCTAAAACATTTTCCATTGGCATTTAAAATGGGGTTCTTTTCTTGTATTTATTTATTTTCACTTATTTATTTGTTGATGTAAAACATACACATGAATTCGCAACACATGCACATTCAAAAAGCAATGAGTAAATAAAAGCGGCTTATTCGAGCATTACATGAAAGACTCTGGGGGGGAATTTTCTCATTGCACCTGGGATTTGCTTCACCCAGCTGTGGGAAGTGTAAGATCTCCAGTTTCCTCTCAAGACTCCGCAGTGTTTTTAAACACGTGGGATCCAAATTGTAACATTACTAGGTAAAATGCCCAATTTTTTTTGACAACTCGGTGCCTCTTCCATGTTCTTGAATTGCCAAGTAGAAGAGTTTATCTATTTGATTTCTGCATCATAGATCATCACAGGCAGTGCAGCCACCTAAACACAATAAAATGAAGAGGAAAAAACGCATTAAGATGCATTCACTTCACATTTCCTTGCTCTTGCTTTCAGTGTGGTGTGCCTATAAGTATAAAAAAAATAATCTTTTAGGGTAATATGCACTCTGCTGGCTGTTACTTATAAAACTGTGGATTACATACAAATAAGAACCGAGTGAGCAACAGGTTTAAATTTGACCGTAACAGCTTCACAAAGGAACATGGGCTAAAGGTGCATAGACATGTTTTAAAGTCAGGGCACAGCGTATTAGCCAATTAATTACTTTGTTTACAAGTAGCCTTCAGAGGATGATGAATTATGAGGGGGAGCCGGATCGGATATTGTGCTTGGTGTGGGGCCAAATGCTGAGTAATGAACTTATCTACTTACCATCCATTGATTAATGCAAAGGGAGCTGAGCATGGTGTTTAACTGGAATAGACAGGGCACGTTGAAGAGATGTTGATGCTATGAGTGGGTGATACATCTCTGCTATCCCAGCCTCTTCCCGACTGCCCCATCAATCTGATTGAGCTGTAAAGGAATCCAAAACATAAAGGATGGGGCCGATAAACTTTTAATATGAGAACAATACAATGAACCCGAACCATTTCTCTCAGGGTTCAAGTGTGAAGTCAGAATCTCAGGAAGGAGGCCGACAGAAACAGATTGATGATGGTATGATGTTATCAACAATGATCTTGCATAGGCATGCTCATATTATAGTTCAATAATGGTGGGGGAAGAATAAATTAAGAAACACACACACACACACACACACACACACACACACACACACACACACACACACACATATGCACACAGGTCCCGTAAAGGCACACGTTTTCATGTCAATAAAAGCTTTCAAATGAATTGTGTGTCACGCTGACTTTCATTGGGTTCATTTTATGATCATCAGTCAGACCTCAGTATGAGTTCTTTTGCCTTTAAACTTCCACGTATTTTACTGATATATAGAAAGAAGTGAACTCTGGGATTGTGCTGTGAAACTAGTGTGCACTGTACTATTTATGGGAGTGTCAAGAGCTAATAGCTTCATCTGAGCAGGTCTCTGGACAAAACCTAAACCAGTGTTTACCAAGCCAATTCTTTTTGGAATCAGACTTGGGATCAGGACTGTGAAACAGTTGCACCCCTGGTGTCTTCTGGTTGTTGTGCTTCCCTGCCCACCCTTTCATTATTTTCATTATTCATGGTTTGAGTTTGAGCAAATGTGCCATTTATGGAAGAAAAAAATATTTAAGCACAAATTGCTGGTTATGCCTATTCTATGCTTATGCCTGCTTCTGGGAGGCAGCGCCCCACTTATGACCAACCGCTTATGAGCAAGCTCAGTTATGATTTAGGCTGGAATTTTAGCCAAGGTATGAGCTGCTCCTATTAATGCCATTTGGGGCGGCGAATTTAACATCCATATTAGTGTTTCCAGCCCGGGGACCCTGGGTTTGGCATTGGTATAAAACCAGGATTGAGCGCAACAGTGAACTCTTGTATACTTTCATGTATGTTTCATTCAGTGAGAAGATTGAAGCGGGAATGTTCATTCAGTAACCTGCCGGCAAAACTTACAATATAATTGAGCACTATTGCAAAATACAAGGTGTTCAAGAAAAATGTTTAGATCCAAGCTCAGTTTAGTTCTACTTCCTACAAGAAGTAAACGGCCAATCAGCCAAACAAGGTATTGCAAACAGCTGGGGGTTCTACAAGGTTGCTTCAGTATACAAATGATCAATACATAATGTGAATTAATAAATAATAATAATAATAATAATAATAATAATAATAATAATAATAATAATAATAATAATAATAATGCAGTTTGAATGGGTTTGTGTTTAATTTCAGCTCCACATAAAATACAGACACAAAAAAGGCGTTTATTATTTTACTTATTTAGTATTACCTCGTTGATATGGCCAGGGGTTCTAGTTTAATGAATAAAAAAGGGAAAATACTAAGATTGCAGGAATTCAGTCAACTAATACATTTTGTGTGTGTGACAGGATGAGGCGTGTGCCTACAAGGTACCATGGTGCACCCGCTGTGCTGAAAGCATTGTATAATCGCATTCGAGAGAGTGAGAGAAGCGCCATCAGAAAAGTTTAGAGTGAGCTTAATGTTTTTAATTTACTTATTTTTGTTTCGATATTACTTATTTTTCCTATTTATATGCCTATGAAATAATTTGTCATCAAGCCCAGGTGCCCCGGGGACCCCGGGTTTATTCATTTTAAACTCCAAAAACCCGGGCCTGGAATTTTCTCCCGGTTTTGTAAACACTAATCCATATATGCAGTTAGCACCTGGACAGACATGATGGCGGTGTACAAAATATTGCTATATTTATATTTATATGAACCATTTATATGAACCTCCATGCACTCCCCGCTGGAGAAAGGATAAGGAGGGGGTGGAAGAGAAACTAACGTAGATGAGTACACTGGTTAATGATCCCCCGTGTTGGCAACGTCCCCTGACCATGAATTTGACCCTGACTGTGTGAGAACTGGAGACTCCGGTAAAACTCACTTTTGGTTTATGGACTATGACTATTGTTTTGCATTTGCAATTTGGAACTGTTTTAGATGTTTAGAGAGGGATCTGATTACACTAGGAAGCCTAAACAAGGAGTTAGGATTTTTATCGAGAGCTAACACTGTCCTTCCCTGTGTTACAGTAAACGATGACCAAACAAGAAATGCCATTGAACGCCATGCTGACACTACAGCAAAGTCCGTTTGAACTGAGAACTGGGCTTTAAGATCAGGGCCCAGATCAGACATACAGCTCTGGAAAAAATTAAGAGACCGATTAACATTGATTTCTGAACTTGGAGTGGTCTCAATTGTTTTCCAGAGCTGTATATGACCATACATCAGCAAAACAGTGACACCAGGAAATTGTACAATCAGACATTGTGAAGAACATGGTTAGAGAAAAAGCCCTGGCTGTACTGGTACACAACACATAATGCGCTGTTTTGCTTTCCATGTCTGCTGTTTTGGAAAACTGCTTCAGAGGCGCCTTGACTGATCAAGGGGTGAGCGACATGAAGCACATCTCACAAAAGACTGAAAAGCATGAACACAGTGAAACCCACATGCAGAATGTGGTAACGCTAGCAATGTGGGGTAAAGTTAACGTAGCTACCCAACTGGATGAGGACTATAGAAATGCAATTCAAAAGAACAATGAAGAGGTAGGCAGGAACAGACACCTGGCAGTGTGTATCTGTTCATGGAGCCCAATTATTTATACACAAATACATTCACTGACGTCATGGTCAGTCCCATAGGCCCCTCCCTGCTTTGGTTAGTATCCTCTTTCTCAGATAACCAGGATTTGATGGGTTAAAGTAGATGGGTTAAAAGCAGAGGCTCATGTATTGAAAGGTAGAAAACCATTCCCTAGAAATTACATTCCTGTATCATTATAAATTATGCATCTTTCATAGTTTAGCAAGGGAGGGGGGAGGGGAGGAACATTAAACTAAAAATTAGACTGGAATTTGTGTAAAAAAATGGCAACTTCCTAAAATAAGCAGGTGGTAACCCGGCTAAAAACATCTTCAGGTTGTCTCCTTACATAATGCTAATTTAAATTAATGAGGCCTTCCTTGGATATTGAAGTCAGAAAGACACATGGGAGAGACAGAAAAGAGAACAGCAGAGTGCATCTGTTAAATCCCAGATGTAACTTAAAATGTTCATTAGCAGATCTCAGTATTTATTTTTTTGCTCATATTATTTAGCAAAACAGAGTCCTTAGGGTGTCATAGAATCTGATTAATTTTATGAATTTATATGTACTCATGTGGCATTTTGTTATTAACATTGTGTACTCCTATTCCTGTGTCCTTATTTATTTCCAAGTAAGGATCTCATCCCACCCTTTGCTTTTGTGATTTCTCCTCTGTTCATTTCACCTTTGAAACCCAGTGCTTCTGTTAACTGTTTTCATCAATCATAATCGAAAAACAAATTGTTCGATTGAAGCTCTCTGCAAGCCGAGGGGGGTTAGTGTCTTCCATCTGCTGGCTCTCTATCAAGCTTCCTTTTAAGGAACGACAAATAAGGGTAAATGTTCTATTTTTCCTTGTTGTGCAATGGACTGTTTTTTTATGGCTTGACATATAAGGTTGTGGACAGAATGAACAGATCTGAACATTGAAAATACAGCGACAACAGCTTTTCCACAGAAAGCAAGCTGGATGTCACTTCACCTTGTTTAAAAAGTGTCCCTAGCAGAAGATCTCTAGAAGCAGTGTTGTGACATCACGGCCACGCTCTTTACCTGGCGAACCCGGCAACTCTTCTCAGAAGCCTGTTCGCTGATATAACGTCAAATAAGTCACCAGTTCATTTGTTGTGTGTCTGTTACGAACTTCATTGGAGCATTATCTACAGCATTTTATATCATGGATGCAACATTTTGTTAATTTATCCATTATTGATAGATGACCCAGTAAGGTCTATGGACGGTAGTGGGATCCCTAGGTGGCAGAAAATGCTTTAACTTCAAAGGAATACAACGGGAAACGATCCATTATCATTTGAGTGAACTCTGAAAGCAACTGACCTATTTTGGTCCTGGTTATACCCAATTGATTATGCATTTTTGCAATGTAATATGGGCAATTCACTGCTCACATATTTGGCAGGCAATCCTTTCACTAGAAGTGTAAAAAGCAATTGATTATTGTAGGCTTTCTCCGGAAAGCATTTTAAAATCTAAATATGTGCTATCTGTAGTGTATTGTATCTCTGCAGTGCCACTAAGAGGCTTTTCACTTCTTTACTGTGAAACAATATCCTCTCTAAATTTAGTCTGAGGTCAACTCCCTAAAAATATGAACTGGATGATTGTTTTGGCCATTTGTCAGTGTTACCATTTAGCTATATGGCACAAGGAACATTTGTGATGCATCTATAATATTTTCTGAGAACTCCACATTGATTCCCAAAGGCATTGCCTCCCACAGCAGAGAAATATCATGATTTATTTTGTGTGCAATATATGTGTGACTGAGTGTATATATATATATATATATATATATATATATATATATATATATGTCTGTGTGTGTGTGTGTGTGTGCGTGCATGTGTGTGTGTATACATATACATATATATTCACACACACACTCACACACTTTTCATGTAAACCTTTTTTCTGTCTCTCTTTCAGTTGCCCTCATTTCTGTTTAGACATTTAAAAACAGCAAGAAAACAGCAGACAAAAAAAATCAGGCTTGAGGTTTTGGAAGGGGTGACATGAATAGAAGGACGTAATCTGGTAGAATTGCATTTTCAGTGACAGTTTGGAAATATTCATAGAAATGCTTTGACAATATCCCCTACGGATGATTTAATTTAATTTTGTGAAAGATACAGCTATGCTTATATGAGCTCCTTGGCGTAGGAGATGCCCTGACAAAATTCTTTGAAAAACCACAGCTTTGGTATCACATGTATTATAAATAGGAAACTTAACAGAATACAGTGAGGTAACCATTTGGGTTATTCATGGTACGGAGAAAAACAGCGTGTATATATACAGTATATATATATATATATATATATATATATGTTTAAGCTACAGTCAAAGAAAGTGTCAATGCTGCACATTCTAAATGAACTGTTCATTACAAATATGATTAAATATACTCTACATGTGTGGCTGGATAATATATTGCTACCTTGGATGTCTTTCACAGAATCTAGCAACCTTTTCATCGGTATAGATCTGCTAAATCTGAAGGGCAGATGAGGAATCTCCACTAAAACGAGAGAATGACAGTTAATTGAACCAAACAGTCACGTAGAGGACACCCCTGTGGATGGCACTCATTCACTCATGCAACAGGACATGCAAACTGACACTTGTTCAGAAAACCATTAATTAAGGCACAGTTATAACATAAGAGGTTCGGAATCAAATACATTGTGCGCACCGACGACACCCCCTTTGTGTATAAATAAACAAACGATGACATCTCCTCTTCATGGAGAGATACGCTAAGATGGAGATGCTCGCTGAAGATGAGAGGCAGCAATGCGGTAGGTGTTGTAGGCAGATTAAATACCTTTTAAACGTTAGCCTACTGGGAAATGCATTGCGCTACACAGAGGATGACAGGAATCAACAGGATTGCATGGGAACAATAGAACTGGAACACCGCAGGCAGACTGGGAATTGCAGGACAAAGAAGCGTAATAGTTATCTCTCGCAATGGACTTTGAGGCGATGGAGCTAAAAACAACATTTTCTCTATGGATTTGAAAGATATGTATATGGAGGCCTGTTATGTAAATCAGAATATACACCTTACCAATGTATAGATTGACTATT
The DNA here is from genome assembly GCF_036373705.1 of Amia ocellicauda. Taxonomy (NCBI): domain Eukaryota; kingdom Metazoa; phylum Chordata; class Actinopteri; order Amiiformes; family Amiidae; genus Amia; species Amia ocellicauda. The sequence continues at coordinate 6,552,348 of NC_089866.1, forward strand.
GCTAATTTGATTAGGCCTGAACTGGACAGACTTTTTTCAGTATAATTAATCTTCTCCACCACAATCTGACTTTAGGCTTTAGGGATTCCTTATGTATGCCAATGGTTTTGGCCTATTGAGTTTGAGACTTTAATCCAAAGGGTGCATTTGGTTTGGTTCCCCTTTCCGAACATAACTCTGTATTATAGCTTACTAAATATTTTGTAAGTGTTGCAGAATATATATTTTTACTGCTGCAAAAAATAATAAGTAGAGGAGTTGCAGAAGATGAATAGTTTCTGCTTCTGGTTTAAGTTGGGTCTCAGGTGCCTATTAAACTTGCATGAGTGAGCTGTGATGGGATGCTTTTACGGTGTGGGGCTCTCAATTCAGCAAAGTTCTTCATGAAGGTCTTTTAGCTGATTTAAAACTTGTATTTGCAACAGAGAAAAAAGTTTTTCAATTGCTAAATTTGACAACCACTCTTAAAAACACAGGGACAATATTGTACTAAATTGCCAATTAAACTACTTGCATGTGTGAAATATTTGATTGGGAGACAAGTGTTGAAACCCAAGCAGCCCAAGTGTGTATTAAGTTCCTTCATTTATCCACTAAAGTACAATTATTGGAACATACATGGTGGGATTTTTAACTTGTGTCCCAAATGGCTTGTTGGAACAGCCTATAAATCAGCAGTGTTTATCAGAAGCTGGGATGTTTTCGAGGTGAGCCTGAGGGAGTCAATTTAAAAAAAGAAAAGAAGTACAAAAAAAAAAAACTATACATAGAAGGAGGATATTTATCTGGGGACAACATCAAACAACTGTGGGTGTAAATCTCAGATGAAAACCTGTTTCAATTATAAGGCATCTATGCCATTAAACTGGAAAACCATCAGATAGTTACATAGATGTGGAATTCCATAATTAGACAGCCAGAGGCGATGAGAATATCTTTAAGTGAAAACATTCCCTCCAGGCCGTTTGGCGCAGGGCTGAGATGAGCCGATAGCCCTGGGGAAACCTCGAAATGGTCATTTTTCTTAGCCATCCGAGATGCAGCTTTGAGACGTGATACAATTACATCCCTTATTATCCCAAACTGGCGACTGATTTACTATGATGACAGTTGTGCATTAGAGTCGATTGAAGGCAGGTTTAAAGTGCAGGTAGGCTTCTCCGATTGTCAACCTACATAGTGATCAAGAGCAAAATCCAAGCTATGACCTGGGTTTACATGATTGTTTAAATACAAATCTAAACCAATAGACATGCACCCCAATAAAGAATCCAACATTACATAGAAAGCTATTACATAGATTTTAAACCTCAGTTCGGTCACTCAACATTTCTGGAAATATTTCAAAACAAAAACATCCAGAATTCAATTTGCTGGCGGAGAGGTTTTCTTTTCTTTCCCAGGTTGAGATCTGCTGTGTTGCTGTACAAGCTGTTTGACAAGACATATCTGTGAAAGGTTTAATTGTCCCTTAAAAAAATGCATTGTGTAATCGAACTGAAGTCCTTGTCAGCAGAGCTCTGTGGCATTTTGCTGGTATTTCCAGGGGTCATGCATAATCATGCGATCTTGCACTGAAGTGAGTGTCTTATCTCTGTTGGGAATTCCTCATTCAAATAAACGATTTGCTGAAATAAAATTACTTTCAGACTTTTTTCCAGGGAGGTGTATGTTGTTGTTTTTTCCTGGTGTCCTTTTAACGGTTGCTTTTCTAATATTCTTTTCTTTATTTATTTGTTTGGTCTTTGTGATTCACCTGGTGGTGATTGTTTGAGACTACAGCAGCAATTTCAGATTTAAATATCACAATATCAACTCCCCATGGGATTCTGAAGAAAAATATGTTTGTTTTGGGAATTTTTAGGTCACTCACGAATCATTCGCAGCGAACCCCACTTGAAGAATAAACGGTAATCCCACAGTAGGGTTTTCTAAAATATCAACCAGGAAGTCCAATTTAGTTTTTCTAGTATATTTTCATTATTTGAATGATCTACATCAACTTTATCAAGTCATAATATAATAGGATGTGTAATGGGGCTGTTCAAATTAAGCATTAAGCACTAATGAGTATGCAGGCTCTAGTATTATAGTTATTCAGTGTGCTTTGAATTTGTAGCAAGAAACTTCTAAATTTGTTAAAAAAACTAAACAAAAATGTAATTCAGTTGTGTTTTCTATTACTTGTGTGGTTCATGTCATAACAAGATGCCTGTATTCCTTCACCACATCCTGTTTGGTGTTCCAGTCCTGGCCTACACTCAGGTGGAAATGTAAAATGGTTCTCAGATGTTGTTCGGTATCTTGCTGAGAGGCGCCGCATACGGATAATGCCTCTGTATGGAAGCAGCCTCCGAGAATCGATGGAGCCGTCAATAGTCTTGCTAACCTGCTGGTGTGTTAGTCATGTCGAAAGTTTTCACGGCCACCACAGAAGACAACCCCTCTGTGTGATCTCCTAGGAGGCTGGCAAATGGTTTAAGCGCAATCTAAATAGGCACGGCCCAGCAAGGGCTTTTGATACGTTCAGGTGGCTGGCAAGCAAAACACTGCGCACTATACAGAATGCAAAGACGCCAGCCTTGCTTCACTCTGCCCGATTTCAGAAATTCACCACCCGAGGGAATACACTCTGTGCACAGTTTGTGGCATTTCTGAATAACAAATATCATGCAGAGTATTGAAAATAAAATGTAATTTATTTTCACGTACTGGAAGTGAAGATTTCAGCACTTGGGATTTAATGTTATTACTTGAACAACATGTGTGGTTTAAACTTGTTTAACGTGTAAAAACCTTTAAGAACATTTAGAACATTATAGAGACTTATTTTGTGTTCAAGTATGTGTGTTTTCTTCTTGTAGAAAACAGAGGAATATAATGCTTTATGATCTCTGGTTCTAACAAAGCTAATTGACAACATGTAATTAAACCATTACTTGTTTATCAATATATAATTGTGTAGACTGTTTAAAAAGCAATGTATATATGACATCTCTTTTAAATGTCCTTTCCTGAATGTCTTTGTGACTTAAATTCCATCAGACTTCATTTTAGCACGGTGAGTGGTTCTTCAGTGCCTGAGCACAATGTGGAAGTTAAAATAGAGAAGTGATTTGGCAAGTTGATTAATCAGCATTTTTGTTCAAAGACTTTTTCAAACATTAACATATGTTTTTGCACCATTGGCACACTTAGACACACTCAAGAGGTTGAATTAAATGTTATGTATTAAAGGAATGTGGATTTTCATTTAAATATTCCTACCGTGTGTCTATAGATTTCAGCTGATGTTTGCAAGAAGAGGGAAAAAGGGTCCTACAGGAACCTACAACTCTATTTCAAATAATCTATATTTTAATTAGACTCCTGTAAAAGCAATCTGAGGTAAATCTTGCTGAGGCATCTTTTTTTGTCTCACATTCTGTTTATTCATTGGTAGGGGTGTATTACACAGACACACACCAAAACTAAAAGTTTGTGTTTGCTCAGGGTCAGCCCTTTATTTCCCTTGGGAGTTTACAGGTTTGTTTCCTCATTTAGAGACCCGAGTGATTGTGGAAATAGATGGAATGTTTTCCCAAGCTGCTCAGTGGAGGACAAATAATGTAACGTACCATCAAAATGAAGTCTTTTTGTTGCACAATAGACACAAAAAAGAAAATAAGGCATGTGTAACGGGCCTCTTAGTGTGTGTAAAATAAGTATTTTACTGTGATATAATCCCCCCTGCGTCCGAAGACCAAGCGTTTGGTGTAGTGGTCAGGTCTGGTCTCTTTGTTGGGGCTGTGTGGATCAGGGGCTCAGAGACGGGCCCGAGTCTGTGATTCAAATCTGAGTGGGGTTGTGTTAAGCATACAGGGAGGTTCATGGAATCGGACGGTCTCTAGCAATTATGTTTTCCCAACGCATTGTTTGGCCAGTGCTGGTGAACACTTCCGAAGTTGAATTATATTTGAAAACAGTGCTAAACATCCTAATTCTTGGCTAGACATCGAAAGGAAAATATATCTTCCTAACGGCTCCAGTTTTATGTCCCTGCATTTATAATATTGCTCACACCTGTGCATGCTGCTCTGCAATGTCTGCATCAATCAGGGCAGTTGTCATTGTCTGAACTCATTTTGTCTCCAAAGTTTGCAAGAGTAACTGTCTAATGCACTGTGAGAATTAATCCAACCCCACAGCCAATTTAATTCACAGGGCTCTTTAAGTGTGAGGTTTCATTTTCTGAAAATATACACGCATTCACGGAAGTATGGGTATCCAGTGTACTGAAGTCTTCACAGTCTCTAGTGTCCATGTTGGGTTTTCTTTCACTTACCCTTTGTGTTTTGCGATTGTTGGAGAACGCTGCAGGATTCATAAATCACCCCACACTCATGTATATTGTGGTAAACATTGCATAGATGCAGATAATGAACTGTTAATTTCCTGACATTTAAATCTTGACTTGGGCTGGCTGCTTTGGCAGAAGAGGTGTGCATATGGAGTCTAATTGATGATAATTGTTTATTAATTACCATGTGCTGAATGTCACTGAATACAGGCTGCTGAGTAGACAACTATGAATAGTAGGCTGCATCTGAGATCTGAGCGGAAGACAAGGAGAGAGAGGTATAGATTTTCTTTAGAGAGGTACTTGCAAAGTGGAAACGAGGTTTGATGTCCCCTTTTCACTGATCCCTGGGTGGTCTGGGTATCGGCCCCCTCAGAGAACTTAAATCTTTGTTTTTATTATTTAAATTTGCATTAGGGGTACTATATGAAATCCAGAACTGTATTGGACTTAGAGGCTGATATATCAGTGATTTTCTTTATTTATTCTTCCAGTGAAAGTGCAGTAACCTGAACAATGAAGGTTAGCTAAAGGTCATCCATCCAAGGACTAGTGTGGTTTTTGTGCCAACTCAGTCCGAGTTTTTTTCAGTCTCTTCCCCGTTTACCGGCACCTCAAGTGTCTGGAGCCAAGGTTCAACCTTCTGACTTCACTCCCACTCTATCACTGCAGAAAATCCAGTTTTAACAAGTTGGACATGAGGTATGTGCTTGTAGAACAGCCCAACCTGAGCAGAGTAACACAAGACTTGCGTTCAGTCAGGCTTCAAAAGGGGGTCACACACTGTCAGGTAATGCTCAGAGTAAAGCTCAATTACTCTCAGGTCAACAGCATTGTCAGAGCGGCGTTTCACCTGTTTCAACAACATCCCTCCATGCTGTGTCACTAACAGATGCACACGGAAATGTCTACTGACTGCCCCCGCCCACAAACCCCCACCAATCCCACACAGTACTCTAAATATAGGCACTCTCTCTGTGAGAAAATGTAACGTATTACAGCGTTCCACCTGCTTTTTTCTTCTTCTCAGAGGATTCAACAAATCTTTTCGTCTGTCTGGGACAAGGAAAGCAATGGAGAGGGTGCACATTGCTGAAGTAATGGTAACTATATTGAATGCATCAGAGGTTAAGCATGAAAAGTGTTGAGACCCGTGTCCTTTTGTCAACCTTCAGAGTAGATATTAATAATGGGCAAAGTATTTCACTGACGCAAATACCAAGGATGTGCCACAGCCACTCCCAGCAGACTATCCCCACCTTTGTATCTCTGTGTGCAAATCTATTATTAGTTGCCTGTTTTGTTAGCAGTCTAGGTAGTTCATGTATTATGCGCTTTCTTTCTTTTCCAGATCATTTGGAGGGTTTTGAGGCAAATCTGGCAGTATCTAGCACAGAAGGCAGCGATAAGCATTCCAAATATGCACATATTTCCTGTATAAACACTATTAATCTGTTTCACCATCATATACATATTATTAGTATGAATTCTATAGTGTGTATAAACCCGTAGATGCCCAGTTTTTAAATTTGCTTTGCTATTTCTGTCAAGTGGTGTAAATCCTGCATTGAGAATGTCATCATATCACATTATTTAGTCCAACCAGGAAAGCGACATACCTTGAGCAGTCAGAGGGGTTAGCCAGTGGTCAGCTTTAGTGCTTCACAAGTAGTGTTCTGTTACTGTCGTTTCTGTCAATCAAAAATGTAATAGAATGATTATTGTAAATTGGTAAAACTTTAAATTTATCCCTCAAGTAAAGTGTTGCCTGAAAAGTTTATATGCAGATAAACAGAAGTGACATAAAGTGCTTGTGACTGCAGCTATAGCCTGTAGGGCCGGGGATTCAAGGGAATATTGTCGAGTGGCTCCCATGCAATGGTGTAGGTCTTGGTGTCTGATTCATGTCACCGCTGTGATTTAGGGGATTGCTTTCTGTTTAATGATGCTGCACCAGGAAGAAATATCATACTGCACAATAAAAGTGATGACACTGGTCAGAATTATCTGTGGGAATGAAACCAATCTGTTTATTTTTCTCTGCTCAATCTATGATACATCTTGAAATTGTGTGTGTGTGTGTGTGTGTGTGTGTGTGTGTGTGTGTGTGTGTGCGTGTGTGCGTGTAGGTGGGTTTCTAGTCTTGTATGTTCACCTAATAAAATTTCCACTGCTTCATATCAGCCCGAGTAGGCATCACTAATACATAAAGGGGGAAAAAGATAATGTACACATATGATTTGATGGGATACGATCTGTTATAATTTATGAATGCCAACAGCATTGGGCAGGATAGATATGAAAAGAATGATTTTATTGAACCCAGGTCTCTCCTGTTCTCTGTAATTTAGTCAATAATGGCCTGTGATCCCTAATGTCAAATTCTTTTGACAGTCCTTTGAAAACTGATGTATTAATGTCACTTGCATCCATTTCATTTGATTGTGAGTCAGTAAACTCTGTCTGAGTTGTGTACGCAAGCCGCTCCTCCCTCAAGCAGTGCTATTCAGGTGACAGCGTGTTAAAGCTTGTGATAGAGAGATGATGCTACTGGAGGGTTTACTCTTTTAGCAGCACAGCAACAAATTCAGATACCAGAATCAAAGGTGTCACCTATTTTGAATCTGAATAAACAAATAAGATGGTAGATATGTTATGTAAGCATTTAAACTTAGTCAACTTCACTAAAGAACACAAATCAAATGTAGTTCTTTTTTTTTTTTTTTTTTACAGACAAAAGGTCTACAGATTATTTCAACTGTTTTGTGTACTTTAATTTACTTTTAAATAATATCTTGGGCATTTACCAAATCCAGATTTTGACCTACCCATGAATCTGTACCCTAATGTATCGTTAGAAGCCACTGTATAATATTTATAAATCAAAACGCAATGGCGTACAATGTATTGTGCAATTTGTGGGTGGATCAAAGTTTTGATTTTGGCTTAGGGCCTTGTCTAATGCTATTAATACACATTGTGTTATTCCCTAATGGACATGCTGGTTTTGTATTAATGAATGTTGGTATTCAAAATTGATCTGCGGGTATTTGTATCAAAAATCCAAGACATGACAAATATGTTAGAATTAGTCTTGAGAAATTAAGGGTTTGTTGAAACGTGTAATTTCTGCTGTTAATACTTCTGAAGTCTAATCATTTGCATTTTCAGAAGAAAATGCAGATTTGCACATTACTATACGTCTTAATTTTCTTCGGCTTTTTATCTCCCCTGTGAATCAATTAAAAGCAATAGCATCTTGACAGGATAGCTTATTAGCTTAATTATTACTAGACGTAGTAGTCACCTGTTTCTGCAGAAAGTGGGGCTACAGTTTTTTCAATGTTTGTGTTTTATTTTCATGAGTATTTTAATACAAGTTTTCATTACGACAACATTTTCATAAGGTTTAATTAATATGAATGTAAATGTATGCAACTTCAAATGACTGTATTTGTTTGTTGCCCTGCTCTGATATGAAGGTCATTGTAAAAATGTATCAATAAACGATGATGATGATGACGATGATGATAATAATAACAACAAATGCATGACTGAAATTTTAAGAGCAAAGTCATGCATTTAAAATGGCAGCACACACTCCCGTCAAGCTGCAGGGTTTGGATACTCTTGTGAGCAGATGACCTTGTTTGTTTCATTGAATACTTACCATGTCAACATCAAACAGTTCACATTTTGAAGACTGTAACATGTTTTGTAAGAGCAAGGGGAATGCAAACTAAGCTGAAAACCAGAGGACAAAGACAACCTATCGTGAGCAGCGCAGATCTGATTGTCCACCAGTGCACATGGGAATCAAAGTACTTAGAGATGATATCTGGCATGTATCTGTGAAGATGAAAAGCTTGGCCTCCATGCCAGTAGCTGCAGGCACGAATGAGCAGGGTTAAAGAGGGTCTGTCTATCAGCAGACTGCCGCATGTGTTTTAGGGTTAAAAAAGGAACACACACCAAAACTTCCAGGGGACTGACATATTTGATAAACGGTCTACAGAGGGATGTGTAGACAGTGGCTTTGACCCTGACGAATGTGTTCTTCTGATGAGAGAGGAATGACTATTGATTCTGGAGAGTAGTGATTGAATGTTGGCGTGCCTATTCTCCAAATCTGCCTTTTCCATGGCATTGATGCAATCTGACAGGGTGGTAATCCAAGTTCTGCTGACACACACGCGCCAGGATTAGGCTGAATTCCCTGTGATGGTACCACTTAAATGGAGGCTTAACTTACATAGTGCAAGTGGATATTTGGTTGGGAGACAACATGTGCCATTGTTGTTTTTTACATTGTTTAATATGGCTCAACCTGGATGAAGTAATCCCAGGGAAACAGAAATTAATTCTTGAGCACGTATCAGTTTATGCAAAATCAAATCCCTTGACAATGCTGTTTGAGTAGGGTACTGCACACAGCTTATCATTTCAGCTCATTTACAAGTCTTTTGATGTTAAGTCATGTTTTCTAAGTTCTGTTGACAAAAACAATGGGAGAAATAACTAATCCATTCTTGAATTAAGTAATTTCAAATGGTGTCATATTTTCAGTGTATTAAATATTTTAAATAGAAAGGGGGTCAGCTGATCTTGACTGAAAACAGGACATTATATTTCATAACGACTAAGATAATTGCCCATCTCTGAGATATAATAGTGCACACACTCAATATGGTTTTAAGAATATTTAGAACTTCCTCTTGTGTCTGCTGTTATACCTTTCAACTTCCCTTTGAAGCAAATAAAGCATCTGTCAGGAGCCTGGCAGGTGCTGGTGCCATTAAGATGTCTGCGATTCTTAATGTTGTGCATTTACTCGTTCCTGATTTTCTCGTCTACATAAGCTGCTTTTCTGATGCTGATATTATTTTGGGATGGAAAATAATTACCCTGGCCTGATGAATGCCTTCAAGGCTTGGCTGTCTGCAGTCTGCATGGCTGACTGATCTTTAAATGTCAAATTACTTTCCTAACTTGTGTACGACTGATTTTGAAATTATATTTGTCTGATTATATTTGACTGTGCTTTGTGTTTTATTTGTTGTAACCTATATACATATTTTCCCGATCTCAAATCAAGGTGGTGTAAGATTCAATTTCAATGTTGGACACTTACCCTTATTCGATTGTTTTGGGTACTTCCTGTACAGAAACTATTTATATAAAACCATTAGATTTGTGTCACGTTTCACACTGAGCAAGTATAGTAATCACTTCCGCTCCTTCACATTGTGAGCATAAATCCATCCATTGTGGTAGAACTGAAGCTTATTTTTATATACCACCATTTTATACCTGTTTACACTGATGTTATTCATCTATGATTATTGCTATTGCTGCTGTGAAATTCCTCTTCTCAATCAGGCCAGACGCTGTTCCCACTTTACCCTTCTCCTTAAATATGGAGTATTTCAGTTTACCTCGTTTATTTAAATAATTGATTTCCTCCCCAGAGATGCTTTATGAACACATTCCTTCCACAGCTCTTCAGTGTTGATTTGCCATGTGCAATGTTTATCAAGTGCCCCAGTCCGAGCAGTTTCAATACAGCATTTAACACATGAAGCTGCATGTTTCTTAGCATGTACTTAGTGGCAAGTCACAGCCCATATCCTTCACCAGCTCTCCTACTCGCAGTTTGATGATGTCTTCTGCTCTATTTATTCACGAGTGCTGGAGTGCAGTAACATGCATTGTTCAAGCTGCAGAAAGAAACTTAATCCAGTAATGCAGAGTTGAGGTTTAAGCATTAATGCTCAGCCATGGTGCAACGAAAGGGCATTTAAGATCCGTCTATCTGGAGGTGTACATGATGTGGGAGGTGATTGTAGAGAACCTGGACAGTCAATTTAATGACAGCAAGTGTATTTTTCTTTGTTGGAAACACAAAATCCATCCAATATAGAGCCTTGATGGAAAGTATAGTTTATAGCTTTTTGGGCAAATGTGGCACTTCTGTTTGTCAGATAGCCATCAAACACAGTAATGAGAATAAAGCTGTCCTCAATTTAGCACAGCGCCAGTCCTTTATACTGCACTGCTTTCAGACGGGCACTTTGCCAACAGGCCTCAGGGAAGTGCCAATCAGGCAAAGTTGTAAGATACTGAGGGAGGAGGGGGGAAGCTATAATCCATCTGAAAACCAATGGTATGAAAACCGAGAATACAAACTTTATAAATGTAATGAGGAGAGGAAATAATGTATTTTTATTTAGTACAAAATAAATAAACAATGGCCTATATTACACAATATAAATTGGACAAATTATGTAGTGTCTTTTAATTTCCTTAAACGGCCTTTTTGGCAGTACATGCATGTGTCCCATAATCCCTGCGGAGGGATCCCTTGCACCTCACCACCTGTTCTTTGAAGATATGAATTTACCAATGAAGCCTCTTACCGCTCACTCTGCCAAGCGTGTCTTTTCGCTGTCTCGGGTCATCCCAAGGCAATGATCTCCATAGATGGTTTGAGCAATTACACTGGTCTCCTCCTGCAAGGAGTTAGACTGCATCTCCTTTACACCTGTCTCAGCCAGCACCCCGTGGCTCTCACAACAGCGCTTCATTCCTGCCATCGGTATACTTTTGTCTGCACTGCTCAGGTTGTCCTCAATTTGTTTTTATATGTTTTCATTATTTCTCTCCAGCGCTTCCTCCAACAATCAATTGTAATCTAATCTAAATTGATTAATCAAATGTATCTAGTACACTAACAACAGGATTGGACACAGCGAAGAAAAGATTACAGAGGTTTCTGTGAAAATCTGATCAAATTGCCTCTTTAGAGTCCGTTGAAAAAACCACGGTACTTGAAAAAACAATTGTTCTCAAAAAAATTTTTTTGCTCCATAATTGCCAGAAAATTTAAAGTATATGTGTAACTAATGTATCCATTTCCACAGTCATGGTAATTGTGATTAATATAATCCAAAATGGGGGAATTGTTTGAATCAGTGTATTGTTGTTGTTTTCTTGATGATCAGTGATTGCTTTCCTCAGTGCTTTTCTCCTACTTATTAGAATGGCAACTGTTTTACCTTTTTAATGTTTTTATTTCTTACAAAAGGGTGCTGTATTAATTTGGGGAAATTCATCTGGAAACAGGCTGGACAATTCCACAGTGAATGGCAACCTTCCAGGAGAAGAAAGGGGTCCGATTGAACTTTTTGCATCTGAAACTGCAAGGTTGGGATCTCCCCAGAGGAGGCTGAGGAAAATACACAGTATGAGTATGTTCTCTCCATGCCCCACAGCACCCATCACAGAATGACATGAACTCCATTAGAATTCATTTTCACCTGAATAACTACATTTTGTGATGGCTGTTTGTATGAGCTGTAAAACTCTAAGTGCAGTAATGGAGGTTCATAGCTTGCCTGCAAAGCCTTAAAGGGATATTTGTACTTATCTGAGCAGCATCTGAAGCCTGAATGCAGTTTTTAGATCCCTGTATCTAAATTTATAGCGAAATACCCGGATTGCAGAGTATAATTTCTCTGAAGGACAGCATGTCCTTTGCAGGCTTGCTAACATGGTTTTAATAATGGAGTGTCCATCAAAGCTGCTGTTCAGAGGTGCTGGGGATGCTGATAGCATGCCAAGTACCTGCTTTCTGATTTCAGAGGTGAGCTTTTCCTGATTACCCTTGATTTATTATGAGATTGCAATGGTTAGTCAGGAGACATGTACTGCATCCCCAGATACAAATTAAAAACAAAATGTTTAACCCCTTTTCATCAGCATTTTCATCTATTCTTTTAAATGGTTCAGCATCAACAAGGGTAAGAAATTGGGATGCCGAGGATATGAATGCCCTGGGAGCTGGCACTGATCTTTTCATGTTGCCACTATCATAATTACACTGTCCCCTGCTTAATATGAATAATACGCATTGCTTGTGCTTATTTATAGAAACACAATTATTAGACTTTGAAGATGGTCTTATGTTATCATTCATAAACCATGTCCTGGGATTGAAGATTACATAAGGCATTGTGGGCAACACAGTGCTCACGTATTATTTACTTGTCATGAATAAATTACCAAAAGTTAACATCTTGGTACTAGTAGGTTTGGTAATTGTATTGCTGTATTATTAAATATAATGTATTATTAACAGTTAATGTTTCTATGCTGTACTGTATTATTAAAATACTCCTCATACAATCCCAAGCCCCTTAACTTAATGTAAAATATTAAAATGTGATTTTGTTACTCATCCTTATTTTTATTATTATTATTATTATTGTAATTGTATAATCCATGTTGGGAATGATATATGAAAATGTATAACTATACATCATATTTCAGTTTTGTTTCTTGACATTTAAAATGGGTGTGTGCCCCCCATCACATTTTCTGTAGAGACACTCTATACAGTATTGTATTCAGTAGGTATCTATCAGGATGAGAACACTTGTTTATTGTTTACCAATATTTATTTTACATGAAAAATTAATGCATCCCCTGGGTGTCATTTTAAATATTATTGAATCAATTCATATCCTACCGAAAGTGCCAAACCCCTTCTATCGCCTCGCAACCGACATAATTATTTTGCTAAACGACTTGCTTACAGCGAGATAGGTGGCACTCATGAAAATAGCATCTTTACTTCCTTTCTCTCCCATCATCCTGTCTTTGTAATGTCTCCCCAGAGTGTAACTAAACAGCAGCGTTTGACAGAAACACTTCAGGAAAGAAAGCAATGCTACTTGACTAGGAAGAGCATTTATTTATTTATATGAATGCAGCGTTGAAGATGTATTTACATTTTAGTGCTGCAGTGATTAGACTGTCCAAAAAACTGCAATCTGTTGCTTCGTGGTATATGTTGTGCATTTTCCTAGGTCATTTATTTGGGGAAATGGATTACAGCTTACATTCTCGAAGTAGTACACAGTTAAGCATCCAATTAACAATTATTTATTTATGTATCCTCTGTAGGGTACAAGATAATGTTTTACACACAGAGATGTAAAAATCTTTAAGGGCTAAATCAGCTACCACAGAGCTGGCAGAGTGAAAAAATAAAACAGTCAAAAATCTGTTACTACTTGAGATGATTGCAATATCCCTAATGCGTGAGGGAGATGCAGTTTAGCACTGTATGCTGACATACTTCTTGCAGCCTCTGATTTTTATTTTTCTTCCCTAGATGATGATTAAATATTCATTAGCAGCCTGTTGACAAATATTTCATCATCCGCAGTACTAGCTGTCCACAACCCACTAGTTTTCACACTTTATTTTCGCTTGTTTTATTAATTATTAGTTTTCACATTTGTTTTTGCACGAGGATATTTCCCCATCACGCTGCTGCTCTTGTGAGCCGGGCTCCTCTCATTCCCCCGCGCACAGAAGAGCTACTCTCCTATAACTTCCTCTGTGTTTTGAGGCTTACATAACTATATCTGTATGACTAACACCCAAGAATACAAATGTCCAAATGTGGATTTGTCTGCATCCTAAATATTTTATGTTTCCCATCCTGCTGCTTAAATGTGTACATTCAAAAGCAGCAACAACAGAGTGTATACAAAAATGAGAATGGCTTTTGACCTTCGATTTATTTTGACTCAGTGTAAGGAACTAACTATACAGTGCAGCTGTCATTGGCTGACACTGCGTGGAAATGTAGAGTTGTATTGTTTGTTTGTCTTGAATTCTTCCTGGAGCAAAGCTTAAAGAAAAACAAAAAAAGCTCAAATTCTTAAATACATACATATGCAGAATTTTCAGTGTTCAAAACCTGACACTTCATCTGCTTGTAAACATGTAATTCTACGCATATACGTATATATCAATTTTATAAGTTGTTTCAAGGCCGTTTTTATTTTTGATCTGTAAGAAGACCGTTATTTTCTTCCAGCGCATTGCAGAGGTAATCTCATAAGTATTCTGTGGATTTGTTAATGAGATTGAAGGGCTTCACAATATGCAAAAGAATTTGATGAGGTTTTTTTCTTTCGAACACTCGGAGGTCATTCGGGGCACACAAACTGTCAGAGAGATTATGGAGAGATCCTCTTTCTAGTCTCAGAATACAGATGAGAAACAAATCCATTTGGAATTAGAAAGCTAAAAGGATGAAAAGTTACCATTATGCTGTTTTTTCTTTTTCTTTTTTTCTACTACTCTCTCAAAGCATTAAACTTTGACATTTGGAAACAGGTCTAAATCCACTAGAAGTTACTGTGACTCAGTGATTCAGCTTTTTTCCACTTACATTTACTTCATTATGATGGTGACTGAAACTCACTTTCTTTCACATTATTTACTGCATTTCAGTTCAGATATCTGTTCTCTTTTTTGAAGAGAAGTAATGTTTTTTCCATGAGAATTGTATTGATTTGAAGGAGGTCGGGAAAACCTTAGTTAGTTGAAGAAACCATTGAGGTACTGACCTTAAGTGACCATCCTTTAAATTAATATTAATATAAGCTTCCCAAGCATATCTCCTTCTTCCAATTTTTTATTAAAATGTACATTTTAAAAACAGAAATAATTTGATGTATTTCTACATTGGAAAGCAGAGATATTATAACCCGAGAGGAATTTCAATATAAATGTACAAAAAGTAGTAAAGAAAAGTTCTCATTTTAATGCTGTAGCATGTGCCATTAAATTGATCCTTATAAGAAAGTCAATTGGAAATCTCTACATGATTAGCTCTTTTTTTCTCATACCTAAACATACTGCAGTAGGAAATAATATCCCCAGAGTTAAACTCTAGTATCACAAGAAAGAATAACATTAATGCAAAAGTATCTACTCTGAGCTTACATAATGTTACCTATATTCACCCATATTTGGAAAGTATAGTAAAGAATATCTTGGAAAGATCAGCCTGCTACAAATATTAAGGAGACTCTAGAAATATTAAAGACTGCCCTGTGTCTTTATAGCCACAGTTCAAGCAATATATCCAGACATTCTGCGCTCAAGCATTACACCGCGGCAGTCCTGTCATCTGCAGATATATTAGGAGTAGATATACTCCGTGTGTTTATAACAGTACAAGCCTTTCCTGCAGCTCATACATCTGAACTATGTGATTTACAGATGGTAATTGTATTATTTAGGAAAGTGTATAAATCCCAGCGCCTACCTTATAAAACCTGTTTTATTATCCTATTACAGCTAAGCTTTCTGAGACTCAAACACAGCTGTGAGAACTTGACTCTGTCCTTCAACTGTTTACACTGGTTAAGGTACTGCGTTCCTTACTGCTGTTGCTTTTCCACAAGGAGAATATCTAGGTCATGCTAGGTATGAAATAATTGAAATAATACACATTTTGGGCTTAAGATCAGCTGTATGAACATGCTGGTTTATTATTTTTATGTTTTGCACAAAATAATTTGCTGCATGAATGGAAACCTGGTAACTGCTGGACATTTGGTTGGTTGTTTGGAGAGAAGGCTGAGGTAAAGGGTATGATTTACTCTGAACTTAAATATGGGTCTCCGTCAAAATCCCAAAAGCTAAAGACTTTAACTGTAGGTACATACTATATACCGAAAGACGTGTCAAACAAAGCTGGAAGATGCTGAAATAATATGCATCACATTAGATTTAACAAAGTAGTAGTCAGCAGTAATAGATATCACTTGCTCCACGTGCTTTTTAAAGGATTACGTTTACAAATGCCTGAAGCACCAACAAGTACCACTTCTGTTGGGATGAGTGTAATTTGATTAAATATCTGGAGTGAATGTTGTCAGAGATGTGTACAGGCTGTGTTTTTCTCCACAGTGTTCAACACAAAGTTTCTCCTTTAAGCCTAAATTGACCTCTTCACCTCTTCATGTCTCACAATATTTGATTGGATGTTCTTGTTGATCCATTGTTGTCTTACTCTGAGTGAGCTCCCTAGCCTTGCACTCTGAGCACTCGGCTTCATTTCAGGACTTTGGTGGCCCGGCTCTGTAGGGGAAAAGGAGAATGGTGTAGCGAGGTTGCATCGTATGTTCTGGAACTGGTGATTCGGCCAAGGCAACATAAATCCACAGCTGTAGAAGAGGCTCTGCACAGCACTCGAAAACCTCCCAGTTGCTCTTCTCAGACACTTTGAGAGCTGTCTGATAAAGAAGCTGCGGATATCCTGAAAATGGAACTCATCCAAGACATAGTTACGTTCTGCTAGTTTTTATTTTTAGTTGTGCCACTACATGGTGTCCGTGGGAGGAAAAAATTACTTTCTAGATGTATTAGAATAACTCAGTTACTTTTGACATTTAAGCAAACATTTTAAGAATCTCATTGACATTGATAGTTTGTGTTCGAAGTTTCCCCTTCCGCCCAAACAGGCACACAAAGTCATGCGCATCATTGCCCAACTGCCATATCGATATCGAGATAACGAGATGATCAAGTTCACCTCATGCTTGCTGGATGTGTTGACACAGTTCACCGATATCTTGGACCTTCCTCCTGTAGACCTTTTCTGCCATAACGCTCCAGATTTCAGATGTTCAGGCGCACTTTTAAGAAGGTACTTGAGTTCCTTTTATAAGTCAAGAGGTCCCTTTTTTTTCTTGAAGAGGAGTGCATTATTTGTCACAGCTGCAACTGAAACCAACTGCCGGCCAAAATCTCCAACCTGCTGTTCCAGTTTGGCACTGCTAACTGTCACGCTTCACGTGCCTCAATTGCACTCTTCAAACATTGTGTATGCACAGGGAGGAATGTAACAAACCAGCATAACTTCATTTAATGCATCTTAATTAACTGCACAGTTGTGCCAGAGAAGAGAATGCAGATAGCAAGTCTTTTATCATTCATCACTAATTGTGAGCTTGTGGTCTTTCCTTTCTTTTGTAGGCTCTCGTTATTGAAAGGGCAGGGACATCTAAACTGATTGTAGTTGTGTTTTTGCAATATCACTCTTCTACACAAAATAGTCATGAGGACCTTACAATTACATTTTTCATATTTAACAAGGGTGTGGTAGGCATTGGAGAACTTGCAGTAATCCGGAGCATAGTTCAATAATAAATAAATAAATAAATATGCATTAGCGCAAGAGTGCTGAACAGCCCAGAAGATTAGGTTGCTGTATTACAGGTGCAGATTCAGGTGCAGGTGAATAGATGCATCTTGGGTAATCGCCGGAAGGTGTTTAGGGACAAGGCTGGAAAAGGGACAGGCTCTGGAGGGAGGGGACCAGTGAGTCTTCTGGCACCAGGAGACTGGAACCCATAACCCTCTGGGTCCTTAGATTACCCTGTGATGCATAACAGGACCTTTTCTTTCAATTGTATGTTTACCTAATATTGCATTGAAATTACCAGTAACTGTAGACTCTAACCACAGTTTGAGTTGGGTTAAGTGCCTGAGTGCGTGTCTTCCCATTGTTACAGCTCCTTTGTCAAACTCAACCGTCCATATAAGGGCCTCCCCGATGTTGATCCGTGGTGCTGACTCAACCAGCGCCCTGCATCATTGATGAGCCTGACAGTCTAGTGTGTTTCTCTGTGTGCCTCATACTATGCGATCGATGAAACAAAGCTAGACTCAGGTTTTCAATGGACCACCTTGTTTGGATTCCTTTATCTCCAGATACCTGTAACCTTGAAGAAAACAACAAAAAAATAAAAGAACCTGCAGAGTGGAATAGAAATTAGAAATGTACTCTATTTTCTTTTTCCTGATGTCTGAATAAATTATTTGGTAGCGATGCAATTATTTATTTGACTTGAGGCATGTTCAAGGATTCACACAACAGAGACATGTCTCCTCACATGGCGTTTATCTCTCTCCCTTCCTGCACAGCAGCTATTTTATTGCAATAAAAATCATTAGCCTAAACCGTACCTTCGATTTCAGGAGTTTTTTTCATTCACTGTGAGTTTGATGCAAGATAACCGGGGGAACTGTTTTTCACAATACAAAACTGTTTTTGTTTATAAAGTGAGATTACACATCAATCAAAGAACTTCCTGCAGAACATGAATGTACATCCTCGCAATATTACCATTTAGCGTCACGATAATGGGAGTTGATAAGTCTATGCGCTTATTTCGCGTTTTTAAAGTTCTGATTTCCAGGTTTGCTTAATTCAGCATAATATATCACTGCTCTGGAATGGTTTATATAGGCCGTTAGTCAAATACATTCAAAATAAATGTTCTATCTGCAACATTTAACTGAACATTTACGTTTTAAATGCCTAGCAACCAATAAATAAATAAATAAATAACCCGTGCTCGTTGCTAGTGTCATCACAGCAGATGAGCTGTCTTCCTTCTTGATGCCATATGGTTAAGACAGAGGAGAGAAGCTGCAATGGAGGTACTTGTCACTGCTCATCACCTCAGAGGCCTTCATTAGAATGGAATTCCATGTGACATTGCCACGGGCAGCAGGCTTCTATTTTCAACCATCTGCACTCCATACATTTCTCTTCAGACTTTAGGAATAACAGGTTTAAATGGCCCGGCTACTGTTTGGCAAATGGTGTGGGAACCCATTCTATGGGATAAGTACCGCACTGGAGAATGCAATTCATAATACATGTAAACTCTAACTTCACATTCCTGGAAAGTAGTGTGTAATCGTTCCGTTCTTTGTCCCTTGATGAAAATGAAAATGGCATTGCGTTTTCTGGTTTGTTTTTTCTGGGTATGAATTAACAACAGAATGAGAGGGCCAGGTTGACGGGTTAACTCATAGATCTGTCTCTTAGAATCGCCTTCCAGATGTAATGTGTCACTATTTTTAAATACTAGAGGAGTTGATTTAATTAGTCACTTTCATTATTAAGCCGTTAGTCAGTTTCACGCAGTGCAGGAACATGATTCAGGATTTATTTTTATTTGGTTTTGGGGGGGTGGCGTTCGTGTTCGTATTTAGTGAGAGAACAAATTTGCTTAAGTTGAAAGGCAGCACATAATCACAAGATAATAATGTAATCAGAGAAGGCCACTCCAAAGCCACATGTTCCTGTGAGTGTGAATTTGATCATCACTCCTGCGCTTGATGTTTAGAGATAGATAATCACCATCATTGTGCTCAGGGGCTGCGATGTGAGAGTTTAATATCAGGGGACTCCACGGGCCTTTTCAAGGGCCACTCGGTAGGTAAATTGTTGCCACCCAGCTGAAAAATATCTGTCCAACCATTCATCACCAAATGCAAATTATCTGCTATCAAGCATCTTATATGTATTGTTGTTGAGTTGTACAGTACTGTAAGTGTGTAGCTGTAAACCCCCTCTATTGATTCATACTTGATAAATAAATCCCCCCTTCATTATTCTGAAGGGTTTTTAAGAGCCTTACTATAGAGTAAAACTTTAACACATAATGACGGGGGGGACGGGGATGTAATTTACTGTGCTCACACTGCTGTTTCCCTTCAGTGTGCCATAACCATTCCTCTATCATAATTACAAGACTTCAGTGCAATATCGTTTATTACAGTGAAGCATTCGAAGCAAAATAAAGTTTTGTTTATTTTGTGGCATCCCAATTTACTTTGCCATCTGTAATGTTAAAGATCTCAGTCTGTGTTCTGCTGTCTTTCAAAGCAACCACTCAAGAACAAACGTGACAGCTGGGTTATATAAACATGTTGACTGTATTTTTTTTTTGTTTTTTTGAAGAAATAGTAGAGAAACTGTAGTCATTGTGCATCTTCAGAAGCATTTAACCATCTGCTATTCTGAGCATGTCATTACATACTTAAATAGCTCAGCTGACCAGAAGTGAATCTGTCACATTACCATTTCATCTTCTTTAACAAATATAAATAAATAACAGCTTCATCTGACATGCTCATCTTTCATTATACAATAGTTAACTAAGACAGAAAATTGGGTATTGATATTACAAGAAGGAACACAAATTCTTAGTAATTTTAACAGTGTAAAAACATTTTAGAACAGACCATATCATTGGCATAAAAATATTATAACTATATATTATCAATATATTTTTTTAAATATTATTTATAATGGATTTTACATTACATTACATTTACATGTAAAGATGGATAGGGCTTTTATTTATATCAATATTATATAAAAAGTGTTTATGCTTACTGGTATCTTATTGTATCTTATATTTTCAAATGCATTATGATACTTATGGGTAACAGTTGCTACAATTTGGCAAATTATTATTATTTGTTTCTGGGTTTTTTCAGGAGCCAGTATTTCTTACATGACAAATTGGAGTCGTCAGCTATGGCCACCAGCGCTGCCTTTTCATAGAACATGTGTCTTGGCGCGTGTCACAGGGTTACACAGAACTTCTTCTCCTCTCCGCTGTCGGACCCAGTGTTACATTTCACATGTACCCTGATTATATTCAGCCTTACTTTCCACCCAAACCACTACATGGGGACGGAACATCAGTGGTGCTTTGTCTCCTGTCAAAATATTCATTTCTTGCTCCTTGATGTCCTGGTGCTTGACAGTTGCCGCCTTGCTTTCAACCTAGTGGTGACTAGCGCTGGTATTTATTTTCACTCCGAAATTAGCTTCAAGGCTTCCATCTGCTCCATCACAGAGACATCATTCCCAGTATTGCCCGCATCCATTTGTTTGGATGTGGCTGCTGCACTGACTCTCCGGCAAACTTCCCTCTCTTCTGGGCTGCATCGCTGCAATTACATAACCATTTAATAACATTATGTCAAGGTTGCAGTGGTTTGGAAATAGTGTGGTTTTGAATGGTAGCCAAGCCTGCACAGATGTAGGCTTTTGTTACTTTATTATTAGTCATAATAATAATCATAATTGTACTAATAACGGTGGAAAAAATTGAATACAGATCTCCAGTAAGGGATAGGATAGAGCAATTGTGGTACAAACTTAATATTTATATTTTAGTACACAGCCATGTCTTTTTCCCGTTTGAGTATAAAGCTAAACTTAATTGAGGTGAAATGAAAAGTGTTGCAAGCTCTGTCTGTCCTATGAACCGTATACCTTGGAAGCAGCAGTCTAAAAAGGCTACGACATCCTCCTTGTCTAATTGCCGATTTATGTAATGTCTTTCAAGGATGAATTATGAAGCAGGAGCAGCACTGCCCTTTTGTTCCCGGCTTCATCAAGTCTACTGACCTGATGCAAAAAGCCGCCTTTCCCATACGCCAGGAAGGGTCGCCACTAACACATGTTCCAGTCACCTGCGTTCAATGTCAGCCCAATACAAACACTTTATATTACAAGATGGGGCCACTGGAACAAAAATGCAAGCATCTCCCAAGAGAGGGAAATGTTAGGGAACGCGGGTGTTTTTTAACCCGTACTTCTGTACCGTAGCTTAATTTCTGTTTAACCAAAAGCAAAACTGCATATTGTGCTTGTAATATTTAAGAAGTGCATACTGACCTTCAGTATTGTAACTTACCTGCAGTAGGAGAAAAGCAGGAACTCCAGTGCTGTTTCACGGTATCTGCACACTATTACAGAGTGGTTTAATACAAGCTACCTCTGGGTTTCCAAGCAATTGACGTTGCAATTCTAAGAAAACACTTCTTTCTAGGACATATAGGATGGCTGGTAAATATTTCCAATTTGTCTCTCTATATCTGCTTTTCCACCAGAAACATAATTTGCAATGACCTCAATAGTTTTACTTTCGCAAACACAAATTGGTATTGGCCACCTGGTTAAACTTATGGTGGGTTTGTGTAGATAACTTGTCCCTTAATCTTATTTCAAGCAAATACACCTGGTGCATTTAAATGGGACACATTACTTCAGAGGAAAGATGTATTATTAGACTATGAATAACAGGCTTTGGCTTTATCCCATGTAGAATTGTATCCTGTTTTCTTAGGGGGAACTGGAGATGAAAAGGATGTTGATAGAAAGAAGATACCTCCAGTTATTTTTAACTGTGTTTGTTTCATGAGGATCAGGCGCTTGTGCATAAGAGTTATTTTTAACTGACTGCAGCAACTGTAGATGTCATATATGTAGCAGACAAAAAAAAAATCGCATGCTTCATTTATCATCGCATGCAACGCGTCACATTCTGCCGTGTACTCGAAAACCATTTAAAATGTTAACGAACACCTCGTATCAATTTACGCTATGATTTTCCTACATTGCTTGTGCTGGTTTCGCTGATGTTGCCAAAACATGAGCAAAGAAAATCTAATCTCCATTCTCTCCTTCAGAAAGAAAGTAGTGGTATTTGTTATGTAGAGTCATCAGTTCGAGATTGTGTTGCTCATTGTCTTTTTCAATGCAACAGCTAACTTTCCCTCCCCTCTCCTCCCTTCCTTGCCTTCAGAAGAATGATGGAGATATAAAATGTCTTTCAAAGCAGAAAATGATC